>NC_136997.1:37438487-37480987 GCF_032717465.1 Coenobita brevimanus | reverse complement strand
GCTTCTGAAATGTGGTTGGTGCATTCTTCATTCCATATGGCATTACAGAACATGCAAAAGTCTTTCCTAGTGTTACAAAACATGAGATCTCCCTAGCACGTTCAGTCATAGGTACTTGCCAGTATCCCTTTAACAAATCAAACTTACTTATGTACCTAGCCTTTCCGATCTTGTCTATGCAATCTTCCACGTGAGGGAGAGGGTAAGTGTCTGTTTTGGTTATCTGATTAACACGTCTGTAGTCGATGCAAAGCCACTGTGACCCACCTGGCTTAGGGACCAGAGTGACAGGAGAACTCCACTCGCTCTGACACGGGTCAATCATCTTGTGGTCCAACAGGTAGCCAAGCTCCTTCTGGATGAGAGGAACTTTCACTGGGTTCACACGGTAAGGAGGCAGTTTAATTGGCTTTGCGTCTCAAACATCAACATCATGCATCAACACAGTGGTTCTTCCTGGAGTGGCATGGAACACTTGCGGGTACTCCTGCAGTAATGCCGAAAACTCCAGCCTTTCCTCGGGAGGTAGATGAGAAAGCTTAGTCTGGAGATCATTCATGATATCAGGATTCTTCCTCAAACTATCACTCAGGCTCATGCTGCATGGGAGAACTTCACTTGCAGACTCGGGTGGAACAGCTACAGTGCCGACTGGGTTATTTTCATCCCGCCTGTGATATAACTTTAGCATGTTGATGTGACAAAGTTGCTTGTTCTTTCTACGATCTGGTGTGGCGATGACACAGATGACATCACTGAGTTTCTTCTCCACGAAATAAGGACCACTAAACTTGGCTTGAAGAGGTTGCCCATGCACCGGTAGCAGAATCAAAACCTGACCTCCTAGCTCAAAGTGGCGTAGCCTGGACTTCTTATCATACCAAGTCTTCATCTTCTCCTGAGCAGCTCCTAAATTCTCTCTCGCCAGCTGTAAAGCAGTGGACAGCTTTTCTTTGAACTTCATCACATACTCCAGCAGGTTGATGTCATCTTCCTCCGACAGCCAGCATTCCTTGAGTAGCTTAAGGGGTCCTCTTACTTCATGGCCAAACAGTAGTTCAAAGGGTGAGAAGCCCAGTGATTCATTTGGAGATTCTCTTGCGGCAAATACAACGAATGGAAGACCTTTGTCCCAGTCTTTCTGATGTTCCAAACAGTATTTCTTGAGCATCGATTTGTGTGTTTGATGATATCTCTCCAACGCTCCTTGGGTCTGGGGATGGTAAGCTGAAGACGTGATCTGGGAGATGCCCAACTCTTTCAGAGACTGCTTGAAAACATTTGACATGAAATTACTTCCCCGGTCTGACTGTACCTCCTTGGGCAGACCAAACTTGGTGAAGAACCGTAGCATTTCCTTAACCACGTTCTTTGCTGACATATTTCTAAGTGGAATGGCTTCAGGATAACGAGTAGCCATATCAATCAGGGTCAACACATTAAGAAAATCCTGAAGAAGTCTTAGGAAGAGGGCCCACAATATCCACCAACACACGGGTGAATGGCGCCTCAAAAGGAGGAATGGGAACTAGAGGTGCAACCTTTTCGGTCTGATTACACATCCCCACAACTTGACAGGTGTGACAAGACTTACAATACCAGGAAATATCCCTGAAGATACCTGGCCAGTAGAAGTGTTTCAAAATGCGTGCCACAGTCTTCCTCACTCCAAGGTGCCCTGCCAAACTGGAATCATGAGCCACTCTAATGATATCCTGCCTACAAACACGAGGGATGACAACTTGATGTACAACCTCCCATTCACAGTCGACTGATGCTGTTGGGAGTGTCCACTTTCTCATAAGTACTCCTGACTTTATATAATAACAAGTAGAAGCACCAGCTGACTCTTCCTCACTGCAAGCAGAGTTAGCTAGACCTTTCAACTCAGGGTCAGCAACCTGCAACTCAACCAACTCTTGACGAGACAAATTATCAACACTACGGGGTACTGCCTCATCTGGTGAGTGGTCCAAATTAGCAAGAAAAGTGTCAGCTAGGATAACATCATCATCATCATTATCCTCTAAGTCACCAGTAACTTTAGACTTAGCCCTAGTGACAGCACATGCAGAGAACACATCAGGGATATCACAATCCTGGGTTGCAGTCACTGGTCCGCTAGACAACTGAGGAGCTGGACACACTTGACTTCCACCAATATCATTTCCAAGTAAGAAAGTTACACCTGACATTGAGAGTGTCTCAACCAACACAACTATAACGGAACCATTAACAAAACCAGACTCTAAATTCACTCTGCACAGAGGGACAGAGAAGTAATTATTCCCTACACCTTGTAGGATTACAGTTTCATCAGAGGAATTAACATTAGAGCCTAGAACACTGGTCAGCATAAGGGATTGGCAAGCACCTGTATCACTATATATTATAACTGATTTCCTGTCATTACTGTCCAGAGGACTGACAAAACCATCAGACAGGAATTTAGCACATGAACTCTTGAGAGTGTCACCCACGTTACTGCTCAAAAGATTAGCTCCATCATGAGAATTTAATATGCCCCTCAAAGCAAGTTCAGTTAACTCGGTTAAAGAATTCTGGGAACTCTCAAGGGTGGACACTAGACCAATTGACTGAATATTTAAAGACTCCTTTTTGTTCACATCACGCTGTCTCCTGAAACATTTCTCCGTAGTATGACCAAGCTTACTACAATAAGTACATTTACTTTTCTGAAATCTAGAGGTGGAGCTTGTATTTACTTCCTGAGAAACATCATCTTTATTCTCTTTCCTGTTACCTGTACTCTGAGTAGAGGCAACGTACTTACTCTCAGCTTTCCTTTTTTCTTTAGAATATCTCTTGTGAGTGAGAACATATTCATCAGCTAAAACTGCAGCATCAGACAAATTATCTATTCTTTTCTCATCAAAATATAGGCTTACATCTTTATTAATACACCTTTTGAAGTCCTCCAGCAAAATCATCTGCTTAAATTTACCAAAATCAGAATCCACATTCTTAGAATTTAACCACTGCTCTAACAGATCTTCTTTGATTTTTGCATACTCAACGTGGGATTGCTTATCTTGCTTATAAGTTGTCCTAAATTTTACTCTATAGGCTTCAGGAACAAGGTCATAGGCCTTAAGAATCAAGCTCTTAACTACATCATAATTATCAGATTAAATCCTGAGGAAAAAGATACATAAGTTACTTGAGCTTTACCGGTGAGAACAGTTTGAAGGAGTACTGGCCAATACTTTTTGGGCCAATTAAAACCTGTAGCCACCCTCTCAAACAACTGAAAATACTTTGTTAAATCAGATTAATTAAAAGGAGGGACAAGTTTAACATTTTTAGCCACATCAAAATCATCAGAGCTAGATGATCCAGTTCCACCTTGTTTCATGCGATACTCATGGTCTGCCTGAATCCTAGCAAGTTCAATTTGTGCCTGAGCCTGTGCCTGTGCCTCCTGAATACGAGCCTGACACTGAGCCTCCTTAGCATTTGCCTGAAACTCAGCCTCCTTAGCATGGGCCTGAAACTCAGCCTCCTTAGCACGTGCCTCCTGCAGGGCTAGCTGTAACTTAGCTAATTCAATCTGCGTTTGCTCATCTGGAGGAGTTACATTAAACAAGCTTTCATTAATCATGTCAACAATTTGATCTTTAGAATGATGAGAGAGACCAGCAATTCCCAATTGTTGAGCAACAACCTTAAGTTCATTCTTTGTTCTGTTTTCTACATCACACACTGTTTGCACATTTGACAAAAAATCTTTGGCTTCATCAAGAGTAGTAATAGTAGACATCATGAATAAATCACAGTCACACAATATCAAGCAATATCCTTATGATAATATCCTGAATATCCTGATAAGAGGTCGCCAAATTTATGCTATGGAACAGAGAGAGGTAATGAACACTTCAAGTGAGAATACTAAAATCACTACTGTCCCGCAAAGTTCCAGGTTCAAAACAAAGAGTTAGGTAAAATTACAAGTTAAAGTTTAATGCTCGAACTAGCAACTAAACATTCAGGACTCATAAGGATAATGTAATGGCAAAAAAACAGGCTAAATATATGGTTAACTGCAATAGCCTCTATTAACATGAAATTAGGAAGAGTAAATTTATCTAAGTTAGCCCTGATAAAATTAGAAAAACGGATAATACTCAGTTAATGCAAGATATATTATTACAGATACAAAATATTATTAACAATGGCTGATATCAAAAACTCCACATGAACCAGAAAAACCTCACCAGGGCTACGAATTAACACCACATGCTACACAGTACAAGAAAAAATGTAATAACACTGATACTCAAATTATACAGCAGCTAGATGGTTGGAGACTTCCTGAGCACTCACAAAAATAATAACAACTGTACAGGGGAGGACAGAGATGTGAACAAAATGAGGAGTAGATCTAAGTGGCAATTAATGCAGAGACTGAGCTCATTATATAGGGGCCGGCAGAGCTTGATACAACTTGTAAGAAGGACGCGCAAATGAAGCCATAGGGGAGAAAGAGTTGACACTCCTGCTCTGAACAAATGAAAGAACGACTTACTCTACTATAAGGGAGGAGAAGGGGGGAGTGAGGTAGAACACGCAATCCTGGTCCCTATGGAAGCCACGAGGCGAATCGTGATCAAACATGCAGCATATTGTACGTTAGAATTATACAAAGGATGATGAAATCATAGGCTATGTAAAAATATATATATATATATATATATATATATATATATATATATATATATATATATATATATATATATATATATATATATATATATATATATATATATATATATATATAAATATATATATATGTATATATATATACTGTATATATTTATATCTATATTCATATCTGTATCTATTTCCATATCTATCTAGCTATCTATCTATATATTTAATTAAATATTTATAATGATATTTATATATATTTATGTTTATATATATTCATATACTGTATATTTATGTTTATTTTTGTATTTATTAAAATTTATATATATATTTATGTTTATATTTATTTATATTTATATTTTTATTTATTTATTTATTTTTATATTCATATTTTTAAATTTATATTTATATTTATATATACATTTATATTTATTTTATATGTATATTTATATTTTTTATATTTTTTAATATTTATATTTATATTTATATTTTTATTTAGTTATATTCATATTTAAATTTATTTATATATATTTATATTTATATTCATTTATATTTATTTATTTATATATTTTTTACATCTATTTATATTTATATTTATATTTATATTTATTTATATTGATATTGGTATTTATATTTATTGATATTTATATTTTTTATATATATTTTTTTATATTTATATATATTTCTATTTCCATTTATTGATCTATCTATTGCCAGACGCCTCAATCCCGTTTGGGGTGGCCACAAACAAATCACCTCCAAGTCGCCATGTCCCCTGCCATTTCACTGCCCTGCTCCCAACTCACACCCCCCTCTCTCATATACCTCTCCACCCCATCCCTCCATCTCATCCTCGGCCTCCCCCTCCCTCTTCCTCCCTCCACCTCACTCACATACACTCTCTTCGTCAGTCTTTCACCCTCCATCCTCTGCACATGGCCAAACCACTTCAGTGTGTTCCTCATAACGCTTCCTATCACATCCACACCACAACGCTCCTTTATATCCTCATTCTTCAGCCTGTCTCTCCATGTGACTCCACACACTCCCTACAAATAACTCATTTCCACTGCTCTTACTCTTGACCTGTGTCCTTCCATCAACGTCCAAGCTTCACTTCCATACGTTAGAGTTTTTTTTTTTTTTTTTTTTTTTATGTGACCGACTCTGGGCATAGGCTTCACAGCCTGCTTTCAAGGCCCAGTAGTCTTCCTATGCACCACACACCTCTACATGTCACCACTTCGGTGCTAACACCCACCGTCCATACTGAATACATGCTAGGGCTGTCTCATACAGGACTGGTGTATTGGTATTAGCAGGGGCATTTTTACGACATGTCGGCGGGTCTTCTGGTTGATCAGTAAAGTCTGATTTATGAAATTCAAATCCTTAAACTGTTCCCTGCCTCAGCGGGATTTGAACCCGGGTCCGTCAAGACTGCAGGCCAACTCTCTACCGATTGTTATGTAGAAATTTTTTCACTTCCATACTCACTTCCCTATTTCTTATCACTGCTTTCAAAGAACCAGCAACCTTTCTTCCCTGCTGTACCCTTTCAAGCACTTCACCCTCCAAATCTCCATCCTTATTCATCACACTACCCAAGTACTTAAACGTACTCACATTTTCCAATTCCTCACCATGCAACTTCGCTGTACATTCACTGACTTCACCTCTCTCAAAGACCATCACTTTACTCTTCCCTACATTCACCTCTAGATTCCGTTTCTTACACACTCTCCCAAACTCATCCACCAAGCCTTGCAGCTCCCCTTCGTCTTCACTCAACAACACAGTATCATCTGCAAACAACAATACAGGGAGTTTCCAAACACTATCCTCTCTCACCAGGGCCACTCCAACATCCACTACCCTACCTTGTACCTCTTTTATTACCCTATCCATGTAGAGATTGAACAACCATGGAGACATGACACATCCCTGTTTCAACCCAACCTTCAAAGAGAAAAATTCACTTAGTTCACAATCCACACGCACTGCAGCCTTAGCACCATCGTACATACTCTTCACAACATTCAACAACTTTCCATCTACTCCATATATTCTTAACACTTTCCACAATCCTTGTCTATCCACCCTGTCATATGCTTTCTCCAAATCCATGAAAGCTGCATACAACTTCTTTCCCTTCTCTAGAAACTTTTCCACTAAAGATCTAAGAATGAATATCTGATCTACACAACCTCTTCCCTTCCTAAAGCCTCCCTGTTCTTCTCCAACTAATTTTTCTGTTCTTTCTCTAACTCTGTCAATAAGTATCCTACCATACACTTTTCCTATTAAACTAAGAAGACAAATGCCCCAGTGATTACCACACACTTCTTTTTCCCCTTTTCCTTTGTACAAGGGAATAATTATACCTGACTTCCAATCCTCCGGGACTCTACCTTCCTCCCAGGCCAATCTGAACAAACTTCCACATTTCCATTTATATTTATATATATTTCTACCTACCTACCTATCTATATGTAAAATCTATCCATCCATGTACTTATGCAGACAGAAATAGATATGAATATTTAGACATACAGGTGGCTGCCGTGTTACTGGGCCAAGCCATGGATGACATGAAGGTGCAGATGTGATGGGTGCGGGTGTAGCTGGTGTCCTGTTAGCTGAACCTGGCTGTTCTCTTGTCAAGTAACCTGGTCCTCACCATCCATTCCTACCCCAACCGCATCCAGACCGTACATGATCTGGCGAAGTCCCAGTTCTGTTCCTCTTGTAAGCATCCATTATTTCGATTGGCTGCAAACCTTACGTTAATTTCCTTCTCGCTGAAGAGGGGATGGCTGAGAGCACAGCTTGGCTCCAAGACACTGCCACTCGTGAAAATGCAGTTAATCCATCCCACCAGTCTATGTTACATATTGAGCCATTAAATATTGCATATCTTAGCACACACACACACACACACACACACACACACACACACACACACACACACACACACACACACACAAACACAATGTGAAAGTTTTAAGTTGGTAAATACTGTAAGCCAAACTATTCCACAGATACTGCACAAAGAAGGTGACGTATTATGCCACAATACCAAAAGCAAACACCAAACACTCCAGCAAAATCAACGTATGGGTAGTACTGCTGCTTTACTATATAATCAAATGTTTACTGCGCACAAGCAAACAGAACCTAAATATATTAGATTTATTGAGCACATACATAGCTAATCAAAGCTTTATTACATGAGAGAGAGAGAGAGAGAGAGAGAGAGAGAGAGAGAGAGAGAGAGCACAAAGTAGTATCTAGGAGGTATATACTGATTAAAGGAGCCCTGTTGGCCCATGACGAGGTTATCTGTTGGAAAAAAATAGACTTATTCCAGTAAGATTTTACAATTTTGTAAGAGAAAATTACTGAAAAAAAAAAGTTTCCCCTCCCCATAACACCATCTGGTAAACCCAGTTAGAAAAATATATATAAACATCATGCCAATTAGAAAGAACAAGCATTGACATTTGAAAGGAGAGGTAGAAGAGGAACGTCTCTGTCCTATGTCATGTCTGTGCTTTAGATCTGTAAAACAAAGAGCGTACACAATTGCCGAATGTTCACACTGTCTAGTAAACGTCTCTTAATCGTCATCATACACTTCAAGCTTGAAATAATCAAGACTCTGCTAATTATGGCATAATAGTCTCAGAACATTTGTCTAGTCGAATTTTATACTTATCAATAGTTTTTTCAATAAGTACTGTTTTGGTAGAATATTCCATCGTTCAACTACAGAAACATTAATTTTCCTAAATAATGAAGGTGTTGCATATCTCGTCTTTGAGTTTATTCCATTACTTCCGGACACAGTATCATTTTGTATTTCGAACAACTCATCATATCTAACAACATTAAATTTGTTTACAGTTTTATATACTTGTATTAGATCTCCTCTGACTTTTTTTCTTTATAGAAAACATATTTAGTTTCTTTAGTCTCTCCGCACTGGATAAATTTCGAAGGTGTGTGGTATTTTTTTCCTCTGTGCTCTGGATACTTCTTTCTCTATCGTAGATAAAAAGAAGCGGTAACAAGGCACAGCAAACAGTCCCCGACAGTCATTTTAGTTGCTGACGTATAAACTCACAGGATATCTAGTCAAAGAAGTCACAAATTATTATTATTTTTTTTTAATGCTAGGAGGAAGGAACCAAAGGCCACGAGCCCGCAAAAATTGTTCCTTCCAAGAGAAGAACAAAATACAAGACAGAGCCAAATTCAAGATCCGATCATTTCGAGATGCCTGGACACACTGCGTTTGAAAGACTGGAGATCATAGGAAGCAGGAAATACAGACAGAGGAAGACAGTTCCAGAGTTGACCTGTTGCATAAATGAAGGACTGGGAGTAAAGGGTAACTCTTGCATTAGAGAGTTGGACAGAAAAGGGATGAAAGTTTGCTGCTTGACGGGTGCAACGGGCCCGTCATAGAGGTGAAGGCATGCATGCAGAGAGTTCAGAGGAGCAGTGACCATTGAAGTTGCGATGGGAAAAGAGATAAAGATGCAACAGTGTGGCGAAGAGACAGAGGTTGAATGGAGCCAGTAAGAGGAGGAGAGTTAATGAGACGAAAAGCCTTTGACTCCACCATATTGAGAAGAACTGTATGTGGAGAACCTCCCCACACATGCGAGTTGTACCCCACACAGGGGCGGATAAAACCCGTGTATAGAGTCAACAATTGTGCAGGGGTAAACAAAGAGCAGAGTCAGCTTAGCATACCTAATCTCTTGGAAGCAGATTTTACAAGAGATTTATGATCTTTCCAAGATAAGTCCCGAGTCAATGAAACCCCAAGCATGTTGAAGGATGATGCAGGATAAAGCTGAGTATTATCAAACATTAGTGGGTACACCTGTGGAATATTTTGTCAGGTTGATAGATGTAAGAAGTGAGTCTTTGTTGCATTAAAAACAACCAGATTATTTTTACCCCAGTCAGAGATCCGAGCCAAGTCAGACATTAGATGTGCCATTGCCTCATCCCTTGTTTGTTGAAGTAACTGCTGAGATGGACGTTGCAGGAACCGAATGGAAAGGTGAAGGGTGGAGTCATCAGCGTACGAGTGGATAGGGTTAGATATATAGCTTAGAAGGTCATTGATGAATAAAAGGAAGAGAGTTGGTGATAAGACAGAGCCCTGAGAAGCACCCCTGTCGATAGATCTAGGAGAAGAACGATGGCCGTCTACAACAGCGGCTATAGAGCGAGCAGAAAGGAATCTAGAGATGAAGGCACAGATAGAAGGATAGAAACCGTAAGAGAACAGTTTGGAAATTAAAGATTTATGCCAGACTCAATCGAAAGCCTTTGAGACGTCAAGTGCAATAGCAAAGCTTTCTCCAAAGTCCCGAAAGGAGGATGACCAGGAGTCTGAGAGGTAGGTAAGAAGATCGCCAGTGGAACGTTCCTGACGAAGCCCATACTGACGATCAGAAAGAAGGTTGTGATAGGAAAGATGCTTTAAAATTTTTCTGTTAAGAATTGACTTGAAAACTTTTGAGATACAGGATGTTAACCCGTCATGTCCCGAGTTTTTTCGCACCTCTGACAACCCCCAACCCCGAGCTATTTTAGAAAAAAAATTTTTTGGCTAAAACTTCCGCTTTTGTTGAGAAACAAAGGAAAATCACCAAGAAAGGGCTTACCGTGGTCCATAAGTGGTCGGACAGGTGAAGTCCCCCGCGCCAGGTATCGTATTCTATCATTGACATGTGAGGTGCTCACATTTTCTATGGTAGGAAATATTGGGAGAAACAACAAACAACACCTCAACATTTATTGAATTTGAACTAATAAACAATAAGAGTAACAATAAAATGAATTTCAAACACATATATATGAAAAATAAGCATTGTACCTTCGCGCGAGCATGGCGAGTTAGGTCCGAGTGGTAACATGCTATGTGCTAAGTTTCTTGTATCAGTCAACATATCATTTTTTCTAATTGTATACTTCTGTTTCATAAACATTTTACTAATTTTTACTGTTTGTAAATGTTTTCAAATGTTTTCATTCATTCCGATGACATGCAGCATAAGTATAGCACACATCCGCTTACTAAGCCCACTCGCTATGACTCGTATTTCAACATACCCAATTGTTTTATCACTTTCCTATTATTTTTTTCTTTACCATTGTAAATGTTTTCAATTATTTACATTCATTACGAGGGCATTTAGAGAAATGCTAGCGCATAATCACGTAGCAAGCACAATCTCAAACACTCGGGTTTCATCGTCTACTTTATTTTTTCACTTCAATTATACTTTCCAACTTACATTACACACGTTTACACCCCTATACTGCACTATACATAGTTACTGGCATTATTTATTCTAGTGAGCGTCAGAATATCACATGAAAATACCCTCGCTATGAATGTTTTGACCAACATAATACTTAAACACTTACATACAAATTTTTCACATACTCTGTATATTACACACTTTCCCACTTGTTGACTTCTATTTTCATAATTACGGGCCTTATTCATTCTACTGAGCGTCAGGATATCGTATCTCTATACACATGCTAGGAATATTTTGACTTAGATTATATTTCAGCACTTACAATAATTTGAACTTATATTATACCCGTTTGCATTTCCCATAATAATATTTACATATTTACGGGCCTTATATATTGCACTGAGCGACAGAATATCGCATCAAAAAACCCTCGCTAGGTATGTTTCCACTTACATCATATTTATACACTTACATACTATTTTTGCACTAATGTTATACCCGTATGCACTTTATACTAATATTTTCAGATCAGTTTGTCGCATTTACTTCAGAGTTACAGCGTCCTATTGCATTCACACCATATTAGAATTGGATCAACGTGTGATATTCGCTGAAACATGGGTGAATACAGAGACCCACGTCACACTCGACGCACTCATAGCGGGTGTCCTTCCTCTGTGTGGTGAGTCTCACCCGGGAATTGCTACACACGTGACACCTGTGCTGGGGCCTAGGTCTATTTGGCTGGGGAGGGATAGGAGTGGGGATATGGCGGCCGGATATTCTCAGGGGAGTTTGGGCAATAGGGGCAGTGCGGGTGCGATGTTAGGGCCTTTCAACAGCATACCATGCAAACATCTCTCTTGTGAGCTCCCTCACAATCCCTTCAAAGGTTTCCTGATCTGTCATGGAATGCAGGTGGTGGCAATTCAGAGTAGTGATATCTTGCAAGTGAAAGAACAGTTTCTTATACACTTCATCGTGGTCCTGGCACACTCTACCGTCGATATCATGGAGTCTGACTGGTCCACTAGGAGCTTGTTTATGTTATAGTCCATGACACACTCAGGTTTCCATATGTGACGCCTGTTCTCGCTCCAGTAATCCACGGAATCAGTACGGTGCATCAAGGGGCGGTGAACCGTGGAAAAGAGGCTTTTTTCTCTATTATGGTTCCACACAGTTGCAAGTATGTTGTTGGCTTTGAAGAAGACAACCTCATTCCTGTCAAGTTTCCGCCCTACCTTGACCATGTGACGCCGGTTCACCTTCACGGTTCCACAGATTCCCGTTTCATGCATGTGTAGATAACGAGCGAGAAGAGGGCTAGTGTACCAATTGTCCAGGTAGAGGACATGACCACGATGAAGGTAGTCTTCTATCATTGTCTTTACCAGTCTCCCGACAGTCCAATACTCCGATCTTCTATTATGTCTGTCTGTGCACCGGTGTACAAGACTATGTCTTGCACATACCCAGTCCTACAGTCACACATAACAATGATCTTGAACCCAAAACAGTGCCTTTTGCTGGGTATATACTGCCTAAATGAAATATTGCCTCTCCACAACACGAAACTCTCCTCTATGACGAGATCTCTATAGGGATAAAATGACGAACGAAAGGTTTGCCTCAGGTGATCAAAGACCAACCTAATTCGCCTCATCTTATCTGTGTCGTTCGCATTTGCAGGATCATCAGCATCATAAAGTAGAGAGGCGGTGGCTCAATCGGTAGAGAGTTGGCCTGCAGTCCTAAGGGACCCAGGTTCAAATCCCGCTGGTGCAGGGAACAGTTTAAGGATTTGAATTTCATAAAATCAGACTTTACTGATCTACCAGAAGACCCGCCAACATGTCGTAAAAATACCCCCGCTAATACCAATACACCAGTCCTGTATGAGACAGCCCTAGCATGTATTCAATATGGAAGGTGTGTGTTAGCGCCGAAGTGGTGACATGTAGAGGTGTGCGGTACGTAGGAGGACTACCGAGCCTTGAAAGCAGGCTGTGAAGCCTATGCCCAGAGTTGGTCACATAAAAAAAAAATAAAAAAAATAAAAATGGAAGCGACTTAGAAGTTGTTGGAAGTGATTATGGCTCATGACTTGTCCAAATATTGGTGTAAGCATAACAGGGTCCCTTGTCCAGTAGGCCGGGAATTCTGTTCTTTCGTATAATACCCATCAAAAGGACCAGGGCAAAAAATAAGAACATTTCTGAAAGGGAAACAGGGTAATCATATATGATAGAATGCCTGCTCCTTGTTCCCAATCATTCACTCTAACGGCACTGGGTGCTTGCAAAACGGTTGGTTTGGTCAACAATCTGCTCCACGAAAGCATCATTAAAAAACCTGTGGAAAAAATCAATCCTGGTGGAATTACGGTGGATTCCGGGAGCAACGCAGCCAGCGCGCCCCTACTCAGTGAAGGGGTGAATGAGGGGAGAAAAATCACTCCCATCCTCCCAATTCTATCCCACAAATCCCTCGTCCCCATCATCCCCATCATTGCCTTCGTCTGGGTGGGGAGGAGATGCTGGTGGGGGAGGTTGGGGAGAAGGAGTGCAGAGGGCTTCCCCACTCTCACTCCTCTTCCCTCTGCCTTTACCCTTTCCCTTTCCCTTACCCTTACGGCCTAGAGGAACATTAGGGGGCTGTTGGGATGAAGTTCGGGAATATTGGGGAGCATAAGACGTGCTGGGGAGTGGTTCCTCCCCACCTTCCCCCTCCATCACAACACCACGTGATTTTTCATGCACCCTCACTCGCCCACGTGTTTGGGGATATTGTGAAGCATAAGACATGCTTGGGAGTGGTTCCTCCCCACGTTCCCCCTCCATCACAACCCCACATGATACAGGACACACCCACACTCACCCACGTGATACACCCCACCACCTCACACTACCTAGGAGAGCGATGACTCACTCCTGCCACTCTCACTTACCCTACTTCTTCCTGCACTTTCCATTTCACTCCCCACTCCCTCCACGGCACTTCCTACATCCCCAAACAAAATACTAGGCCCATACCTGATCGTCCGATATGGTGTGCACTCGGGGCCATGATGAGTAATTACCTCACGTCCGTACCACATGGCAGCACATCCCACGGCTCGGACCTCATCCTCGTCCTCATCATCTAATTCGGGTTCCACATCACGTTGGGGCTGGGCATAGGATGTTGCAAGTGGTTTTTTGGCCGGCTGCCCCTCTCTAGCAGCACAGTAAGTCACGTACTGCCGCTTCCTGGGGGACGGGATTTCTTCATCACTGCTGGTGGTTTCCTCCTCCTCTGGCTGCACATAATCTTTGTCAACAACCTCGTCGTCCAGTGGGGAATCACTGTCGCCTGTAAAGGCGTCAAGGGCAGCTTGAATTTCATTCTCTGACAGACCTCTCTTCGCCATGTCTGAGCAGGACCGTTGCTAACAGGTGAGTGACCGAGCCGTGGGTTAGCGCGGGTCGCGCAGGGTTGCCGAGTGTCCCCGCCTGGTGGCAAGTAGGGGAAGGTCGAGCGACGATACGTACCAAAAATCAAGCGCAAAATTTGAAAACTGTGCAAATTATGCACCTTGCAATTGCGCAACGTATCGATACGTCACCGGGACTGGCAAATGCAAAATGTTGCAACATACCTATATGTCGATGGGACAACGTACCTATACGTCGACGGGACGAGGCGGGTTAAAGCAATTAGAAGTTAGAGGGTTGTGAATGGTCACCCTTCTTTGGGACTGGAGTATATCGGGTGAAAATTGACGATTCTATGCCCATTTGATATTTTAGGTCAAACCCACCTGACATTGACCCTCTGCTGCTAATTGGGGGGACGATTCCCCTAATGTAATGAGGCAGGTTATACAATGCAGATTTGAAAGATGCACCTTTAGGTTTTGATTTCATATTGATATGACAAATTTTAAAGGTGTTATGGTGAAAAAAACATATTTTTCTTCCTCTTTTTTTTTTTTTTTTCTTACATACTGTGAGCCTTAGTTTGGGCCTTGGCCTAATTTGGCCCAAAATTTAATCAGGTGATCAAAAGATCATAACCCATCTCCCTTGTATTTTTAGTAAAATACACACCAGTATGTTTCACGTACAGTTGCTAACAAACAGACAGACAGACAGACAAACAAACAAACAAACCGAGTAAGAATAATATCCGTCCCCGCGCACGAGGAGCTCGGGGACGGGCAGTAACAAGATTCGGGGACCACTGTTGTATATAGTATTCTAGGTGTGGTTTAATTTATGATGAATAAAGCTTTGAAATTAAACCGGGGGATTTATGACCGACGTTCCTTCAGAAAAATACAAGGATTTTGTTTCCCTTGTCACTGGCTGTTATACATGTTTGAAGCTTTTGATGTTGCTGAAAATGAATCATAAATCTTTCTCGTCCTTTACTTAGTCAGTGGGTATCGATGTTTAATGTCCTTGCCGATAAAGTGCATTATCTAACATTTACAGTAAACTTCATCTACCATTTTCCACTCCAAATGTTTTTACCTTACTACATCGTTTGGAAAGGGAGATAGATAAATAGATACATAAACGTATTATATATATATATATATATATATATATATATATATATATATATATATATATATATATATATGGGGCTAAGATGCGAATGAATGTGTTTGAATGGATGAATAAATGGGGAGTGTGTCGTCCTGTCTCGGCTACTTCTCTTTCCGTGGGGGAAGCAGGCTAGGTATATATATATATATATATATATATATATATATATATATATATATATATATATATTTATAGTATGCGACACTGGTTCAACCATAGCACCCCTTGTGTCTGCCAATGCAGTACGTGGCCAGAAGAACGCTCCCAAAGTTAATTACCCTGGCGGGGGGCGAACCCTCGTTCTTCAGTGTACGATCACGCAAACTTTACCACTGTACCACAGAGGCTTTCTCTCGGTCTCTATTAGTGTTTGCCTCAAAAATTCGCTGAACTAATAGTCTTTCCATCACAAGATGTTTGGAAATACTATTTCCTTTGTTTCTATACCGTTACATAGCCCTTAAGTACCAGTTCTGATTTTTTAAAAATCGAAAAAATGATTTTCACATAATTTCTAGTGTCGTCATTTTCAACAATTTCGCAAGGGCCAAAATTTTTGTTTGGTATTTTTCTGACACTCCATTACTCCTACCCAATGCAAAAAGAATTAATTCGATATCTATTAACATTCTCGTTAAAGAAACACCAGTGGACAGACAGACAAACACATAAACAGCTTGACTTTTTTTGATCCTACATAAAGCAGAAGTGGATTTTAAACAGCCCTATTCAAAAATACAGTAAATCCCTAAGGAAGAGGTGCTAAGGAGCTTCCTGAACCCACTGGAATATGGCATAAGCCGGAATAAAGCATGAAAGGAAACTCGCCCATGAGAGGGTTAGCTACTCTATTTCCACCTTGGTCTTTGCAGCATGGAATAAGTATCGAAGAGGCAGAAAAAGACAATACCCCGTCTCTACATCCTTCCACATTTACGTCACAAGTATCATATTCCAGTATTAATCGTTTGTTACATATCAGCACTGAACACAAAGAGATTTTTGGTAAAGTGGAAGCGCAAAGAGTGTACTGTACCTAGCCTGTGGGATTACAGTACAGTCAGCACTGCATTAAAGTCCCACAAAATCAGACCCAAAGTTGCCTCTTTAGCTTCATTGTCTGTGCAGACCCGTCAAAGGGCAGATGCATTAGACAGTGCTCATTGCCACTGTTTGTGTACCATATGCGTTCAGGTGGATCATTCCCACGGTAATATAATTGTCACATACTAGTATGTCAGCCAGCTAATGCTGTCTGAACTGACGGAAGGAAATCGTGCAAAGGAAACTATTGAGATAGATTTGCGCAATTTGCTGAACAGAAATCTATGCAAAAATATCATTTTCTTATACAGAGAAATATATAATCAAGTGTGTCATTCCTCTTCCACAGCAACTTATGAATCAGAAATAGGTAGATCTACAAACCCTACATCAAATTACAGTACCTTATGGTGATAGCTATACATATTAAGCTACGGAATACTAAGAAGGTAATGTTCGTTAAAAGATTTAGTATTTGGCTCTTAACAAAAGAGTAAGACAGTGCTTCTTTCATGCAGTTTCCCTTACAAGAGTACTGGCTATCACGTAGAAGAATATAAATAATGAGGTTCTTTTTAAAGGCACCGAAGAGTGAAGATGATAAAGTCACTTACAGTTCCTTAAAATGAAAAAAACAAAAAAAAACAAGACAGATCACATAATTCTGATACGGATAACAGATAGATTCCAATTAAATCCAAATGGCAACCCAAATGAATTGAGATTGAAGTAGAACCTCCATGAATTTGTCTGTCTGGGTCCAGGTTTACTAATGACATTAAGCTCGATTTTGTTTCGTAACAAGTATTCGTTCACGCAGGAAATACAAGAAAATCAGAGTTAAAAACCTTCACAAGCATTTTGATTTTCTTGCATAACCATATAACTTCTCCAATCAAAACCTTATCCTGGCTAGGATTTGTTCTTATAGGGAGGACAGGAGAAAGTAAAGTGCAAACTATTTACGTTCCTAATTCTTCCTACAAAAACACACTGTAGTTACGAGAGTAGTATGTGTGTGAATCCAGACTGTTGTGATGGAATGGTTTAAATATCACTAGGCTGGAGTGGTAGACGTAAGGCCTTTCCTTTGTCCTACCGAAACTTGACCTATATACAGTAGAGAGACGAAGATATCTGTTCATAAACCTGGTTGTACTGAGAGTAATGAAAGGTACATGCAACCTTTTCGTGCCTATATTTAACGTTATTATGTCAAAGTTCATCCCATTGTCTCAAGAACATTATCTTCGGATTTTCTGTGTACAGTAAGATGCTTTTAGGTGACATCCATTGGGTTGAAAGTGTTCACTGAGTCCGTTCAACAGGGAACAGACATGAAGTAATTATATACACTGGTAATGTAATTAATTGCAGTGACTTGGTGGATTCTTAATTATAACATAAGTATATTGATAATTTAAAAAATATACTGATTACTGAGAGAATATACTTATTTCTGATTAGCGTACGTTATGCCTTTACGCTTTTCTACATCGAAACTAGGCAAATCGTTTCAGCTTTCATGTTTGTCTTGTTTACCGTTGAGCTGAGCCACAAAACATACATTAATTGATTTAATATTATTTTATGAAACAAAATTAATTACCTTGCAAGTATATTTTCAAACTCCAAGTACAGTATATTTTTTTTGCAGTGTAAATGATATTGTTATTGGTTTATTACTGTCGATTATATTATGCTGCCTCCACAGGACAGCCGTGCTGGGAAATTCATTTAGTATTTGAAACTTGCAAACAAATATCTATGGCAATTCATAATATCATACATAAAATCATCGCCAGAAATGACAAAAATAATCCATAGAGATTATAAAGTGCAACATAATTCCAAAGATTACATTATGTTTAAGAATTACATAATCATTCCGTGGAGATGAAACTGTGCTCAGTACCTTCGTGTTCAATCCTGACAGTAATATCAAGCACCATGATTGTCGTATGCTAAATAAAATGAGTTTTTCAGTATGGTGTGCCTTTTTTACAATAAGAACGAAACTTAAGATGCCAGTATCCAAAAGGTAAGACAAATAAAATGTTAACATTACCAGCTCCTCCAAGAGTAATATCAGATCTAAGAGATTATCACCCTTAAGATCGATGTCTATAGGGTCACTGAGATGGTGGAGGTATTGCAGTATGCAGGAGGATAGAGAGGCAACAGCTATGGTGGAAGCCAGAATTAAGGTCCACAGCAGAATGGAAAAAGGATACAGGATACTATTCCAGCGGGACATAGGCGGCGAAACGCCTAGGAGGATTGCAAAGCTGTATTGCCAGCAGAAGTAAGTGTAATTGGAACCACTGAACCGCTCCGTTTTAAGCCTCATTGAACTGATTACTATCCTTATTATTTTACATCATATCACCCATCATCCAACTGCAGGTCCCATTTTCCTTGACTTCCCATGTAACTGTGTCTGTGAGGGTGATTTCATACATGAAGTTGCATTTATTGCCACTGACTTGACTAGCGCCTGGGTTTCTGCCACTGCGTTTTCCCTCTTAGAACGGGTCCCTACAGCAGAAGACCAGAATCTTTAAAACCCGTCCCCTAGTCCCTGAAGTGGTAAGGGAGGAGTGAATATCTGATGTGAAATTTCGTGGTACTCAAGACTCCCAGTGGTGCCCTAGTGCTTGTGGATATGCTGGTGAAAGCGATTAAACACCGACGCCCCACTTGTTCTTGTGGCTGTAGCAACAAGATTTTCTCCGAGCGCTAAACAACAGGCGGAAAAAATACTGATGCGGTGCTGAGGTGTGGGTTGAGGCAAAAGAGGACGAGGTAAGTGGGGTTCCACTCTTTGCTACCTACCAAGAGGAGATGGTAGGCGGTGAGGTCGGGATGGAAGATGATTATGACGATAAGGGATCATCTGATGTGGTGTGGTGGACGGAAGGTGTGGAGGAGCGAGTGTTGGGTCCCTAGTAGGACTGGCATGAGAAAGTCTCCAGCAGCTGCCACCTACTGCCTTATGTAAAGCAGATGCTGACTGTCGTCGTCGATCACCATCAGGAGGTCATATCCACTCTGTGGAAAACTATCCAGTATTAAGAGACTCGTACCAATCGTAGTGTGACCATCTATGTCAGAACTGGTGCATAATATCAGAAAATACCATTGGTAATACTTTCTTTAATAACTCATTATTCAGAGTAAACGGATCAGCTAAGTCGAGGTTACGATATAGAATACAATAATTAATAATACCTTGCATCACTGCATAATTATTTTATGGAGCTAACACGCACACAGACGAGCCTGCAGAATGACTAGACTCTGCGGGACGCCGCTAAATGCACTGCACCTCGAATTGCTAGCCACCAAACGTTAATTTATAGTTATCACCCGGGAATATGGCAGCAAGCAATTGGTGAAAAGAACATGAGTTATCAACTGGAATTAAAAGAGAGAGAGAAAGAGAGAGAGAGAGAGAGAGAGAGAGAGAGAGAGAGAGAGAGAGAGAGAAAACACACTCTGACAATCCCCCCCCCCCAAAAAAAAAAAAAAAAAAAGCGGTGTAACGGAATGCGAACCACCACGTCGGCGAGCCTTTTCGTGAGCGTAACAAAGACTAGTTTTTTAAGTCACTTTATAACTGCATAAATCAGTACAAATTATTAGTCCAGACAAACCTATTTGGATGTTTTATAGCCAAATTTTTGTCTTATTTAACCACAAAAGTATGTGAATGAAGAATTGTTTGAGGTGGCTTGAGAATGAAAGACTGATCTGAAGAGTGTAAATTTCGTACAAGTGGAAGGGGGAGGGGAAGACCGAGGATAAGATGGAACGAGGGATGGAGAGATATTTGAGAGAGAGGAGTGTGAGTTGGAGGGAAGGCAGTCTGATGGCAGAAGACAGGGTTGGCGTAAACGTGATTTGTTTGAGGCCACCCCTTACGGAACTGAGACGTCTGGCTATAGACAGAGAGATAAACAGGGAGACAGAGAGATACATAAAACTTAGAAAACAGTGGACTGAACAGTGAACTTGGAAAACCTCAAGATTTTAAAACTCCCTGTGCCAATACATCTGGAAATCAGCAGCTTAAATCCGATAGCACGTTCTGGTATTTCACCTT
This sequence comes from Coenobita brevimanus, assembly GCF_032717465.1. Classification (NCBI taxonomy): domain Eukaryota; kingdom Metazoa; phylum Arthropoda; class Malacostraca; order Decapoda; family Coenobitidae; genus Coenobita; species Coenobita brevimanus. The sequence continues at coordinate 37,460,285 of NC_136997.1, read as the reverse complement.
TGCTGAGATCGGATAATTTTCATTCAGCCCCAGAATGATGTCTAGTGCAAAAGGGGTTAATGAAGCCTATATCTAACCGATCCAGTTCGAAAAGTCTCTCCTGAATGAAATAGTCTGAAGGTGACAAAACCGAGCAAATACTGACGTCGCCAAATTGAAGAGGTCAGTGATTCTTGATTTTTCATTTTTTTTCATTTATTTTCTTTCTTCTTTTGGTAATACAACCTATTTTGTGAGGGATACATTTGAAAGAGCGATGTTGGCCATGCGATCATACTCGAAATACCGATATTTTCACCTCGCCATGCTAATAAAAGTATTATGCTCTTATTACACCAACTTGACCTAAAATTGTCAACTCGCCATCTTGAATGCTGATTTGTAATACATTTTTTACAACAGACTATGATGTTAGCCACAAAAAAAACCACAGTATTGCCTTTTGTGCCAATGATTTACGTGAAACAAACTGCAAACGCATGAAAATATGGGCCATGTTAAGGTGAAAGAAAGGCAATATCTTCTGTTTCTCTAAAAGTGTAACATCATAATGCTACGTCCATGATGGATGTCTATCATATCTATCTGCCTCTCTCTCTCTCTCTCTCTCTCTCTCTCTCTCTGTATATATATATATATATATATATATATATATATAGATATATATATATATATATATATATATATGATGTTGATGAATGTCTGCAGAGTTTTGGAGCGAATGTGAATGTGGTAATGATGGGAGATCTGAATGCTAGAGTGGGAAATGTAGCAGTTGAAGGTGTAGTTGGTATGCATGGTGTGCCTGGAAGAAATGAAAATGGGGAACGAATGATAGGGATGTGTGTTGAGCGAGAGATGGTGATTGGAAATACGCTGTTTGAGAAGAAAAATATTTATAAGTATACATGGGTGAGACAGGAGGGTGGAAGGGTTGTTGATAGAGCGTTGATGGATTATGTGGTTGTGTCTAGGAATGTAATAGGAAGATTGCTGGATGTGAGAGTTCTGAGAGGGGAGGGTGGAGGTATGTCTGACCACTACCTGGTGGAGGGAAAGTTAAGAGTAGGCAAGAGATGGGTGAGAGCTAGGAGGGTTAGGTGTGGCAGGGAGGTTTTGAAAGTGAGTGAGTTGGATAAAAGAGAGAAAAAGATAGCGTATCAGGAGAAATTGAAAGATGAGTGGAACGCAGTGAAAGATAGGGAAAATGGCAGTGTGGAGGAGGAATGGCAGTTGTTTAAGAGTGCTGTGGTGGGGCATGCAGAAGAGGTGTATGGTGTGAGACGTGTGGGTGGTGGTGTAAGAAAAGGAAGTGAATGGTGGTGTGAGGAAGTAAGTATGGCTGTGGCTGAGAAGAGACATGCATATGAAGTGTGGCTGCAGAGGAAGGATGAGGTGTCATATGAAAGGTATAAGGAAAAGAGGAATAGGGCGAGAAGGGCTGTGCGTGATGCTAAAGTGGCAGCAGATGAGAGGTGGGGTAGGCGGCTGACAGAGAATTTTCAACAGAATAAGAAAATGTTTTGGAAGGAGGTGAAAAGGGTGCGAAAGGGAGAGTCTGGGAAGGAAGAGCGAGTAAAAGCAGAGGATGGAAGGATGTTAATTGAGATGGATGCAGTAAGGAAGAGATGGGCAGAGTATTTTGAAAGATTGTTAAATGTAGAGGAGGAGAGGGTGGCTGAGATTGTGGCGGATGGAAGGGTGCAAGCAATAAATGTGTTGGGAGAGTTGAATGATTCTTTGATCACGAAGGAGGAAGTGGAGAAGGCAGTAAAGGAGATGAAAACATGGAAAGCTGCAGGTATGGATGGGTGTGCTGTGGAATGCCTGAAGGGTGGTGGAGTGACTATTGTTGACTGGTTAGTAAGATTGATGAATGTGTGCTTTGTGAAAGGTATGGTGCCAGTTGACTGGGCAAGTGCTTGTGTGGTCCCGTTGTATAAAGGCAAGGGTGATAAGTATGAATGTACTAGCTTTAGGGGTATAAGTCTGTTGAGTGTTGTAGGTAAGGTGTATGGTAGAGTGTTAATTATGAGAGTTAGAGAGGGTACAGAGGGAGTGATTGGTGAGGAGCAGTGTGACTTTAGGAGAGGGAGGGGATGCGTGGATCAGGTGTTTGCTGTGAGACAAGTATGTGAAAAGTATTTAGCGAAAGGTAAGGATGTGTTTTGGGCATTTATGGATTTAGAGAAAGCATATGATAGAATTGATAGGGAGGCTTTGTGGACTGTTTTAAGTTTGTATGGCCTTGATGGTAGGTTACTAAAAGGGGTGAAAAGTTTTTATGTAAATAGTAGAGCATGTGTAAGAGTGGGAAATGCTGTGAGTGATTGGTTTCCCGTGAGAGTGGGGTTGCGACAGGGATGTGTGATGTCGCCTTGGTTGTTTAATATTTACATGGATGGTGTTGTAAGGGAGGTCAATGCAAGAGTTTTAGGTGGAGGTCTGAGTCTGGTGAATGTTGATGGTGGAGAGTGGAATCTGAAGCAGCTGCTGTTTGCAGATGATACCGCACTGGTGGCTGATTCAGAGGAGAGATTGAGACAGTTGGTAGAGGAGTTTGGAAGGGTGTGTGAAAGGAGGAAATTGAAAGTTAATGAGAATAAGAGTAAAGTGATGAAGTGTACGAGGTTGGTAGATGGTAGGGGGATGAATATAGTTTTGAATAGCGAGTTGCTTGAGGAGGTTAGAGTGTTTTAAATATCTCGGGTCACATGTTGCTCTGGATGGAAGAATAGATGCAGAAGTGAAGTTTAGAATAAATGACATAGGAAAGGTGCTGGGAGGAATGAAAAAAGTGTTTAGATGTCGTTCGCTTAGAATGGATGTAAAGAGAAGGCTGTATGAGGGTGTTGTGGTACCGACTGCATTATATGGGGCTGAAACATGGAATATGGGTGTAACAGAGAGGAAAAGCTTGAATGTAATGGAGATGAGGTGTCTGAGGAGTATGTGTGGAGTGACGCGTATGGATCGAGTACGAAATGATGAAGTGCGAAGGAGAACTGGAGTTGTTCGGGAGATGGCTGGTAGAGTTGAGCAGAGGGTGTTGCGATGGTTTGGGCATATGGAGAGAATGGATAATGAGTGATTGGTGAAAAAGATAACTAGATCTGATGTGAGAGGTGTAAGGCTGAGAGGAAGACCACGAATAGGATGGGTGGACAGTGTGAAGAGAGCGCTGGATGCGAGAGGGATGTCTGTTGAGCAAGGAAGAGTGGCTGTGCGTGACAGAAATAAATGGAGAGAAATTGTGAATGAATAAGTGATGACGCAGCCCTGAGGGGATATTCTCCCGCATTTGGTCTGATCAGCTAGTCAGGTCAGGTGCGGGTAAGGGGATGGGTCTGTTATGATGTGGCAGGGGTAAACCAGTTCTGCTGTCGGGCCCTGCTGTGGATGTCACTGATTGCATTGCGCAGTTGACCCTTGTGCGGTGTGGTGCGGTGAGGATCTGTCCGTTCTCCCCTTTGGGGCTAAGATGCGAATGAATGTGTTTAAATGGATGAGTAAATGGGGAGTGTGTCGTCCTGTCTCGGCTACCTCCCTTTCCTTGGGGGAAGCAGCCTAGGTATATATATATATATATATATATATATATATATATATATATATATATATAATCAGCCGTTTGAGTGTCCACTGCAGGACCGTCATATTCCGATCGACGTGGGGACGATACAGCCAATGTATCTCTGCCAAGTGGCTTAGGCTGTATGGTAGAGATTGTATGCAGGGTGAGAAGTGCTTGTAAGTGTAATTGTAGTGTTGGAGTGGCTTTGGATGTGTGTGTAGTCTGTAACCCAAGTGTAACTGGCCGACTAGGTGGAAGCATACTTTATAGTATGCGACACTGGTTCAACCACAGCACCCCTTATATCCGCCAATGTAGTACATGGCCTGAAGAACGCTCCCAAAGTTTATTACCCTGGCAGGGCGTGAACACTCGTTCTTCAGTGTACAAGCACGCACACTTTACCACTGTACCACAGAGGCTTCAGATATATATATATATATATATATATATATATATATATATATATATATATATATATATATATATATATATATATATATATATATATATATATATGGTGGATGGGGGTGCCCATCATCCATCCACACAATCATTGTAGAGTTGCCATATGATCTCTACACTGAGTGACAAGCTAAATGGTTTCCTGCACCCAGGAAACCATTTACTACGCTGGGTGGTAACAATATAACCGGGGATTCTGGCAGGTTTAAGAGTCCCCCAGATTCCCCTAACCAAAATCACTTAATCATGGCAGTCGTTTTAGAGAGACTCGAAGGACCCAATACCTGCCCAGGGCCTCAACTAAATGGGCTGATTCACATGGCCATGTGGAATGTGTGAGGTGTGAATGAGGAGAGCAAGAGGGTGGAAATGGTGAATGTGTTCAAGAGTGCGAGATATGCCGTGATGGCACTGTGTGAAACGAAGATTAAAGGGTGTGAAGTGGAGGAGTGGGAGGGTGTGAAATGTGTAAGATTGGGAATGAATGGGCGTGGAAGGTGCAAGGAAGGAGTAGCTTTGTTGATGAATGAGGTGTGACAGAGTGGAATGAAAGAATACAAATGTGTCAGCTCGAGGTGTATGTATGTCAAGTTCAAGTCTGAGAAGTTGAAAATGGCAGTGATTGAAACATATACACCATGTATGGACAGGAATGAGAGAGAGATAGACAGGTTTTGTGATGAGCTGCATGAAGTAGTGAGAGAAATGCCCAGGAGCTAAAAAGTGATCGTAATGGAGGATATGAATGGACGAGTAGGCACTGGTCCTGAGGATGACATAATGAGTTGTTATGGAGTACCAGGAGAAAATTATAATGGGAAGCGACTAAAGGATATATGTCAGGAGAGGAGATTGTGCATCTGTAACTCGTATTTCAAACACAAAGATGCACATAAATATACATGGTGTAGAGGGAACGGGGATCGTGTTGAAAGAAGCCTGACTGATTACGTGCTCGTAGAGAGGTCGATGATGGGAATGGTTGCTGATATGAGTGTCAGGACTCTAAAATAACTTAATACATTACATAATAGCTAATTGCATACATAGGTAGTCTAGAGGTGAAGTCAAAGTCAAACCTAGGGGCTGGAGGAAGTGACGTTTGAATTTCCTCTCAACAGGTATGTCGCACACAGCACAATATGCCTCGTGACGGCTGATGGTACCTTACAAATACACACACACACACACACACACACACACACACACACACACACACACGTGATGGAAGTTCTTACATACGGAAAGAAAGGGGAAAAGACAGAAGGATTTAGGAGACTGGAGAGAAGAGAGCAAGAAGGGGGTCTAGAGAGAGAGACAGAGAGACAGTGGGCTGCGAGAGAGTTTTCAAGCATAAAACGCTCTTGTGTTATACACTCAGTGTTAATCTTGAGGTTTCCCTTTTTGAAGAGAAATAAAACTACAAACAACCCCAGCCTCATCTTTAACTTCTGCCGTCATCGACTGCAAGGAAACTGAGGTTATCTCACAATGTTCGGCTACAACTACTACATAATAGGTTACAAGACCAACATATTTTGGTGGCAGCAAATGTACGAACCACGCCTACAGGTCTACAAGCCTATAAGCCTACAAATCAACAAGTCAATGAACCAACGATTCTACAAGTCTACATTATCAAGACTGATAAGAAGCAACGCTACAATCAAAGCAAGATATTACGATTCTGCAAGCAACCTTCAGGCAGGTGCGACGTATCCAAGATCAACTACGAGTTCGCACCATACAGAAGGAAACCACAAATAAACGCTGTAGAAGAAACCACATCCATCTCAAGAAGTCTAAAATTCTACGATAGTAACCACAGGCGAGTACAGAGTAAGAAGAACGAGTTACGAGTGAGGAAAAAACAAGCAAACGAAGAGCGAGAAGACCGACAACCCACAACTACAACAAGCAACACCTGCCCCCACCCTTCTCTCCAACCTACCCTCCATCTCCACCACCACCACGCTGACACGGGGGTGAATGATGCAATAATTTTAAGAGCCCTCTCTCACCACTCATCTTACTCATCTTTTTTCACTAAATAATATATGTCTTGTAATTGATTATACTGTATAGTAGTCGTAGCCGAGCTGCAGTGAACAGTGAATAGATCTGTGAGTTAACCTCGGTTTCCTTGTAGTCGATGACGGCAGAAGTTAAAGATGAGTCTGGGGTTGTTTGTAGTTTTATTTCTCTTCAAAAAGGGAAAGCTCAAGATTAACACTGAGTGTATAACACAAGAGCGTTTTATGCTTGCTAACTCTCTCGCAGCCTGCCGTCTCTCTCCCTCTCTCTCTCTCTCTCTCTCTCTCTCTCTCTCTCTCTCGACTTCCTTCTTGCTCCTTCCTCTCCAGTCTCCTAATTCATTCTGTCTTCTACTCCTTCTTTCTTTAAATAAGAACTTCCATCACGTGGGCTATACTATCGTCAAATGTTCTAGAAGCCTGCGTGTGTGTGTGTGTGTGTGTGTGTGTGTGTGGTACCATCAGGCGTCACGAGGTATATTGTGCTGTGCGTGAGATACCTGCTGAGAGGGAATGCGAACGTCACTTCCTCTAGCCCCTAGGTTTGACTTTGACTTCACCTCTAGACTACCTGTGTATGCTATTAGCTACTATGTATTGTAATAAGATTTTTTAGTCATGACACGAGGGCCGTGAGAGGACGATGTGGAGGTCTGTCAGATCATATGATTGTGGTATGCAAGATCAAGCTGAGAGGAGTGAGGTGGATCAGGAGAGAGAGGAGCAGTCAGGGAGAAAGACTGAAAGTTGAGAACTTGAGGATCAAAGAAATGGCAGATGGTTATAGGACCAAAGTAGAGGAGGAGCGGGAATGGGTGAACTGGAATGAAATGGATCTGGACAGCCCTAGAATGTATGTAGGGATTGCTTAGCTAGGAATGCTAAAGCGACGTGTGGTGTGGCATGAGTAACAACAAAGAAGAAAGGTACGGCATGGTGAGATGAGGAGGTTAAAAGAGCAGTGTAGGAAAAGAGAAGTGGCTAAAGTGGTTACAGGACAGTGGTTCAGTTGAAATGAGGACTTAATACAGTGAGAGTAAGAAGCTCGTAAAGAGACTAGTGAAGAGGGAAAAGAAGGAGGTAAATGATGATCTAGGAAGAAAAATGAATGCGAACTACTCAGAAAATATGAAGATATTTTGGAAAGAGACCCGGAAATGTAGAAGTGAAAGCAGAAAGAACTGAGATGGTGCGAAGGATTAAGTGGTAGATTATTAACCCATGGGGATCAAGTAAAGATCAGCTGGAAAGATTATTTCGAAGCCTAATGCATGGGAATAGAGAGAGCACAGCAGCTGTAAACATGATTGGTTTTGCGGGTGTGCAGAGAAGGAATGTAGTGCCAGGAGACGTGACACTCGCACAGGTGAAGAATGCTGTCAAGCGGCTGAAAAATGGGAAAGTAGCTGGGGTCGATGAGGTGTATGCAGAGATGTTTAAGTGCAGTGGAGAGAGTGGAATGAAGTGCTTGTTGGTGATATGTAAGAAGGCATGGATGAGTGAAACTGTGCCTGCAGAGTGGAAAAGGCTGTGATTGTACCCCTTTACAAAAATAAAGGTGAGCGAAGTGGGTGCATAAATTATCGTGGCATAAGTTTATTGACTGTGGTAGCGAAGGTATATGGAAGAATTATTATAGAGAAAGTAAGACAGTTATCAGAAGTCCTAGTGAGTGATGAACAGGGTGGCTTTAGGTATGGCAGGGGATTTGTGGATCGAATATTTTGCAGTGAGACAGATAGCAAAGAAGGCTTGTGAGAAAGACCATAAGGTGTTTATGGCATTCATGGATCTGGAAAAAGCGTATGACAAAGTGGACAGAGAAGGATTGTGGAAAGTTTTGCACATGTACAGGGTAGATGGTAAGCTGCTAGGTGCCGTCAAGAGTTTTTATGATGGCAGTGAAGCATGTGTAAGGGTTAATGGGAATCTAAGTGAATGGTTCACGATCGGTGCGGGTGTGCGACAAGGTTGTGTGATGTCCCCATGGTTGTTCAATGTACAGTATATATGGATGGGGTGATGAGAGAAGAAAAAACATGAGTAATGGAGATGAATGGTGATGGACAGAATATCTTAAATTTGTTGTATGCTGATCATCCAGTACTGCTTGCAAATACCGTACAAGAACTTAGTAGGCTAGTGCAGAGTTTTGCTGATGTCTGTGAGCGTCGTGCCTTGAGGGTAAATGTAGTAAAGAGTAAAGTGATGGTTATTGAGAGAGAAGGTGACAACCAGTGCGATGTTATAGTGAATGGAGGGAGACTGGAATTGGTGAGAGCGTTCAGATACCTGTGTACAGTGATAGAAAAGAGAGGAAAATGTGCAAAAGAAGTTGAAAGTTGAGTGACACAAGGAAGAAATGTAGTTGGTGCAATGAAGGCCTTGATAAGAAACGGAGGCTTGAGTGTTGCAGCTGCACGAGGCTTACATGAGGGAATGCTAGTGCCAACTTTAACATATGGATGTGAGACTATGGTGTAGCACGAAAATGAAAAGTCAAGAGTAAGAGCAGTGGAGATGGGACTGCTGAGGAATGTATGTGGAGTACAGAGGGTGGGTAGGATACGAAATAATGTGATTCGTGAAAGATGTGGAGTGAGGAGGTCGGTGGACACCATAATCGACCAGTGTGTACATAGATGGTATGGTCATGAGACAATGGATAACAATAGAGTGGTGAAGAAGGTATATCTGAGCGAATTTGAAGGAGGAAGGAGGCGAGGTAGGCCAAGGAGAAGGTAGAGAGATGGTGGATGAGTGTGTGAGGAAGAGAGGTTTGCAAGTCGGTGGGGCTAGGGAAATGACAAGAGATCGAGCTGGCTGGATGAACGTTGTGAGAAGAAGCGCATGATCAGGGATTTGGCACCCATTTTTAACGTGGCAGCGTCCAGATCGACTCAATCGAATACGTTCATGTGAAGCTACAGAACGTGATGAATGTTTCTGGCGTATCCGATAGAGCCAGGATTCCCAGGGGCTTGATTGATGATTGAATGGAAGCGTGGCCCATTCGACTTGGGAACTTTGGGCTGTCTGGACATTGCTACTCCTCACCCTGCCCTAGGTTTTTTTTTTTTTTTTTTTTTTTTTAAATAACAGAACGGAGGAAGGAAAAACAAATGGGAAAAAAAAAATCCATACACCAGACTACTGGTGTCCTCCATTCATAAAATATCTGTAACAGTTAGACTTGAACAGTTGTGGGTTGAAATTTGGAGGAAAACAACTCTGGGGAAGCGAGTTCCAGAGAGATGCAGTTCGGGGAATGAAAGAATTCTGATAGGCAGAAGTTCTGCAATATGGTTGAGTGACATTCCAGTCATGAGCGCTACCAGATGCCCGTGTAGCACGAGGGAAGGCATGGAGAGGCGGCACCATGGACGCAACCTCGTCTGAGCACTTGCCAAAAAAATATCTGTAAAATAATGCAAGGGAGGCAACATTCCTTCTTACTTGCAGGGGAGGTAGTTTATATGTAATAGCAGGGTTATTAATGATTTTAACAGCTTTATTCTGAATTTTGTCCAGTTGTCTCATTGCAACCTCTCCACAACCATTCCACAAGGGTGAGCAATATTCAAGCTGAGAGCGCACATGACTCTTATAAATTATAGCTAACTGCTCATCGGTGAAGAAGTTACGGACTCTGTACAATAATCCAAGTTTCTTTGAGGCGGCCTTAGCAAGTGATCTGACATGAGAGGTCCAGTTGAGGGCACTGTTAAGTGAGACACCAAAAATTTCAATACTTTTAGAGATGGGAATATTAGTAGCACTGAAGGTAATGTACGAATCTGGCAATATCTGTCTATTAGTAAACTGTATATATTTAGTTTTACTAGCATTAAAAGAGACAAGGTTGTTTTGTCCCCATTCACTGATTGTAGCTAGATCTTGATTTATGGAGATGGCTGTACTGAGTTGAGAGGTAGAGATATTAGACTTTGTAAATGGATGTCTGAGTGTGAATGAGCTATGTAGTGTTGAGTCATCTGCATGTGAGTGAACGGGATTGTGAGTGACAGATAAGAGATCATTAATATGAACCAGAAATAGGGTTGGCGCCAGAACTGATCCCTGCGGCACGCCGGCAATAATTGAGTGGAAATTCGAATATACATCATCTACTTTTACTCTTATTTTCCTGTCACTAAGATAAGAAGAAATCAAAGGAACAAAAGACGTTAGTCCATAGCAAGGGAGTTTGGACAGCAGGGAACGGTGCCATACTCTGTCGAAAGCTTTAGAGATATCAAGAGCTACTGCATGAGTTTCTCCAAAAAGATCAATTGATTGATGGATGGTATGAGTTAAGAGATTGAGTATGTCAATGGTGGATCTTTCGTGGCGAAAACCGTATTGTCTATCACTAATTAAGTTGTTGGATTCAAGATGTTTAACAATATAGGGTGGGAAAAAAGGTCCGGATGATGATGATGATGATGATGATTCTATAGATAGATAGATAGATAGATATACTACATATATTGGGCACATTCAAAGCATTATCTTTTTTTTTTTTTTTTTTTGAGAGAGAGAGGGAGAGAACAAAAGGGTAGAAGTAGCAGTCACAAACGAGGGCGTATTAGCCCATGACGATGTTATCTATTAAAAAAAAAAAAAAAACTGAATTCTACTAGGATTTATCCAACTTGTAAGAATAAATGAATGAAAAAAAGAAGAAGGTTCTTCCTCACTCATCACACCGTCATGTAAAACCGGCAGAAAAATTGAACATCATGCTTGTAGAACGAATGAGCACTGAAATTTTATAGGACAGGCAGAAGGGGAACGACTGTTCATTATGTAGTATCTGTGCTACAGATCTATAAAACTATAAAACATACAACCTACAAGATGAAGGAATTTTTTAATCGTTAAGAAAACGTCTGTCTATTGCTATCATACACTTCAACATGGAAACAAGCAGACTCGGTTAAGTATAGCATAACCATCTCAAAATACTTGTCTTGTCGAATTTTAAATTCATCAATAGAGTTTGCCATAAGTACAGTGCTGTTCTTGCTAGACTATTCCATTGTTCCATTACGGACGCATTAAAGCAATTTTTTCACGTAATAGTTGTGTTACAACCCTTGCCAATGAGTTTCATTCCATTACTTCCGGACATGGTATCGTTCTGTATTTCGAATAACTTATCATATTTAACAACGCCAGATTCATTAACAGTTTTATGTACTTGTATTAGATCTCCTCTGACTCCTCTGTTTTCTTTTTCCTTGTAGATAATATATTTAGTTTCTGTAGTCGCTCCATCCATACGTGCTCCCTACGTGTCAACAAGTGGGTTGGTGGAGGGTTAGTGTCCCTCCCTGTAAAACAAATAACTCAAAGTTAAATGGCCACCCCTTACGGGATTATGGCGTCTAGCAATAGGTAGATAGACAGTCGCTCCTCGCTGGATAAATTTCGCGGGGATGGGATTTTTTTTTTCTTCTTTTAGTTGATAAAAAGATCGGTGGACAAGTGCTGTATACAGTATTCCAGGTGTGGTATGAATAATGACGAATAAAGTTAGAAAGAAAATCAGGAAATTTATTAAGTTCCTTACGATGAAGCGAAGCATTTTGTTCGCCTCCTCACTGGCTGTTGAACACTTTTGGAGCTTCTGAGGTCGTTACTGAAAATGAATACTAAATCTTTCTCGTCCTTTACTTCCGCCAGTGGGGCATTGAACGTGCTGAATCTACTGTTAATTATCTTGCCGACACAGTGCATTATGTAACAGTTATTTACATACAATTTTATCTGGCCTTATTCACTCTAAATTTTTAACGGAGCCAGGCCGTTTGGATAGATGGATAGAAAGGTAGATAGGCACACACACACACACACACACACACACACACACACACACACACACACACACACTCATACTGGATATATATCTCTATCTATCTATCTATTGCCAGACGCCTCAATCCCGTTTGGGGTGGCCACAAACAAATCGCCTCCACGTCGTCCTGTCCCCCGCCATTCCACTGCTCTGCTCCCAACTCACACCCCCCTCTCTCACATACCTCTCCACCCCATCCCTCCATCTCATCCTCGGCCTCTCCCTCCCTCTTCCCCCCTCCACCTCACTCACATACACTCTCTTCGTCAGTCTTTCATCCCCCATCCTCTCCACATGGCCAAACCACCTCAGTGTGTTCCTCATAACACTTCCTATCACATCCACATCCACACCACAACGTTCCTTTATATCCTCATTCGTCAGCCTGTCTCTCCATGTGACTCAACAGGCTCCTCTTAAATAACTCATTTCCACTGCTCTCATTCTTGACTTGTGTCCTTCCAACAATGTCCAAGCTTCACTTCCATACATTTGAGTTGGTATCACAATACTGTCATGTAGTAACTTTTTCACTTCCATGCTCACTTCCCTGTTTCTTATCACTGCTTTCAAAGAACCAGCAACCTTTCTTCCCTGCTGTACCCTTTCAAGCACTTCACCCTCCAAACCTCCATCCTTACTCATCACACTACCCAAGTACTTAAACGTACTCACATTTTCTAATTCCTCACCATCCAACCTCGCTGTACATTCACTGACTTCACTTCTCTCAAAAACCATCACTTTACTTTTCCCTACATTCACCTTTAGATTCAGTTTCTTGCACACTCTCCCAAACTCATCCCCCAAGCCTTGCAGCTCCCCTTCGTCTTCACTCAACAACACAGTATCATCCGCAAACAACAGTACAGGGAGTTTCCAAACACTGTCCTCTCTCACCAGGGCCACTCCAACATCCACTACCCTACCTTGTACCTCTTTTATTACCCCATCCATGAACAGATTGAACTACCATGGAGACATGACACATCCCTGTTTCAACCCAACCTCCAAAGAGAAAAATTCACTTAGTTCACCATCCACACGCACTGCAGCCTTAGCACCATCATACATACTCTTCACAGCATTCAACAACTTTCCATCTACTCCATATATTCTTAATACTTTCCACAATCCTTGTCTATCCACCCTGTCATATGCTTTCTCCAAATCCATGAAAGCTGCACACAACTTCTTTCCCTTCTCTAGAAACTTTTCCACTAAAGATCTAAGAATGAATATCTGATCTACACAACCTCTTCCCTTCCTAAAGCCTCCCTGTTCTTCTCCAACTAATTCCTCTGTTCTTTCTCTAACTCTGTCAATAAGTATCCTACCATACACTTTTCCTATTAAACTAAGAAGATAAATGCCCCTATGATTACCACACACTTCTTTTTCCCCTTTTCCTTTGTACAAGGGAATAATTATACCTGACTTCCAATCCTCCGGGACTCTACCTTCCTCCCAGGCCAATCTGCACATCTTCCACATCCATTCTACTACTATCTCTCCCCCATGCTTCAGCATTTCACCACACACTCCATCAACTCCTTGGGCTTTCCCCGATTTAACTTTCTTCATTGCTTCCACAACTTCTATCCTACTAATTTCTTCCTGTCTTCTCACCTCCCTCCTTCTCCCAGCCATTCCCTAGCCACTTATACTCGCATTACTTCCATCCTGTATGTTCAACAATTCCTTAAAGTGTTCTCTCCATCTGCTCACTTTTTCTCCCTTCTCCACTAGTAATCTACCATTTTTATCTTTCACTCCCCTGCTAACCTCACTTCCACCCTGTCTTACTCTTTTCACCTCTTTCCAGAACATCTTTTTACAGTCCCTCCACTTTACACTCAAATTCCTTCCAAATTCCTCATCCACTTTCTTCTTTCTCTTACTAATCTTTTCACCTCTCTCTTTCTTTCTACATATAACTCTCTCTTCCGCCTCTCAACTTCTTCCACGCCCCTATTTCGCATCCATTAATTGTATGCTTTCTTATTTTGTGCCACAGCCTGTTTCACCTCTTCATTCCACCACACTGTTCCTTGCACCCCTCTCCGTCTTCTCTTCTTCCCACACACCACATCACATGCTGCATATATACAGTATATATATATATATATATATATATATATATATATATATATATATATATATATATATATATATATATATATATATATATATATATTCTTGAGTGTCGCGATTTCCAACAATTTCGCGATGGCCAAAATTTTTGTTTGGTATTTTTCTGACACTCCCTAGAATTACCCCGACCTAATGCAAAAAATATTAATTCGATATCTATTACCGTTCTCTTTAAAGAAACTCAGTGGACAGACAGGCACACGCACACACAGCTTGACCTTTTTGTGCCCTGCATTATGTGGAAGATGATTTTAAACAGCCCTAAAAAAAAAATCCCTCCTGAAGAGGTGCTAGGGAACTTCCTACACCCACAGGATATGGCATTGGCTGGAATGAAGCACGACAGAAAACGCGCCCATGAGAGGGTTAACTACTCAGTTTCCACCCAACTTGGTCTTTGTTATTTTGCAGCATATAACAAACGCAGAGGAAGAAAAAGACAATACCAAGGCTATTCATCCTTCCCATTCCATTTTGCCGTCACCAGCATCATATTCTAGTGGTAATCTTTTGTTACATCTCAGAAGACAGAAAGAAACTTTAAGTAAAGTGTAGGCAGAAAAAGTGTACCTAGCCGGTGGGATTACAAGATTTCTTATTTGCTTTGATTTTGTTGGTGATTGCTTTCTATTAGTTACTGTGCGTTGTTTTTAGCATTCGGTTGTCGCTTTGTTTTATTCCCCAAAGATCCACAACCCCTTTAAACTCAATGTTTGGCCAAATGTAGACACGTTGGAGATTAATTTGATACGAAACGATGAAGACTCATTCCTACTTCATAACTACGGCTCCTTGTCATTTCATTCAACCCCGACTAAATATTCAACTTCTTGGAATGCCCTAATTTCCTCAGGTGAAAACAAACTGACAATCGCAGCATCAATCGTGCGTCAACAGGCAGATTTTCAACTTGTAAATGTCACTATTTAAATTTGCTTGAATATGCTCACTCCCGCTTTGCCATCAACGACAATGTTTCCCAGGGTGTTGAGGTTTTTAGTGAGTGGTAAACAAAGAGCGACAAATAAAGATTCTGACTTTAGGAGGAACAGATTCGTTAATACTGTGTGAAGCGACTGTGATTTTTTTAATGAAACATTTTAGACACACGCAGGAGTATCCAGGGTTTGGAAAAAAAAAGTTCCTTTTATTTTTCTCACTTTTCTTTCTCTTTCTTTTGCTTTAACTATCTGGTATTCACCTCTTCTGTCCGGTGGCGTATTTTCATTTTGAGTTGCTATCAAACTATGTTATTCACCTTTGGGGACTATTTTCGAAATATAGGTAAAATATAGCATTCATTTATCTCAATACTACAACTGAGTTCCCTAAACCTGATTCAGATGGTCAGATAATACCATGAATAAAATGAAAAATACGTTATCGGTGTGAGAGGATAATAACGCATGTAAACATTCTAGTGAAAATATTCTTACAGCACAATTAAAAATTTCCGATTTTGGTCAAAATTAAAAAAATACTAAAAATCCTGCTTTACTTATTGCTTTAACTGCATGATTATTGCGGGTCTCGACACAATTAACCGGTGCTGGATAGAGACGACTTCATGTGATGGCACTGATATAACCCGCCAGCTAAATATCTGATTAAACAACCAATCCTAAACTACTTCCCATCTTTCCTATCTCTGGAAAGGAGCATGCAGACTGCAGGAGGACAAATTGAGCCTGCAATCAACTGGGTTCACGTTTGAGATGAACCTCGCCCCCCCAACAATAACAACAACATATGATGAACCGCTTGAAAAGTCTCTCTCTCTCTCTCTCTCTCTCTCTCTCTCTCTCTCTCTCTCTCTCTCTCTCTCTCTCTCGTTTATTCTTGCTACTACCAGGGCGATTTCAATAACCCAGGAAAGCCACTCATACTGAAGGGGTTTGTATGAAGACTATAACTAAACTTCCCTGTTCGAAAGATTTTTCCTAAGCTGAGTAAAATTGTATGGAGACAGCAGGAATAAAATGAAAGCTACGTCATCAATGTTGCCTTCATCATATACAGTTAAGAGATGATTCCCTAAAGCACCAAACGTTAGCAACTGAAAGAGCTTAATCAAGGACACTTCATATATCCTAAAATCAGTGACGTAATATTATCCCCCATGGCAACATTATTACCCTGACAAATAAGCCTATGAATCAACCCCAAAACATGGCAGCCAAAAATTCTGGTTCAGTCAACCAACTCTCTTTTTCAGCTCCAAAATATGGCAACCCCAAATTCTTGTCCAGACTAATTATCTTATGATTCGAGTGTAAACCTTTGAAACAGACAGCTCCAACAACTTGACCAGTCCAACAAAAACTATGATGGACCCCAAGTCTTCTAAACATGACATCCCACAATTGTTACCCAGACAACTAAGCCAATGATTCAGTACCAGACCTTTCAAACATGACATCCCCCAGAATTCGAGAAGCCAACTAACTAACACTAAGATTCAACTCCAAATATTCGAAACACAGAGGCTCCCAAAATTCAAGTAGGGAAACCACTACAACTATTTGACTCTAGAGGTACACCCGCGAACCAAAGTTTCGGTACCCCCCTCGATGGAAGGAAGTGGAAGTCAGGGTTAGAGAGAGGGCAGGTGAACGGACAACCGTGAGTGGTACTTTGGAACTGAGCTACGAGGCGAATAGTGAGAAACCTAATGACACTGGATTCGAAACATTTTCAAGCAATTCACCTGCAAAACATTATGCGTTCGTAACATACATACTGTAACATATAAAATAGACTACTGTGTTATCATGGTGTCCTGTGATATTGACCCATCTGTTTCGGATCCTCATCACACAAATAAAGCACCGAAGCCAGTTGTATATAAGTTGCAACTTGTCATTATAACTGCAGTCATAATTTTTGTGAATGTTATCCCTGGATTGTCTATAAGCTATAATAAAGAATGATTGTGAATTTAATGTTGATTTTAACAGTAGTTGTGCGGATGGTTATAAATGTGGCAATTATTTTATGTGGACGACTAAACCAAGGACATTGTGATGGACAGCGGAGAGCATTCGCCAATAATTTATCATAACCAAATGAAATTAGATGTAACCAACACAAAATATTATGAGACAACGAAGACACAGCTGTGGTATCCTGCTCCGCCTTGTTATCAAGACCTTAACTGTGGCTTCACCTCATACGTGCATTATTTCCCTTCAGTCTCTGCCTCTGTTATTACTCTTACTTCCCGGTATCCTCTTACTGCAAGTCGTCATATTCCTTAGAGGGTTTCTTGTCGTCCGGTCCTATAACCCCTACTGTATTACATTATTCCTCGCATCATCACTCCCAGACAAACAACGTTAGCACAAGACTGCTGAATTTTATTGCCACTGCCACTACTACTGTGATCCCCCGTTTCCTATTGTGTCTAATTTCCCTCACAGCACTACTACTGCTGCTCCTAGTACTACTCCACTATAAATCTGTATAATAATACATATGATTGTCCTTATGTCTGTGTATCTGTTAATCATAATTATTGTCCCTGTCCCACCGTCGACAATTCGTCACTGACCAGGCACCGCTACTCCAGTTCCCACCCACCATGGATTCTACTCCTCCCCCACTTCGACACCACATTACCCTTCACCTCATCCTTGGGCTACAAGGCCTGTTGTTCACCTGTGAATATACGTGGCATGCATTAATGATAAAAAGAAGGCATTTAAGAGCTAAATGGTAATCGGCCTCTAAAATATTCTGTTTGCCAAGTCCAAACTTTAGGCCATATATTGATACCATGAAGGTTTTATGTTGATAGCTCAAGCCGTTCATGAGATATAATAGGAACACACACACACACACACACACACACACACACACACACACACACACACACACACACACACACACACACACACAGATGCAGTTAAAAACATGATCGCTCCGCCTTCTAAAGGTAGGCGATAATAATGTAATAATAACAACAACATCGTAGATGTGTACTGTAGTGTTCCCAACATTACACTTAATAACTGCAGACCCAAACGTGCTTATATTACGGAGCACTGATATACGAGTATTAACCACAAAACCGACCACAGACCGTTCTTATCATTACCACTGCACCTTCCCTATAGTAATACAACCCACTGTAGTCCTCTGTGAGATCGCTACACGTGTTTGGGAAAAATAACAGTGCACAACATGCCTACAAACCATTAAAATAAGCATATGATGTTTCACTGACATCCATCAAATAGCCTAGGAGAAGTTAGTGGACATACAAACAAACGACTGGACACAGACAGACAGAAACGGAATGTCTCGCATCGGTATGTAACGACCTGACAAAACTCTTGTGATCCTGCATTGCAGGTGTCATCACAATAATAATAATAATAATAATAATAATAATAATAATAATAATTAATCACATGTTATTAGGCACGATACTGAGAAGGACACACACTGGAATAGCATGTGTCGACGCAATGCAGAATCTGTTTGCCATGACAGAAGGTTGGGTTGCGGTCAAACATTAATTTAGTATTACTATAACCCTACCATTACAGCATATTATGGCACTGTTTGGTTTTATATGTCACAGCTGTTTTCACTTGTTTTATCAGGGAAATTATGGTGTTTGTCCTCCTCTGTA
Source organism: Coenobita brevimanus (assembly GCF_032717465.1). NCBI lineage: Eukaryota > Metazoa > Arthropoda > Malacostraca > Decapoda > Coenobitidae > Coenobita > Coenobita brevimanus. Next base: position 37,441,563 of record NC_136997.1, on the reverse strand, counting down.
TCATGGATATTAACATGTGATTACTACTACTACTACTACTACTACTACTATTATTACCACTACTACTACTACTACTACTACTGCTACTGCTACTACTACTACTACGATTATTATTATTATTATTATTATTATTATTATTATTATTATTATTATTATAACTATGATGACACCTACAAAGCAGGATCGTAATAGTTTTGTCAGGTTGTCATATACCGATGCGAAACATTCGGCCTCAGTCTATGTCCAGCCGTGTGTTTGTTCGCTAACTTCTAGGCAATTTAATGGATGTCAGTGAAACGTCACAGGTGTATTTTAATGGGTTGTAGGCATGTTGTGCGCTGTTATTTTTCCCAAACATGTGTAGTGATCCCACAAAGGACTTCAATGTGTTGTATTACTATGGTGAAGTGCTACAGGTAAGGTCCAGTGGCAATGATAGGAACGGTCTGTGGTCGGTTCTGTGGTTAATATATCAGAGCTCCGTAATATAGGCACGTTTGGGTCTGCGACTTTTATAATTATGTAATGTTCGGAATACTGCAGATGTATGTTGTTGCTGTCAATTTTATAATTATTCTTATTAATGCATGCCACGTATATTCACCGGTAAAAGGTGAACAACAGGCCTGGTGGCCCAAGAAGGAGGTGAGGGGTAAAATGGTTCGGAGTGGGGGAGGAATAGAGCTCATGGCGGGTGGGAGAGAGGGCCCGGAGGGGGGTGGGGTGCAACTGGGGTAGCGGTGCGGGGTAAGTGACGAGTTGTCGACGGTGGGACAGGGACAATATGATTAACAGATACACAGACATAAGGACAATCATATGTATTATTATACAGATTTATAGTGGAGTAGTAATAGGAGCAGCAGTAGTAGTACTGTGAGGGGAATTGCAGTAGACACAATGGGGAAAGGGGGAATAGTAGTGGCAGTGGCAATAATGGTATTAACAAATTCAGCAGTCTTGTGCTAACGTTGTTTGTCTGGGAGTGATGATGCGAGGAATAATGTAATACAGTAGGGGTTATAGGACCGGACGACAAGAAACCCTCCAAGGAATATGACGACTCGCAGTAAGAGGATACCGGGAAGTAAGAGTAATAAAAGAGGCAGAGACTGAAGGAAAATAATGCACGTATGATGTGAAATGGGAGAAATGGACTTCCCTGAGCTAACCCCTGTATTGGACTATATAGCCCCGCTAGGGTTACAGGAGCGAGCTCTCCGCTGTCCATCACAATGTGGTTTAGTCGCTCCACATAAAATAATTGCCACATTTATAACCATCCTGCACAACTACTGTTAAAATCAAACATTAAATTCACAATCATTCTTTATTATAGCTCTATATTGACAATCCAGGGATAACATTCACAAAAATTATGACTGCAGTTATAATGACAAGTTGCAACTTACATACAACTGGCTCGGTGCTTTATTTGTGTGATAGAGGATCCGAAACAGATGGGTACAATATCACAGGACACCATGAAGTAACACAGTAGTCTATTTTATATGTTTACAGTATGTATGTTACGACGTGCATAATGTTTTGCAGGTGAATTTGCTTGGAAATGTTTCGAATCCAGTGTCATTAGGTTTCTCACTATTCTGCCTCGTAGCTCAGTTCCAAAGTACCACTCACGGTTGTCCGTTCACCTGCCCTCTCTAACCCTGACTTCCTATACTTCCTTCCATCGAGTGGGGTACTGAACACTTTGCACCACAGCGGGTGTACAACTGTAAGAAAACCCCCCTCCCCATTTAAAAAAATCTATTAGTCAGACAATTAAAACTATGCCTTGGACCTCCAATGGTCTTGACCAAACAGCAACTCCCAAAATTCGATCAAACAACTAAAACTATAATTCCTGACTCAAAATTCTCGAAACATGATAACTCAAACTTTTTAGGACAAACTTCAAAACAGTCCATCCCGGAAATAAAATAAATAAAGAAATAATAACCGATCAGTCAAATTAAACTGATGCCTCAACTTTAAGGGCTTCGAAACACAACAGCTTGCAAAATTCGAGCAGCCATACCACTAAATACATGATTAAAGTCGAGATATGAATTGTGACAAACCCTCTACAAAATCCGAGCCGATATAAGTAAATTTACCCAAGACTCTACAGTGAGCTAAACTACCAATAAGTGGAATATGCAAGACAGTATAATTTAAAAACTGGATGAGCTTTTTGGTATAAGGATGACCATTTATTTTTATGGGCATGAACGGATCCTTCTATGATAATTGGTTTTCAAGCTTCTCGACGCGGAAACTTCTCGAAAAACATTTACGAACGATTCCCTCTCCGTGTAGTTTTTTTTTTTTTTTTTTCAAGAAGGGCAAGGAAAGGAGAATGCACAGGATATTTCGTTTCCCCCATCCTTAAAAAAAAACATAACAGTATGAGAGGGAAATTATGTTACAGTTTTCCTATAGGAAGAACAAACAAGAGAAAGTGCGCAGTTTTCTATTCTTCCCCTATGTCTCTCAGCTCTTCCGGGGAGATCAGATTATAAAGTCTCTATCCATCTATCTATTGCCAGACGCCTCAATCTCGTTTGGGGTAGCCACAAACAAATCGCCTCCAAGTCGCCCTGTCCCCCGCCATTTCACTGCCCTGGGCTCCCAGCTCACACCCCCATCTCTCGTATACCTCTCCACCCCATCCCCTCCATCTCATCCTCGGCCTCTTCCCCCCTCCACCTCACTCACATACACTCTCTTCGTCAGTCTTTCACCTCCATCCTCTTCCACATGGCCAAACCATCTCAGTGTGTTCCTCATAATGCTTCCTAACACATCTACATCAACACCACAACTGCTCCTTTATATCCTCATTCGTCAGCCTGTCTCTCCATGTGACTTCCACATGCTCCTCTTTAACTCATTTCACTGCTCTCTCTTGACTTGTATCCTTCCAACAACGTCCGGAAGCTTCACCTTCCGTAATAACGTTAGAGTTGGTATCACAATACTGTCATGTAGTAACTTTTTCACTTCCATGCTCACTTCCTCTCTGTTTCTTATCACTGCTTTCAAAGAACCAGCAACCTTTCTTCCCTGCTGT
>NC_136997.1:37315025-37438387 GCF_032717465.1 Coenobita brevimanus | reverse complement strand
GAGTTTTAGGTGGAGGTCCTGAGGTCTGGTGAATGTTGGATGGTGGGAGAGTGGAATCTGAAGCAGCTGCTGTTTGCAGATGATACTGCACTTGGTGGCTGGGATTCAGAGGAGAGATTGAGACAGTTGGTAGAGGAGTTTGGAAGGGTGTGTGAAAGTGGAGGAAATTGAAAGTTAATGAGAATAAGAGTAAAGAGTGATGAGAGTGTATGATTGCAAGGGTTGGTAGATGGTAGGGGGATGAATGATAGTTTTGAATTGAAGCGAGTTGCTTGAGGAGGTTAGAGTGTTTTAAAATATCTCGGGTCACATGTTGCTCTGGATGGAAGAATAGATGCAGAAGTGAAGTTTAGAATAAATGACATAGGAAAGGTGCTGGGAGGAATGAAAAAAGTGTTTAGATGTCGTTCGCTTAGAATGGATGTAAAGAGAAGGCTGTATGAGGGTGTTGTGGTACCGACTGCATTATATGGGGCTGAAACATGGAATATGGGTGTAACAGAGAGGAAAAGCTTGAATGTAATGGAGATGAGGTGTCTGAGGAGTATGTGTGGAGGACGCGATGGATCGAGTACGAAATGATGAAGTGCGAAGGAGAACTGGAGTTGTTCGGGAGATGGCTGGTAGAGTTGAGCAGAGGGTGTTGCGATGGTTTGGGCATATGGAGAGAATGGATAATGAGTGATTGGTGAAAAAGATAACTAGATCTGATGTGAGAGGTGTAAGGCTGAGAGGAAGACCACGAATAGGATGGGTGGACAGTGTGAAGAGAGCGCTGGATGCGAGAGGGATGTCTGTTGAGCAAGGAAGAGTGGCTGTGCGTGACAGAAATAAATGGAGAGAAATTGTGAATGAATAAGTGATGACGCAGCCCTGAGGGGATATTCTCCCGCATTTGGTCTGATCAGCTAGTCAGGTCAGGTGCGGGTAAGGGGATGGGTCTGTTATGATGTGGCAGGGGTAAACCAGTTCTGCTGTCGGGCCCTGCTGTGGATGTCACTGATTGCATTGCGCAGTTGACCCTTGTGCGGTGTGGTGCGGTGAGGATCTGTCCGTTCTCCCCTTTGGGGCTAAGATGCGAATGAATGTGTTTAAATGGATGAGTAAATGGGGAGTGTGTCGTCCTGTCTCGGCTACCTCCCTTTCCTTGGGGGAAGCAGCCTAGGTATATATATATATATATATATATATATATATATATCATCAGCCGTTTGAGTGTCCACTGCAGGACCGTCATATTCCGATCGACGTGGGGACGATACAGCCAATGTATCTCTGCCAAGTGGCTTAGGCTGTATGGTAGAGATTGTATGCAGGGTGAGAAGTGCTTGTAAGTGTAATTGTAGTGTTGGAGTGGCTTTGGATGTGTGTGTAGTCTGTAACCCAAGTGTAACTGGCCGACTAGGTGGAAGCATACTTTATAGTATGCGACACTGGTTCAACCACAGCACCCCTTATATCCGCCAATGTAGTACATGGCCTGAAGAACGCTCCCAAAGTTTATTACCCTGGCAGGGCGTGAACACTCGTTCTTCAGTGTACAAGCACGCACACTTTACCACTGTACCACAGAGGCTTCAGATATATATATATATATATATATATATATATATATATATATATATATATATATATATATATATATATATATATATATATATATATATATATATGGTGGATGGGGGTGCCCATCATCCATCCACCACAATCATTGTAGAGTTGCCATATGATCTCTACACTGAGTGACAAGCTAAATGGTTTCCTGCACCCAGGAAACCATTTACTACGCTGGGTGGTAATACATAACCGGGGATTCTGGCAGGTTTAAGAGTCCCCCAGATTCCCTAACCAAAATCACTTAATCATGGCAGTCGTTTTAGAGAGACTCGAAGGACCCAATACCTGCCCAGGGACTCAACTAAATGGGCTTATTAACATGGCCATGACGAAGGTGTGAGGTGTGAATGAGGAGAGCAAGAGGGTGGGAAATGGTGAATGTGTTCAAGAGTGCGAGATATGCCGTGATGGCACTGTGTGAAACGAAGATTAAAGGGTGTGAAGTGGAGGAGTGGGAGGGTGTGAAATGTGTAAGATTGGGAATGAATGGGCGTGGAAGGTGCAAGGAAGGAGTAGCTTTGTTGATGAATGAGGTGTGACAGAGTGGAATGAAAGAATACAAATGTGTCAGCTCGAGGTGTATGTATGTCAAGTTCAAGTCTGAGAAGTTGAAAATGGCAGTGATTGAAACATATACACCATGTATGGACAGGAATGAGAGAGAGATAGACAGGTTTTGTGATGAGCTGCATGAAGTAGTGAGAGAAATGCCCAGGAGCTAAAAAGTGATCGTAATGGAGGATATGAATGGACGAGTAGGCACTGGTCCTGAGGATGACATAATGAGTTGTTATGGAGTACCAGGAGAAAATTATAATGGGAAGCGACTAAAGGATATATGTCAGGAGAGGAGATTGTGCATCTGTAACTCGTATTTCAAACACAAAGATGCACATAAATATACATGGTGTAGAGGGAACGGGGATCGTGTTGAAAGAAGCCTGACTGATTACGTGCTCGTAGAGAGGTCGATGATGGGAATGGTTGCTGATATGAGTGTCAGGACTCTAAAATAACTTAATACATTACATAATAGCTAATTGCATACATAGGTAGTCTAGAGGTGAAGTCAAAGTCAAACCTAGGGGCTGGAGGAAGTGACGTTTGAATTTCCTCTCAACAGGTATGTCACACACAGCACAATATGCCTCGTGACGGCTGATGGTACCTTACAAATACACACACACACACACACACACACACACACACACACACACACACGTGATGGAAGTTCTTACATACGGAAAGAAAGGGGAAAAGACAGAAGGTTTTAGGAGACTGGAGAGAAGAGAGCAAGAAGGGGGTCTAGAGAGAGAGACAGAGAGACAGTGGGCTGCGAGAGAGTTTTCAAGCATAAAACGCTCTTGTGTTATACACTCAGTGTTAATCTTGAGATTTCCCTTTTTGAAGAGAAATAAAACTACAAAAAAAAACCAGACTCATCTTTAACTTCTGCCGTCATCGACTGCAAGGAAACTGAGGTTATCTCACAATGTTCGGCTACAACTACTACATAATAGGTTACAAGACCAACATATTTTGGTGGCAGCAAATGTACGAACCACGCCTACAGGTCTACAAGCCTATAAGCCTACAAATCAACAAGTCAATGAACCAACGATTCTACAAGTCTACATTATCAAGACTGATAAGAAGCAACGCTACAATCAAAGCAAGATATTACGATTCTGCAAGCAACCTTCAGGCAGGTGCGACGTATCCAAGATCAACTACGAGTTCGCACCATACAGAAGGAAACCACAAATAAACGCTGTAGAAGAAACCACATCCATCTCAAGAAGTCTAAAATTCTACGATAGTAACCACAGGCGAGTACAGAGTAAGAAGAACGAGTTACGAGTGAGGAAAAAACAAGCTAACGAAGAGCGAGAAGACCGACAACCCACAACTACAACAAGCAACACCTGCCCCCACCCTTCTCTCCAACCTACCCTCCATCTCCACCACCACCACGCTGACACGGGAGTGAATGATGCAATAATTTTAAGAGCCCTCTCTCACCACTCATCTTACTCATCTTTTTTCACTAAATAATATATGTCTTGTAATTGATTATACTGTATAGTAGTCGTAGCCGAGCTGCAGTGAACAGTGAATAGATCTGTGAGTTAACCTCGGTTTCCTTGTAGTCGATGACGGCAGAAGTTAAAGATGAGTCTGGGGTTGTTTGTAGTTTTATTTCTCTTCAAAAAGGGAAAGCTCAAGATTAACACTGAGTGTATAACACAAGAGCGTTTTATGCTTGCTAACTCTCTCGCAGCCTGCCGTCTCTCTCCCTCTCTCTCTCTCTCTCTCTCTCTCTCTCTCTCTCTCGACTTCCTTCTTGCTCCTTCCTCTCCAGTCTCCTAATTCATTCTGTCTTCTACTCCTTCTTTCTTTAAATAAGAACTTCCATCACGTGGGCTATACTATCGTCAAATGTTCTAGAAGCCTGCGTGTGTGTGTGTGTGTGTGTGGTACCATCAGGCGTCACGAGGTATATTGTGCTGTGTGTGAGATACCTGCTGAGAGGGAATGCGAACGTCACTTCCTCTAGCCCCTAGGTTTGACTTTGACTTCACCTCTAGACTACCTGTGTATGCTATTAGCTACTATGTATTGTAATAAGATTTTTTAGTCATGACACGAGGGCCGTGAGAGGACGATGTGGAGGTCTGTCAGATCATATGATTGTGGTATGCAAGATCAAGCTGAGAGGAGTGAGGTGGATCAGGAGAGAGAGGAGCAGTCAGGGAGAAAGACTGAAAGTTGAGAACTTGAGGATCAAAGAAATGGCAGATGGTTATAGGACCAAAGTAGAGGAGGAGCGGGAATGGGTGAACTGGAATGAAATGGATCTGGACAGCCCTAGAATGTATGTAGGGATTGCTTAGCTAGGAATGCTAAAGCGACGTGTGGTGTGGCATGAGTAACAACAAAGAAGAAAGGTACGGCATGGTGAGATGAGGAGGTTAAAAGAGCAGTGTAGGAAAAGAGAAGTGGCTAAAGTGGTTACAGGACAGTGGTTCAGTTGAAATGAGGACTTAATACAGTGAGAGTAAGAAGCTCGTAAAGAGACTAGTGAAGAGGGAAAAGAAGGAGGTAAATGATGATCTAGGAAGAAAAATGAATGCGAACTACTCAGAAAATATGAAGATATTTTGGAAAGAGACCCGGAAATGTAGAAGTGAAAGCAGAAAGAACTGAGATGGTGCGAAGGATTAAGTGGTAGATTATTAACCCATGGGGATCAAGTAAAGATCAGCTGGAAAGATTATTTCGAAGCCTAATGCATGGGAATAGAGAGAGCACAGCAGCTGTAAACATGATTGGTTTTGCGGGTGTGCAGAGAAGGAATGTAGTGCCAGGAGACGTGACACTCGCACAGGTGAAGAATGCTGTCAAGCGGCTGAAAAATGGGAAAGTAGCTGGGGTCGATGAGGTGTATGCAGAGATGTTTAAGTGCAGTGGAGAGAGTGGAATGAAGTGCTTGTTGGTGATATGTAAGAAGGCATGGATGAGTGAAACTGTGCCTGCAGAGTGGAAAAGGCTGTGATTGTACCCCTTTACAAAAATAAAGGTGGAGCGAAGTGGGTGCATAAATTATCGTGGCATAAGTTTATTGACTGTGGTAGCGAAGGTATATGGAAGAATTATTATAGAGAAAGTAAGACAGTTATCAGAAGTCCTAGTGAGTGATGAACAGGGTGGCTTTAGGTATGGCAGGGGATTTGTGGATCGAATATTTTGCAGTGAGACAGATAGCAAAGAAGGCTTGTGAGAAAGACCATAAGGTGTTTATGGCATTCATGGATCTGGAAAAAGCGTATGACAAAGTGGACAGAGAAGGATTGTGGAAAGTTTTGCACATGTACAGGTGTAGATGGTAAGCTGCGAGGTGCCGTCAAGAGTTTTTATGATGGCAGTGAAGCATGTGTAAGGGTTAATGGGAATCTAAGTGAATGGTTCACGATCGGTGCGGGTGTGCGACAAGGTTGTGTGATGTCCCCATGGTTGTTCAATGTACAGTATATATGTATGGGGTGATGAGAGAAGAAAAACATGAGTAATGGAGATGAATGGTGATGGACAGAATATCTTAAATTTGTTGTATGCTGATCATCCAGTACTGCTTGCCAAATACCGTACCAAGAACTTAGTAGGCTAGTGCTGAGTTTTGCTTATGTCTGTGATCGTAGTGGCTTTAGGGTTAATGTTGTAAAGAGTAAAGTGTTGGTTATTGAGAGAGAAGGTGTCTACCAGTGCGATGTTATAGATATTGGAGGGAGACTGGAATTGGTGAGAGCGTTCAGATACTCTGTGTACAGTGATAGAAAAGAGAGGAAAATGTGCAAAAGAAGTTGAAAGTTGAGTGACACAAGGAAGAAATGTAGTTGGTGCAATGAAGGCCTTGATAAGAAACGGAGGCTTGAGTGTTGCAGCTGCACGAGGCTTACATGAGGGAATGCTAGTGCCAACTTTAACATATGGATGTGAGACTATGGTGTAGCACGAAAATGAAAAGTCAAGAGTAAGAGCAGTGGAGATGGGACTGCTGAGGAATGTATGTGGAGTACAGAGGGTGGGTAGGATACGAAATAATGTGATTCGTGAAAGATGTGGAGTGAGGAGGTCGGTGGACACCATAATCGACCAGTGTGTACATAGATGGTATGGTCATGAGACAATGGATAACAATAGAGTGGTGAAGAAGGTATATCTGAGCGAATTTGAAGGAGGAAGGAGGCGAGGTAGGCCAAGGAGAAGGTAGAGAGATGGTGGATGAGTGTGTGAGGAAGAGAGGTTTGCAAGTCGGTGGGGCTAGGGAAATGACAAGAGATCGAGCTGGCTGGATGAACGTTGTGAGAAGAAGCGCATGATCAGGGATTTGGCACCCATTTTTAACGTGGCAGCGTCCAGATCGACTCAATCGAATACGTTCATGTGAAGCTACAGAACGTGATGAATGTTTCTGGCGTATCCGATAGAGCCAGGATTCCCAGGGGCTTGATTGATGATTGAATGGAAGCGTGGCCCATTCGACTTGGGAACTTTGGGCTGTCTGGACATTGCTACTCCTCACCCTGCCCTAGGTTTTTTTTTTTTTTTTTTTTTTTTTAAATAACAGAACGGAGGAAGGAAAAACAAATGGGAAAAAAAAAATCCATACACCAGACTACTGGTGTCCTCCATTCATAAAATATCTGTAACAGTTAGACTTGAACAGTTGTGGGTTGAAATTTGGAGGAAAACAACTCTGGGGAAGCGAGTTCCAGAGAGATGCAGTTCGGGGAATGAAAGAATTCTGATAGGCAGAAGTTCTGCAATATGGTTGAGTGACATTCCAGTCATGAGCGCTACCAGATGCCCGTGTAGCACGAGGGAAGGCATGGAGAGGCGGCACCATGGACGCAACCTCGTCTGAGCACTTCCCAAAAAAATATCTGTAAAATAATGCAAGGGAGGCAACATTCCTTCTTACTTGCAGGGGAGGTAGTTTATATGTAATAGCAGGGTTATTAATGATTTTAACAGCTTTATTCTGAATTTTGTCCAGTTGTCTCATTGCAACCTCTCCACAACCATTCCACAAGGGTGAGCAATATTCAAGCTGAGAGCGCACATGACTCTTATAAATTATAGCTAACTGCTCATCGGTGAAGAAGTTACGGACTCTGTACAATAATCCAAGTTTCTTTGAGGCGGCCTTAGCAAGTGATCTGACATGAGAGGTCCAGTTGAGGGCACTGTTAAGTGAGACACCAAAAATTTCAATACTTTTAGAGATGGGAATATTAGTAGCACTGAAGGTAATGTACGAATCTGGCAATATCTGTCTATTAGTAAACTGTATATATTTAGTTTTACTAGCATTAAAAGAGACAAGGTTGTTTTGTCCCCATTCACTGATTGTAGCTAGATCTTGATTTATGGAGATGGCTGTACTGAGTTGAGAGGTAGAGATATTAGACTTTGTAAATGGATGTCTGAGTGTGAATGAGCTATGTAGTGTTGAGTCATCTGCATGTGAGTGAACGGGATTGTGAGTGACAGATAAGAGATCATTAATATGAACCAGAAATAGGGTTGGCGCCAGAACTGATCCCTGCGGCACGCCGGCAATAATTGAGTGGAAATTCGAATATACATCATCTACTTTTACTCTTATTTTCCTGTCACTAAGATAAGAAGAAATCAAAGGAACAAAAGACGTTAGTCCATAGCAAGGGAGTTTGGACAGCAGGGAACGGTGCCATACTCTGTCGAAAGCTTTAGAGATATCAAGAGCTACTGCATGAGTTTCTCCAAAAAGATCAATTGATTGATGGATGGTATGAGTTAAGAGATTGAGTATGTCAATGGTGGATCTTTCGTGGCGAAAACCGTATTGTCTATCACTAATTAAGTTGTTGGATTCAAGATGTTTAACAATATAGGGTGGGAAAAAAGGTCCGGATAAATGATGATGATGATGATTCTATAGATAGATAGATAGATAGATATACTACATATATTGGGCACATTCAAAGCATTATCTTTTTTTTTTTTTTTGAGAGAGAGAGGGAGAGAACAAAAGGGTAGAAGTAGCAGTCACAAACGAGGGCGTATTAGCCCATGACGATGTTATCTATTAAAAAAAAAAAAAAAAAACTGAATTCTACTAGGATTTATCCAACTTGTAAGAATAAATGATTGAAAAAAAGAAGAAGGTTCTTCCTCACTCATCACACCGTCATGTAAAACCGGTAGAAAAATTGAACATCATGCTTGTAGAACGAATGAGCACTGAAATTTTATAGGACAGGCAGAAGGGGAACGACTGTTCATTATGTAGTATCTGTGCTACAGATCTATAAAACTATAAAACATACAACCTACAAGATGAAGGAATTTTTTAATCGTTAAGAAAACGTCTGTCTATTGCTATCATACACTTCAACATGGAAACAAGCAGACTCGGTTAAGTATAGCATAACCATCTCAAAATACTTGTCTTGTCGAATTTTAAATTCATCAATAGAGTTTGCCATAAGTACAGTGCTGTTCTTGCTAGACTATTCCATTGTTCCATTACGGACGCATTAAAGCAATTTTTTCACGTAATAGTTGTGTTACAACCCTTGCCAATGAGTTTCATTCCATTACTTCCGGACATGGTATCGTTCTGTATTTCGAATAACTTATCATATTTAACAACGCCAGATTCATTAACAGTTTTATGTACTTGTATTAGATCTCCTCTGACTCCTCTGTTTTCTTTTTCCTTGTAGATAATATATTTAAGTTTCTGTAGTCGCTCCATCCATACGTGCTCCCTACGTGTCAACAAGTGGGTTGGTGGAGGGTTAGTGTCCCTCCCTGTAAAACAAATAACTCAAAGTTAAATGGCCACCCCTTACGGGATTATGGCGTCTAGCAATAGGTAGATAGACAGTCGCTCCTCGCTGGATAAATTTCGCGGGGATGGGATTTTTTTTTTCTTCTTTTAGTTGATAAAAAGATCGGTGGACAAGTGCTGTATACAGTATTCCAGGTGTGGTATGAATAATGACGAATAAAGTTAGAAAGAAAATCAGGAAATTTATTAAGTTCCTTACGATGAAGCGAAGCATTTTGTTCGCCTCCTCACTGGCTGTTGAACACTTTTGGAGCTTCTGAGGTCGTTACTGAAAATGAATACTAAATCTTTCTCGTCCTTTACTTCCGCCAGTGGGGCATTGAACGTGCTGAATCTACTGTTAATTATCTTGCCGACACAGTGCATTATGTAACAGTTATTTACATACAATTTTATCTGGCCTTATTCACTCTAAATTTTTAACGGAGCCAGGCCGTTTGGATAGATTGATAGATAGGTAGATAGGAGCGCGCGCGCACACACACACACACACACACACACACACACACACACACACACACTCATACTGGATATATATCTCTATCTATCTATCTATTGCCAGACGCCTCAATCCCGTTTGGGGTGGCCACAAACAAATCCCCTCCACGTCGTCCTGTCCCCCGCCATTCCACTGCTCTGCTCCCAACTCACACCCCCCTCTCTCACATACCTCTCCACCCCATCCCTCCATCTCATCCTCGGCCTCTCCCTCCACCTCACTCACATACACTCTCTTCGTCAGTCTTTCATCCCCCATCCTCTCCACATGGCCAAACCACCTCAGTGTGTTCCTCATAACACTTCCTATCACATCCACATCCACACCACAACGTTCCTTTATATCCTCATTCGTCAGCCTGTCTCTCCATGTGACTCAACAGGCTCCTCTTAAATAACTCATTTCCACTGCTCTCATTCTTGACTTGTGTCCTTCCAACAATGTCCAAGCTTCACTTCCATACATTTGAGTTGGTATCACAATACTGTCATGTAGTAACTTTTTCACTTCCATGCTCACTTCCCTGTTTCTTATCACTGCTTTCAAAGAACCAGCAACCTTTCTTCCCTGCTGTACCCTTTCAAGCACTTCACCCTCCAAACCTCCATCCTTACTCATCACACTACCCAAGTACTTAAACGTACTCACATTTTCTAATTCCTCACCATCCAACCTCGCTGTACATTCACTGACTTCTACTTCTCTCAAAACCATCACTTTACTTTTCCCTACATTCACCTTTAGATTCAGTTTCTTGCACACTCTCCCAAACACATCCCCCAAGCCTTGCAGCTCCCCTTCGTCTTCACTCAACAACACAGTATCATCCGCAAACAACAGTACAGGGAGTTTCCAAACACTGTCCTCTCTCACCAGGGCCACTCCAACATCCACTACCCTACCTTGTACCTCTTTTATTACCCCATCCATGAACAGATTGAACTACCATGGAGACATGACACATCCCTGTTTCAACCCAACCTCCAAAGAGAAAAATTCACTTAGTTCACCATCCACACGCACTGCAGCCTTAGCACCATCATACATACTCTTCACAGCATTCAACAACTTTCCATCTACTCCATATATTCTTAATACTTTCCACAATCCTTGTCTATCCACCCTGTCATATGCTTTCTCCAAATCCATGAAAGCTGCACACAACTTCTTTCCCTTCTCTAGAAACTTTTCCACTAAAGATCTAAGAATGAATATCTGATCTACACAACCTCTTCCCTTCCTAAAGCCTCCCTGTTCTTCTCCAACTAATTCCTCTGTTCTTTCTCTAACTCTGTCAATAAGTATCCTACCATACACTTTTCCTATTAAACTAAGAAGATAAATGCCCCTATGATTACCACACACTTCTTTTTCCCCTTTTCCTTTGTACAAGGGAATAATTATACCTGACTTCCAATCCTCCGGGACTCTACCTTCCTCCCAGGCCAATCTGCACATCTTCCACATCCATTCTACTACTATCTCTTCCCCATGCTTCAGCATTTCACCACACACTCCATCAACTCCTTGGGCTTTCCCCGATTTAACTTTCTTCATTGCTTCCACAACTTCTATCCTACTAATTTCTTCCTGTCTTCTCACCTCCCTCCTTCTCCCAGCCATTCCCTAGCCACTTATACTCGCATTACTTCCATCCTGTATGTTCAACAATTCCTTAAAGTGTTCTCTCCATCTGCTCACTTTTTCTCCCTTCTCCACTAGTAATCTACCATTTTTATCTTTCACTCCCCTGCTAACCTCACTTCCACCCTGTCTTACTCTTTTCACCTCTTTCCAGAACATCTTTTTACAGTCCCTCCACTTTACACTCAAATTCCTTCCAAATTCCTCATCCACTTTCTTCTTTCTCTTACTAATCTTTTCACCTCTCTCTTTCTTTCTACATATAACTCTCTCTTCCGCCTCTCAACTTCTTCCACGCCCCTATTTCGCATCCATTAATTGTATGCTTTCTTATTTTGTTGCCACAGCCTGTTTCACCTCTTTCATTCCACCACACTGTTCCTTGCACCCCTCTCCGTCTTCTCTTCTTCCCACACACCACATCACATGCTGCATATATATATATATATATATATATATATATATATATATATATATATATATATATATATATATATATATATATATATATATATATATATTCTTGAGTGTCGCGATTTCCAACAATTTCGCGATGGCCAAAATTTTTGTTTGGTATTTTTCTGACACTCCCTAGAATTACCCCGACCTAATGCAAAAAATATTAATTCGATATCTATTACCGTTCTCTTTAAAGAAACTCAGTGGACAGACAGGCACACGCACACACAGCTTGACCTTTTTGTGCCCTGCATTATGTGGAAGATGATTTTAAACAGCCCTAAAAAAAAAAATCCTTTCTGAAGAGGTGCTAGGGAACTTCCTACACCCACAGGATATGGCATTGGCTGGAGTAAAGCACGATAGAAAACGCGCCCATGAGAGGGTTAACTACTCAGTTTCCACCCAACTTGGTCTTTGTTATTTTGCAGCATATAACAAACGCAGAGGAAGAAAAAGACAATACCAAGGCTATTCATCCTTCCCATTCCATTTTGCCGTCACCAGCATCATATTCTAGTGGTAATCTTTTGTTACATCTCAGAAGACAGAAAGAAACTTTAAGTAAAGTGTAGGCAGAAAAAGTGTACCTAGCCGGTGGGATTACAAGATTTCTTATTTGCTTTGATTTTGTTGGTGATTGCTTTCTATTAGTTACTGTGCGTTGTTTTTAGCATTCGGTTGTCGCTTTGTTTTATTCCCCAAAGATCCACAACCCCTTTAAACTCAATGTTTGGCCAAATGTAGACACGTTGGAGATTAATTTGATACGAAACGATGAAGACTCATTCCTACTTCATAACTACGGCTCCTTGTCATTTCATTCAACCCCGACTAAATATTCAACTTCTTGGAATGCCCTAATTTCCTCAGGTGAAAACAAACTGACAATCGCAGCATCAATCGTGCGTCAACAGGCAGATTTTCAACTTGTAAATGTCACTATTTAAATTTGCTTGAATATGCTCACTCCCGCTTTGCCATCAACGACAATGTTTCCCAGGGTGTTGAGGTTTTTAGTGAGTGGTAAACAAAGAGCGACAAATAAAGATTCTGACTTTAGGAGGAACAGATCCGTTAATACTGTGTGAAGCGACTGTGATTTTTTTAATGAAACATTTTAGACACACGCAGGAGTATCCAGGGTTTGGAAAAAAAAAAGTTCCTTTTATTTTTCTCACTTTTCTTTCTCTTTCTTTTGCTTTAACTATCTGGTATTCACCTCTTCTGTCCGGTGGCGTATTTTCATTTTGAGTTGCTATCAAACTATGTTATTCACCTTTGGGGACTATTTTCGAAATATAGGTAAAATATAGCATTCATTTATCTCAATACTACAACTGAGTTCCCTAAACCTGATTCAGATGGTCAGATAATACCATGAATAAAATGAAAAATACGTTATCGGTGTGAGAGGATAATAACGCATGTAAACATTCTAGTGAAAATATTCTTACAGCACAATTAAAAATTTCCGATTTTGGTCAAAATTAAAAAAATACTAAAAATCCTGCTTTACTTATTGCTTTAACTGCATGATTATTGCGGGTCTCGACACAATTAACCGGTGCTGGATAGAGACGACTTCATGTGATGGCACTGATATAACCCGCCAGCTAAATATCTGATTAAACAACCAATCCTAAACTACTTCCCATCTTTCCTATCTCTGGAAAGGAGCATGCAGACTGCAGGAGGACAAATTGAGCCTGCAATCAACTGGGTTCACGTTTGAGATGAACCTCGCCCCCCCAACAATAACAACAACATATGATGAACCGCTTGAAAAGTCTCTCTCTCTCTCTCTCTCTCTCTCTCTCTCTCTCTCTCTCTCTCGTTTATTCGTGCTACTACCAGGGCGATTTCAATAACCCAGGAAAGCCACTCATACTGAAGGGGTTTGTATGAAGACTATAACTAAACTTCCCTGTTCGAAAGATTTTTCCTAAGCTGAGTAAAATTGTATGGAGACAGCAGGAATAAAATGAAAGCTACGTCATCAATGTTGCCTTCATCATATACAGTTAAGAGATGATTCCCTAAAGCACCAAACGTTAGCAACTGAAAGAGCTTAATCAAGGACACTTCATATATCCTAAAATCAGTGACGTAATATTATCCCCCATGGCAACATTATTACCCTGACAAATAAGCCTATGAATCAACCCCAAAACATGGCAGCCAAAAATTCTGGTTCAGTCAACCAACTCTCTTTTTCAGCTCCAAAATATGGCAACCCCAAATTCTTGTCCAGACTAATTATCTTATGATTCGAGTGTAAACCTTTGAAACAGACAGCTCCAACAACTTGACCAGTCCAACAAAAACTATGATGGACCCCAAGTCTTCTAAACATGACATCCCACAATTGTTACCCAGACAACTAAGCCAATGATTCAGTACCAGACCTTTCAAACATGACATCCCCCAGAATTCGAGAAGTCAACTAACTAACACTAAGATTCAACTCCAAATATTCGAAACACAGAGGCTCCCAAAATTCAAGTAGGGAAACCACTACAACTATTTGACTCTAGAGGTACAACTGTAACAAAGCCCCCCCTCCCCATTAAAAAAAATCTATTAGTCAGACAATTAAAACTATGCCTTGACTCCAATGTGACCAAACAGCAACTCCCAAAATTCGATCAAACAACTAAAACTATAATTCGACTCCAAAATTTCGAAACATGATAACTCAAACTTTTTAGACAAACTTCAAAACAGTCCATCCCGGAAATAAAATAAATAAAGAAATAATAACCGATCAGTCAAATTAAACTATGCCTCAACTTTAAGGGCTTCGAAACACAACAGCTTGCAAAATTCGAGCAGCCATACCACTAAATACATGATTAAAGTCGAGATATGAATTGTGACAACCCTCTACAAAATCCGAGCCAGCATAAGTAACTACCCAAGACTTACAGTGAGCTAAACTACCAATAAGTGGAATATGCAAGACAGTATAATTAAAATTGGATGAGCTTTGGTATAAGGATGACCATTTATTTTTATGGGCATGAACGGACCTTCTATGATAATTGGTTTTCGTTCTGACGAAAACTTCTCGAAAACATTTACGAACGATTCCCTCTCGTAGGTTTTTTTTTTTTTTTTTTTTTTTTTTTTTCAAGAAGGGCAAGGAAAGGAGAATGCACAGATATTTCGTTTCCTTATCCTTAAAAAAAAAAAAAATAGTATGAGAAGGAAATTATGATACAGTTTTCCTATAGGAAGAACAAACAAGAGAAAGTGCGCAGTTTTCTATTATTCCCTATGTCTCTAGCTCTTCCGGGGAGATCAGATGATAAAGTTACGAGAAGTTAATCATAAATACGTTCGAGAATCACACCCTGGGCTGGGATTCACAATGTCTAACCATCACCCTTCTCTGGGAACAATTACACATTGTTTTTGCCGGAAAGCTAGAGTGAGCAATTTCCAAACTTTTTGTTCTTTGTTGAAATAAAAGTTACTAGCGAAAATTATCATAATAATTTGTCTTCAGGAGTAACGCACTAAATGAGAAAGCAAGAATATACCACGTCTCCCTCTTGCAAAACGAGACTGAAGTTAACAGGTGGGACTGGTTATGATGTATTACTGTATCCGGGCCATTTGCATTCCACATTACGGAGTGGATCAGCAACTATGAAAAGACATCAGGGCCCGTATTTTCGTCGGTTATGGAAGCTCCCTAACATCTCCTCCTTAACGATTTACTTTGCATATGGCCTGGGTAATATTCTTTTGTACGTTATTTTTCTAGAGTATGGCGATATCAGAAGGACCTATTACACCATAGCGTCCTCGTCTGTATTATAAAGGAAAAATAAACAGCTTTGGGAGGGGTGTTAGGGAGCAACCTTAAATAACCGACGAGAATGCCACCCCTTGAATCAAGATGTGAAAAAACCTGACACGTCTTCACGATTTTCAGAAATTATAGTAAAACTCAAGTGCTTTCCTCCCTTCATGATGAAAATTTAAGCATCTGGTCGACGATACGCAAATGGCCAAAGATATTAATTTTTCATGAAATTATTATGTAAGCGAAAATACGTGAACATAAAATTGTAAAGCCAAAACAAACGACATACAGTACACCTACTCAAGTCACCAACTCATCTATGGCTCGGCTTCAAAGCCTCGAAATGAAATCAAACAACACACAAGAGAATCTACCACCTTGTTCCCGAAATAAATGTTACCATTAAAAATGTAAAACGTGCACCTATAGGACTGGCGGTGGAGCTGCCTGGGTATACAAACGTTCCTCGATCCCCTCCTTGTCCCCTGGAAGGATGAATGTGGTTTTACACTTACATATGTATGTGATCGTTTCCTTGGTTTCGGAACCATTGCCTTTGTTTTTTACTTCCAAACTCAGTGAAATCTGGCGAAACCTTTCCCGTGAGATGTCACAAGAGGCTATTTACCTCGTCATCCAAAGTAACGATCAAACGCGGCTTTCATTTCATCAACAGTATTCCGCAGATCAAGGATGATACACCCAATGAAGATGTCTTAATTAATGTTGAAATATATATATTTTTGTCAAGAGCACTGAAATTCTTGTTTCCGCTTGCCGCTGACTCCGTCATAATACGTATCCTGTGACACATGAACACATGAAACAAGGAATGCATGTTGGATACCTGGATTGCATTTTTGAAAACAGATTATATATATATATATATATATATATATATATATATATATATATATATATATATATATATATATATATATATATATATATATATATATATCATCTTATCAGCCGTTTGAGTGTCCACTGTGGGACCGGCCTATCCCGACCGAAGTGAGACGATACAGCCAATGTATCTCTACCAAGTGGCTTAGGCTGTCTGGTAGAGATTGTATGTAGGGTGAGCAGTGCTTCTAGGTGTAATTGTGGTATTGGAGTGGCTTTGGATGTGTGTGTAGTCTGTGAACCAAGTGTAGTCGGCCCGTGCAAGCCGACTGGGTGCAAGCATACAGTATGCGACACTGGTTCAAGCACAGCACCCCATGTGCCCGCCTATTCAGTACGTGGCCAGAAGAACGCTCCCAAAGTTTATTACCCAGGCGGGGCGCGAACCTTCGCTCTTCAGTGTACGAAAACGTACACTTTACCACATATATATATATATATATATATATATATATATATATATATATATATATATATATATATATATATATATATATATATATATATATATTTGTTACATAGCCTATGAATATATATATATATATATATATATATATATATATATATATATATATATATATATATATATATATATATATTGTTACATAGCCTATGATTTCATCATCCTTTGTGTAATTTTAACGCACAGTATGCTGCATGTTTGATCACGAGCGTGTTCTGCCTCAGTCCCCCCCTTCTACCGTTATAGTAGAGTAAGTCGTCCTTTCTGTTATTCAGTGCGGGATTGTCGACCGTTTGTCCCCATCGCTTCATTTGCGCGTCCTTATTACAAGTTGTATCAAGCTCTGCTGGCCCCTATATAATGAGCTCAGTCTCTGCATCATTGCCACTTAGATCTGCTCCTCATTTTGTTCACATCTCTGTCCTCCCCTGTACAGTTATTATTATTGTGAGTGCTCAAGAAGTCTCCAACCATCTAGCAGCTGTGTGTAATTTGAGTATAACTGTTGTTGCATTTTTTCTTGTACTGTATAGCATAAGTTTAATTTGTAGGCCTAGTGAAGTTTTTGTAATTCATGTGGGGTTCTTTATGTCAATCATTTTTGATAATAGTTTGTATCTGTAATTATTTATCTGGCATTCACTGAGTATTATCTGGTATCTTATTTTATCAGGGCTGACTTAGATAAATTTACTCTTGCTAATTTCGTGTTAATAGAGGCTATTGCAGTTAACCATATATTTAACCTGTTTATTTGCCATTACATTATCCTTATGAGTCCTGAATGTTTTGTTGTTAGTTTGTGCATTAAACTTTAACTTGTAATTTTACCTAACTCTTTTGTTTTGAACCTGGAACTTTACGGGACAGTAGTGATTTTTAGTATTCTTACTTAAAGTGTACATTATCTTTCTCTGTTCCGTAACATAAATTTGGCGACCTCATATCAGGATATTCAGGATATTATCATAAGGATATTGCTTGATATTTTGTGACTGTTACTTATTCATGATGTCTACTATTACTACACTTGATGAAGCCAAAGATTTTTTGTCAAATGTGCAAACAGTGTGTGATGTAGAAAACAGAACAAAGAATGAACTTAAGCTTGTTGCTCAACAATTGGGAATTGCAGTTCACTCTCATCATTCTAAAGATCAAATTGTTGGCATGATTAATAAGAGCTTGTTTAATGTAACTCCTCCAAATGAGCAAACGCAGATTGAAATAGCTAAGTTACAGCTAGCCCTGCAGGAGGCTCGTGCTAAGGAGGCGGAGTCTCGTGTTAAGGAGGCTGAATTTCAAGCACGTGCCATGGAGGCTGAGTCTCAGGCTAAGGAGGCGGAATCTCAGGTTCGGATTCAGGAGGCACAGATACAGGCTCAGGCACAAGTTGAACTTGCCAGGATTCAGGCAGACCATGAGTATCGCATGAAACAAGGTGGAACTGGATCATCTAGCTCTGATGATTTTGATGTGGCTAAAAATGTTAAACTTGTCCCTCCTTTTAATGAATCTGATTTAACAAAGTATTTTCAGTTGTTTGAGAGGGTAGCTACAGGTTTTAATTGGCCTAAGGAGTATTGGCCAGTACTCCTTCAAACTGTTCTCACCGGTAAAGCTCAAGTAACTTATGCATCTTTGCCTCAGGATCAGTCTGATAATTATGATGTAGTTAAGAGCTTGATTCTTAAGGCCTATGAGCTTGTTCCTGAAGCCTATAGAGTAAAATTTAGGACAACTTACAAGCAAGACAAGCAATCCCATGTTGAGTATGCAAAAATCAAAGAAGATCTGTTAGAGCAGTGGTTAAATTCTAAGAATGTGGATTCTGATTTTGGTAAATTTAAGCAGATGATTTTGCTGCAGGATTTCAAAAGGTGTATTAGTAAAGATGTAAGCCTATATCTTGATGAGAGAAGAATAGATAATTTGTCTGATGCTGCAGTTTTAGCTGATGAGTATGTTCTCACTCACAAGAGATATTCTAGAGAAAAAGGGAAAGCTGAGAGTAAGTACGTTGCCTCTACTCAGAGTACAGGTAACAGGAAAGAGAATAAGGATGATGTTTCTCAGGAAGTAAATACCAGCTTCACCTCTAGATTTCAGAAAAGTAAATGTACTTATTGTAGTAAGCTTGGTCATACTACGGAGAGATGTTTCAGGAGACAGCGTGATGTGAACAAAAAGGAGTCTTTAAATATTCAGTCAATTGGTCTAGTGTCCACTCTTGAGAGTTCCCAGAATTCTTTAACTGAGTTAACTGAACCTGCTTTGAGGGGTAACTTAAATTCTCAGGATGGAGCTCCTCTTTTGAGCAGTAACGTGGGTGACACTCTCAAGAGTTCATGTGCTAATTTCCTGTCTGATGGTTTTGTCAGTCCTCTGGACAGTAATGACAGGAAATCAGTTAAAATATATCGTGATACAGGTGCTTGCCAATCCCTTATGCTGACCAGTGTTCTAGGCTCTAATGTTAATTCCTCTGATGAAACTGTAATCTTACAAGGTGTAGGGAATAATTACTTCTCTGTCCCTCTGTGCAGAGTGAATTTTGATTCTGGTTTTGTTAATGGTTCCGTTATGGTTGGGTTGGTTGAGACACTCCCAATGTCAGGTGTAACTTTCTTACTTGGAAATGATATTGGTGGAAGTCAAGTGTGTCCAGCTCCTCAGTTGTCTAGTGAGCCAGTGGCTGCGGCCCAGGATTGTGATGTCCCTGATGTGTTCCCTGCATGTGCTGTCACTAGGGCTAAGTCTAAAGTTACTGGTGATTTAGAGGCTAATGATGATGATGATGTTATCCTAGCTGACACTTTTCTTGCTAATTTGGACCACTCACCAGATGAGGCAGTACCCCGTAGTGTTGATAATTTGTCTCGTCAAGAGTTGGTTGAGTTGCAGGTTGCTGACCCTGAGTTGAAAGGTCTAGCTAACTCTGCTTACAGTGAAGAAGAGTCAGCCGGTGCTTCTACTTGTTATTATGTAAAGTCAGGAGTACTTATGAGGAAGTGGAGACCCCCAACAGCATCAGCCGACTGTGAATGGGAGGTTGTACATCAAGTTGTCATCCCTCGTGTTTGTAGGCAGGATATCATTAGAGTGGCTCATGATTCCAGTTTGGCAGGACACCTTGGAGTGAGGAAGACTGTGGCACGCATTTTGAAACACTTCTACTGGCCAGGTATCTTCAGGGATGTTTCCTGGTATTGTAAGTCTTGTCACACCTGTCAAGTTGTGGGGAAGTGTAATCAGACCGAAAAGGTTCCACCTCTAGTTCCCATTCCTCCTTTTGAGGCGCCTTTCACCCGTGTGTTGGTGGATATTGTGGGCCCTCTTCCTAAGACTTCTTCAGGATTTTCTTATGTGTTGACCATGATTGATATGGCTACTCGTTATCCTGAAGCCATTCCACTTAGAAACATCTCAGCAAAGAACGTGGTTAAGGAAATGCTAGGGTTCTTCACAAAGTTTGGTCTGCCCAAGGAGGTACAGTCAGACCGGGGAAGTAATTTCATGTCGAACGTTTTCAAGCAGTCTCTGAAAGAGTTGGGCATCACCCAGATCACGTGTTCAGCTTACCATCCCCAGACCCAAGGAGCGTTGGAGAGATATCATCAAACACTCAAATCGATGCTCAAGAAATACTGTTTGGAACATCAGAAAGACTGGGATAAAGGTCTTCCATTCGTTGTGTTTGCTGCAAGAGAATCTCCAAATGAATCACTGGGCTTCTCACCTTTTGAACTACTGTTTGGCCATGAAGTAAGAGGACCCCTTAAGTTACTCAAGGAATGCTGGCTGTCGGAGGAAGATGACGTCAACCTGCTGGAGTATGTGATGAAGTTCAAAGAACGGCTGTCCACTGCTTTACAGCTGGCGAGAGAGAATTTAGGAGCTGCTCAGGAGAATATGAAGACTTGGTATGATAAGAAGTCCAGGTTACGCCACTTTCAGCCAGGAGATCAGGTTTTGATTCTGCTACCAGTTCATGGGCAACCTCTTCAAGCCAAGTTTAGTGGTCCTTATTTCGTGGAGAAGAAACTCAGTGATGTCAACTATGTCATCGCCACACCAGATCGTAGAAAGAGCAAGCAACTATGTCACATCAACATGCTAAAGTTATATCACAGGCGGGACGAAAATAATCCAGTCTGCACTGTAGCTGTTCCACCCGAGTCTACAAGTGAAGTTCTCCCATGCAGCATGAGCCTGAGTGATAGTTTGGGGAAGAATCCTGATATCATGAATGATCTCCAGACTAAGCTTTCTCATCTACCTCCCAAGGAAAGGCAGGAGTTTTCGGCATTACTGCAGGAGTACCCGCAAGTGTTCCGTGCCACTCCAGGAAGAACTACTGTGTTGATGCATGATGTCGAGGTTGGAGACGCAAAGCCAATTAAACTGCCTCCTTACCGTGTGAACCCAGTGAAAGTTCCTCTCATCCAGAAGGAGCTTGGCTACCTGTTGGACCACAAGATGATTGAGCCCTGTCAGAGCGAGTGGAGTTCTCCTGTCACTCTAGTCCCTAAGCCAGGTGGGTCACAGAGGCTTTGCATCGACTACAGACGTGTTAATCAGATAACCAAAACAGACACTTACCCTCTCCCTCGTGTGGAAGATTGCATAGACAAGATCGGAAAGGCTAGGTACATAAGTAAGTTTGATTTGTTAAAGGGATACTGGCAAGTACCTATGACTGAACGTGCTAGGGAGATCTCATGTTTTGTAAAGTTAGGAAAGACTTTTGCATGTTCTGTAATGCCATGTACAGATTGTTTTAGAGTAATAAGAAATTTCCTTTGTAAATTTCTTTTTTCTTTGTGGGGAGGTGTTACATAGCCTATGATTTCATCATCCTTTGTGTAATTTTAACGCACAGTATGCTGCATGTTTGATCACGAGCGTGTTCTGCCTCAGTCCCCCCCTTCTACCGTTATAGTAGAGTAAGTCGTCCTTTCTGTTATTCAGTGCGGGATTGTCGACCGTTTGTCCCCATCGCTTCATTTGCGCGTCCTTATTACAAGTTGTATCAAGCTCTGCTGGCCCCTATATAATGAGCTCAGTCTCTGCATCATTGCCACTTAGATCTGCTCCTCATTTTGTTCACATCTCTGTCCTCCCCTGTACAGTTATTATTATTGTGAGTGCTCAAGAAGTCTCCAACCATCTAGCAGCTGTGTGTAATTTGAGTATAACTGTTGTTGCATTTTTTCTTGTACTGTATAGCATAAGTTTAATTTGTAGGCCTAGTGAAATTTTTGTAATTCATGTGGGGTTCTTTATGTCAATCATTTTTGATAATAGTTTGTATCTGTAATTATTTATCTGGCATTCACTGAGTATTATCTGGTATCTCATTTTATCAGGGCTGACTTAGATAAATTTACTCTTGCTAATTTCGTGTTAATAGAGGCTATTGCAGTTAACCATATATTTAACCTGTTTATTTGCCATTACATTATCCTTATGAGTCCTGAATGTTTTGTTGTTAGTTTGTGCATTAAACTTTAACTTGTAATTTTACCTAACTCTTTTGTTTTGAACCTGGAACTTTACGGGACAGTAGTGATTTTTAGTATTCTCACTTAAAGTGTACATTATCTTTCTCTGTTCCGTAACAATATATATAAAGAAAAAAAGGCGTGTGTGTGTGTGTGTGTGTGTGTGTGTGTGTGTGTGTGTGCAACAGTTTCTTAAGATACGTAGCAGCTCATTAAAAAATTCTCAGAGATATTCGTTTAGTGTCCATTTGTTTGTCTCTCTTTTCGCAGGTGATGTCACAGCAGCTACACTGATCTTTTAATCCACAATACGCACAGGTCGTAATTCTTAACTAGTGACACCAGTGATGCAAAGTTGGTGCTGTACAGTATTCTGTCTTGTAAAAGAACATCCTTCGTTATTGCTTATTAGCAATAGTTGTATCATGTAAGAGCACACTCTTCATATTGTTTATCAGCGCGGTTTAATGTTAGAGTTAGAAATTCCTTGATATCTTTTAGGATATTGAAAGGAAGATTATCATCTTGCATGCAGTTTCCTTCTTGTCACATGCCTTTTGTGGCTGTATTAGCGTTCCAGACAGGCGATCGTGTGAGAGATCAGGAAACATTTTACAATAAGGTTTCACATTTGTATCCAACTGGTCATGTGTCAGTCATCACTTCTGTGGGATATTTCATACGCCAAATGCTTCAGGAATTGTTGAACATCATCACTTTTGGCAAATCATGCTGCTGACTTATAGTAAAGTGAGAGAATGGTTAACCAGCTCAAGTCCAACCACATTTGTAAGTCTGATTATCTGAATACTAAGTCGGGTAGTCTGTGAGGTGCAGGAGAGCCTTTTTCATTAAATCAGATTTGAACAATCTTGAGTCGTCAGCCCACACTACGAGTTGGTATCTTTCAGTGGACTAGTTTCTTCTGGAATGATTATATAGATAATTTTTACTCTCAATTATATGGTGGCGGTGTTAATAGCTACCTTGGTTTCTACGCTACAAACCGTTCAGTCAGTCCCTCTAATAAGTTTCCGGAAACTGGGGGCCAGTTGGGGTAATAGTGTTGTGAAGCAGCGTGATAAAATGAAATAGTGAAATCAGATTTAGGTAAATATAAATAAATAAAATTGTTGGTATCCATTGTCATTTATATTGATAACTACGTGTTAAGTGCATGAAAGAAATGAAAGAGGCAACTGATCAATGTAATATAAATATTAATTTTCATAAAAATATATCAGCAGATATTTCACAGTTGTGGGGCAAAAGACTAATGCAGAAAATACTCAAAAGCAATAAATAAAATTAAATAGAAAGAAGTAATAAGTAACTATCAATAACTAACTTCTTCCTTGTTCAATTACTGGTACTACTATTTAACTCTTCACTCCAAAGTTTTATCTTGTATTCAACTATTTCTCAAACCACCAGACCCTGGTTCGTTCCCGGCGAGAGACTGTTTGGCACAAGGTTACGCCGGGTCCCAAAACGGTGTATGTAATATAATTTATTACTGAATTACCGGCTGTACGAATATCTATTAAATACAAACGAGTTAGAGAATAGCATGTAAAGTAAAAAAAAAAAAAAAGTCATTTTCTCTATATTTTATGCTTCGTATTAAAATAACGTGATTTTGTACTTTATGGATATTTAAAAAGCTTTTTGAATATGTAAACATGTCATATTAATGAGTTATTAAATACCATCAATTATATTGTCAAAAGGTACCAGAAATGTTGTTGTCACTAAATTTGCCATACTTACAGCATGTGTCAAGACTTTTAAGGGTCTCATAAAAAATAATGAAGAGTATTTGACTCTGTTCAGTTGACAAGCATCCTGTCGACAATACAATGCCATTTCTGAAACGACTTGCCTTGTCTAAATTACGCTAACTTTGACGCTACTCCCTTTCCATTACACTATGTGTATCGTTGGTAACATCATTTTCTTTTAGAAATAAAAATAGTTTTGGAAAGTGTATAACTAGACCACCAGGTACAATCAATGTATAACTGTGGTGGATAAATGACACGGTGTTTCCTCACATAGGGCCTAGTATTTTTATCCCTTAATTTGGTATGAGTTTTTCCACTGTTCTGAAGTAATATGGTCATCTTTTTTCTTAGAGCGGCGAGAAAAGCTGAGTAATGGTATGAGTGCTTGAGTTTCATTTATATATCCGTTAATTAATTTATCTATTTATTATAATTTAATTGCTTTATTAATTTATCACTAAAAATGGACACAAGAAAGCCTCATCTGATGTGTCAGCTTGTTTAATTCTGTCATGCGATATTCTCAGAACGTTCTGGATGACGATCGCATTGTACTCGTACGTGGCGAGGAGAGAGATCGTAATGCCTCTTTCTTAGCAATGTATTTTCCACGTCAAATTTAAATTATTTTCATCCTCATGTATGATACTGATGGAAGCTGTGTCAATGTTATAACAATAGAAATTGCCATCCATGACTTTTTAAAATCAGAAACGCCGAGGCCTGAGGCTAGTCTAGTCAGTCCAGACATTTTAGGTCAGGTTGCCCAGCCTCACTTTTCCGTTGAGAGGCATTATTGGTGTAATCAACCCCAACCGTCACGTTATTCACCAGATAACCCGTCGTTATTTGGTAATTTGGTTAACATTCAGTGTTTTAAACGGTTCCGGGGTTACAGAAAACCGTTTGGCGTGTTACCCCGTGATATAAATAGCATACAGGAAAATATCAAAAATGTAATAGCAAAAGAATTCGCTAAGATGAGGTGCTACGAAGCCTTGTACCTCAGCTAGACTATGTCCCTGCCTTTCTTCTTTCGGGCGAGTATAGCAGAAGAAAGTTGTTAAAACTTGTTTCCCTGGAATGATCTTACTACACAGCCACGTACTTTCTTCCCACTCACATTAGCTAAATACCATGACAGTCCAGAGGAACTCTTGTAAGGCGGACATTAATAACAACAAAGGAAGTTCTTAATATTATATTTTGATCGTGACATACTGAAGTACAATATGAATAAAAATAGTTAACGGGAGTATTTGGGTGAAATATGTGAAAATTATCGAAAATCAGAAAAAAGAAAAAAAAAAAAACAATCTGTACGTTCAGGCAGGCTTTCTGAGCTGTTGTTCTTAGTATTAGATAATTTGTCGGTCTGATGGGGATTTATGGGGATTTTTGTATGATTAACCCAGAAGCCCGTCGTAAGAACACCAGTCGAGCCTACCATGTAGGCAATTAGTATTCCCCCCCCCCAAATCCATGTTCTTCATTATTTTTTTATAACGTTTACTATGGTGTAGAGGGGTAAAAGAACAAGGTTTGCATGTCAAGTGACGATGCTGGACCACAACTGTAAGTACGAGTCATCTTTACTTCTTCATCTTAGTGTTAAATTATTAAAATTTTATACTTTAGAGGGAATATCTGTTGCTTTTTGCCTGCAAGGTATATGCATATCTTCAGGGGACCAGGTACCAAAGTCTCTTTAGGTACATATGCACAAACAGTACATACCACAAAATGATCATAACAGCAACACTACAGTTCGTGTAACTTTAGATACGCATTTTGAAAAATTGTGATTTTTCATATTCAGCAGCTACCTACTTCTTATTTTTTAAACCCAGGATCATGAATTTTTGTCAGCTTCTTAAATATTAGTTTTTCTTTATGAAAATGTCTCGTTTTTTTTTCTAATATAGCATGCTTTGGAGGTAAGGGAAATGTTCAAACTGCTGAAAAATACAAAATTTAAAAATATTTTCTTTAAATGTTCTTTTTTAACACCGAAACGTTTAGTGGAAATCTGGGATAATTTTTGTGATGCTCTATGTAGGAACTGTACATTGTGAAAATATCAGTAAAAATGATGACAAATTGTAGGAGCTGATAGGTTTTGAATATTCACGAACATCTTTCGTGACTCTTTCTTGCGATCATTCCTCTTAGGCTTGTATACTTTTCTTCCTTAAAATAATATGACGTTTACAAAACAAAAATTATGTGAGAAAGGTTGGGCTACGCTTTCCACACGTATGATTCAGCTGCTGCCGCTCCACACACACACACACACACACACACACACACACACACACACACACACACACACACATACACACACACATACACACATACACACACACATACACACACACACACACACACACACACACACACACACACACACACACACACACACACACATTCCTTTTGAATTATTGTTTAACTGCCTGCAGATCATATTTATACCTGTATTTCATGTACCTAAAATCAGGTATATGGACATAAACATTAAAAAAAATCTTAATAAATAACACTGTTTGGTTTTATTACGTGGGCCATTATCAGACTTAATACCAATCTGTATCTCCCACCTATGTTACTTAAATCTACCGGGAATATCATCATAGCATTTGGCTGACCTCGAATGTTACTAATGTCAAACTGTTGTTCTTCCGCCAGTACAGACTGCACACAGTTCAAAAGACTCGCAGCCGAAAACAGATTGTGTGTTCGATAATGCAGAGGAGACCGGTGTTGTGGTGAGGTAGTAAAGGCTTTGTTGACAGTGAAGGTAATTTGTTGGTGAAGGTGATATATGTCTTATGGGAAGAAAATAAGGCTACTTAGGTTAATGATCCAATTTGTGTGGTATGCTTTGTAGAGTTATAAGAAAGCTTGAGGTGTTTACGTGCAATATGCTTTGTCTGTAAGAGTAATGATTTGACACCATGTCATGCGCACTAGGAAGTTAGCAAAGGTTGATCTGTTTACTATGTCTAGTGTTTTTCCCACTGACATGCGCAGAAGGGATGTGCAAAAGGTTGATGTGTGGATAGTAATGTGATGAGAGCGGTGGTGTAGTTGGGGCTGCTTCACTTACCATGTCGCACTCCACCAAGCAACTTGGCCTCCTCCTGCGGCTGCTTATACTCGTCCCTGCAGTGACCTCATTCTCCTCCCTCAGGCTGCCCTCTCTCCTTACAGGTCAGACACAAAGGCCCGTACTCTTGTCGAGTAAGGAATCTCCTTAGTACCCGTTCTTTAGTGATTTATTCCGCATTCTATACCATACTACTTTCTTGTATATCACACATATCCACATAATCTCATTACTGTATCATCCTAGCCAACACTCTTCTATAATATTTATTTCTTATACATTCTAAGACAGTTTGCACAAATATTACAGAAGGGATCATTAGCTCGGTATATAAAGAAATAAAGGCTAAGGAAAAAGTGTTTCTGCTCATCGGCGTAGGACTGTTTCGAGCTTACTTTTTCCTGTTTATTTAGTTCTGCATTTCACTCGCTAGTATTCTGTTGCACGGTATATATATATATATATATATATATATATATATATATATATATATATATATATATATATATATATATATATATTTTATGACGATAATTGAAAGACATGGATAATATAGGAGCAAGTTACTACACTGAGTGACACTCTAGAAGGTTTCTTGAAACCCAGAATATAATTTGCTAAGTTCGGTGGTAATCATGTAACCAAAAGGTGCTTCAACCAGGTGACGCTTGTAAGGGTTTCCAGCTGAGGACTGATTAGAGTTTACTGCTCACGTAATTCCAGTCAGGAGCGAGGCTAGACACCCTTATATTAAATGTCGGGAGTGAGTAGCGTAACCTCGAGCCCCTACACTCTTGTTGGTGCATGAAAACGTTCAGTGATGGCAGAATGGAGTACGAAAAAGTAAGTAGCTAAGGAAGAAGTGTTAGAAAGCCACCAAAGTTGACGAGAATGACTCAAACCCCTAATATTTTAAAGGTTGTATTATCGTCAATTTACCGGGAAGGAGGAAGTACTGTATAGTGCCTCATCCATAACAAGTTTACTTTTATAATGGGTGCAGATTTTGATCTATATGTTTCGCCATCGTGTGATGATGATAGAGATATTATTTGTACCAAACGGTGGTCCGAGGTATCGGTATTTTCTTCGTGAAGTTACAATTACCGTTCTTCCTTTAGACGACGAAAAATATAACGGTGTGTGACTGAGAAGGAAAGCACGCAAGCATTCTTCCACAGCACGGCTGGCGACCGTCGAGTTATATTCAGGTACCTATTTCCATTTATAGGAAACAAATGAACTGGTGCGAAAGAAACCCTTCCCAAAGTTACCCTGGTGTGCCTGGGAACTGAGTCCGGTACCTTCTGCTTGAGAAGTGATTTTTCTTTCAGTTACACTATATTCTAAACTGTACAGAACACTTTCCTGTGAATTATGCACACAGCTTTAATCTGCTGTTCAGTAAACATTAGCTTATCATTCATAATAAAATGTTAACAAGGCAATGACGTTTTACCCCGAGGTGGCTACTACCATGGCTCTTGTTTTTATCGCCAGATTGTTTTATTTTTTTCAAATACCGTTACTGAGTGAGATTCGATTCATTCGACACTGCCTGACGCAAATATTATCACAAACAATGACAGGGTAGTATTCTGCTCCATCGTTTTAGTTTCCACTACTAAATTTTATCTAACAAATGTACTTGGAAAGAGCCACGAACACCTTGAACCATTTATCTATTTGACTTGAAATATACAATATACACTCTTTTTCGTTCAACATAGTGCTGAAAACTCAAAGAAACTTTATACAGTTAAATTTTCAGCAAAATCTTAACTTGCCACTTAACAGTACATTGCAATAAATGATGACTGGGTACCTACAATAGTAAGTTCCGAAACTATCATCTAAAAACAAGGTCTCCTGTCATTCAATGTACCATACTTTTGTACAGTTTAATCAGTTCCCAGTATTTACAGCACCAAGTACATATCTTTCATTCATTTCAGTTTTCAGTGCATAGACCTTATGTTCTATGACCTTGTCGATGGAATTTCTATGTCAGGTTTTCCATAATGTATGATGTTCCTTCTCACATTTTCCTGTCAGCACTGACGAATTGACTGGAGCTCTGTAGGTGGATCACAGTTTTCTAATTTTCTTATTCTCCAGATCTACTGCACTCGCTGACATTAGGTACAATACACGCAGCAGAGACCAGTCGGCCTACAGGAGTTATCGTCTTCCCTTCTGTTGTTAATTCTTTGGAAAAATACACTCCTAAGTCTGGCCTTATCATGACTGACAAAGATACTTACCAGGTTTTTCGATTTTAATGAATAGTGTTAGGTAGAGACCGTCATGTCATGATATGCCTTTTGTGAGATTCTAGGTTGCATTAACAGACTGCCCTAAGATGAAGCTACATGAATACTGAACCGTACCTCAGTCTTTACTCATACAGGTTGAAAACACTTGAATCAGTTTCCAGTGAACAGTATGTCAATTGACGTAAACTGAAAAAAAAAAAAAAGTGTGATAATTACCCAGTGTGACGTAAATGAATGTTGCAATATATTTTTAAATCTCTCGTACCTGGACTCCATGCAGTTGTTTTATTTGTTTTTGCAGCCGAATGCTCGTACTACAACTGCCCCGATTCTACAAGTCCCAAACGAAACAAACCCACGAGTGTAAACGATCTGTTAGGACTGAGATGCCAACTGAGTTTTTAAAAGTTGCCAAAATGATTCAATTAAGGGCAATTAAAAAAGGTTACCTCACGATACGTATTATCCTTTTGCTGAAAATCTTACTCACACACACACACACATACATATATATATATATATATATATATATATATATATATATATATATATATATATATATATATATATATATATATATATATATATAATGGACGAAACGTGATGTTATACCTCTAATGAAATAATGAGAATGCAATAGTATCTTCACTTTGACCTGAACCATATTTTGTCCCCCGCGGCTTATTTCACGTAGATCAGTCGCAGAAACAGGCAATATTACGGCTGCAGATTTTTTTCGTTAGATTTCTTCGTGACTAGTATTATATTCTAATATTAATCTCTTGTTAGTACTCGGCATTCAGGATGAAGAGATGGCATTTTTTGGCCAAGTTGGTGTCATAAGACCATGCACAGGTGAAAATGTCGGTAGTCTGAGCATGACTGCTTAGCCAAAATCTGGCTGTATTTTTCCTTTCTAAAGTAGGCTGAATAAAAGAACAAAAGAAAGGAATAGAAAAAAGAATTTTAAAGTACAGAGAATAATAAGAATAATCTATCTATCTATCTATTGCCAGAAGTCTCAATCCCTTATACGAGGTGGCCACAAACAAATCGCCTCTAAGTCACCCTATCCCCCGCCACTTCACTACCCTACTCCTATTTCACACCCCTCTCTCTCATATACCTCTCCACTCCATCCCTCCACCTCATCCTTGGTCTTCCCTTCCCTCTCTCCCAATCCACCTCACTCACATACACTCTCCTCGTCAGTCTCTCACTCTCCATCCTCTCCGAAGGGCCAAACCACCTCAGTGTGTTTCTCCTAATGCTTCCTATCCCATCCACATCCACACCATAACGCTCCTTCACATCCTCATTTGTCAACCTGTCTCTCCATGTGACTCCACACACTCCTCTCAAATAACTCATTTCCACTGCTTTCACTCTTGACTTGTGTCCCTCCAATAACGTCCAAGCTTCACTTCCATACGTCAGAGTCGGTATCACAATACTGTCATGTTATAACTTTTTCACTTCCATGCTCACTTCCCTATTTCTTATCACTGCCTTCAAGGAACCAGCAACCTTTCTTCTTTGTTGTAACCTTTCAAGCACTTCACCCTCCAAACTTCCATCCTTACTCATCACACTAAGTACTTAAACGTACTCACATTTTCCATTTCCTCATCATCCAACCTCACTGTACATTCACTGACTTCATCTCTCTCGAAGACCATAACTTTACTCTTCTCAACATTAACATTTAAATTCCGATTCTTACACACTCTCCCAAACTCATCCACCAAGCCTTGCAGCTCCCCTTTGTCTTCATTTAACAACATAGTATCATCTGCAAACTACAGTACAGGGAGTTTCCAAACACTGCCCTCTTCATTAGGGCCACTCCAACATCCACTGCCCTACCTTGTATCTCTTTTATAACCCCATCCATATACAGATTGAACAATCATGGAGACATGACACATCCCTGTTTCAACCCAACCTTCAAATAGAAAAACTCACTCCGTTCACTATCCACATGCACTGCAGCCTTAGCACCCTCATGCATACTCTTCACAACATTCAACAACTTCCCATCTACTCCATATATTCTTAATACTTTCCATAATCCTTGTCTATCCACCCTGTCATATTCTTTCTCCAAATCCATGAACGCCGCATACAAAATCTTTCCCTTCTCTAGACACTCCTCCACTAAAGATCTAAGAATATCTGAAATACACAACCTCTTCCCTTCCTAAAGCCTCCCTGTTCTTCTCAACGTATTCCTCTATCATTTCCCTACCTCTGTCAATAAGTATCCTTCCATACACTTTTCCTATTACACTAAGAAGCCAAATGCCCCTATGGTTGCCACACACTTCTTTTTCTCCTTTTCCTTTGAACAAGGGAATAATTAAACATGACTTCCAATCCTCCGGGAATCTACCCTCCCCCCAGGCCAATCTGCACATCTTCCACATCCATTCTACTACTATCTCTCCCCCATGCTTCAGCATTTCACCATACACTCCATCAATTCCTGGGGCTTTCCCCATTTTGACTTTCTCCAATGCTTCCACAACTCCATCCTACTGATTCCTTCATGACTTCTCACCTACCTCCTTCTCCCAGCCACTTATACTCGCATTACTTTCATTCTCTATGTTCAACAATTCATGAAAGTGTTTTCTCCATCTGCTCACTTTTTCTCCCTTCTCCACTAGTAATCTACCATTTTTATCTTTCACTCCCCTACAAACTTCATTGCCACCCTGTCTGATTACCTCTTTCCAGAACATTTTCTTACATTCCCTCCACTTTTTACTGTACACTTAAATTCCTTCCGAATTCCTCATCTACTCTCTTCTTATTCTCCCTTACTAGTCTTTTCACCTCTTCCTTTCTACGTATAACTCCGTCTTCCGTCTCTCAACTCCTTCCACGCCCCTATTTCTCATCCATTCATTATATTCTTTTTTCTTTTGTGCCACAGCCTGTCTCACCTCTTCATTCCACCATGCTGTTCCTTGCACCCCCTTTCGTCTTCTCTTCACCCCACACACCACCTCACATGCTGCACATATTTCCTCTGTGAATATCATGCACACACCTTCCACGTCCCCCATCTGCTCCAGTTCATATTTACCCAATCGTTCCTCCACTTCTCTCTGATATTCTGCCTTTTTCTCATCCTCTTGTAACCTTTGCACTCTCCTTACATCTACTCCTTCCTCCCGTCCTTCCCTTCTTCTATTTCTCCATTTTACTTGGACCTTGATTCTGACCACCACTTGGTGGTGGTCAGAAAGTCCACTTCCCCGACCTCTGTATGCTCTTGCATCCATTACACATCTTCGCATCCTTTCATCCACACACACATAATCAATCATTGCCTTCCTTTCATTCAGTTCACCACCCATCCTTCTCATCACTCGCCATGTATACCTGTGGATCATCTTGTGCCTGAAGAGGGTATTGGCTATCACTAACTCCCTCCCAGCACAAATGTCCACTAAAGCACTGCCATTCTCATCCATCTCAGCAGGCACACCCCACTCACCAACTACTCCATACACCTTCAGATTCCCTATTTTACAATTCATATCACCAATCAAAAACACTCTCTTATTACTTTCAAACTTTTCCATGCACATTTCCACATTTGTCCAGAAATCTTCTGTGACTCTGCATGCACGATCTTGCGTTGGCGCTTACACACACACAATCGCCCATATTTATTGTCCAACTTTCGATCTTACCCACACAATCCTTGAGCCAACTGATCCATACTCTCTTATATTCTCCTTCCATCTGTTACTCACTGCAATACACACTCCTTCTTTTGCCCTCTCATTCTCACCTACTCCTGCACATATCCCCCATCCATACTCCCATTCTCTTACACTCTCACCGCATCATTCAGTTTCAGTTAATCCACATACATCAACTTTTCCACCCTCTAGCACCTGGACAATCTCTCTCTCTCTTTCACCTCATCATTTGCACCCCTTACATTTCAGGTTGCCATCCGTATCATGTCCTTTGTATGGTCCTTAGTCGTCAACTTTTGGACAGTCCTGGCCGAGGCTTCTTGTTCTTATTTTTAGTTAGTTGTTTTCCGGGGAAGGACACTAATCCTCCGCCAACCCACTTGCTGTCACGTAGGGAACACTTGTTGGTAGATTATCAGGTTACCACCCAGCGTTGTAAATGATTTCCTGGTTTACAGGAAATCATTTGGCTTGCCACTCGATGTAGAGCTACCTTAAAAACAGAGTACCACTACACTACGTGGGTGGATGATGGGCCTCCCCACCTACCACAGATAATAATAATAATAATAATAAGAAGAAGAAGAAGAAGAAGAATAATGATGATGATGATGATGATGAAAGATCAAGAACTGGAGGGGTTAACCTTTTCATTGCTAAGATCTGGAGCTCAATGAAAATTGTCCAGTGGTACCAGGAACGAAATACAAGAATAAGTAGGTGGACTGAAGCTTGAAATTTCGAAATGTCTCAATATCTTATGTTTAAAAAACTTGAGGTCCATAAGCCTGCTCTTCAGTTTAGTGTGTTCTAAGTTTTATCTACCTCCCTGCCTACCTACTTGTCAGTCTTTTGTCTGCCTATCTATCTATCTGTATCTATCTGTATATGGCTAGAAAACTTAATTCCAAAAGGAGTGGCCATAAGCAAATATTCCTCATATCACCCTGCCCTTTGCCGCTAGACTGCCCTTCCTCCACCTCACACTTCCCTCTCTCATTTCTCTCTCCACCCAAGCACTCCTCTGTCTTACCCTCTGCCCTCTGCTTCCCCTTCCACTCCTGCTTCACTTGCACACACTCTTCTTGTCAGCCTTTCATTCTCCATCTTCTCCACATGGCCAGTCTATCTCAG
Source organism: Coenobita brevimanus (assembly GCF_032717465.1). Lineage (NCBI taxonomy): Eukaryota > Metazoa > Arthropoda > Malacostraca > Decapoda > Coenobitidae > Coenobita > Coenobita brevimanus. Next base: position 37,404,066 of record NC_136997.1, on the reverse strand, counting down.
ATCAGCTCATTTCACTTAACTGTATGACACAGTAAGACAATACTTTGGCTCTGCATCATCCAACTGACCACTTTTGGGTTTAAATTTTGTACTGGTTATCCATGTTATAAAGTTTGGGTTTATATTTTGTACTAGTTTAACCATTTTGTGGTAGGTTGGGTTGCTCACCATCCACTCACTCGATGTAGCGTTGCTCTTGGGTCCCCGTCTTTTCCTTCCTTCCTCTCTTTTTCCCTTCCTTCCTCTTCTGTCTTTCTTTCCTTGATTTTTTTCTCATCCCTCTGTCTACGGGTGACTCTACACTGAGTGACAAGCCAAATGGTTTCCTGTATACCAGGAAACCATTTAATACTCTAGGTGGTAACCTTATAACCAATTTATGGCGCCTGGTACTTTTGTGGGTAATTATGGCGCTCCAGTCGGATTGAACAGGTGCAGGTTTATATTCAAAGGCTATCTGGGCTTTACTGCTCGCGTAATGCCACCCAGGTTGGTCTCTCTCATCTTTAATGTGAGGACCAACTTGCCTAGCCCCAGGCTCCTACGCCTCTCATGAGACAACACTGGATTAGATGATGATGATGATGATGGTGGTGGTGATGAGTAACCATGTTATAATATCTGAGTTTATAATGTACTGAATCACCCATGTTATCAAGTCACTTAAGAAATAAGTCTTTGTTAACACCATCTCTCAGAAATATTTGCCATGATTAAGTGATTTTAGATAGGGGAATCTGGGGGACCCAGCCAAAAACCCCGGTTATATGGTTACGACCCAGCGTAGTAAATAGTTTCCTGGATGTAGGAAACCATATGGCTTGTCACTCGGTGTGGAGACCAAACGGTATCCCTACATTAAGTGAGTGGATAACGGGCACCCCCACCACATGTTTATGTGAAGCTACAGAACACGTGGTGAATGTTTTTGGCATATCAAATACAGCCAGGATTCCGAGGGCTTGAATGGTGAGTGAATGGAAGCGTGGTCCATTGTACTGGAAATATTTGGGCTGTCTGGACGTTGCCACTCCTCACCCAGCCGTAGGGTGGGAAATGAGGTCCGGATGATGATGATGATGATATTAATACTCCCAGGATAAGGCACATCAAGGAGGTATTTCAATTTTCATTACAAAATTTTGCCCCAGGTTTGGAAATGGCAGGGTGTGTTTTCCCAATTTTAAGTTTCTGATTGATTTACATCTCTCCCCAATTTTGTTCTGCCAAGCTACCCAGTGGTAATCATAAATCACAGTTGGAGAGCTAGCAACTCGAGGTACACTGTGCCAAGCGGCGCCCCACGATTTCTGGTCATTTTGCAGGCTCCAGTTTGTGTGTGGCAGCTCCTTAAACTACTTATACGGTGATTCCAAGCGTTAAAAATTATTGTATTTCGGTGCCCTAATCTCAACTTTGCTGATCAGTGTACTGTGAATAATCAGTTATTCAGAAAAATATGTACAAAGAACTTTTCCTGATATCATACTTCTATTCCTACACAGATGGACACACAATGAAAGCCCAGACTCTGTCATCGCTGGTTAGAGGTCCACTGTGCGGGCATGACCTTCTGATGGTGTATGACAACTACAGCCTACATTTGCTTGACACAAGTCAGGTGGTGTCGGCGGTTGGAGCCTCCCTCACGTCCATCTTCCTCGCCACCCAACACTCACTCCTCCACACTGCCCGTCCCCCACACCACACTAAAGGGTCCCACCTCACTGCCATCATCATTTTCCACCACGACCCCTCTGCCTTCCTCCACCTGCTGACAAGCAACAAAGAGTGGAACCCCAGCTACCTCATCCTCTTCTGTCTTAACCCCCACCTCAACACTACGTCAGTAATCAGTCAACCTGTCGTCCAGCGCTCAGAGTTCATCTTGTTGCTGCAGCCACAAGAACGAGCAGGATGTCAACGCTTAATCGCCTACACAAGTTTACCCACACGTACCAAAGCACCACTGGGAGTCTGGAGCAACAAGAAATTCCACACCAGACACATACTCTTCCCTGATCGCTTCAGGGACTTTGGTGGACGGATTCTCGAGATCCCGGTGTCCTGCTATGATGAGCCATTCATATATTTTGGGAAGGATGGTAAATGTCATGGCGGGAACAGGGACGCACTTCAGGTTATTGGCGATAAATACAACTTCACGCATAAAATCATCCTCATAGACACAATTACATGGGGAGTCAAAGAGAATGGAACCTGGAATGGTATGCTGGGTGAGATGATGTACAATGATAAGGACATAGTGATCGCATCAATGAGTCTTAACACTGATCGGTTCAGTGACTTCGATTACACCTACCCCTTCTGGCGATACAGCTTTGCAATCCTCCTACGTGTCCCGCCGCCCATGCCCCGCTGGAGGAGTATCTTGTACCCTTTCACTGCTTTGCTATGGGGCTTAATTCTGGCTTCTACCATCGTAGTCGCTTCTCTGCTTTCCTTCTTACTTCATTATCTCCACCACCTCAGTGATCCCGTCGACATCATTTTCAAGGTGATTAACCTTTTAGACCTGCTAAAGTACTTGGTGTAACTGGTAACGTTAACATACGAGGATCGTTCGTTCGCTCGTTCGTGCGTTCGTTTTTGAAGGCTCCAACATGCTTGCATGCGTTGGCGTTGGTCGCCTAATGGTGGCTCTCCATGCTGCTCGATCTCTGGCAGCTTCCCTATTCAGTCCCTTATCCTTGAGGTTACATTTAGTAACCTAGTCCCAGGTCTTTTTCGGTCTTTCTCTCGCAACACTGTCTTTTCTGTACACCTGAGCCTGAGAATATAATATTTTTTTACTGCCCAGGTCTCACTACCATACAGTAATACACTCCTAACACATGCCGCATACAAAGATCCCCTAGCACAGAGGGAGAGCCCTGTCAGTGTCATCAGAGGCAACAGCTACCTGAACTTCTTCCAACCACTCCTCATTCTAGTCACTTCGGCCCCACCTCCAGCACACAACATGTCTCCCAGATAAAAAAACAACAACTCTACCATACACTCAGGAGACTCACCAGCAAGTTCAATCCTATCATGCCTGGCAGTCTCCACTTGCTCTCCCCGACACACCACACACATGAAATCAGCATGATCTCGCAGTCTACATCTAATACTGAACAAAATGTCATCTCTTTGAAAAATTATGTAATTCTTAAGCATAATGTAATCTTTGATTTTTTATTTCTTTTTGTACCTGATGACCATACCCTGTATGGAATTATTTTGTCATTCTGCTTCAGAATTTGTGTATGACATTAAAAATTTAAATCTAAGATAATATTTGACAGTGTACAATAATAAATAAGTTTGTCTATTAGGGCTGTCCTATGCATGCAACGTAATAGAATCGACTGTAAAAGGTACTTGCATTGTAAATAATTTTATTTTAAAAACCAAGTTCTTTTATGAAATTATATTAAATCACTCTCAGCATGTTTTAAAGCTCGGCTCAACGGTCAACATGACAAAAATAGGCTCAATAGAATTCCCAAATTTTAATTTGAGAAAAGCACAAAGGCATAACGTACCCAAATCATACACAAATACATTGCATTTAAAAAAGTATATAATTTTCAATTTCGGTATAATTACGGTTATCAATTTATGAAGTACTTATAATGAAGAACCAGTCCAGTCATTGTAATAAATTTAATTACCAGGGTAATTGCTACTTGTCTGGTCCCTGCTGACCAGACTTAATGAACACCTTCATCCCAATGGATGTCTCCTGAAATTCATAAAATCATCGAACTGTACACAGAAAAAAACAAGGAAATGTTCTCTGGACAAAAGCATGACTTCTTAAACATTTATAAATATCACGAACTGGCTGCCGTTCCCTCTCAGTAGTCTCAAAACAACCAGGTGTAGGAACAATTTTGTTCATCACTGTATCTGGACAAGTGTAGGACAAAGAAAAGGCCCGACTTATACTCCAGCCTAATGATATTTAACCCGTTCCATCACAACTGTCTGGACTCACACAGATATAGTCGACTGTCTCTCGTAACTAGAGTTTGTTTTCATTGGAAGAATTAGAACACATAAAGATTTTGCATTTTCACATCCCTTGTCCTTCCTGTAAAAACAAATCCTAGATATGACGACATTTTAATGGAGAAGTTATTTGGTTATGCAGGAAGATTAAAATATATGTGAAGATTTTGAACTATTTCCTTGTATTTCCTGCATGAACGAATCCTTGTTACGACACAAAATTGACTGTAAGCTTATTATTAAATCTGGACCCAGGCAGACAAATTCATGGATATTATATATTAATCTAACTTCATTAAGGCCGCCACTCTGACGTATTAGGTATCTATCAGTTATCTGTAATAAAAAATATATCCCTGCCCCCATTTTACAGTAAGTGAGTATAGCCTGTCTTCAACATTCTTCTGTGCCTTTATAAAAAGAACTTCATTATTTCAGTTCTTCTACGTGATGCCCATCACTCTTGTGTGAGAGAAAAAAAAAAAACTGTCTACCTTAATGACCTTTTTGCATTTGAGGGGTATAATTATAAGTCTTCAAACCAATATTTTCTTCTTTGCTTTTCTTAGTATACTATCTAGAACTGTGTAAGGATCAGATGCTATATTTTAATTTAGAATTTTGAAGAACTCGATATTTCTGATCCATAAATTACTGCAGAATAGGAAGGGCAATATGATTATATAATTCTTTTAAAGATAATGACATCTCATATTTCATATAATTCTTTTCAGGAAACTCCCTTAATCTATCTCACGAAATTCCATTCACGATTTTTCAGCCATGAATTCAGACGATACAATCTGGCTGACATATTCGTATGTGACATATTATGAAACTCTGGGTAAAATCCACCCGGACACACATGTGGTAAGGAGCACTGTCTGATGCTTCTACGCTTTGACAGATCGGAACAGATAGTGAAGTTAAGTGAAAAGCCAAGGGTCTGCTTTTGTTGGAACTGTAATGAAATGCACTAGACTGCCAAACTGCTGGGACATTTTTACCAGGAATTACCAAACCATGGTTTTAAACTATTATACGACAGGTCCTCCAATCTCTGTGAACCTACAAATTTGGTATTATAGCAACAATTTCAGTTAACCAATTCAAATTGCTGCCAGGTAAGCATACCTACACAAGTTAACCCTTCGTTAGTTAGATGGGGGTGTTCTGGGAACCCCCAATTTTTTTTTAAAGCTCATATTTCCTCGCCGGTAATTCGAATATTTCTCTCCGTTCCAGTACTCTCCTGATTCAGTGAGGGGAGGGAGCATGTGGACTGGTTTAGTCCTGCCTCTGCTGTAGTGAGAGAGGGGGGCACTTCCCCCCCCTTGGGTGTCCAGTCACCCCATCAAACTAACCATTTACATCATATTGTGATATAGATTTTTTTTTTTTTAATCTTATTTTTGCATACTGTTTATACTGATTTTAAAAATCACAAAATGTATTTTCCTGTGCATGTTTACCTGACAAATGAGATATGTGTCCATTTGTTAGTTTTTTATTGACATTATAATGTACTGTATTTTATTATTATAAATTAATAAACACCACCTACAGGGCACTCAATTTTATCATTAGTGATTGCAGAGGTATGCTGAAGTGGCAGTGTGAATGTATTTTACATGTTAGTAACACATGTATTTTTGTACTAGGGTGTTGCAACACCCCCACCGAACCACATTGAATACCCTACAGGACTAATGAAGGGTTAAGAGAGACCTTTTCTACTGTAATATTGAATAATTTTTTCTCATTCATTGTGTGCGTGGTGTCCAGGGTGCTGAGTCAGGCCACGAATGCCAAGACGGTTACAATCTCCATGATGCACATTACCACTTTACTTTCAGAATATAATATTCTTCTCAGTTTTCCCAGTCCAAACTTTCTCAGTTCCCAAATTTAAATTCGCAGGTTACTTAATCCCATATAACTTTCCAGGTTATGTCGGGCCTGTTTGGGCAGTCCATGAATGACAGTAGGGTGCGGGTGTTTTCATGGGCACGTGTGTGGCTGATTTTCTGGTGGGTGGCTGTGGACATCTTAGCAGCGGCCTACATGAGCAACCTTGTGTCAGTGCTTACCGTGCCCGTCTACCCACACCGTATACAGACGCTGCAGGAACTGGCTGAATCTGATATCATGTAAGAGTAGCACAATTTCTTCTTTTGGCAGTTTGCTTTTATCATCTCTTTTTATCAACAACTTACTTTTGTGCAAACCTTACGTCAGTACACACAGTGCCTGTATATCCACACCATATCCAGGCGCTGAAGGAACTGGCTCATGCAAATAGAATGTCTTTCTCTTTTCTCCATTATCCCTCCTCTGATATAACTTGATGTGGGAGAGGGACGCTTTTATGTGATGACATCAACATCGCATGGTGGCCCACCTATCTGGTTATACAGACATCCCTCAGGTACTTTCTTATTCTCCCAAACTAGGATGGTGGACTGTTGCTGGCCAGTTCAACGTCTTCAGTCCACTGGGTTCCCATGCCAGATTAGTCTGAAGTTATAACTACAACAACCCTACTAGCATGGCCTTTGGAGCAATTAGAAGACTTCGATATAGTGTTAGAGTAACATCATTTCTATCAATCTACGTTTAATCGTCACGTATTTCTATAATTTTACTTCCTTGTTAACCTTATGTCTGAGCTCATTGTGCCTTTCTACCCACGACTTATAGTCACGGAGGAACTTGCTTAATCCGTTATTATGTGTGAGTCTAAGTAAATCTGTGTTTTTCTTTGTGTCATCATCATCCCACTTCAAAGTTTCGCAAACTTTGTCAATCCTGAAATCACAAAAGGGAAGTCAGACACCCAAAGAATTACTTCCTTAATAACCAGTGCGCTTTAATTAGGGATAAATCTAGCCATTCTTCTTTTCTCTTCTCTCCCTTCACCAAGATCGTGTGGGAGACTATGAAGGCTATTCCCAAGGCTTTACAATCCTCCAACAACCTCGTCTACATCAGTTTGAGGAGAGAAGTGTAGAGACAGTTAATGATATACTTTCTTCTTCCCTCTGGTCTACTCACATTCACGTGTTACATGATGGAATAACGAGGTTTTCTTCTCAATATTTTTTTTTCCTTCCTTCCGATTCCAAAACCTACACTGGTCACAAAGGACCTGTTCAGAGAGGGGCCAATTTAGGATACATTCTGGTGTAATTTCCTGATCGTTTAGGTTCGATTAGACACTGGAAGAATGCCCTTTTTCGCTTGGCCAAACTCTTAATGCTTTTTATCACTGCTAGATGTAATATGAGTGACAGTAAGAACCGGAAGGCCTTGAATATGAACAAGGGAATCAGACTAATCTGTGTTTAGGTTTCATCCTGACTTACATGGTTCATCTATTTGTTCAGAATATGTCCAATCCCGGCTTCATTGAAATTATTCTGTAACACATAACACCGGGTCTTATACCACTGTCTCCCTCTTCTAGACCCTGTAATGAAGACTCCAGAGGCTTCGTTGACCAGCCTCTCAAGAATCCAGCGACAGTTTATCTCTCCAAAGGGTGTAGGATGTACAATAAAAATCGGTTTACATTTTCCGCGAAATACTCTGGTATTATAGACGTTGACAACTAAAAATAAATAAATAAATAACAGATTATTGATTATGGTAGCATTCTGCGCTGAACCCAGTTAATTCCCTTTATACGAAATATAGCTACAAGGTTTCAAGGAATTGTTATAGCATAATCTAAACCATATACCTCTTATTATTATTCTTGTCCTTCATCCAGTCCCATCATGGCGGACTACGGATCGTTTGTTCCCCAGGCCCTCCTACAATCAACCAACCCTGTGTACGTTACCCTGGGGCGTCGGATGTACCTCGAACCCGTCACCACTGCTGAAGACACTGACACCATCCTCCTGGCGCAGATTCAAAAGGGCACTCACTGTAGCATCGCCCCTATTGATTATATTATCATCAGCCAGGCAAAAAGGGACGTTGTTCGTACCACGTATATAATGGATGAGAAGGTAGGAGTTTCAGTGTGAGTTTATAAGCCTCCTTGGAAATTACTAATTAAAAATCTCACTAATTAAAATCCACTTAGTTCAGTGCAGACAATTATAATCAGAAACCATCCGTCCCTCCTGAGTGGCATCAAAGGAGGAAAACATAAACTAACATACCCTACGTCTTAAATCTTTATGGGCTAAATCCGCCTGAAGCCCCTTGGCCCACTAAACCACTTGGCCTCCATTTGTTGATAATATCGTGAAAATAAAATAGTAATAAATAATTTCATTAAAACAATTATAATCATGCTGACACATACACCCACCTGGTGATGGGATAGGGAAACAATTATTCCTACAATGACGGCATACTCCACATTGATCTTGCTTCCACCCGATTATTTTATTGACCTTGAGAGACCTCCAAGTTACACACACACACACACACACACACACACACACACACACACACACACATTAACTGACGACTGTCCGGTTGCAGAAGACTATGCTTCTTATTCTCTCACTGTTTTTGGTGCCAATGTGTGTGTCTGTGCAGACTAATCCTGGATCCGCAAACTTTACCACACAGTTGCCATGTAAAGTCCGTGTTTGCCTGGAGACCTCTATTATGTTGTGTCTCTGTTATTTATGCTCTTATTGGTAGGGGTTCCAAGCTTCTTCGAAATGAATGGTTCCTCTGCTACATAGGGTCTTCCATTGTTTTTTGTCAGAGGCATTGTTTCAAGATTTTTTAGCATTACGTTGCATTCTTCACAGATGTTCTTATATCATCTTGATATCTTTATCAATATTTTACCACTTCGCCGGGAATCAAACCCGGGAATCTTCATTCTGACTTGCTGTAAGTGCTTGGGATAGATTAACCCCTTAACAGCGGGCTTGCTTTGCTTTTTCTTGCGACTCCCGCCGGCATATTCGCGCTCCGACAGACTCTCTATAAATATTTGCCAAAAATCAGTTATTACTCCTAGAATATTAAAATCAAATATGGTTATGGCACATACCTTCAGCTTTCTTCTGGGGTGTATGTTGAGCCTTTGTCGAGTACCGTAGGACTTGTGGAGACCTCTGAAGTTAGGTAACGAAATCTCCACTTTACACTTCCCGACAACCCGTAATATGATTACCATAGCCTGATATTATCATTAGAAACACAATTCTATGATTCTCAAATAGTTTGGAATCCATACTCCCCCCCAAAAAAAAACTGTGAAAGCAATGAAGATTACGAGGGCGTATGACCTTCTCACTTCCGATCGTTCGCCGCTGGTGTTCTGTCATTTATTCAATCAATCAATCAATCATTTCCTGTGGCACCCTCGGGGATGCATAGGGCCTCGATGAACTCACACCACCACATCCTGTCATTTATTAATATAAAAAAAAACACTCAGTTTATATTTCTATTAATATATATATATATATATATATATATATATATATATATATATATATATATATATATATATATATATATATATATACAGTCTTTATCCATAAGTTTCCTTCAGTAATAGTAGTTTATTGTCACTGAAGGGATTCAATTTCTCTTTCAGTAAAATACGTAGCATTCACTTTCTCGTCCTGTATACTAGCATTGAGAGTGAATGTCACTTTCACCTTCACTCTCATAACTCATAGTATTCATACATGCTAGAGTGAAACTTTCACTTTCATTACTCCTAGTATATATACTCGTATTCTGATAATACTACTCATTTACATTTCTATTTATGTTCTCTATTGTATTTACATTATTTACATTTCTATTTTATTTACACTGTGTTATGCACTGTCACTTGAAGTAACTTATAAAACTATTTTTCACGGTTCACTTATATTTACATTCACTGCTTTCACTTGCTGTTTACACATTATTTACACATTATTTACAATTCTACTTGCACTGTTTTACTCAACAGAAAGATCGTAGTCACTCTCTATTAATTGTCAGCCCTTTACCTCTTTCCACACGAGGTTTAGTAGGGGGTAAAGGTCACAGGGCCCTTTGCATGGGACTAAAAAGCGGCGGAAGTTAGCAGGAGCGAATCCGACGTACTTTCACCTTGAAAGATGACAATAAACTGATAGTAGTGGGTCGGGGTGGCCTACCTAGGGAGAATGCATTACTGCCAACGTCAGCCTCATGAGAGCTGCTAATATATAGCTGAAATGATTGGCAGGAAATCTAGACAATACATTATAAATTAGGTAGTTCCAGGTGAATGTAAATATCACTTAGGCTTCTCCCGTCCCTCCTTATATATATTTTTAGTACGAGAATAGATTATACGGCATATTTCAAGGGGAAATAAACAGCAAAAATTAGCGAACGAGTGTACGTGAGGTGTTGTCAGGTGATAATTAGCCAATTCAAGGTGTGTGGCACTCTCACTTACCGTATTTCTTTTCGGTATATATTATTTGGTATAAGAATAGGGCATAGGGCTTATTTCAATGGATGAAATCAGTGGAAAATTCCAGGGAAGATTTACTTAGTGTAGCACGGCCGGGCAGGTGAGAGGAGAGAGTAATGGAGGGAAGGTAGGGAGGGGAGTCAAGAACAGGGAGAAATGGCTAAATTGTCAACAATGGATGGGAGTACAGATGAGATTAGGAGTGCTGACTAGTGTTGGAGATTGGCAGAACTGATAGATGATACAAGCTACAACTTGAAACCCTGGGCGAATTCAAAATAATACGGAATCACAAAAGTGACGTCCCGCGGTATGATCCCTTGCTCCCAAGCGTCACGAAAGTGATGCCCTGTGGTTAAGGGGTTAAAAGCATCTACTTGACAGAGTGCCAGGGGGTTATCTCAACATCTTCAGGCCCACCGTGGGGCGGAGGGACATTGGTTACAAGATTGTGACAATGTAAGACAACTCTTATCTGGTTGAGGTGTAGTGGATTGCTGCCTGGCTTTCACGTGAGAGTTCCGGGTTCGATTCCCGGCACAGTGTAATATAGTGGATGATTTTTCCTGTGTAAAGTACAGGTTTCTCTCTTTATATCTCTTGTCTGCTGGGTTGCAGCGTCCGGCATGGACTCGGGAATACAGAACCTGGCTGGAGAGGCAGTGCTCAGGTATTCGGAACAACTGTCCGACCCATCTCAGCTGCTTATTAGCCATCATATTTTCTATGCTGGTTGAATTTGCCCACTGGAGAATTTCTGAATGGGGGACTTTATCCTCCCATATTAATCCAATGATGTGCTGTAAGCATCGGATGTGAAATGACACAAGCTGTTTGATGTGATTCTGGTTCGTGGTCCAGAATCCAGCATGGTAAAAAAGGATGGAATGTTATACAGCCTAATATTCTGTTATTTTCATCTTGATTCTCAGTCAGTGTCTTCAAAGACTGTGGATCTGAGACTTTCAAAATAGACTGGAACATGGTTGATTCGCGCAAGGACCTCTGCATTAATGTTAGGTTTATGTTTTTTTTTTTAATTTGTTTTTAATTTCCGACTCTGGGCGAAGGTTTCAGGGCCTATATCAATGCCCAGTAGTCCTCCTACACTCCTCCATATGTCACCACTTCGGCGCTAACACCCAACGTCCATATTGAATACTTGCTAAGGCTGTCTCACATAGGACTGGTGTACTGGTGTTAGCGGGGATATTTTTACATGTCATCGGGTCTACTGGTAGATTAGTAAAGTCTGCTTTTATGAAATTCAAATCCTTAAAATGTTTACTGGTAGATTAGTAAAGTCTGCTTTTATGAAATTCAAATCCTTAAAATATTCCCTGCCCCTGCCGGGATTCGATCCTGGGTCCAATAGGACTGCAGGCCACCTCTCTATTGATTCAGCCACAGCCTTTCAAAAGTTAAGTGTCTCCACCTGACTTACATTTTCGAAATTTATCTGAAATTTCAAGAGGCTGCTGTGTTGTCTTCTGAGATAGTATTTCTATTTCATTGACACTTATTCTGAGCTCCATTGCGTAGTTTATGTTAGAAAAGATAGTGAAACCCTATTGTATGGCTTCTGTGGTATGTACAGGACAGCACATTCATCAGCATAATGTAGCTCTAGGAAATGAGCCATTTCAGTATTTCATTGCGCTTGAAGACGTCTCAGATTAAATGAGTATCGATCAGGATTTTTTTTTTCCATCATACAGTATAGGTTCATAGATTTAAACTGGTGAATGAAATGAGGTACATGTGAAAATGACAGGACCCAAGATAAATTCTTGCTTAACGCCAGGTCCACAATGAAGGGTTCGGATTTGCTCTCCCCTGTGGAAACACGAGCATTAATGTTGTCATGGAGGCTCTTACGGATGCTAAGAAACTTTTTTCGTTCTCTAAATTGTGACAAAGCATTCCATAAAACTTCTGTTTTGAAAATGTCAGTGCTTTTGCAAGATAGATGAATGCAACTTATAAGTCACGGTTCTACACGTGGCATTTCTTTTGCTTCTGTTGGGCAACAAAGATCGTATAAAAGGTACTTCGTTCCTAACGAAATCCACATCGCGTTTCAGGAACTGCTGGCTCTGATGTTTTATCGGTCTGGATAACATTAGCTTTGGTTGGCCCCTGGATGGTTAGTCCTTTCTGCTGTTTTGCTTGCTCCATCCACCATTTGTTTCCATGTAACCCATTTTTTTCTGGAAATCACTTCTGATATTCTGGACCTCTAAAAGTTATGGAGCTAGACTGAGACAACCAGTTGTTGTGTGCTCTATTCTTCGTTGTAAGACGGTCTTGTATGCCACAGCATTATCATCAAACCAGTCTTAGTGTTGACGAATGGAGAAGCCTAGGGTTTCTTCTCCAGTGCTTTAAAGCAGGGTCTTAATTTCAGCCACTCTGCATCAAGGTTTGTTGCATTGTTATTTGGGTCAAGTGGTGGGCATTGAGAGAGCTTCTCTGGAATAATGCTTCAGAATGTTATACAAGAAGGCACATCCTTTAAGATACCACAGTTTAGTTTCTTGGTGGATGGACTACGGAGCATTTGTAGGCGTATTATTAGTTGCAGTTTGTTGAATATAAGTTCATGGTCTATTGATCACTGAGCACCTCTCATAGCTAGGTTATAAGACATTCTTCGATCTCGCTGCCTTACAGTGACAGCCCATGTTTAGATCATGGGTGCATCCATGTGGTCTTGTTTTTTCTTAAGTTGAAAATTGGTGTTATTGATGACTAGACTGTGTTCTGAGCATAAGGAAAGCAGTCAAATGTCATATTTGTTCACGTTACCAACTTGGTGGCAGCCTATAATGCCTTGCCAGAGATGATTATCTTTTTCTACCCTAGCATGAATGTCGCCAAACAGAATGAGTCTGTCATTATGTGGTATTGAGTAAATATTAACATCAAGAAGGGCAAAAAGAGAATCTTTGATGGTGTCCTCAGAGTCAAGCTTTGGGGCATAGGCACTGTGGAGTGTTGCATATTGGCCTTTAGAGAGTGTTATGCCCCAGGACATTAACCTTTGTGTTATAACGAAAGGTGATTCTTGGATCTTCTGCAGTTGCTTGCTTGGGACTGCAAACCCAATATTATGGTTTCCCTTTACATCATATGCAAATCCTCTCCAGAAAAAGGTATAACATTCTCCTGCTTCTATTAGCTTGCCCTCTCCTGAGAGGCAAATCTCAGACAAGGCAGCAATTCCAATTTCATATCTTTTCAGTTCATGTACATGAAGAGTGAGAGAAGAGTTCTGGACAAATGTAGAAGTGTGCATGGAAAAGTTTGGAAGGAATGAGAGAGTGTTTTTGATAGGTGATATGAATGGTAAAGTTGGGAATGTGAAGGTGGATGGAATAGTTGTTGAGTGGGGTGTGCCTGCTGAGATAGATGAGAATGGGAGTGCATTAGTGGACATCTGTGCTGGAAGGGGGTTGGTGATAGCCAATACCCTCTTCAGGCATAAAATGATCCACAGGTATACATGGTGAGTGATGAGAAGGGTGGGTGGTGAACTGAATTTAAGGAAGGCAATGATTGATTATGTGTGTGTGGATGAAAGGATGCGAAGATGTGAAATGGATGCAAGAGCTTATAGAGGTTGGGGGAGTGGACTTTCTGACCACTACTTGGTGGTGGCCAGAATTAGGATTCAAGTAAGATGGAGGAATAGAAGAAGGGAAAGACGAGAGGAAGGAGTAGTTGCAAGAAGAGTGGAAAGGTTACAAGAGGATGAGAAAAAGGCAGAGTATAAGAGAGAAGTGGAGGAACGATTGGGCAAATATGAATTGGAGCAAATGGGAGACGTGGAAGGTGTGTGTAAGATATTTACAGAAGAAATATGTGCAGCATGTGATGTGGTGTGTGGAAGGAAGAGAAGACGGACGGGGGTGCAAGGAACAGCGTGGTGGAATGAAGAGGTGAGACAGGCTGTGGCGCAAAAGAAGAAAGCATACAATGAATAGATGAGAAATAGAGGCGTGGAAGAAGTTGAGAGGCGGAAGAGAGAGTTATATGTAGAAAGAGAGAGGTGAAAAGATTAGTAAGAGAGAGTAAGAAGAGAGTGGATGAGGAATTTGGAAGGAATTTGAGTGTAAAGTGGAGGGACTGTAAGAAAATGTTCTGGAAAGAGGTGAAAAAAGTAAGACAGGGTGGAAATGAAGTTAGCAGGGGAGTGAAAGATAAAAATGGTAGATTACTAGTGGAGAAGGGAGAAATAGTGAGCAGATGGAGAGAACACTTTAAGGAATTGTTGAACATAGAGCATGGAAGTAATGCGAGTATAAGTGGTTGGGGAATGGCTGGGAGAAGGAGGGAGGTGAGAAGACAGGAAGAAATCAGTAGGATAGAAGTTGTGGAAGCAATGTAGAAAGTTAAATCGGGGAAAGCCCCAGGAATTGATGGAGTGTGTGGTGAAATGCTGAAGCATGGGGGAGAGATAGTAGTAGAATGGATGTGGAAGATGTGCAGATTGGCCTGCGAGGAAGGTAGAGTCCCGGAGGATTGGAAGTCAGGTATAATTATTCCCTTGTACAAAGGAAAAGAGGAAAAAGAAGTGTGTGGTAATCATAGGGGCATTTGTCTTCTTAGTATAATAGGAAAAGTGTATGGTAGGATACTTATTGACAGAGTTAGAGAAAGAACAGAAAAATTCGTTGGAGAAAAACAGGGAAGCTTTAGGAAGGGAAGAGGTTGTGTAGATCAGATATTCATTCTTAGATCTTTAGTGGAAAAGTTTCTAGAGAAGGGAAAGAAGTTGTATGTGGCTTTCATGGATTTGGAGAAAGCATATGACAGGGTGGATAGACAAGGATTGTGGAAAGTATAAAGAATATATGGAGTAGATGGGAAGTTGTTGAATGTTGTGAAGAGTATGTACGATGGTGCGAAGGCTGCAGGGCGTGTGGATGGTGAACTAAGTGAATTTTTCTCTTTGAAAGTTGGGTTGAAACAGGGATGTGTCATGTCTCCATAGTTGTTCAATCTGTACATGGATGGGGTAAAAAAAGAGGTACAAGGTAGGGTAGTGGATGTTGGAGTGGCCTTGGTGAGAGAGGATAGTGTTTGGAAACTCCCTGTACTGTTGTTTGCAGATGACACTGTGTTGTTGAGTGAAGGCGAAGGGGAGCTGCAAGGCTTGGTGGATGAGTTTGGGAGAGTGTGTAAGAAACAGAATCTAAAGGTGAATGTAGGGAAGAGTAAAGTGATGGTCTTTGAGAGAGGTGAAGTCAGTGAATGTACAGCGAGGTTGGATGGTGAGGAATTGGAAAATGTGAGTACGTTTAAGTACTTGGGTAGTGTGATGAGTAAGGATGGAGGTTTGGAGGGTGAAGTGCTTGAAAGGGTACAGCAGGGAAGAAATGTTGCTGGTTCTTTGAAAGCAGTGATAAGAAACAGAGAAGTGAGCATGGAAGTGAAAAAGTTACTACATGACAGTATCGTGATACCAACTCTAACGTATGGAAATGAAGCTTGGACGTTGTTGGAAGGACACAAGTCAAGAGTGAGAGCAGTGTAAATGAGTTATTTAAGAGGAGCCTGTGGAGTCACATGGAGAGACAGGCTGACGAATGAGGATATAAAGAAGCGTTGTGGTGTGGATGTGGATGTGATAGGAAGCGTTATGAGGAACACACTGAGGTGGTTTTGCCATGTGGAGAGGATGGAGGGTGAAAGACTGACGAAGAGAGTGTATGTGAGTGAGGTGGAGGGGGGAAGAGGGAGGGGGAGGCCGAAGATGAGATGAAGGGACGGGGTGGAGAGGTATATGAGAGAGGGGGGTGTGAGTTGGGAGCAGGGCAGTGAAATGGCGGGGGACAGGGCAACTTGGAGGCGATTTGTTTCTGGTCACCCCAAACGGGATTGAGGCGTCTGGCAATAGATAGATAGATAGATAGTACATTAAGGGCAGTTCTACAGCATGTTCATGTGTCTTGATCCATATCAAGAAAGGTGTATATATTAAAGGTAGAGAGTCTGACAGAATCTTTCAGTGTTCCGACCGCAGTTTGGGATGCCTTGACAGACCCAGTTAGCTGCCCAGGTGGTGATGAGCAGCAAATTTTAGGTTACCTTTTATAAACCCCTCTCCGTCAGGGATAAGCAGTTGGACATCCGTTTCTGCTGGTTAGTCGCACTGATGCTGCAGAAGGCATGACCTGCTCCTATGCCATCATGCCAGCAACCACTGGTGCAGTATGTACTGGACTCGAGCTAGAGACTTTCACCCACATCCATGACCCGTCACAGTCACCGTATTCTGTCATCATAGGTCTGTTGATTTTGATGAAAGGATGAATTAGGAGGTGAGTATAGCAGTGAGATTGTGTAATGAATGGATCTGGTGTGATGGCGAGGGTGTGCAGTCTTTACCACCACATGACTTTGTCCTTCTCAGCCTGTGATGGCAGCATGAAGATTCACGATGACCATCTAATGAGTGGGGTTGCAGGAATCTGCAGGGAGCTCTGTCTGTCCAGCCCCGCCTTCCATGGGACTCCACTCACGGATTATTCTTTTGGGTTTCACTCCCGTAGGATTAACCCATCCAAGGGTTATAGGCAAGGCAGTGGGTTTAGGAGCACTTAGTCTGACCCATCACTGATGACCCTTTCAACATTGGCAACCCCGTCCTGATGAGTTCGGGAGGGTGGAGTTTCTCCCCGCTGGCACGTCCCACCAGAATTACAGGGTAGGCAAGCCCCCACCACAACGAGGTGGTTAGCCCCCTTTCCCCCCCAGCACCACCACCACAGTCGCACTAAGATGACGCGTTATATTTAATTGTTACCAGCTACTGAAGTTTTTATTCAGGTCCAGAGGGACCCTTGGTAGTAGAGAGAGAGAGAGAGATACATGAAGGCAACTGTAACCATGAGATGAATATTCTCAACACTCTACCTATATAGGTCTTATCTTTCAGTATTTTGCTCAGTCGAGATTTTCACTGCTCACTGATAAAGGATAACTGATAAACTGAACAAGGCAGGCGAATGAGGTCAGCAACTGTTGTTTTCATTTCCTCTCTTGGAATAATAATTGCAATTGCTTTCATAATAGTAACAAATTCGCCGAACGTTTTTATTAGTTTTGTAACTATTAGAACTGGGTCACAATTTTCAGTCCTTGAAAATATTAGCTCGATCAGTGGAGCTGCTACATAAAAGCTGTGTGTGTGTGTGTGTGTGTGTGTGTGTGTTGCAACTTTCTCTGTCTGTCTGTCTGTCTGTCTGTCTCTCTCTCTCTCTCTCTCTCTCTCTCTCTCTCTCTCTCTCTCTCTCACCAAACCACTACCCATCCTCACAGCTATACAAAGACTACATGACGTGGCTGCTACCCCGAAACACAGTCTTCACCTCTCTAATATCCCTGAGCCTACAGCGCATCGTGGAGACAGGCATACTGGGAAAAATATATGAGACGCACGTCAGAAATTTCCCCGTACCTACCAAGCAGGTATGTTTGACGCACGGCTCTGTATTTACCTTCGACTTTATAAATTAGACTGCTATTATCATCACCATGGCTTTGGAAATCATACATTATTATCACCCTTGCAGTACAAATTAGTCCACAATTATCACCACAGTAGCAGTACGTATCAGACATAATATTAATCACCATAGCAGCGCAAATAGGATCACTATAATTGTCACCGTAGTAGTACAAATCGGACATGATCATCATCAACACCTTATCAATATATTAATAAGAGGTTGTGGCATTCTCTTCCTTTGCCGTCGTCTAATCCCTTGATATCATTATCACCACCACTTATACCTAACCTGACCTGAACAAAAAGAATATAACAAAGGAGAAGTACACGGTGTGACGAACGTACTTCCACATTATATTACTGAGGCTACGTGCATGTTGAGGGGAAACTTGAGATTGAATTATATACAACACTCGATCAGTTTGGAAGACATCAGAAATATAGTTTCAACTTATCAAGACAATGATATAAACTCGAAAATAAGCACTCTGACTTCCGTTTTTATAAGATAACATAATTATAACTTTAAGTACCCATGATATGACAAATACAAAATTGAATACTCTGATTGTTCTTGTTGTGTACAGGTTCATGGCACAGGTGTGCTACACCTGGAGCATCTACAGGGAGCCTTTATAGCACTGGGGCTGGGGGTTGGTCTGGCTGCCTTTACTCTGATGTTGGAGTGTATCGTGAAGAGTCAGTAAGTTACTTCTTCCACCGACAAAAACATCAACACCACCACCACCACCATCATACAACATCACTGCCACAACAACACAACTTGGAGCATCTATAGGGAGCATTCATAACACTGGAGTTAGGTTTTGTTGTAGCTGCCTTTACCCTGGTGTTGGATTGTATGTTGGGTCGGCAAGTCATTGAACACAAAAAACAACTACATCAGCACTACACAAGTACATTAACACCACCACTACACAACCTGGAACATCCACATATATCTTTCCCATCACCACCAATTAACAACATTCACCAACATTACCAACAGCCAATCAAACAACCCGACTCGGCCAACACTCAGTGCCAACATCCAGCCGTCGCAACCACGGCCAACCAGTATCATTTACGCTACATACCTAACATCTGGTGCTCGAGAGGGACACCGTCATGTGGGGGAACCAATATGACCGGGGGGTTTTCCTGTCTGGTTATAGAAATGTCCCTCAGTTCCGTTCCAACACCCTGAAAGGAGGACGATGGACTGCAACAGAGGGACAACTTCAGCCTACCGTCCACTGGGTTCGCATTCCAGATGAACCTCGGGCTACAGTTACTAATAGCAGCACCACCACCACCAGTACTACTACTACTATTACAACAACTACTACTACTAGACATCACCATCGCTCAGCAATCAATATCACCACAACTACAAGCACACAGCTTCATCAACATCCAGCCAACACTGCTACCACACAACGATCGTCACCTTCACATCGCCACCACCGTCATTACCATCATCACCACATACACAAGCGAATACAATCACTTTTACTTAACTGATATTGATGTAATTTTTTGAAGAATTATCTTGTGGGAACGTTTTGTTATAGCCTATACATATTTTGTTTCAGAATAAAGCATTATATTGATTTGGTTTTCTTATCATTTAACAGAGGCCCTGGTACGCAAACTCAGCATTTATAATAGAAGAGTGGAGAATATAATATTCTGCCTCACACTCTTAGCCTGGGTAAAAATATCTGAATGGAAAATAAGAGAGGTTGCTTGAAATCAAGTAGCATGAAAAGCCGCCATTTCATGGCCTTTGCCGACGCATGCAAACATGTTGGAGCTTTCATAAACGAAACTAAAGGACCACACTGTTAGACAGCAACAGACTTTATGGTCAAGGAAACAAGTACAGGCAATAACCATTAGAGTGAAAGAGTGCAAACAGACATTAACGACGCATTTCTTCATTGTATTCTTGCTAGTGACAAGCGATTTAACCCGTCTTAAGGAGACACTCTTCGAAGTAAAGGGGCATAGGCACCCCCTTGATCAATTCCTTCATTGCTGGAGTTAAACAGAATTACTGACAAAAAGCGTCTGAAAATCGAAAAGGATAAATGGAAAAAAGAAAAAAAAAAAGTCAGTGGAGTAAAGGGGCCTATACATAACATTTTGTAGAAGAGATAACAGACAAACAACCCGGAGGTGAAGTAGGCGGACGAGGTAGGCAGACGATTAACTAGAAGGTTAGCAGGCTCAAATAAGGAGACACAGGCTAGCAACTAATAAATGAAAATGATGCAACCTGGGAAAGTAAATGTGAACAATATCTGCTGGGGAGATATTCAAGTCTTCCACAGATGATGATGCTTTACGATACGATGCTGTTACAGCTTGTTGTCAGTATACTCAGTACTGTATATATATATATATATATATATATATATATATATATATATATATATATATATATATATATATATATTGTTACGGAACAGAGAAAGATAATGTACACTTTAAGTGAGAATACTAAAAATCACTACTGTCCCGTAAAGTTCCAGGTTCAAAACAAAAGAGTTAGGTAAAATTAGAAGTTAAAGTTTAATGCTCGAACTAACAACAAAACATTCAGGACTCGTAAGGATAATGTAATGGCAAAAAACAGTTAAAATATATGGTTAACTGCAATAGCCTCTATTAACACGAAATTAGCAAGAGTAAATTTATCTAAGTCAGCCCTGATAAAATGAGAATACTAGATAATACTCAGTGAATGCAAGATATAGTATTACAGATACAAAATATTACTAACAATGACTGACATCCAAACTTTACATTAATCACAAAAACCTCACTAGGCTTACAAATTAACACCTTATGCTACACAGTACAAGAAAAAATGCAATAACAGTTATACTCAAATTACACAGCTGCTAGATGCTTGGAGACTTCCTGAGCACTCACAATAATAACAACTGTACAGGGGAGGACAGAGATGTGAACAAAATAAGGAGTAGATCTTAGTGGCAATTAATGTAGAGACTGAGCTCATTATATAGGGGCCGGTAGAGCTTGATACAACCTGTAAGAAAGACGCGCAAATGAAGCCATGGGGACAAAGAGTTGACAATCCTGCTCTGAACAACAGAAAGAACGACTTACTCTACTATAAGGGAGGAGGGGGGGAGTGAGGTAGAACACGCTCGTGATCAAACATGCGGCATACTGTACGTTAGAATTACACAAAGGATGATGAAATCATAGGCTATGTGACACCTCCCCACAAAGAAAAAGAAATTTACAAAGGAAATTTCTTATTACTCTAAAACAATCTGTCTAAAGTCTAGATAAGCAATCTGCAATAACATTTTCTTTCCCCTTGGCATGTTGTATGTCTAATGAATACTCCTGAAGAAGTAGACTCCATCTTGTCAATCTCTGATTTTTATCTTTAAATTTACTAAGGAATTTCAGTGGGTTATGATCGGTATCAATGACTATGGGGTCAAAACCAGAACACAAATAAAATGAAAAATGCTGTAAACCCAAAATCAAGGCCAAAAGCTCTTTCTCAATAGTTGAGTAGTTCTTTTGAGGTGGAGTGAACTTCTTACTGTAATAAGATACAGGGTGTTCAATACCCTGATCATCCTCTTGCAGCAAAACAGCCCCAGCTCCTGTATCACTTGCATCAACAGCCATCTTAAAAGGCTTAGCAAAATTTGGAGTAGCGAGCACTGGCTGACTTAATAGGATAGCTTTAAGTTTGTTGAAAGAGGATTCACAGTTATCGGTCCAGACAAATTTAACTCCCTTTTTCAGTAGGTCTGTAAGTGGTGATACAAGAATAGAAAAGTTAAGAACAAATCTCCTGTAATAACCTACCATTCCCAAAAATCTTTGTAGCTCTTTCCTACTTTTAGGTCTGGGGAGATCACTTATAACCTGAACCTTAGCTCCTGGTGGTGCAACATGTCCATCACCAATTACGTACCCAAGGTACTGAACTTTAGCTTGACGAAATTCACAGTTTGATAAATTAGCTACAAGATTAGCCTGAACCAAACGCTCAAGAAATTTACTGACATGGCATAGGTGATCTTTCCAGTTGTCACTGAAAATTAATACATCATCAATATAAACAACACACCCTGCCAAACCCTTTGTTACAACATTCATGAGCTTCTGAAATGTGGCTGGTGCATTCTTCATACCATATGGCATTACAGAACATGCAAAAGTCTTTCCTAGTGTTACAAAACATGAGATCTCCCTAACACGTTCAGTCATAGGTATTTGCCAGTATCCCTTTAACAAATCAAACTTACTTATGTACCTAGCCTTTCCGATCTTGTCTATGCAATCTTCCACGTGAGGGAGAGGGTAAGTGTCTGTTTTGGTTATCTGATTAACACGTCTGTAGTCAATGCAAAGCCGCTGTGACCCACCTGGCTTAGGGACTAGAGTGACAGGAGAACTCCACTCGCTCTGACAGGGCTCAATCATCTTGTGGTCCAACAGGTAGCCAAGCTCCTTCTCGATGAGAGGAACTTTCACTGGGTTCACACGGTAAGGAGGCAGTTTAATTGGCTTTGCGTCTCCAACATCTACATCTTCCTGGAGTGGCACGGAACACTTGCGGGTACTCCTGCAGTAATGCCGAAATCTCCTGCCTTTCCTCGGGAGCTAGATGAGAAAGCTTAGTCTGGAGATCATTCATGATATCAGGATTTTTCCCCAGACTATCACTCAGGCTCATTCTGCATGGGAGAACTTCACTTGCAGACTCGGGTGGAACAGCTACATTGCAGACTGGGTTATTTTCGTCCCGCATGTGATATAAATTTAGCATGTTGATGTGACAAAGTTGCTTGTTCTTTCTACGATCTAGTGTGGCGATGACATAGTTGAGTTTCTTCTCCACGAAATAAGGACCACTAAACTTGGCTTGAAGAGGTTGCCCATGCACCGGTAGCAGAATCAAAACCTTATCTCCTGGCTGAAAGTGGCGTAACCTGGTTTTCTTATCATACCAAGTCTTCATCTTCTCCTGAGCAGCTCCTAAATTCTCTCCCGCCAGCTGTAAAGCAGTGGACAGCCGTTCTTTGAACTTCATCACATACTCCAGCAGGTTGACGTCATCTTCCTCCGACAGACAGCATTCCTTGAGTAGCTTAAGGGGTCCTCTTACTTCATGGCCAAACAGTAGTTCAAAAGGTGAGAAGCCCAGTGATTCATTTGGAGATTCTCTTGCGGCAAATACAACGAATGGAAGACCTTTATCCCAGTCTTTCTGATGTTCCAAACAGTATTTCTTGAGCATCGATTTGAGTGTTTGATGATATCTCTCCAACGCTCCTTGGGTCTGGGGATGGTAAGCTGAAGACGTGATCTGGGTGATGCCCAACTCTTTCAGAGACTGCTTGACAACATTTGACATGAAATTACTTCCCCAGTCTGACTGTACCTCCTTGGCCAGACCAAACTTTGTGAGGAACCCTAGCATTTCCTTAACCACGTTCTTTGCTGAGATGTTTCTAAGTGGAATGGCTTCAGGATAACGAGTAGCCATATCAATCAGGGTCAACACATAAGAAAATCCTGAAGAAGTCTTAGGAAGAGGGCCCACAATATCCACCAACACATGGGTGAATGGCGCCTCAAAAGGAGGAATGGGAACTAGAGGTGCAACCTTTTCGGTCTGATTACACTTCCCCACAACTTGACAGGTGTGACAGGACTTACAATACCAGGAAACATCCCTGAAGATACCTGGCCAGTAGAAGTGTTTCAAAATACGTGCCACAGTCTTCCTCACTCCAAGGGGTCCTGCCAAACTGGAATCATGAGCCACTCTAATGATATCCTGCCTACAAACACGAGGGATGACAACTTGATGTACAACCTCCCATTCATAGTCGGCTGATGCTGTTGGGAGTGTCCACTTCCTCATAAGTACTCCTGACTTTATATAAAAACAAGTAGAAGCACCAGCTGACTCTTCCTCACTGCAAGCAGAGTTAGCTAGACCTTTCAACTCAGGGTCAGCAACCTGCAACTCAACCAACTCTTGACGAGATAAATTATCAACACTACGGGATACTGCCTCATCTGGTGAGTGGTCCAAATTAGCGAGAAAAGTGTCAGCTAGGATAACATCATCATCATCATTATCCTCTAAGTCACCAGTAACTTTAGACTTAGCCCTAGTGACAGCACATGCAGGGAACACATCAGGGATATCACAATCCTGGGCCGCAGCCACTGGCTCACTATACAACTGAGGAGCTGGGCACACTTGACTTCCACCAATATCATTTCCAAGTAAGAAAGTTACACCTGACATTGGGAGTGTCTCAACCAACCCAACCGTAACGGAACCATTAACAAAACCAGACTCTAAATTCACTCTACACAGAGGGACAGAGAAGTAATTATTCCCTACACCTTGTAAGATTACCGTTTCATGAGAGAAATCAACATTAGAACCTAGAACACTGGTCAGCATGAGGGATTGGCAAGCACCTGTATCACGATATATTTTAACTGATTTCTTGTCATTACTGTCCAGAGGACTGACAAAACCATCAGACAGGAAATTAGCAGATGAACTCTTCAGAGTGTCACCCATGTTACTGCTCAAAAGAGGAGCTTCATCATGAGGATTTAATTTACCCCTCAAAGCAGGTTCAGTTAACTCAGTTAAAGAATTCTGGGAACTCTCAAGGGTGGACACTAGACCAATAGACTGAATATTTAAAGACTCCTTTTTGTTCACATCACGCTGTCTCCTGAAACATTTCTCCGTAGTATGACCAAGCTTACTACAATAAGTACATTTACTTTTCTGAAATCTAGAGGTGGAGCTGGTATTTACTTCCTGAGAAACATCATCTTTATTCTCTTTCCTGTTACCTGTACTCTGAGTAGAGGCAACGTACTTACTCTCAGCTTTCCCTTTTTCTTTAGAATATCTCTTGTGAGTGAGAACATATTCATCAGCTAAACTGCAGCATCAGACAAATTATCTATTCTTCTCTCATCAAGATATAGGCTTACATCTTTACTAATACACCTTTTGAAGTCCTCCAGCAAAATCATCTGCTTAAATTTGTTAAAATCAGAACCCACATTCTTAGAATTTAACCACTGCTCTAACAGATCTTCTTTGATTTTTGCATACTCAACATGGGATTGCTTATCTTGCTTATAAGTTGTCCTAAATTTTACTCTATGGGCTTGAGGAACAAGCTCATAGGCCTTAAGAATCAAGCTCTTAACTACATCATAATTATCAGATTGATCCTGAGGCAAAGATGCATAAGTTACTTGAGCTTTACCGGTAAGAACAGTTTGAAGGAGTACTGGCCAATACTTTTTGGGCCAATTAAAACCTGTTGCTACCCTCTCAAGCAACTGAAAATACTTTGTTAAATCAGATTCATTAAAAGGAGGGACAAGTTTAACATTTTTAGCCACATCAAAATCATCAGAGCTAGATGATCCAGTTCCACCTTGTTTCTTGCGATACTCATGGTCTGCCTGAATCCTAGCAAGTTCAACTTGTGCCTGAAACCAGCCTCCTGAATACGAGCCTGTGACTCCGCCTCCTTAGCCTGAGACTCAGCCTCCTTAGCACGAGCCTGAAACTCAGCTTCCTTAACACGAGCCTCCTGCAGAGCTAGCTGTAACTTAGCTATTTCAATCTGCGTTTGCTCATTTGGAGGAGTTACATTAAACAAGCTTTTATTAATCATGCCAACAATTTGATCTTTAGAATGATGAGAGTGAACTGCAATTCCCAATTGTTGAGCAACAAGCTTAAGTTCATTCTTTGTTCTGTTTTCTACATCACACACTGTTTGCACATTTGACAAAAATCTTTGGCTTCATCAAGCGTAGTAATAGTAGACATCATGAATAAATCACAGTCAAAAAATATCAAGCAATATCCTTATGATATTATCCTGAATATCCTGGCGAGGTCGCCAAATTTATGTTACGGAACAGAGAAAGATAATGTACACTTTAAATGAGAATACTAAAATTCACTACTGTCCCGTAAAGTTCCAGGTTCAAAACAAAAGAGTTAGGTAAAATTACAAGTTAAAGTTTAATGCTCAAACTAACAACAAAACATTCAGGACTCATAAGGATAATGTAATGGCAAAAAACAGGTTAAATATATGGTTAACTACAATAGCCTCTATTAACACGAAATTAGCAAGAGTAAATTTATCTAAGTCAGTCCTGATAAAATGAGAATACTAGATAATACTCAGTGAATGCAAGATATATTATTACAGATACAAAATATTACTAACAATGACTGACATCCAAGCTTTACATTAATGCATCGGTACATTGTGGCACTTCATTTCCTCTCTGGTTGTATGGCTAAGTTATAGGTTTCTTCAGAAACCCTCCTGGTTCGTTTCACACCACTCAAGTTAGAAATGGGTCTTAGATTATTTTCAACCCTGTTGACCAACTGACATCACTTACATCTTTGAATGAGTTAGGGTATTTGGAAATAAATATGATGGGCAATGTTGTCAAAGTCTGGCAACTTCACAATCTTCATAATGCCATCCACCACGACCAGAACCATTTCTCGATGCAGTGCAGGATGTGGCCTTTCCTCCTCTCAGCGTACCTTCTTACGAATCTGTGACATCGTCTCCCATGGTATTTGATATTCACGGGACCAGTTTGGACAGGTATTTGGCGAGAGTATGACTAGACTGGAACTGCTGCTGCTGCAACCAAACGTTGATGACAGAGGAGTAGTTGGGTTGCTTGTAGGAGTAACTTGAGATTCAGTTGTATTCCCTGAATGCAAAAAAAAAAAAAATAATAATAATAATAATAACAATAACTTCAGTGCAATTCAGTGGGGAGTTAATAAGAGGAAAATTTTTAAAAAACCAGTTATCAAAGCAGTTATTAACTTGACACACAGAGTGAAAACCGTTAACCTTTAACATGCAGAATTCATGTGACAAATTCTTTAGTCTAGGATGAATTCATTTGTGAAGAAAACTGCCAAAACTGAGTACATGTACATGGCAGCAAATTAGGCCACCTAGTACCTACAATATACTGGTATACTGTGTATTGACACAGATTATTAATGGTGCATACTATTCAGACTTTGACCTACTTTCCAAGGTCAAATTTATCTATTTGGCAATGTAAATTTTGTTATGGACTTAATGGAATTTCTCTGGATGTGGAGGTATGAAAGCATTCAGCTGAATATAAATCATATTTTATTATCCGTGTAACAGCAAATGCAGAATGTGCATACTGTCACTGACATCAGTGATCGATTAAATGAGTTCCTGCACGTAAGGAAGGGGAAACACGACACCGGGCCAAACACGGTTTCATGTTGGATACCACTTTTCACTCGTCTTCTACATGTCTGTACTGGATACTGTATATCTTCCTTCCTAGACTGGAAGTAAGGTTCAAAGTATCCCCCCCAAACAAACACTGGGAGTTTGCTTTCTGGGTGGAAGGACAGACCGAGTGGTGTTCACACATAAGAGGGGGGAAACATCCCATCACTGAGTGAGGTGGCGCATGACCAGTCATCGCCGTCGCTGCTAGCTGCCATCCGTACTCTTGGCCAACCACAGCCCCGTCTTCTTACCAGCCACAGCCAGTCAGTCTCCTTGCCATTGTTTCTCTCTCTCTCTCTCTCTCTCTCTCTCTTGATGCAGGAGAAGGTAATTCCATGTTTTTCTTTCATTTGCTCTGGATTATTTTTTTACTTACAGTGGTGTCTTTACTTAGAAACAATAGTACAATGACTAGCCGTCAGTCTGGCAAAGATAATAGTGAGCCAGGGCCCTTTAGTATGCGTGTGAGGGTGTTTTACATTACATGTCCTAGTGATAACCGTTACAACGCGGGCAGCAATGATGTGGGTAGTGGTAGCGATGTTACTGACGACCCTAATGCTGTTATGCATGCTCTTATTAGCGATGATAGTGCGTATGGTGATGATAAGGAATGTATAACTGTAGACAGTGGTACTGCAGGTAGTGTACCACAACTGGTGGTGGACAGAGTGCTGGTGTAAGTGGCAGTGAAGCAGGCGCAGCAGGTAGTCAGTGGTCTCGGTGGCAGGAATGTGGTGGCGTGTGCTGGTGTTGACGACCAAGGTTCAGCTGAGGGTGAAGGTCATGTTCGCCACCCTCATGGGCGAGTAGTGAATCTTGAGGAGACAGGAAGGGTGAGGAAGCGTCGTTTTTACCAGTGGAAGCAACAAATAGTCAAGGAAACGCATAAAATAGGGCAAGAGTACGTGAGTTACACCACGAGTAGTAGTAGTTTTTGCTTTTGATTACTGTGTGTGAATAGCCATAACAATAACATTGGGGAGAGGGGACGGGGGTGCTACATGGATAACCACTGTTATAATTGTGCATTACAGTATCATCATTACTCGTACTATTACTATTCATAACAATCAAAAACTTGTATACCTAGTGACCAAAAAAATAATAAAAAAAAAAAAATAAAAAATAAAAAAAATAATCGTGTTGGAACGAGTAACGAACGGTACATGTGAGGAATGTGCATGAGTACAATGGTTATGAGGGATGGGCTATTGTGTTCTTCTTGTTGCGCAAGATTTTAATGTGTGTAAAAACCATTTTCGGCCAGAAAACGCCGTCAGTGGTTGGTTTAAGTGAAATAACCATAACTGCATGACGTTCTTCTTTCTTTATACCGTGAATCATGGGTAAAATCATGAGCAAAAGTACTAAGCTTCATACATAATCGGAATGTACACATCGAGAGGTACAATTCTGTATATATATATATATATATATATATATATATATATATAAGGTCTTTGAGAGAGGTGAAGTCAGTGAATGTACAGCGAGGTTGGATGGTGAGGAATTGGAAAATGTGAGTACGTTTAAGTACTTGGGTAGTGTGATGAGTAAGGATGGAGGTTTGGAGGGTGAAGTGCTTGAAAGGGTACACCAGGGAAGAAAGGCTGCTGGTTCTTTGAAAGCAGTGATAAGAAACAGGGAGGTGAGCATGGAAGTGAAAAAGTTACTACATGACAGTATTCTGATACCAACTCTAACGTATGGAAGTGAAGCTTGGACGTTGTTAGAAGGACACAAGTCAAGAGTGAGAACAGTGGAAATGAGTTATTTAAGAGAAGCCTGTGGAGTCACAAGGAGAAACAGGCTGACGAATGAGGATATAAAGGAGTGTTGTGGTGTGGATGTGGATGTGATAGGAAGCGTTATGAGGAACTCACTGAGGTGGTTTGGCCATGTGGAGAGGATGGAGGGTGAAAGACTGACGAAGAGAGTGTATGTGAGTGAGGTGGATGGGGGAAGAGGAAGGAGGAGGCCGAGGATGAGATGGAGGGATGGGGTGGAGAGGTATATGAGAGAGGGGGGTGTGAGTTGGGAGCAGGGCAGTGAAATGGCGGGGGACAGGGCGACGTGGACCCGATTTATTTGTGGCCACCCCAAACGGGATTGAGGCGTCTGGCAATAGATAGATAGATAGATAGATTTATTTATTTATTTCATATGTGCTTTACTATTCAAACCATCATATTAACGTAAAATGATCTGTGTTCATATCCATGTACCTAAGAGCATATAGAATTTGAGACCAAGAATTTTTAGATGATGAACTAAAAATGATTCAGAGTATTGGAAAGAAGCTAAAATATCCACAAAGCATACTAACTCAGTGCCACAATACATCCAAGAAACGACGCCTTGAAGGGAAAACTAATAAGCCAGATCGCCAGAATATTCAAAGAACCCTTGTCCTCCCCTTCCATGAGAGAAATGTAAGTGAATCTTGTCTAATTTCTGGCACATATGAAAGAATATAAACATGAACTATGTTCATTTTAAGTGTGATAAATTGTTAACTGAATTAATTTTAAAGCAGTATCCCCCAGACTAACAACTGATTGTTCCCTGTCATTATGTCTGTCAACAATAAAATTATTCTACTACATTTCACTCTCCCATTTCGGAAGTAGGTCTACGTAAATATTATGATTCCCAAACATACCACCAAACTAGGCACTGTTCTTTATGTGTTTCACTTGCTAATTCCTTGTTCCCCTCCTCTCTCTCTCTCTCTCTCTCTCTCTCTCTCTCATTTCCCCTCCTTGCCTCTTAGTTTACGTCCTTCTACCTCGCAGTCTACCTTCACATTACCTGAAACGATTAAATTTATTCCTTATTTCCTTAACCCTTAGACGATGGGGATTTTCTTGAGATGCCTCTGACCGTCTGGATCAATTGAAACCGTTATTTATGGTTTGGTGGACTTTATCACACCATTAGTCGTTGGACATCACTAGTGCTTCCGGCACACACGAAAAATCGTCTAGAATTTGTCAGGGAAAATATAAAAGATGTCAGTCGTTTTCTAAGGACTAACCTTGGATTACATCCTTCTTATTGATACGTAGCTCATACATAACAATAATAACAATAATAATAATAATAATAATAATAATAATAATAATAATAACGAAACACCCGATATGTGGCATCTACCATCGCCAAAGGTTTTCTCTCTCCCCTGTCTTCTCGTTACCTTCCTCCCCCACCCCCTCTCCGTCTCCTCCCTTGTCCTTTAATCTGGTGGACGAACGCTGCGCCCTCTATGGCCTATGTTTGGAATCATACGCCTGGTTGGGACTGTCGACAAACTTTTGCTCGTGGGTGTACAGTGAGCAACAGTAGTCGTGTCTCGGTTTTGTCCGAAGATTAAATGTAACTCGTGAAACATTATGAACCGTCCGTATGACAGACGGCAGAATGTACCAGACGCTTAGCCCGTTAGCTTATGTTTTCACCAAATTTCACGACACGATTATTGTTGCTTACTGTACTATTGCGGCCAGGAGTTCTTAGCCACTGTCGTCCAGCCAACCCGTGCATGTGGCAGCGTCAGCGTCGCTTTCACAAGCACAGAAGTTGCCTTCGATGCATTTCTGTCGAAAAATATCCCTTCAGCTTTGGGCTTGTACTAATGGATAAAACAATAGTAATATTTACTTCGAAAGTTTGACTCTGGTAACACGAATATATCATACTGATTATTTAATAATTTGTTTCTCGTATAGAGCCAAGCAAGTGACAAATATGTATATTTGGTTCCTGTCCACGACTTCCTGTAGGTTTGAACCAGCGAACACAGTGTGAACAACTTCGAAGCATTCATTTGTTAACAGGAGAGAGAGAGAGAGAGAGAGAGAGAGAGAGAGAGAGAGAGAGAGAGAGAGAGAGCGTGTATGGTGGGCGCCTGTGAATTTTGGAATAATGAGGTGGAGGCAGACTGGCACAGTGAAATGCAAGGGATGAGAAACCCTGGATTCCTGTGATCCATTGAAAACAGGCCACAGTGTGAATATTTATTCCATCAGTCACTAGAACTTGCCTTGCTTTCTTTTATTTATTTATTTTTTTTTTTTTTAGAATTGCTTTCGTTGGAATAATGAACTAGGAGATAAATGCTGTTGATTTTGCAAAAGCTGTGTTTAAGAAAGTAATTTGCCTCTCTGTCCAGAGAGAGATGTCCAATTAATGAGAAAAATACTCATGAGTTTGCCAAAAATCTCCAGGTGCCAACCACCAGAGAGAGAAAAAAAAGCAAACATAACGCATTTAACAGAAGTTACGCAGCCTGCCAAATTATTTGGCAAAGTCAACTGGCGTTACCCAGAATAAAACCCATCTTTCATTTTGTTCGACGAGACGTTATCCTGGGATAAATAAACTCCTTTGTCATCAGCCAAAGAAAAAATTTCCCGTTTAGCTCGAGCACCTTATTTACTCATATCGCATAAAATCATGTGCATGTAGCCAGAATGAAGCCCCTTATCTATGGCCTGGCAAACTCCCTGTAAAGAGTACCCGGTACTATTTGCTACCGACAGACTGAGTTAAGCGGTGAGACTCATCTTTCGTGTAAGGAAATCCACCCCGCCTCTGTGTGTGTGTGTGTGTGTGTGTGTGTGTGTGTGTGTGTGTGTGTGTGTGTATGTGTGTGTTGAATTGAGAGTCATCTGACTTGTGGAGCATGGTATGCGGGTTGGTAGGTTGGTGACTGGGTGGGTGGATTGGTTAGTGTACAGTAGGCTGGTGGTTTCACAGGCGGGTTAGGTGGAGTGAGTGGGCGAGAGGGAGGGAAAGGGTTATTGGGCTGGTTAAGTGGGGTGGAGTGGGGTTCGTGCATTGTTTAAGTGGGCTGGGTGGTGGGGCTACCTGTAGGACAAGGCAAGAGACGGGTTTGTGTCGTCCTACTTTTGAGACATACTGTATTGAGTAAGGTTGTGGGTATGTGCGTTGATGGGTGGGTGTGTAGGTGGATGGACGGATTGTGGGAAAACAGGCCACTGGGATTAGGTGAACCGAGTTAATGTCCGAGTTGGGAAAATCGGTCCACAGGGGATATTTTTCTGGAATCTTGCTGAAGTAGGTATATATATCCAGTGAGTTACAACAGGTCCATCGTGCAATACGTCTGTTGGTTAGGAGGTCTGTGTTTCAACTGCACGCATCAGTGGGTGATATAACCACGTCAGATAACAGGTTTATGGGGAAAATAGGTTCATTATGAAAAATACATCCATGGGTATACGACCATGTAGGAAACCTGCATCCATGGAGAGATTCAAGGTCGACGGAGAAGTTGGTCCGAGGGGAGAAAATACATCAATGGGGAAAATTAGTTCATGGGAAAATAGGTTACGTAGAAAAGTAGGCGTCTTTGAAAAAAAAAAAAAAAAAAAGCCTAAGGAAAATAGGTCCATGGGGGATTGTGCTCCGAGTGGTGAAAATGTCCATTGATAAAAATATTTATGGAGTGAAAATAGGTCCACAGGGGCATACACGTACTGTAAACAAACATGGAAATATTTGCAATAAATGGGACCTAACATACAATTTTTAACAGCGACCGTTGCCTGGAATTAGGCTTACCACTGCACACCTTGGACCAAACAACCATTTGCCAGACCCTACTACCACTTCGTTATCCAGTTATTATATTTCATAATTCACTTTCATTTAGTCATTTAGGCATAGAAAGCCAACCGGAAAGAAAGGAAAAATCCCTGTTTAACTGTGATGAGCACCGCATTTCTCCACCTCATTTCTATAAAATTCACGGGCACCCGCTACTCTCTCTCTCTCTCTCTCTCTCTCTCTCTCTCTCTCTCTCTCTCTCTCTCTCTCTCTCCTGGTAACAAATGAATGCTTCGAACTTGTTCACTCTGTGTTCGCTGGTTCAAACGTACAGGAAGTCGTGGACAGGAACCAAATATACATATTTGTCACTTGCTTGGCTCTATACGAGAAACAAGTTATTAAATAATCAATATGGCATATTCGTGTTACCAGAGTCAAACTTTCAAAGTAAATATTACTATTGTTTTATCCATTAGTACAAGCCCAAAGCTGAAGGGATATTTTTCGACAGAAATGCATCGAAGGCAACTTCTGTGTTCATGAAAGCGACGCTGCCACATATACGGCTTGGTTGGATGAGGGTGGCTAAGAACTCCTGGCCGCAATAGTACATGCGACTTTTTTCGCCAGAAATAAAGGTATCATCAAAGACAATATGCCTCTATCTCTGCTTCTAATTCACATGAAATTATTGCTTTGGTGTCTAAATATATGCTTTTGAGGTCAAGGAATTCAGCTATACAAGTTGAAATGTGCCTAGACTTAAAGAAATGCATTAAAAATGGAAGAAAACAATGTTTGCCTCATGAAATACACGATGTATTGATAATCTTACTCTTTAGATAACTCACAGTTCTTAAATAACAAATTTATACACTTAAAAATGGCTCAATATTTCAAGTCCTAAATGAATGACTTTCAATATATTATAAAAAATATATGTTTCTGCTCAAAACATAGGAGAAATCAAACCTTCAATATAACTAAGCTCTGAATCATCATCCACATTATCGCTTCTTTAATAAATAGATATTAACCTTGCAGATGCAGAATGTTTCATGTCTTCAATTTAATTACGTTATGACATCTACTAGAAGTAAATTCCACATGGTTGAGTGCCTTCTTGTAATTTGCACTCACAAAATGCACTACAAGATGCACCATTTCTTCTGCAAGAACACCTGGCAGTGGCACATTTCTTGCATGAGCAACGGACTTTGCATTGCTCTGGTAAAGGGTTAGCACAAGTTTCAGGCAAGAGCAAATCATCTTCAAGCACATATCTAAACAATGTTGGTTCCATTTGCTGTGTGAGTTGCTGCAGAAGTGTCATCATTCTGTCAGTGGCAAGAAAAACACTCAAAATATGAGCTCTTATAGCTCTTGTAGCTGGTGGTAATTCCAGTGATCCTTTGCTGTGAAAATGCGTATGTGCTCTGAGCTCATCCATTGTTTGACTTTTGGACCCCTTGTTTAGTATCTGAACAAGGTGCTCCTCAGTCATTGACACTGTTTCTGAAGATTTTGGTTCGACCATGCAATGGCCAAAGTCCATTAAGTACCTTTGAGGAATTGCTTTCAAAACCGCATACTTGCTGCCTACTGGTGTAATCACATCCTGTCAATGTGTGCACTGCAGGAAGAAGTTCGCTAATTTGTCCGAGATGAACAGATACTTCATGTATTGGTATGAATCGAGTGGTGTCACCTGCCTTTGCCCAAATTTCTTGCAGACCCTTTGCATGGAGGATGTCCCAGTGGTACACCAGAAGGAAAATGACATCATTGTCTGAGGAGTGCACCACAATCCGTGTTATGGTACAACTTGTAAAGTTTGCCAGGTGTTGTATGACTCAATCATCTGCCTCTTCCAAATGGGAATGTAGTTCAGGCATTTCCACTGATGTGTCAATGAGATTGCTTGGACATGGTTTGGCACCTCTGATTTCACCAAGAACTATTTGACGTCCTTCAGAGTTTGTGGTGGTGTTGACAAAAGAGTGCAGCTGGACTTCTAGGTATTGTTTGATTTGTGATGAGCCCCAGAAGTTGTCCATGTCAACAGGTAAAAGGCTATCTTCTTTGACGTCATTCTATTCAGCTGGACTTCGTGCCATGCGTCATATCCTCTCACAGGCTTGAACTGAATGAAGATCGTATGAATCAAACACTAAGTCTATTCTTCTGGCAGCAAAACCAGACCTTTCTGCATATGTCATGACTGATTTGCACAAGTCTCCAAATGTTTTGAGATTTTTGTTTTCATTTTTCGAACTAAACCTGACTCCACATTGTCTTCAGAGTTTGGTTGTTTTGGATATTTTTTGGTTAACACTTTCTCAGTCTCATGAACATGATCACTTTTCTGGGCTTTCTTCAATATACCATCCTCATCGTATAGATACTGCTCAGAAGTGACATCATGACATAAAATAGTCTTCACTGGAATGTTGCTTGCTCATGCAATGTCTACCAGGTGTTGATATCATGTATCAGCCTTTTCCTATGTCTTCTCCTTATGGATATTTGTTGGTTTTTGGTGTATGGTATGAAAGCTTTTCAGGTTAACTCTGTGTAGTGTATCGGATATCTTAACAGTCTTGTCATTGAACCTTTGTTGCTATCTTGTTGCTGGCATATTTCATCACTCATGACTTCTTTAGTTAGAATATTGTGCAGAGTCGTGTTTTCTGAGGGCACGTGAAATGGGTTTTCATGTTTCAGGATGTACTCAATCAGAGAGTGCACATTTTTCTCACTAAACAAAGTGTCTGCTTCAGTGACATGATTACATCTGTTTCAGAATCACATTTGATGCCACTTATTTCTCTGTGAAGATTGCTGATCCCAAGCATCTCATTAAAAAATCAGCTCCCATTTTGTTACATAGTCTTTCTGCCTGGTTTGACCTATGTTGCAATAATGATGACCTATGATGCCATTGAAAACAATGTCTTTTCTGATATCAGCTACATCCCTAACTCTTTTGCGACCATTTTCTGTGCTTGTCACATTTTTGGCTCTGGTTCTTGACACAGGGTGCACCTTGTGATGTTAACTTCAGAGACAATGTCACACTTTTCACCAGCTAAATTAAGAGACTCCATGTTTCAATCTACCACTTCATCACCTGAAAAGAAGTTCTGTTATTAGACACCACCACCAAATAAATCATGCACAAGCACAAACCAATAAAATACAGGCACAAGCATGATTATAAATAACATATATTACATAAGCTATGTTCTACAAGAACTAGTATCATATCTTTCAAGGTCCAATGCATTAGTCAAGGGCATCATTGTACAAGACAGAAGCTGTAATTTCTGCATAATATCACGTTTGCAAGAATTAGTTATCAAAAGGTCTGTGATAACAAACACATTGTTGTCTTCTCTTTGCTTTTTATTAGAAATCTTCATAGGTTCATCACAACAGTGAAAACATATTTGTAGGTGGTGGCGACCATCATCCACTCAGTTCATGTAGTGCTGCTTACTTCTTCCTTAGTCAGTATCATTCTTTGTCTGTGCCTGCCCTCCTCACTTCCTATATCTGTTATGAGTCCATATTATAATTACAAATCATAATAGATAGATAGATAAATAGACAGATAGACAGCTCCATGCAAGCCTGGGAAAGGGAAATGATCTTGCCAGTTAACTGAGGAAATGTTGACTATACAGAGGAAGTAGTAAAGTCAGGGGATGATGTAGGTAGTGTGTCAGCGAGATAGCATGCGAACAAAGGCTAGTGACACACACACATACTTACACACAGGTTTCTGGAACTTTCCAACCACAGTGTAACACACGTGACACGACCCCTGTTTCACCAGAATTTAGGAAGCAGAGCTCAGAAGGAGACAGGCCATAGAACCAACAGGTAGTGGAGAGAGTGAACAAGAAAGAGGGGCTCAACTAGACTTATTATTTTGTCTCTGTAAGACATACCCTGCTCAACTTAGATTTTCTCTGAAGATTATAAATTAAGATCAACTCACTGTATTCATCTTTAATTCCTACTACAAGAATCGAGAGTGACAACTAAACGACAAAACTTCTCTACAAGTTACTACAAAGTCTTTAATGACATATTTGGTGGCAAGCGAAACTACGGACATCGTCTCCGAATCAAAAGCGAATTTCTACAAAAGCAGGCGAGACTCTACAAGATTAGTGTCAGTTCTACAGTGAATTCCTACAAAATACAGCCTACAATGCAAATAGCCTACAAGTCTACAAAACAACTCTATAATCTTCACGTAACTTCAAGCAGCAGCAAGAAGCATAAAAAAACATAAGTAAAGAAGAGGAAAGACGAAAGCAACAAGCACACAAACCCCCACCACTCTCTCCCGCCTACCTCCATCGCTGACGCAGAGGTCAAGACACGCAGCAAAACACCAGAGCCACATTTATAACGCGTCTTACTCACCTTTCTTCGCCCAGGTTACGCATCGCTACTCAGTATTCACCACAGCTACCAGTGTGGGAAGCCGACGTCACCATGTGCTGAGATGACAACACAACGCGTGTTTGCTGACTTAGGGCCACGCCAAGCAACGTGTGACTGACACCAGGCACTTCTTACCCACTACTCATTACTCATTACTCACATAGCTCCTACTCATACTCATTTATTTCCACAGTATTGAGTTGGAAATTCGACGTTCTATGCCGAGGTTTGCCTGTGATAGCTGTTAACCACCACAAGCACTAGGCCATGGAATTTCCTGAGTAATATCGTCCATCAACATAGCACTAGAATTATCAAGAGATCTTCAGTCAACCCTGCATTTTTCTTCCAAGATCGACAGTTGCATCGACACGCCTCTACGATCTGTATCAAGTGGGTGAAATTATACTTACTCATTTCTTCTCAGTGCTAAAATTAGGTATATTCAACTCCTTTACTTATTCCTATATATACACTTATACACTCACTATCTATCATTTATTACAACTCATTTACTCATCTATTTAGTTAGGACATAAATAAACAAAAGGCGTATTTCATAACACCATATCTTAATGACAGGGATATTTTCGCCACCACCCACGTTAATACCAGATGAAACACAATTAGCTCCAACAACAGATTCACAATTAGGAGAGCACCAAGGCAACACACCCATTGTACAAACCTCACTACAAATTAAAGACCAAGAAACAAATACGTCAGTTCCAGATGATGAGTGGGAAACCCCCTCTGACGTAGCAAGTGAGGACTTTGTCGCTGACTTGCACAAATGCCAATACACTTAACATGGTTCACCGTTCCGGCCGAATATATTC
Organism: Coenobita brevimanus; assembly: GCF_032717465.1. Lineage (NCBI taxonomy): Eukaryota > Metazoa > Arthropoda > Malacostraca > Decapoda > Coenobitidae > Coenobita > Coenobita brevimanus. The sequence continues at coordinate 37,365,837 of NC_136997.1, read as the reverse complement.
CACCATTCCCTCACACAACGATAAACAAGTCCAAGTTAAATTAACAGAGCAAACAGTGAAAATGAATCACGAAACAAATACGGGGGATCTAACATCCCCACCTCATGTATATGTTTACCATGAAGATAAAACTGCCCCAAAATTCTCTGGCACAGAAAAAGATCGCATTGATGTCATTTTATTAGTCAGCAGTACGAACAAATGTTCATCAAGCGCCACATACTCGATGAACAAGAGAAAATTGCCATTTTTTCATATTGCATAAGCCAGGAAAGATGTCCAGCAAGCAATTTATTGAGATCTGACAAGCTCCTCAAAGCTAGGACATATGATGAATTTAAAACTGAATTTTTGAAGAAATTTTCGGGAGGTATGAACTTCTTGCCAGGTATAATTCCAGAATTACGTAAGATTGTAGATCTTGTAAGGGAGCACACTACAAACTATGTGCTCAGTGAAATAACTGCTGATGTCTCCACAATCAAAAGAACATTGTTAGTTACTTTGGAAAACTCAAATTGGATAACAGATGATGGAAAGATGTCCCCAGACCTCGTCGTGGACATCATTGGTTATGTAGCTGCCTTGTGTAAATTACCTGATAGGACCCTTAAGATCGCCAAGACGATCGCGTACACCCTAGGCATGTGCTTACTAGACTTAATGAACGAGGTAGAGATGCAATGCAGTAAAGCAGGTATGGTCGACACACCCGCACATTCTAGTAGAATGAGAGTACCTGAGACAGTATCAGCTGTGAAAACATCTACACCAACCCCAAATAAAGAACAAAATCGATCGCGACCCGAAAGCAGGCAGAGCAAACAACCAAACGTGACGAGGATTCGATCACAAACACCAGGCTACAGGCAGTTTCATAAGTTTTCGCGCAGCCCGAGCAGGTCTCGCGCCATAAACAACACTACTTATGGGAAGTCACCTCGTAGGTCACAGTCAAGAGATAGGTCCATTCTATGTCATTATTGTGCAAAACCAGGACACACAATGTATGAATGCTTTATCAAAGCAAAAGAGGATAGACAAAAGACACAAGGATTTGGTCCTTACTGTAGGCATCATGGATAGCAAGGGCACTGGACCAGTGATTGCAAAACAGTAGAAAAAATTGTGTCTATGTTCAAATCGGGGGAAGACCAAGTCATGACAAAAAATGAACAAACGTAAAGAAAAACAAGTGTAAAATTCACATAGGAGGCATGTTGGGAAATAAGTGTATCTTGATACCAGCTGTATGTGAGGATCAAAACGTTTCCCTATTTTTAGATACAGGCTCTCCAGTGAACTTAATAACACATGAAGAAATAAATAGAATTCTTAAAAATAAGAAGAAAGTAACTTTTCTGGAAGAAGCTGATTTAGATTTATATACGGTAGATGGACAACAAATTACAGTGAAAGGTATGATAAGGTTAAATATCAGTTTCACAGAGACTACAAGACCATTCTCTGCATTTTTCTATATCGTTGAAAACTTAGCAATTAAAGCTCATATGTTACTGGGCTTAAGCTCCATGAGAGGAGAGAACATAACTATACTCCCACAAATGAATGGAATAGACTTTGACAATGAATTCATAGAGGACATACCATCAGAGCCCTCACCGATTAGTAAAAGAGAACCAAAAAAAATTGGTAATATTAAAGGCTTAAACAAACATACACAAACAGATGAGTGTATAGATCTACTCCCACCACCAGCACCATCCTCCAGAATTAGTGACCCTGATAACAGTACTGATTTATCAGTTTTGCCAGCCCATCTCACCAATGATTTAGTTACACCATCTAAATCTTATATGAAAGTTACCATAAAGAGCAAAATACGGAATAGTACTGTTCTTGTCTTAGAAGAATTATGTAAAGTAAAGGGATTGTCAGTAGAAAACGCATTATGTCAGATGAACGACGAAGGACAAACCCAGATATTCATAATTAATCACATGAATGGGGAAGTTCAGTTGAAAAAGGGGACTTCCATAGTTAATATTGAATATGGCCCGCCCCTGTGAAGGAAATAGTTATAGCTGGAGTGACAAGTGAGATAAAATCTACGGATAGAGAAAACATAAAAGAGAATTTAATTCACTCACGTGAATTTGATGAAGAAAGTGATTTGTTAACCCTGCTGGAAACACACAGGGGCACTGTAGCATTACCCGGAGAACAATTAGGGTGTACTAACCTGATTAATCACAAGATTAATGAGCGCCCAGAAACACCACCAATTTTCGTACCAGCTTACCGCATCCCACACTCCCAACGTACAATTGCAAATCAGTATGTCGATGAAATGTTAAAACTTGGAATTATTGAGCCTTCAGTCTCCCCGTGGAATGCCCCATTATTCTTCGTACCCAAAGGAAATGGAGAAATGCGTGCTGTAGTAGATTACCGTAAACTAAACAATCACACAATCCCAGACCGATTTCCCAATGCGTTGCTAAGCAACGTTCTACAGAATATTGGACCTGAGATTAACATATTCTCAACCATCCATCTCCTAAACGGCTATTATCAGATACCGGTTTCAGAGGAGTCACATAAATACACTGCCTTTTCCACAAACAGAGGCCATTACCAATATACAAGGATGCCGATGGGACTGAGGACAGCCCCAGGCACATTCCAGCGTCTTATGAATTACGTATTGTCCGGAATTTTAGGACAAGGAATATTTGTTTATCTTGACGATATTATCATCGCAACGAAGAATATTACGGATCATCTCAGGAAATTAGACTTACTCTTACAAAAGCTTAGTGATGCTGGTTTAAAAATTAAGCTTTCAAAATGCAAATTTTGCTTTAAGGAAATAAATTTCTTAGGCCACGAATTAAGTTCTAATGGTATTCACACCACTGATGACAAAATACAGGCAGTGAGAGATTTTCCTGAACCCACTACGATTGACGAAGTTAGACAACTTTTAGGTCTAGCTGGGTACTATAGGTCATTCGTACCACAGTTCTCTCAAATAGCCGTTCCTCTATTCCAACTACTCAAAAAAGATGCTATATTCCAATGGGAAGAACAAAAAAGGGCATTTAAAAATCTACAAATTAAACTAACAAATGCACCTTGTTTAGCATATCCAGATTACACAAAATCATTTCTTATTTGTACAGACGCATCAGTTAAAGGATTAGGGGCTGTACTGATGCAGGAAGATAAAAGAGGAAAAAATCAACCAATTGCATTTGCCAGCAGACAAACAAGAGGTGCAGAGAAAAATTATTGCATTACAGACTTAGAGGCACTTGCAGTGGTTTTTGCATTACAAAAGTTTCGAGATTTGGTATATGGTTACGAAATCCACTTATTCACCGACCATAAACCACTAATGGGTATGTTTAAAGAAAAACTCCTTTCTGGGAGGAGAGCAAGATGGAAATGTACAGTTGAAAACTACAATGTACAAATTCATTATATACAAAGTAAAATGAACATAGTAGCTGACGCATTATCTAGGAACCCGAACACAATTCAGGTCGCGGCATTAGATCTCAAGGGAAATATCCCAAACCACAATGATATCGCAAAAGCACAAAGACTTGACCCAATATGGTCTAAAGATATATACAAGTTAGAAAGTGGAGATGACATACAATTACCCAAACTGCATGTACCACTCGAACAATTCACAATGGTCAATAATACATTATACAAGATTAACTCTAAACAACCAAAATGCCAAAGAAATCCTAACCAGTTGGTAGTACCTAATGACATGATACCCCAAGTATTACGAACGATACACGATAGCCCACATGCAGGACATCCTGGAAAGGATAAGACATTCAAACAAGCCCAGCTGTTATATTACTGGCCTTCATTATGAAAAGATATAAACAATCATATAGACAGATGCGAATCATATGCAAAACACAAAGGATACCCAATCACACCTGCACCGATGGGTAATTACCCTGTACCGCATCGACCATGGGACGTTGTCGCTGTTGATTTGCTCAAGATGCCATTATTATACAATAATAACCTATACCTATTCGTAGCAACGGATCATTTTTCCCGTTATGTCATTTTAGCTCCAATTAAAGATAAGACAGCAGAGACAGTAGCAAAGGCAATAACAGATAATGTAATATGTCGCTTTACTACCCCAAAGGTATTAATAAGTGGTAATGGAGGAGAATTTAATTCTGAGATCTTACAAGAAATATGTAAACAATACAACATCAAAAAGGTTAACGTTTTAGCCTATCACCCAGCATCGAATAATGTGACAGTCTGCCCATATACAATTACGATGATTACTCTAAACTCCTTTTATGTGAATTCCAGGACATATATAAAAGAGTCAAAAAACAATTAACGATGTAAAAGGAAGAAATGACGGAGGCATTTAACAAGAAGGCAAGAGATTCACCTATCAGCTTAGGAGATATTGTTTATGGTATCATTCATACGAGAGACAATAAATTATCCCCAAAATTTGAGGGCCCAAACAGAGTGATTAACATAAAAGCAAACAAAGGTTTAATTAAGTCACTGTCAACTGGCGAAGAGAAACAAGTTCATATTGAGCATTTAAAACGAGTTTCAAGGGAATTATCCAATAATTATTCGGCATCAGATACAACCGAACAGGCGAACGTACCTCAAGAAACCAAGCAAGAAAACAACAATGATTACAAAAAGAAATTAAGGTCATATACCAAACAATCAAAAGGAGGTGCAACTGTTCCAATAAAATCTACAGTACATCATTTACGAGAATTAAATATCGATTTAAACTCCTTCTATAAATGAAATAACAATCAACCGTAATGCACATCATCACTATCATCGACCACAGCATGACCATATTAGGAAATTAATAGATTTTTTTTCTGTAGGTTACGATGAAGGGACTTATGCTATGGATTCTCCTCTACATAACAAGAGGATATGCGCATTTAGACCCCCAACACATAGTACGACAAGGATGCCTCATAGCTCCAACGGCCACGACTTCAATCGTAAAGGACGTCATGAGTACTGAAATAAGTCTGGATTACTTGTATGAATTACCTTCTTATCTAGAATATCTTCCGAAGCCTATGCGAACCCTGGACTTCATGATAGGAGGCTATGATTCACAAGCACATAACACAAAGGAAGTGAATGAAATAGTGAAGTTGGCGAAATGGAAAATAGAACAGGCAAAGTCAAATATGCTCATCATGATCCAAGATCTCCCATCTTATGGAACGGAGGTACTGAGCGACAGGAACAACATCACAAGTACTCGCCAAAAGCGCGGTTTGTTCAACCTGGGTGGCGCAGTTCTTGGAAACATCTTTGGATTAGCTACAGAGGATGACCTTAAAGAAATAAACAACAAATTTAATAAAATAGCTCAGGCACTAACATACCAAGATAGATTCATCACAGGACAGAACTCAGCAATGAAGACAATTGTGAAAAATCTGAAAAAGGCAGAAAACATAGCTCTCGAAAGTGTAGATAAAATAAATGAAATGGAACATAACATAACACTTTTCCAACACTTCATCATCACAAAACATATTGACACGATTCTACTACAATTAGACAACACTAGAGATCGTTACAGGGCACTTATGCAAGGAATTTCGAATGCTGGTGATGGCAAGATCACAATTGACTTACTCCCAGTTCATGAGCTACGTCAGATAATTAGTCAAGGCATACATAAACATAAATTGAAGCCTTTGTTCCGAAGTAGGGAATTCATGCAATATTATCCATATTTAGAAGCAACACTAACACCAACATCAGTAGTAGTTCATGTACCATTCATAACTGAAGACCTGTTCACAGTATACCAAACACACCCCTTCCCCTATAAAAATAACAACACTTTGGTCATCAACATCAACACAGACACCGAACTCATCATGGTCTCCAAGAGATGGAACACTGTCACTTTCGCAAGTGAATCAACGATTGAACGAAAGTGCCGCACATCCTTACATGCTGTTCATCTTTGTCCTGCGTACATTTTCACGTTTCAGCGTACTGATACAGTCCCTTGTGAATTGGCTATCATCAGAAATGACAATATTCATAATCATTGCAACTTCACTTTTGCCCCAGATAAACTTGTACACGATCAACGCATCGGACACTCACAGTTTTTTTATTTCACTCATAACACATCAGTTTACATAGTCTGTCCAGATATACCACCATCTCATACTTCAGCCTCAGGATTATACATAGCACCAGACTACTGTGCTGTATTTACACCAGCCATGTCTACTTTATCCACCATCAATCACTACACCATCCTCAATCATACACACAAACATTTCCACATACTGCCTGATATGGACTTAAACATGAGCACAAGTATTAAGTTGACTTCACCTAAGTTTGAAACTATGCAGCTGATCAATGAAACAATGAAGCCCTGGAAAGATTTGAGTTTGAGTATGTTCAACCCATATTATGTGTATAGCCCAGCACCTACTGTCTTTATAATCTTCTGCATTGTATTTGCAGTACTGCAAATACAATGCATGCAACAATTGCAAATTTGGAGTCAGTATTTAGTGGGGGGAGAGTTAACATTCAAGTTAACCCCCCTGAATGAAGTGTACATATTTTGTATATAGTATTAATTATATATATATATATATATATATATATATATATATATATATATATATATATATATATATATATATATATATATATATATATATACATATATATATATAAAATACAAACAAGAATGACCCATGATATAGACGTATGGCATACCAGTACCATTATCTTTAAATGAAATATTAATAACTCTTACCATAATATTAATTTTAAACAATTTTTTTCTTGCATGTATGCATTTCACTACAATAACCCACGTACATACTGTAGTACAATTAAATAATTTACCTTTAATGCATTTATTCAAATATGTATACAACTTGTTTAACATGTAATATTACTGGATCATTGCAGTTTACTATGAATATTATATGTATACAATATTATAATCAATATTATGTTATAACAGATTAGCATATGTCAACGATGATTGCTGTCGGAGTACCTTCAGCGGCGTGGCCGAGCAATGTTATGAGTCCATATTATAATTACAAATCATAATAGATAGATAGATAAATAGATAGATAGACAGCTCCATGCAAGCCTGGGAAAGGGAAATGATCTTGCAAATTAACTGAGGAAATGTTGACTATACAGAGGAAGTAGTAAAGTCAGGGGATGATGTAGGTAGTGTGTCAGCGAGATAGCAGGCGAACAAAGCCTAGTGACATACACACATACTTACACACAGGTTTCTGGAACTTTCCAACCACAGTGTAACACACGTGACACGACCCCTGTTTCACCAGAATTTAGGAAGCAGAGCTCAGAAGGAGACAGGCCATAGAGCCGACAGGTAGTAGAGAGAGTGAATAAGAAAGAGGGGCCCAACTAGACTTACTTATTATATTGTCTCTGTAAGACATACCCTGCTCAACTTAGATTTTCTCTGAAGATAATAAATTAAGATCAACTCACTGTATTCATCTTTAATTCCTACTACAAGAATCGAGAGTGACAACTAAACGACAAAACTTCTCTACAAGTTACTACAAAGTCTTTAATGACATAGATCTCCCATCTTTCCTGTCACTTCTTATTGCCCTTCTTTCCTTTACAGTGGCTTTACATTGAGTGACAGGCCAAATGGTTTCCGGTAAGCCAGAAAACCATTTACAACGCTGGGTGGTAACTATATAACCAACCCATACGTGCTCCCTCCTTGTCAACAAGTGGGTTGGTGGAGGGTTAGTACCCCTCCCCGTAAAACCAATAACTTAAAGTCAAATGGCCATCCCTTACGGGATTATGGTTTCTGGCAATAGATAGATAGATAGATAGATTTGTCTACTTGAACTCAAGGGAAAAACATTATGAAAACTTTTTTTTTTTTTTTTCTAAGTGTCACACACTCTTAAACTGACAAAGTGAGGGTATTGTCTCATTTGTGGGAATGAAGCAACTTATATGGCCAAATTGGGTTCCTAAACCTTAGATATGTAGGTTGACCCCAGAATAATTGCTGCAGAAAATTTAGTTGACTAAGTAATGCTGGAGGCTGTTAAAAAATTTAGAAAAAAAAAAAATGTCCGTGGCGAACACTGTTTTTCCATTTTTATTTTTATGCATTTCGTTAAGTCTGGGCACATTTTAACTTACATAGCTGAATTCCTTGACATCAAAAACATATATTTAGACACCAAAACAATAATTTCGTGTGAATTAGAAGCAGAGATGGAGGCATGTTGTCTTTAATGATACCTTAATTTTTGGGAAAAAAAAAAAAAAAAGGCGTATGTAAATGTCAGCTTCAAAGGCCATTTACTGGAAATCGACCATTCACCCAGATGTCTACCCAAGATTTTTCCGAACCTAAGATGGTACACCTGATGAATCTATCGTCTAAAAAAATAATAAAAATAAAAGTGTCTAAATTGCAAAGCATGACATATTAGATATAAAATATGCAGAGTTTCTCTTAGTTCTTGGGTTTATCTTATTGGAAGCACCTGGATATTTTAAGAAGAATTGGGTTACTTTAATTTTAAATTTGTAAAGCTTGGCTGAAAAGCAAGCTGGCAATGAAAATTACATGTGACACATTTCGCAATTGAAGACTTCATTGTTCAAAAGTAAAGCTTCTCTCCTCCAATATAACCCTTCGATAAATACATATACAACCTCAATTACTGGTTGGATCTTTGTGACTTACCATCATTATTGGCATATATTCTGCCTGTCCTTTCCCTCGGGAAAATGGGCAGTACGGGAGACACCTGGCTTCGGCTGACAATTGGGGATGGCTGTGAGCTCCTCAATCCACGGAACTGAGTACTGTAGGCACGTCTGTCTTTATATGAACTGGTGTGGATGAACAAGGCCCTTCAATCAAGTCTCTCTTCTGTAAGAAAAGCAAATGATAAAAAAATAACTGGATTGTTGGAAAAAGAAAGGACCAAACTCTATTATGACCTGCCAATACAAAAGGCATGCAAGGAGGTTTCCTCTGCTGCAAGAGTTTGGTAGTCTGCTGAGGCTAATGTAACAGTCAACTACAACACTTCACGAATCAAAACTCTTTCCTGTAACATCATGGCTTCTTAATCGTGCATTTATATTATAAATAGGGACATCATATGACATTTCTGCCACACACAGTGCTATAAGAAATGTCTTCATTATGGACTTCTTAGATGCCTGTAACGACTTGGGAATAACAGCCTCAACAGGGATGCACTTTCAAGGAAATCCTTGACTTTTCCCAGGACTTACATTAGGTAGTTGTTATGGTAATTGCTGTTATGACACACCCTCACTTGAAGGCATAAACTTGACAGTTGAGGCCGAAACCTGGATGGTGTAGCTGATGAAAAGTTGGCCCTGTATTCACCAGGTTCATCGTCATCTGAAGAAGAAAAAATATATAAACAAGATGCTGAAAAAGTTTGCATCTTATTAGGAAGGCAGAAGTCATGTTCCTCAGCAGGTTCAGTGTCACACTCGAAAAACATAAAGTACACAATGCTATAAATTCCAATTACGTTGGCGTACCAAGAGATAAATCATGAAATATTTACATTGTTTTCTATTTCAGAGAGAAGTATGAATTTATAATTTATGAATAACCTACCATTTGTGTGGTTTGCAGTGTTGAAACTTAGTGAATTTGGAAGGTTAATAGATGCAGGTTCCCTATAGCCAGAAAAACCATGTCTTCCTGGCTTAGATGTTGACTTTACTGGAGGCTCTTCTCTTCCCCATTCTATGTTTTCGTCTGAAACAAGTATCAAAGCTGAATAACTGAACTATGTAACTAATTATATATTCAAAATATTTTACAGTTTGTATATCTACACCATCTTAGTGTAGTGATACTCTGTTTTTAGGGAAACTCTACACTGAGTGGCAAGCCAAATGATTTCATGTAAACCAGGAAAGCATTTATAACGCTGGGTGGTAACTTTATAACTAACCAACACGTGTTCCTTACGTGACAAGTGGGTTGGCGGAGGGTTAGTGCCTCTCCCCGGAAAACATTTAACTATAAATACGAACAAGAAGCCTCGGACCAGGACTGACCAAAAGCTGATGACTAAGGACTGAAGAAAGGACAAGGTACTGAATGTAAGGGGTGCAAATGATGAGGTGAAAGAGAGAGAGATTGTCCAGGAGCCTGAGGGTGCGAAAGTGGATGCATGTGGATTAACTGGAACTAAAGGGCGAGGTGAGACTGAGAGAGAATGGGAGTATGGATGTGGTATACACGCAGAGTAGGTGAGAATAACAGGGCAAAAGAAGGAGTGTGTATTGTTGTGAGTAACAGATAGAAGGAAAATAAAAGAGAGTAGGGATCAGCTGCCTTTAGGGTTGTGTGGGTAAGACTGAAAGTTGGACTACAATTGTGGGCGACAGTGTACGTACTGTATATGCTCCAACGCAAGATCATGCAAGCAGAGTGAGAGAAGAGTTCTGGACAAATGTGGAAGCATGCATGGAGAGTGTTTTTGACCGGAGATCTATCTATCTATCTATTGCCAGACGCCTCAATTCCGTTTGGGGTGGCCACAAACAAATCGCCTCCAAGTCGCCCTGTCCCCCGTCATCTCACTCCCCTGCTCCCAACTCACACCCTCCTCTCTCATATACCTCTCCACCCCCTCCCTCCATCTCATCCTCGGCCTCCCCCTCCCTCTTCCCCCCTCCACCTCACTCACATACACTCTCTTCGTCAGTCTTTCACCCTCCATCCTCTCCACATGGCCAAACCACCTCAGTGTGTTCCTCATAACGCTTCCTATCACATCCACATCCACACCACAACGCTCCTTTATATCCTCATTTGTCAGCCTGTCTCTCCATGTTACTCCACAGGCTCCTCTTAAATAACTCATTTCCACTGCTCTCACTCTTGACTTGTGTCCTTCCAACAACGTCCAAGCTTCACTTCCGTACGTTAGAGTTGATATCACAATACTGTCATGTAGTAACTTTTTCACTTCCATGCTCACCTCCCTGTTTCTTATCACTGCTTTCAAAGAACCAGCAACTTTTCTTCCCTGCTTTACCCTGTCAAGCACTTCACTTTCCATACATCCATCCTTACTCATCACACTACCCAAGTACTTAAACGTACTCACATTTTCCAATTCCTCACCATCCAACCTCGCTGTACATTCACTGACTTCACCTCTCTCAAGGACCATCACTTTACTCTTCCTTACATTCACCTTTAGATTCCGTTTCTTACACACTCTCCCAAACTCATCCACCAAGCCTTGCAGCTCCCCTTCGTATTCACTCACCAACACAGTATTATCTGCAAACAACAGTACAGGGAGTTTCCAAACACAATCCTCTCCCACCAGGGCCACTCCAACATCCACTACCCTACCTTGAACTTCTTTTATTACCCCATCCATGTAGAGATTGAACAACCATGGAGACATGACACATCCCTGTTTCAACCCAACTTTCAAAGAGAAAAATTCACTTAGTTCACCATCCACACGCACTGCAGCCTTGGCACCATCGTACATACTCTTCACAGCATTCAACAACTTCCCATCTACTCCATATATTCTTAACACTTTCCACAATCCTTGTCTATCCACCCTGTCATATGCTTTCTTCAAATCCACGAAAGCCGAATACAACTTCTTTCCCTTCTCTAGAAACTTTTCCACTAAAGATCTAAGAATGAATATCTGATCTACACAACCTCTTCCCTTCCTAAAGCCTCCATGTTCTTCTCCAGCTAATTTCTCTGTTCTTTCTCTAACTCTGTCAATAAGTATCCTACCATACACTTTTCCTATTATACTAAGAAGACAAATGCCTCTATGATTACCACACACGTCTTTTTCCCCTTTTCCTTTGTACAAGGGAATAATTATTCATGACTTCTAATCCTCCGGGACTCTACCTTCCTCCCAGGCCAATCTGCACATCTTCCACATCCATTTTACTACTATCTCTCCCCCATGCTTCAGCATTTCACCACACACTCCATCAATTCCTGGGGCTTTCCCCGATTTAACTTTCTTCATTGCTTCCACAACTTCTATCCTACTGATTTCTTCCTGTCTTCTCACCTCCCTCCTTCTCCCAGCCATTCCCCAGCCTCTTATACTCGCATTACTTCCATCCTTTATGTTCAACAATTCCTTAAAGTGTTCTCTCGCATTTAGCGAAAGGTAAGGATGTGTTTTGGACGTTCATGGATTTAGAGAAAGCGTATAATACAATTGATAGAGAGACTTTGTGGACTGTATTAAGATTATATGGACTTGATGCTTGGTTGCTAAAAGGATTCGAACGTTTTCATGTAAATAGTAGAGCATGTGTAAGAGTGGGAAATACTGTGATTGACTGATTTCCCGTGATAGCAGGGCTGCGGAAGGGATGTGTAATGTCACCTTGATTGTTTAATATTTATATGGATGGTGTTGTCAGAGTGTTACCTGGAGGTTGGAATCTGGTGAATGCTGGTGGTAGAGAGTGGAATCTGAATCAGGTGCTGTTTGCAAATGATGCTGCACCAGTGGCTGATTCAGAGGAGAGATTGAGACAGTTGGCAGAGGACTTTAGAAAGGCGTGTGAAGGAGGACATTGAGATTCAATGAGAATAAGAGTAAAATGATGAAGTGTACGAGGCTGGTAAATTGTAAGAGGATGAATATTGTTTTGAATGGTGAGTTACTTGAGGAGGTAGAGGGTTTAAATATTTAGGTTCACATGCTGCTGTGGATGGAAGAATAGATGCAGAAGTTAAGTTTAGAATGAATAAAGTAGGAAAGGTAAATGATGTAAAGAGAAGATGTATGAGGGTGTTATGGTACCGACAGCGTTATAAGGGGCTGAAACATGGAATATAGGTGTAGCAGGGAGGAAAAGTTTTAATGTAATGGAGATGAGGTGTATGAGGAGTATGTGTGGAGTGACGCGTATGGATCGAGTGAGAAATGATGAAGTCCATGAAAGACTGTAGGGTGCGCGAATTTTCATGGGCGAGTGTGTGGCTGATTTTCTGGTGGGTGGCTGTGGACATCTTAACAGCGGCCTCCATGAGCAAACTTATGTCAGTGCTTACCGTGCCCTTCTACCCACACCATATACAGATATAGAAGGAACTGGCTGAATCTGATATCATGTAAGAGTAGCATAATTTCTTGTTTTATCAGTTTACTCTTATCTGTTATCTGTTAGTATCATCAATGTACTTTATTATTATTTTTTTTTGTAATATTTGTCAATACTCTCCGTGACTGTCTAACAGCACCAAATCCAGGCACTAAAGGAACTGGCTCATTTAGATCCTTTTTTTTTTTTTCTTGTTTCCATTTTCCTTCTCTTGATTTAACTTCGTGTTGGAGAGAGACGCTTTAATGTGGCAACACCGACATAGCTGGGTGGCTCACCTGCGTTGTTATACAAACGCCCCTCAGCTAATTTCCTTTTCCCCCAAAGGAGGATGGTGGACTGCAGATGGGTAGAAAACGTCTGCAGTGTACTGGGTTCCCTTATCAAATTAGCCCAAGGTTGCAACTACTACATCCGTACTAGCATGGGACTTTGGGGCATTAAGAAGACTCAGATACGGTGTGAGAGTAGCATCATCTCGAAGAATTTACTTTTAACTGTTACTTATCTGGATCATTTTAAATTCTTATCAATCCACTCACTTGATGTAGTGCTGCCTACTTTTTCCTTAGCCTTTATCATTCTTCTTCTATGTCTGCCCTCCTCTCTTCCTATTTCTCCCATCCTTCCTGTCACTTCTTATTACTTTTCTTTCCTTTAAAGGTGGCTTTACATTGAGTGACAAGCCAAATGTTTTTCTTAAGCCAAGAAACAATTTACAACGCTGGGTGGTAACCATATAACCAAACCGTACGTGCTCCCTACGTGTCAACAAGTGGGCTGGTGGAGGGTTAGTCCCCCTGCCAGTAAAACAGGTGACTCAAGGTCGGGTGGCCACCTATTGCGGGGTTGTGGCGTCTGGCAATCGATAGATCAACCTTAAGTCTGTGTTCACTATGCCTTGGTAGTCGCGCCTTACCGTCACCAGAGGAACTAACTGAATCCATCATAATGTGTGGGTTTAAGTAAATTCGTGTTGCCAGTTTTCTTTGTGTCGTAATCGTCCCACTTCAGAATTTCACAACTTTTGTCAACCCTGAAATCACAAAGAGGAAGCCAGACACCCAAAGAATTACTTCCTTAATAATCTTTGAACTTCAACTACGGATGAATCTTGCCACACTTCTTCTTACTTCTCTCCCCTCACCCACACCGTGTGGAAAACTATGGAAACTATATTTTCAATGCTTTACAATCCTCTAACAACCTTGTCAAAATCAATATGAGGAGAGGAATGTAGTAACAGTCCTGAAATACTATCTTTCTTCGTCCTTCTGGTCTTACCACATTCACGCTTTGTATGATGGAATAAGGTTTCTTAAGATCATTTCTCCTTGCTCCAGTCTCCCAAACCTTCATTGCTCACAAAGGACCTGCTCAGTTTGCGACCAGTTCAGGATATATCCTGATGTAAACTTCCTCATCGTTTAGATTCGAATAAAAAAACTGGAAGAATATCCTCTTTCACTGGAACAAAATCTGGATATTTTCTTTTCATTGTCAGATGTACTATGGGTGAGAATGAGAATCGGAATGCTGTGAAAATGAACCAAGGAATCAGGCTGATCTTTGTTCAATATTCATTCTGACTTACGTGGTTCAACAATCTCCACAGAATATGTCTATTTCTGGCTTCACTGAAGATATTCCCTAACACATAACACATTATCTTATACCTGACTCCCTCACTCAGACCCTGTAATAGACTTCAGAGGCATTGTTGACCAGCCCCTCAAGAATCCTGCGACTGTTTATCTTTTCATGGGGTTTTGGAAGTACAATAAATATTGGCTTACATTTTCTGGGAAATACTCCGATATTATATACGCTGACAACTAAAAATAAGTAAAAAAATAATTTTGCGGTAGGTGGGGACGCTCACTGTCCACTCAGTCGATGTAGTGATGCTCTCGGGTGTCTGTCCTTTCCTCTCCTCCCTGTTTTCCTTCTGTCCTCTTCTGTCTTTCTTTACTTCAGTCTTTCCTTGTCCTTCTGCCTACGGGTGACTTTACACTCCCTCTTTTCTCTTTCTTTCCTTCATTCCTTCCTGTTCCTTCTGCCTATGGGTGACCCTACACTGAGTGACAAGCCAAAAATGGTTTCCTGTACACCAGGAAACCATTTACTACACTGCGTGGTAGCCATATAATCAAATTATGGCGCCTGGTGGTTTAGGAAGTAATTGCGATGCTCCAATCGAATTATGCCAGTGAAGGTTTATATCCAAGGGGTGGTTGGGGTTATTGCTCACGTAATGCCACTCAGGGATGGATGAGGCTGGTCACTCTCAACTTAAATGTCAGGATCTACTTACCTAACCCCGGGCTCCTGCACTCCTCAGGGGGCAATGTAGGATAGGATGATGGATAGATGGTTGGAACAGATTCCAAATTATGGATGGATTCTGCGCCGAACCCGTTTAGTCCCTTCTGTACCATAGTTTCCGAGTTTCAAGGAGGTTTTACAGCATAATCTAAACCTTCTCCCTCTTCGTATTCTTCTTTTTCATTCAGCCCCAGCATGGTGGACTATGGAGAGCTTGTGCCCCAAGCCCTCCTATAATCAACCAACCCTGTGTACCTCAGTCCGGGGCGTCGCATATACCTCCACCCCATCACCAGTTCTGACGACGCTGATACCTTCCTCCTGACGCAGGTGTAGAAGGGAACACACTGCTTCAGCGACTCTGTTGATTACGTTATCATCCTTCAGATAGAAAGGGACCTTGTTGGTACCACGTATATAATGAATGAGAAGGTAGGAGTCTCAGTATGGGTTTATGAGTCTCTGTAAGTATTACTAACTAATTATCTTACTAAAATCCAACCTAGGCTGGCTACGGTGTTCAGTGTAGATATTAATAAATAGGAGACCACCGCTTCTTCCCTGGGTGGCTTTAAATAAGTGAAACAGAAACTAATATATCCTACATCTTGAACCTTTATGGGCTAAATCCAGTTGAAGTCTCTTAGCCCACTACACCACGTGGCCGCCATTTTGGGGTTAATCTTAAAAAAAAAGTAATAAATAATTTGACTCAAATATTTATTACTCCCATTTAATTATAGGATGGGGAAAAATTATTCTTAGAATGTTGTCAGTTTCCACATTCGTCTTGCTTCCACCCGATTATTTTGTTCACCTTGAGAGACCTCTGACACACACACACACACACACACACACATTAACTTAAAACTATCCTTCTGCTACAGAAGACGATGCTTACAATACTCCCACTGTTTTTGGAGCCAGTGCTTGTGACTGTGCAGACTTATCCTTGATCCGCAAACTTTACCATACAGTCGCTATGTCAAGACCGACCTTGCCTGGAAAACTCTGTTTTGATTGTCTCGGTTATTTATATTCTTTTCGGTCGGGGCTCCAAGCTTCTTCGAGATGAATGGTTCCTTCGCTACATGGGGTTTTCCATTGTTTTCTGTCAGAGGCATTGGTTTCAAAGTCTTTTAGTGTGATGTTGCATTTTTTAGAGATGGTCTCATATCATCTTTATATCTCATCTTTTGTCCACTGGGTTGTGGCGTCCTATACGGACCTGGGAATACAGAACCTGAGGGGAAAGGCGGTGATCAGGCATGTAGAACACGTGTCCGACCCATCTCAGCTGTTTTTAGCCAGCATATTTTCTAAGCTGGCTGAATTTGCCCACTAGACAATTTCTGAGAGAAGGACCTTGTCCTCCCGCATGAATGCTATGATGCGCTGTACTCATCCAATGTGAAACGACTCAAGCTGTTTAATGTGAAGTTGGTTAGTAGTACAGAATTCAGCACGATAAGAAAGGATGGAGTGGCCTAGAGCCTTATATTCTGATGCTTTCCTCGATTCTGAAGTGTGTGTCTTCAAAGACTCTGGATCTGAGACTTCCAAAGCAGAATGAAGTGTTATTGATTTGCGCAGTGACTTCTGCATCTGTCTTTTTTATCTGTGACGGTATTTCCAAAGGTAGGTAAAATTCTCCAAATTTTTTACATTTTCGATGTTTATCCGAAATGCAAGAGAATGCTATGTTGATTTCTCAGATATTATCTGTTTTATTGACACTTATTCTGAGTTGCATTGTATGATTTATGTTGGAAACAATGGCAAGAATGTGTTGTAGGGCTTCTGGGGTAAGTGCAAGGACAGCGCAGTCATCAGCATATTGTAGCTCTTGAAAATGAGCCATTTCAGTGTTTCATTGCGGATGAAGATGTCTGAGATGAATACTTTACTTACCAAAATAGAACTGGCTTTTTATTCCGTCATATTAGTCCATTTGCTAGTGATTTAAAAGGGTGAATTCAGTGAGGTAGATGTTGAAAATGAAAGTAACCCAGACAAATTCTTCCTTTACGCCACGTTCATGTTAAAGGGTTCGGATTTGTTCCCACTTGTGGACTCGTGACAATTCATATTGTCAGGCACTCTCTTCCAGATGGTAAGACTTTTTTTTTTTTTTTAAATCTCAAAATTGCAATAGAGCAGTCCATAAAAGTTCTTTTTTTGACAGTGTCAAATGCTCTGGAAGGATAGATGAATGCAATATATAAGTAACGGTTCTACTCGAGGCATTTCTCTTGCTTCTGTCGAGCAAAAAGATCGTATTAAAGGTATTTCATTCCTACCGAAATCCACATTGTATTTCAGGCATTGCTGACTCAGATGTTTTATCAGTCTGGATAACATTACCTTAGCTAGTACTCCGCTAACATTCACAAGAAGGGAGATGCCTCTGCTGTTGTCACAATTTGAATGGTACCCTTTCTTCCTGTAGATGGTTAAAATAAATGTTCAGAAGTAAGCCATTCAGATGGAAATTGTTCTTGGTTCCAGATAATCTGTATGAGATCATGGAAGAGCTGGTGGAGTAACTAGCCACCCTCTTTGGTTCAGATGGTATGCCATCAGGGCTAGGGCGTTTGTTATTTATTAGAGATCGGATGGCCTGAACAGTTTCTGCAAGTGTTGGTGGGACATCGAGATCTGGTACTTGGAGAGCAATTGGTATACTGTCAAGAATACTGTGTTCCAATGGTATTCTGGAATTCATCAAGGTATTGAAGTGTTGTGCCCATCATTCTAGGATTCTTTACTTGTCTTTCAGTAGGTGTCCTTCAGCTGATCGAAAACAGATTATATTATATTCGGGTGGCCTCTGGGTGGTTTCTATGGACTTGTAGAACCCATGATGGTCATTTCTATCAGCTAGCATTTGCTGCTCTTTCACTTGCTCAGTCCACCATTTGTTCTCCATGTATCGCACCTTTTTCTGGGTACAGCTTTTAAATTCTGGAATTCTAAAAGTTATGGAGTGAGGATGAGCCAATCAATTGTTGTGTGATATATTTTTCCTTGCAAGATAGTCATCAATGCTCTCATCATTATCATCAAATTCAGTGTCAATGTTGATGAGTGGAGAAACCTAGGGTTTCTTCCACAATGCATTAAAGTAGGGTCTTAATGTTAAGCCTCTCTGCATCTAGGTTTGTTGCATTGTTATTTGAGTCAAGAGGTGGGCATTGAGACAGCTTGTCTGTAATAGTGCTGCAAAACGTAATACAAGTAGGTGTATCCTTTCACCAGCCGACTCCCGTTGATGTACATATAGGTCCACACGTTTGTCACTGTGACTTCCCTTGATGTATATGAACACGCTGCAATTGCAAGGTCCCTAATTTGCACAATTTTCGAATTTCACTCGTGATTTTTGGTACCTATACGCGGGACACCTTCCTCTACAAGATGCCAGGCAGGGTCAATGCCTTACCCAGCAAGACCTCCCCTACTCCTGCACTCCATTGTCTCGGCAATTCACCTGTTACCAGTGACCTGGCTAGTAAAGACATGTCCTGCCATAGTACGAAATTCAAGGCCAGAGTGATTCCCTACTCCATGACAATGTAGAGGATAAAGTTTACGTTGCATTAGAGGAAGAAAGTCAGAAATAATGATCAGGTAATGTCTCCAAAAAGGGTCAGGTATGTTGATGTGTTTGGTTAGTGAAACAATGCTTATATTTCTTGTATTACTGTGTGAAAACCAATATGCGCTCTTACTACATATAAATTCGTACCAAATAATTAAATAAATACCGTTTGTGAGTGGTGCGGAATAGTTACCCTACCATAGAACTCGTTTGCTTTGGAGCCAGCCTGATAGAAAACACAGCAAGGTAAGGGATATTGCTACCTGTATCCAGTATTTTAAACCTCAGGTGAGCGATTTCTCTATGAATTATCGATATTTTTCACTAAACACGGAGGTTTGAGCCGATTTTTTTTCCATAATTGGTAGGGATTGGTGGGGATCAGTGGTGGAAAATCGATTGGGACGGGGCGAGTTAAAATACCACATTTTGGTTTCTAGGTGGATGGTCTACAGAGCATTAATTTTTAGACATATTATTCGTTGCAGTTCGATGAGCATAAGATAATGGGCTGTTGAATACTCAGCTTCCCTCAAAGCTTCACTTCTGATGCCAACCCTGTTCCTGATTCATATTAATGATCTCTTATCTGTCACCCATAATCCTTTTTGTTCATATGCAGATGGCTCAGCACTTCATAGTTCATTCACACTCAGACACCCATTTACAAAGTCTGATATCACTAACTCTTAACTCAGTACAGACATCTCCATAAATCAAGACTTATCTACGATCAAAACAACCTTGTCTCATTTAATGCTGGTAAAACTAAATATATACAATTTACTAATAGACAGATATTGCCAGAATATTGTACAGCGTCCATAACTTCTTCACTGATGAGCAGTTAGCTACAATATAAAAGTCATATGCACTCTCAGCTTGAAAACTACTCACCCTTGTGGAATGGATGTGAAGAGGTTGCATTAAAACAACTAGACAAAATTCAGAACAAAGCTGTTGGATTTATTAATAACCCTACTATTACTAATAAACTACCTCCCCTACAAGTAAGATATGTTTATACCAAATGCTCAGACGAAGTTGCGTCCATTGTGCCACCTCTCCATGCCTTCCCTCGTGTTACACGGGCATCTGGTAGTTCTCATGACTGGAATGTCACTCAGCCATATTGCAGAAATTCTGCCTATCAGAATTCTTTCATTTCTCTAACTGCATCTCTCTGGAACTCGCTTCCCCAGAGTTGTTTCCCTCCAAACTTTAATCTCCAGCTATTCAATTCTAACTGTTACAGATATTTTGTGAATGGAGGACGCCAGTAATCTAGTGTATAGATTATTATTTTTTTATTATTCATTTGTTTTTCCTTCCTCTGTTCTGTTATTAAAAAAAGAAAAATCTTCGATCTCACTGTCTTAGTATAACGGTCAATTAGGTGCCAATGTCCAGATCACGGGTGCATCCATGTGGTATTGTTTTATTCTTAAGTTGAAAATTGGTGTTGATGACCACATTGTGTTACGAACATAGGGAAAGCAGTCTTAAGCCATTTTTTTTCATGTTACCAACATAATGGCAGCCTAAAATCCCTTGCCGGTGGTGATTATCTTTTTCTACTCTAGCATGAAAATTTCCAAGCAGGATGAGTTTGACATTATGCGGTATTGAACAAATGGTAGCATCCACAGAGACATAAAGATAATCTTTGATGGTGTCCACAGAGTCAAGTGTTGAGGCTTAGTCACTGAAGAGTATTACATGCAGGACTTTGGAGAGTGCTATGCACCAGCACATCACACTGTCTGTTAAGGAAAGGCGATTCCTGGATCTTCTGTGGTAGCTCCCTTTGGACGGGAAACCCATTACTATAATATCTTTTTACATTGTCAGGGTATCCCCTCCAGATATAGGTATACCATTCTCCTGCTTCTATTAGCTTGCCCTTTCCTGAGAGGTGAGTCAACAATGTCAATTTTATATTTTTCAGTTCATGTACAATAAGGGCAGTTCCACAGCATGTTCGTATGTCTTAGTCAGTATCAAGTAAGGTTCATTTATCCAAGGTAGTAAGAGTCAGAGGGATTCTTTTGTTTTTTTTGACTGCAACTTGGGATGCCTTGACAGACACAGTTATCTGCCCAGTTGGTGCGTAGCAGGAAATGTTAAGGTTACCTTTCCGTCAGGGATAAACAGTTGGACGTCTGTTTCCGGATGGTTAATTGCACTGGATGCTGCATAAGGCATGGCCTGCTCCTATGTCATCATGTCAGCGACCACTAGACCAGTACCACCTATGTGTTGGACTTGAGCTCGCGACTTCCAGCCACATCGATGACCTATCAAAGTCACGCTATCCTGTCGCTATAGGTCTGTTGATTTTCATGAGAGGATGAATTTGTAGGTAAATATGGCATTGGGATTGCGTAATGAATAGATTTGATGTGATCGTGATGGTGCACAGTCTTTACCATCACATGACTTTACCCTTCTCAACCTGTGATGGTTTCCTTAAGATTCACAATGACCCTCTGAGCTGGGTTGCAGGAGTCTGCTGTGAGTTCTGTCTGTCGAGCTCCGCCTTCCATGGTACTACACTCATGAATTTTTCTTGCAGGCTTTACCCCAATTGGATTAAAGGTTGACGACACCTCCGTGGACCAGATTTCACTCAAATTTGGTATTTCGATTTTCATGATAAAAGTCTTCCTTTCGGGTAGAAAAATCATGTAATACTCAAACACACTTATCAACCCCTTTCCCCCAGTCCGCCCTACGCATCCCCTTTTCTCTCCTAACACACCGATTTTCACTCAGGGACAAAATTATATTTTCTGTCATTGATGTGCTGCAATTTTTCCTGTAGGCTCGGGGAATCACTTAGTAACAGTCAAACTCTCCATTCCAAACCCCCCCAGTCCCCCAAACATCCGCCTGAATTTTCGTCAAATTTGGCATGTGTCTAACGTCGGCAGCCACAATTGACAATAATGAAATAAAACTCCTAAAAATCCCGAATATATACTCTATTAATACATCTGTCAATGTGGAAAATTCAGACATTTGTATCATTTAACATGCAAATATATCATGTTTTACCTCCTACATATGCTATAGCAATCTCCCCAATGACGAGACCTACTATTATACAGTAGGCTTTTTTTTTTTTTTTAGTTTCCTTATTTATCATTCAGTAAAAACCCCAACACAAAGGAGAACATCATCGCTAAAGGCCAAGCAAGTAAGGGTGCGAGAAAGCAAAGGGTTATATTGCCGCATGTATGGTATAAAACGTATAGAAGCAATTATTACAAGCACAGAGCTGAACAAAGAGATACAGTGACACATAAATGGGACAAAATTGTTGGAATAAATATCATTACAAGTTTAGGAGTGAGCAAAGGGATACACTGACACACACATACATACATACATATGTAGAGAGAGGCAGACATGCTCCTGTTTCATCAACCCTCGGGACTAGGACCCGACCATCCTCTTTTGCTGAACTTTTTCATTGTCTCAGTAACACAGAGAGTAGGCCAACATGCCCTCAAATACAAGTTGCTCTATCAACACCAAAATACATGCACAGTATGTGGCAGTGCAACATGTGGCCTCGGAGTCCCCGGGGGGGGGAGGGGACGCATTAATGCCCCCACCTTCCGCCCCTCTCCCGGTGACGACTTGAGCAGCCTGGAACCACTGTCTGACTCTGCTCTTCATTTCTGCTACATTCACGGCCTTTCCTCTAACTTTTGCTCTGTTTAGCACCACATCTCCTTCTCGAAACCTCACCTTCTTTTCCTAACTGAGACTCAGCTGTCTGAGGCAAATGACAGCAGACCCTTTTCTGTATCCTCCTACTTTCTCTATACTCATTCTAAAGCCAAAGGTGGCTGTTGTGTATATATATACGCAACGACTTATCTTGCTCTCATGTTCCTGAACTCGAGTCTTCTGAATTCTCTACACTTTGGCTTCGGCTTTCCTGTCATTCTCTGGCTAAATATATCTGTGCTGTTTATGTATCTCCTATTTCTACTATCAAAAATTCTATGACTATCTTACTTCTACGATGGAACGCATTCTATCCATTTCTCCTTTCTCTGAAATCTCCATTCTAGGAGATTTCACTGATCACCACCACCTTTGCTCTCCTCTCTTCTCACTGATCCACCTGGTGAACAAGCCTACACCTTTTCTATCCTTAATGACCTAGAGCAGCTTGTACAGCACCCTACCCATATCCCTGACCACCTTGGAGGGAGCTCCAACATACTTGACCTCTTCCTCACAACTAATCCTTCTGCTTACACTATTAATCTTTTCTCTCCTTTGGGCTCCTCCGATCACAACCTTATCACCTTAACCTGTCCCATCGCTCTGGTATGGCCTGTTGACCCTCCAAAGGAACGTCGTCTGTGGCACTTTGGAGCTGTGGATTGGGAGGCTCTCAGGCAGTACTTCTCTCCTTTTGTTGCGAATATATACACAACAGCCACCTTTGGCTTTGAAATGAGTATAGAGAAAGTAGGAGGATACAGAAAAGAGTCTGCTGTCATTTGCCTCAGACAGCTGAGTCTCAGTTAGAAAAAGAAGGTGAGGTTTCGAGAAGGAGATGTGGTGCTAAACAGAGCAAAAGTTAGAGGAAAGGCCGTGAATGTATCAGAAATGAAGAGCAGAGTCAGACAGTGGTTCCAGGCTGCTCAAGTCGTCACCGGGAGAGGGCGGAAGGTGGGGGCATTAATGCGTCCCCCCCCCCCCGGGGACTCCGAGGCCACATGTTGCACTGCCATTATTTTTTTTTAATCTTGGAAAAGGAAGTGTAGTGTGTACTGTGCATGTATTTTGGTGTTGATAGAGCAACTTGTATTGGAGAGCATGCTGGCCTACTCTCTGTGTTACTGAGACAATGAAAAAGTTCAGCAAAAGAGGATGGTCGGGTCCTAGTCCCGAGGGCTGATGAAACAGGAGCATGTCTGCCTCTCTCTACATATGTATGTATGTATCCGTGTGTCAGTGTATCCCTTTGCTCACTCCTAAACTTGTAATGATATTTATTCCAACAATTTTGTCCCATTTATGTGTCACTGTAGCTCTTTGTTCAGCTCTGTGCTTGTAATAATTGCTTCTATACGTTTTATACCATACATGCGGCAATATAACCCTTTGCTTTCTCGCACCCTTACTTGCTTGGCCTTTAGCGATGATGTTCTCCTTTGTGTTGGGGTTTTTACTGAATGATAAATAAGGAAACTAAAAAAAAAAAAAAAAGCCTACTGTATAATAGTAGGTCTCGTCATTGGGGAGATTGCTATAGCATATGTAGGAGGTAAAACATGATATATTTGCATGTTAAATGATACAAATGTCTGAATTTTCCACATTGACAAATGTATTAATAGAGTATATATTCGGGATTTTTAGGAGTTTTATTTAATTATTGTCAATTGTGGCTGCCGACGTTAGACACATGAAAAATTTGACGAAAATTCAGGCGGATGTTTGGGGACTGGGGGGGTTTGGAATGGAGAGTTTGACTGTTACTAAGTGATTCCCCGAGCCTACAGGAAAAATTGCAGCACATCAATGACAGAAAATATAATTTTGTCACTGAGTGAAAATCGGTGTGTTAGGAGAGAAAAGGGGATGTGTAGAGCGGACTGGGGGAAAGGGGTTGATAAGTGTGTTTGAGTATTACATGATTTTTCTACCCGAAAGGAAGACTTTTATCATGAAAATCGAAATACCAAATTTGAGTGAAATCTGGTCCACATAGGTGTCGTCAACCTTTAATCCAATTGGGGTAAAGCCTGCAAGAAAAATTCATGAGTGTAGTACCATGGAAGGCGGAGCTCGACAGACAGAACTCACAGCAGACTCCTGCAACCCAGCTCAGAGGGTCATTGTGAATCTTAAGGAAACCATCACAGGTTGAGAAGGGTAAAGTCATGTGATGGTAAAGACTGTGCACCATCACGATCACATCAAATCTATTCATTACGCAATCCCAATGCCATATTTACCTACAAATTCATCCTCTCATGAAAATCAACAGACCTATAGCGACAGGATAGCGTGACTTTGATAGGTCATCGATGTGGCTGGAAGTCGCGAGCTCAAGTCCAACACATAGGTGGTACTGGTCTAGTGGTCGCTGGCATGATGACATAGGAGCAGACCATGCCTTATGCAGCATCCAGTGCAATTAACCATCCGGAAACAGACGTCCAACTGTTTATCCCTGACGGAAAGGTAACCTTAAAATTTCCTGCTACGCACCAACTGGGCAGATAACTGTGTCTGTCAAGGCATCCCAAGTTGCAGTAAAAAAAAACAAAAGAATCCCTCTGACTCTTACTACCTTGGATAAATGAACCTTACTTGATACTGACTAAGACATACGAACATGCTGTGGAACTGTAGGACTACATAATAGATAGATAGATAAATAGATAGATAAATAGATAGATAGAAGCAGGAAGTCAAACGATGAGAAGGTGTTGTGTCTGCGAGAATCGAGCAGTGCTAAACATGCTTAATCACTCTTAACACTGAGGAAAGCTGACGACAGAGGCCAGTAAGGAGATGATGCAGTTAGCTGTCAGCAGTCCTCTCGTGAACAAAGATCTGGTAACCATGAGGAACATACGTGACACACCCCTGCTACACCAGATTTTAGGAAAGAGAGTTTAGAAGGAGACAAGCGACCCTAGAGAGAGGTCGAGACGGAGATTAGCCTTAGAACAGAAAGAGAGAGAGATAGCGAGACAGGGAGGTAGCTACCCGGGACTTATACTCTTCCCATGGGAGAGACCTGTTTAATATTTCCAAGACAAATAAAAATAGTCCCATACTATTCTTTACCTCTCCTGCCTCACTACATGACATCTGGTGGGGAAACTACTACAAGATATAAAAGCCGCTTGACCACAAGTCTAAAATATACTTCTCTACAAGTAACTACAAAGTCTTTATGACAGAACTGCCCTTATTGTACATGAACTGAAAAATATAAAATTGACATTGTTGACTTGCCTCTCAGGAAAGGGCAAGCTAATAGAATTAGGAGAATGGTATACCTATATCTGGAGGGGATACCCTGACAATGTAAAAAGATATTATAGTAATGGGTTTCCCGTCCAAAGGGAGCTACCACAAAAGATCCAGGAATCGCCTTTCCATAGCAGACAGTGTGATGTGCTGGTGCATAGCACTCTCCAAAGTCCTGCATGTAATACTCTTCAGTGACCAAGATTCAACACTTGACTCTGTGGATACCGTCAAAGATTATCTTTATGTCTCTGTGGATGCTACCATTGTAACGATAGATTTTTCTTTTCCACCGGTTAACACCAGTGTAACGGTATGAATTTCTATATTCTTACCTGTTGTTGGCACTGATCAACTCATCCATGGATAATACAAGTGGTACTCGACTTAGTATAATAGTTTATTGTAATTTGAGAAATATTGTGGTAGCGTTTGTAGTTTTCGGCCGAGCTTAGATTTAATCAGTACCACAGGTGGTCGTCGTTCCCTCAGCGAAGGAATCTTGAATTGAAAGGGGAGTGAATAGGCTTGAGGACTTAATTCCCTTAATTAGGTACACTAAGAAAATAAGAGAAGATAAATACTTTACTTTAATAATTTTATGCAAATTTCCACAAAACATTTTGAATTACATGACCCTCTGTAGTATGAAATATTGTACATTAAAACCATGGTTTGGATGATCATTCCTCCAACATTGTTACCAGGCGAAAACAATTTGATACATACAAGCAATGTATGAAGTCACTGTACCATACTTTCTTTTTGTCAGTTATTCCTGGGCTCGACAATAGCCTCAAGACAGGGACCTTTTTACGAGCATGGGTTATCTTTTCGGGTTGGCATAGCCTCGAACCAATAAGAATGATTACTCGTGTTCATTTTCGTCCATATAATATACTCTCATCATGTAATTCTCTAGAATCCAATATCAGTTCAGGATTATTTATAGTTCACAATCATCATTACTACATAATCACCAAAAATGTATAATCACTCGGGCTGGTGTAGCCTTGAGGTATAATTTAAAAAAAAAAATTGTTTAATCACTAAGAATTTGTATTCACTCGGCCTTGTTTAGCCTCGAGGTACTATTCAAACATTGTATAATCACTAAGAATACATAATCACTCGGGCTTGTTTAGTCTCGAGGTTCATTTCAAAATTACATCATTGCTCACAGTCACTAAGTTCCCTTCCACGCTCCTAACTTCCCAACTTTAGTTACAAGAAAGAAAACGGTTAATGGTTTTGAATTTCGCTCTTCCGTTACCAGATTACATCACTTCCAAATTTCCATTTCTTATTTACAAAGTAAAATTCACTTGATAGATCATTAATACTATTACAATTACATTTGGTTTATATAATAATTCATGAATAGTGTAATATGTGTATGCTCAAGTCTTTGGACAATACTATGGGAAGGCCTCATGTTCACACTGACGTCGCCGGTGCCTGTGGACTGAACAAACCTCCATTATATACAATGTCTGGGGCTCGAGTGGCTACGTTAAACTTTCAACAATATTACTTCATATAGTCCATGACAAGTAAGGATTAAACAAAGAAAAAGAGGGGGAGGAAAGAGAAATGTGGACGGCTCACCTGAACGAACATCCATTATATACGACGTCTGGGGCTCAAGTGAGCTCGCTAGCAACGCCACTGCTTAGTGAAATGAGGTGGTGTTTTTGAAATATGGTGGGTGTCAATTCTCTTTACAATTTATTTAGCAGTGTACCCATGACGCCAGGACTTTTGATTGAATTGGGGGAAATTTGGGATTTATTCCTTACTTAATTTAGATACTGATTCTATCACTATCTCACTTTGAATTTTAAGGCAGCTCATGCCATCTAGTGACGGCCAAGACAAACGGGACCTTTAAATCCTAACAAATGACATTATTTAGGCCTTTTGGACTGTTAATCTTACATATTTTGGGTTCTAACAGCTTCATTAGTAAACATTTCACAACTAGGTTACGGAAAGAATTGTATATTCATTATTATTCTGTTTAAGGTTTAAACTCGGCGCCCAAAAACGACGCACAAAGGAAGAGGAAAAGCTGCGCGCATCTGTTATTCATTACTCGACCAGACGGGGAATTCTCATAGCTCAACATCCACAATTACATCACCCAATGCATAGATACAGAGATACATACATATAAAAATAGTTAACCCTACATTAATCATTAACATATGAATTACTACTTAGGATAGGAACTTATAAACTAATATTCAGGCTACACTCTATCTAACTTAAAAATTACAGTACTTCTAAACACATACATGAATATCAAATTTGTGGCACTACACGGCTCCCACGTTCGGAAAACAAATTTTACCTGTCAATTTTCTATGACATGTGCATGGATGGAATGTTGTTACTCTTATAACTGCTATGAACACTTTGAATTGGAATACTTTCTCCCACAATCGGTGGCACCTGTCGGTCCACATTAAACACCTGATGCAAACCTCGGAAGGTCGCTTACTCACTTCATTAGGAGGTATGATCACTCCTTATTCGAGATGTTATCAGGGAATTTATGCCTCAGTCAGCCTCAGGTTTTGGAGGATAGCTTGTCCCTCACCTGAGCTCGACAGGGTCTCTCGAGATTGAGATCACCACGGGAGGCGCTTCCTTACACTCTTCCATTCGCAATCACATTCACTCTGTCCTTTTGATTCCAGCTTTCTGCCCGCAAGAGGTGAGTGCTCATTCTGTCCTGAAGACTCCACTACCTCACAAACCGTGCTAACTGTAAGGTGAGGGGATTAATTATTCCCCTCGAAGTAAGGCACTTCCCGGTTCCAACAGGAACTCTTCTTTCTTTTCCTTTTTTACACCCTTTCCTCGGGGATGAGTCCACCCGGAACATAACTTTAAGCAGTTATGTTTCACAACATTCGTCACATGCACTTGTCTACTTCTCTAACTAATACTCCTCTATGAGCCTCCGAGGGGCAGTCCTCACTCGCGGTGGTAATCGCTCATCGTCGGGCTCCGGGGCGAGCTCTTGTTGCAGCGGTTCTAAGAGCCATTCCTCGGTACCTTAATATGGTTTTACCTTTTCAGCAGCCCTTTGTATTTTTTTTCCACTAAATACATTTTCAATGATATAAACACTTCCATCTAGCAGCACTTCAATCACTTTATACGGGCCGTCCCATTTGGCATTCAGTTTACTGCAGGTACCCGGCTGTATGGTCTCTTTTTTCCCCCACACAAAACTATTGACTCCAACCTTCTGTGCTCTCCTCCGTTGTCCAGGACGATACCTCGTGACGTCCCAAAAATCGATGAAGTATTGCCCAAGAACAATGTATGATGTTTTGTGTATGTTTGTCTCTGGGTAATATTTGTTTAGAGAACATATAATTACCTAACCCTTAACATTCTAAGCTAAAAGGAAGGAAAGAAAAGTGAAGAATTAGCACTAAGCTTAGGAAACATGGAAATATCAAGATGAGAGGTAGGACAGAAAAGCAGAAGAGGACAGTAAGGAGACAGACTGGAGACAAAAGGCCCCCTTTAGTCGCCTCTTACGACAAGCAGGGATACTAGGGAAGTATTCTTTCCCCCCTTCCCCAGGGGTAACCGTATCTAGTACACTATTTGAACCACATTACTACCAGGATGTTCTGTATATAAAGTTGCGGAGGTATTTGGGAATGACCAACCAATGCTACCCTTAACATTCTAACTTCTCTTTGCTCTTAACTTCCCTTCACTTTCTCACCAACGCCACTAATTTGGGAACGATGAATATCCCACCGCTATTGCCACCAGTG
Source organism: Coenobita brevimanus (assembly GCF_032717465.1). Classification (NCBI taxonomy): domain Eukaryota; kingdom Metazoa; phylum Arthropoda; class Malacostraca; order Decapoda; family Coenobitidae; genus Coenobita; species Coenobita brevimanus. Next base: position 37,335,903 of record NC_136997.1, on the reverse strand, counting down.
TAACGATGGAAAAGTTATCCCACCGGTTGCCACCAGTGTAACGAAAGATTTTTCTATTCCACCGGTTAACACCAGTGTAACGGTATGAATTTTTATATTCTTACCTGTTGTTGGCACTGATCAACTCATCCATGGATAATACAAGTGGTACTTGACTTAGTATAATAGTTTATTGTAATTTGAGAAATATTGTTGCAGCGTTTGTAGTTTTTGGCCAAGCTTTGATTTAATCAGTACCACAGGTGGTCGTCGTTCCCTCAGCGAAGGAATCTTGAATTGAAAGGGGAGTGAATAGGCTTGAGGACTTAATTCCCTTAATTAGGTACACTAAGAAAATAAGAGAAGATAAATACTTTACTTTAATAATTTTATGCAAATTTCCACAAAACATTTTGAATTACATGACCCTCTGTAGTATGAAATATTGTACATTAAAACCATGGTTTGGATGATCATTCCTCCAACATTGTTACCAGGCGAAAACAATTTGATACATACAAGCAATGTATGAAGTCACTGTACCATACTTTCTTTTTGTCAGTTATTCCTGGGCTCGACAATAGCCTCAAGACAGGGACCTTTTTACGAGCATGGGTTATCTTTTCGGGTTGGCATAGCCTCGAACCAATAAGAATGATTACTCGTGTTCATTTTCGTCCATATAATATACTCTCATCATGTAATTCTCTAGAATCCAATATCAGTTCAGGATTATTTATAGTTCTCAATCATCATTACTACATAATCACCAAAAATGTATAATCACTCGGGCTGGTGTAGCCTTGAGGTATAATTAAAAAAAAAAAAATGTTTAATCACTAAGAATTTGTATTCACTCGGGCTTTTTTAGCCTCGAGGTACTATTCAAACATTGTATAATCACTAAGAATACATAATCACTCGGGCTTGTTTAGTCTCGAGGTTCATTTCAAAATTACATCATTACTCACAGTCACTAAGTTCCCTTCCACGCTCCTAACTTCCTAAACTTACAAGAAAGAAAACGGTTAATGGTTTTGAATTTCGCTCTTCCGTTACCAGATTACATCACTTCCAAATTTCCATTTCTTATTTACAAAGTAAAATTCACATGATAGATCAATAATACTATTACAATTACATTTGGTTTATATAATAATTCATGGATAGTGTAATGTGTGTATGCTCAAGTCTTTGGACAATACTATGGGAAGGCCTCACGCTCACACTGACGTCGCCGGTGCCTGTGGACTGAACAAACCTCCATTATATACAATGTCTGGGGCTCGAGTGGCTACGTTAAACTTTCAACAATATTACTTCATATAGTCCATGACAAGTAAGGATTAAACAAAGAAAAAGAGGGGGAGGAAAGAGAAATGTGGACGGCTCACCTGAACGAACATCCATTATATACGACGTCTGGGGCTCAAGTGAGCTCGCTAGCAACGCCACTGCTTAGTGAAATGAGGTGGTGTTTTTGAAATATGGTGGGTGTCAATTCTCTTTACAATTTATTTAGCAGTGTACCCATGACGCCAGGACTTTTGATTGAATTGGGGGAAATTTGGGATTTATTCCTTACTTAATTTAGATACTGATTCTATCACTATCTCACTTTGAATTTTAAGGCAGCTCATGCCATCTAGTGACGGCCAAGACAAACGGGACCTTTAAATCCTCACAAATGACATTATTTAGGCCTTTTGGACTGTTAATCTTACATATTTTGGGTTCTAGCAGCTTCATTAGTAAACATTTCACAACTAGGTTACGGAAAGAATTGTATATTCATTATTATTCTGTTTAAGGTTTAAACTCGGCGCCCAAAAACGACGCACAAAGGAAGAGGAAAAGCTGCGCGCATCTGTTATTCATTACTCGACCAGACGGGGAATTCCCATAGCTCAACATCCACAATTACATCACCCAATGCATAGATACAGAGATACATACATATAAAAATAGTTAACCCTACATTAATCATTAACATATGAATTACTACTTAGGATAGGAACTTATAAACTAATATTCAGGTTACACTCTATCTAACTTAAAAATTACAGTACTTCTAAACACATACATGAATATCAAATTTGTGGCACTACACGGCTCCCACGTTCGGAAAACAAATTTTACCTGTCAATTTTCTATGACATGTGCATGGATGGAATGTTGTTACTCTTATAACTGCTATGAACACTTTGAATTGGAATACTTTCTCCCACAATCGGTGGCACCTGTCGGTCCACATTAAACACCTGATGCAAACCTCGGAAGGTCGCTTACTCACTTCATTAGGAGGTATGATCACTCCTTATTCGAGATGTTATCAGGGAAATTTATGCCCCAGTCAGCCTCAGGTTTTGGAGGATAGCTTGTCCTCACCTGAGCTCGACAGGGTCTCTCGAGATTGAGATCACCACGGGAGGCGCTTCCTTACACTCTTCCATTCGCAATCACATTCACTCTGTCCTTTTGATTCCAGCTTTCTGCCCGCAAGAGGTGAGTGCTCATTCTGTCCTGAAGACTCCACTACCTCACAAACCGTGCTAACTGTAAGGTGAGGGGATTAATTATTCCCCTCGAAGTAAGGCACTTCCCGGTTCCAACAGGAACTCTTCTTTCTTTTCCTTTTTACACCCTTTCCTCGGGGATGAGTCCACCCGGAACATAACTTTAAGCAGTTATGTTTCACAACATTCGTCACATGCACTTGTCTACTTCTCTAACTAATACTCCTCTATGAGCCTCCGAGGGGCAGTCCTCACTCGCGGTGGTAATCGCTCATTGTCGGGCTCCGGGGCGAGATCTTGTTGCAGCGGTTCTAAGAGCCATTCCTCGGTACCTTAATATGGTTTTACCTTTTCAGCAGCCCTTTGTATTTTTTTTCCACTAAATACATTTTCAATGATATAAACACTTCCATCTAGCAGCACTTCAATCACTTTATACGGGCCGTCCCATTTGGCATTCAGTTTACTGCAGGTACCCGGCTGTATGGTCTCTTTTTTCCCCCACACAAAACTATTGACTCCAACCTTCTGTGCTCTCCTCCGTTGTCCAGGACGATACCTCGTGACGTCCCAAAAATCGATGAAGTATTGCCCAAGAACAATGTATGATGTTTTGTGTATGTTTGTCTCTGGGTAATATTTGTTTAGAGAACATATAATTACCTAACCCTTAACATTCTAAGCTAAAACGAAGGAAAGAAAAGTGAAGAATTAGCACTAAGCTTAGGAAACATGGAAATATCAAGACGAGAGGTAGGACAGAAAAGCAGAAGAGGACAGTAAGGAGACAGACTGGAGATAAAAAGGCCCCCTTTAGTCGCCTCTTACGACAAGCAGGGATACTGGGGAAGTATTCTTTCCCCCCTTCCCCAGGGGTAACCGTATCTAGTACACTATTTGAACCACATTACTACCAGGATGTTCTGTATATAAAGTTGCGGAGGTATTTGGGAATGACCAACCAATGCTACCCTTAACATTCTAACTTCTCTTTGCTCTTAACTTCCCTTCACTTTCTCACCAACGCCACTAATTTGGGAACGATGAATATCCCACCGCTATTGCCACCAGTGTAACGATGGAAAAGTTATCCCACCGGTTGCCACCAGTGTAACGAAAGATTTTTCTATTCCACCGGTTAACACCAGTGTAACGGTATGAATTTTTATATTCTTACCTGTTGTTGGCACTGATCAACTCATCCATGGATAATACAAGTGGTACTTGACTTAGTATAATAGTTTATTGTAATTTGAGAAATATTGTGGCAACGTTTGTAGTTTTTGGCCAAGCTTAGATTTAATCAGTACCACAGGTGGTCGTCGTTCCCTCAGCGAAGGAATCTTGAATTGAAAGGGGAGTGAATAGGCTTGAGGACTTAATTCCCTTAATTAGGTACACTAAGAAAATAAGAGAAGATAAATACTTTACTTTTAATAATTTTATGCAAATTTCCACAAAACATTTTGAATTACATGACCCTCTGTAGTATGAAATATTGTACATTAAAACCATGGTTTGGATGATCATTCCTCCAACATTGTTACCAGGCGAAAACAATTTGATACATACAAGCAATGTATGAAGTCACTGTACCATACTTTCTTTTTGTCAGTTATTCCTGGGCTCGACAATAGCCTCAAGACAGGGACCTTTTACGAGCATGGGTTATCTTTTCGGGTTGGCATAGCCTCGAACCAATAAGAATGATTACTCGTGTTCATTTTCGTCCATATAATATACTCTCATCATGTAATTCTCTAGAATCCAATATCAGTTCAGGATTATTTATAGTTCACAATCATCATTACTACATAATCACCAAAAATGTATAATCACTCGGGCTGGTGTAGCCTTGAGGTATAATTAAAAAAAAAAAAATGTTTAATCACTAAGAATTTGTATTCACTCGGGCTTTTTTAGCCTCGAGGTACTATTCAAACATTGTATAATCACTAAGAATACATAATCACTCGGGCTTGTTTAGTCTCGAGGTTCATTTCAAAATTACATCATTACTCACAGTCACTAAGTTCCCTTCCACGCTCCTAACTTCCTAACCTTACTTACAAGAAAGAAAACGGTTAATGGTTTTGAATTTCGCTCTTCCGTTACCAGATTACATCACTTCCAAATTTCCATTTCTTATTTACAAAGTAAAATTCACATGATAGATCAATAATACTATTACAATTACATTTGGTTTATATAATAATTCATGGATAGTGTAATGTGTGTATGCTCAAGTCTTTGGACAATACTATGGGAAGGCCTCACGCTCACACTGACGTCGCCGGTGCCTGTGGACTGAACAAACCTCCATTATATACAATGTCTGGGGCTCGAGTGGCTACGTTAAACTTTCAACAATATTACTTCATATAGTCCATGACAAGTAAGGATTAAACAAAGAAAAAGAGGGGGAGGAAAGAGAAATGTGGACGGCTCACCTGAACGAACATCCATTATATACGACGTCTGGGGCTCGAGTGAGCTCGCTAGCGACGCCACTGCTTAGTGAAATGAGGTGGTGTTTTTGAAATATGGTGGGTGTCAATTCTCTTTACAATTTATTTAGCAGTGTACCCATGACGCCAGGACTTTTGATTGAATTGGGGGAAATTTGGGATTTATTCCTTACTTAATTTAGATACTGATTCTATCACTATCTCACTTTGAATTTTAAGGCAGCTCATGCCATCTAGTGACGGCCAAGACAAACGGGACCTTTAAATCCTCACAAATGACATTATTTAGGCCTTTTGGACTGTTAATCTTACATATTTTGGGTTCTAGCAGCTTCATTAGTAAACATTTCACAACTAGGTTACGGAAAGAATTGTATATTCACGATTATTCTGTTTAAGGTTTAAACTCGGCGCCCAATAACGACGCACAAAGGAAGAGGAAAAACTGCGAGCATCTGTTATTCATTACTCGACCAGACAGAAAATTCCCATAGCTCAACATCCACAATTACATCACCCAATGCATAGATACAGAGATACATACATATAAAAATAGTTAACCCTACATTAACAATTAACATATGAATTACTACTTAGGATAGGAACTTATAAACTAATATTCAGGTTACACTCTATCTAACATAAAAATTACAGTACTTCTAAATACATACATGAATATCAAATTTGTGGCACTACACGGCTTCCACGTTTGGAAAACAAATTTTACCCGTCAATTTTCTATGACATGTACATGGATGGAATGTTGTTACTCTTATAACTGCTATGAACACTTTGAATTGGAATACTTTCCCCCACAATCAGTGGCACCTGTCGGTCCACATTAAACACCTGATGCGAACCTCGGAAGGTCGCTTACTCACTTCATTAGGAGGTATGATCACTCCTTACTCGAGATGTTATGAGGGAATTTATGCCCCATTCAGCCTCAGGTTTTGGAGGATAGCTTGTCGCTCACCTGAGCTCGACAGGGTCTCTCGAGATTGAGATCACCACGTGGAGACGCTTCTTTACACTCTTCCATTTGCAATCACATTCACTCTGTCCTTTTGATTCCAGCTTTCTGCCCGCAAGAGGTGAGCGCTCATTCTGTCCTGATGACTCCACTACCTCATAAACCGTGCTAACTGTAAGGTGAGGGGATTAATTATTCCCCTCGAAGTAAGGCACTTCCCGGTTCCAACAGGAACTCTTCTTTCTTTTCCTTTTTTACACCCTCTCCTCGGGGATGAGTCCACCCGGAACATAACTTTAAGCAGTTATGTTTCACAACATTCGTCACATGCACTTGTCTACTTCTCTAACTAATACTCCTCTATGAGCCTCCGAGGGGCATTCCTCACTCGCGGTGGTAATCGCTCATCTTCGGGCTCCGGGGCGAGCTCTTGTTGCAGCGGTTCTAAGAGCCATTCCTCGGTACCGAAATATGGTTTTACCTTTTCAACAGCCCTTTGTATTATTTTTCCACTAAATACATTTTCAATGATATAAATACTTACATCTAGCAGCACTTCAATCACTTTATACGGGCCGTCCCATTTGGCATTCAGTTTACTACAGGTACCCGGCTGTATGGTCTCTTTTTTCCCCCACACAAAACTATTGACTCCAACCTTCTGTGCTCTCCTCCGTTGTCCAGGACGATACCTCGTGACGTCCCAAAAATCGATGAAGTATTGCCCAAGACAATGTATGATGTTTTGTGTATGTTTGTCTCTGGGTAATATTTGTTTAGAGAACATATAATTACCTAACCCTTAACATTCTAAGCTAGAAGGAAGGAAAGAAAAGTGAAGAATTAGCACTAAGCTTAGGAAACATAGAAATATCAAGACGAGAGGTAGGACAGAAAAGCAGAAGAGGACAGTAAGGAGACAGACTGGAGATAAAAGGGCTCCCTTTAGTCGCCTCTTACGACAAGCAGGGATACTGGGGAAGTATTCTTTCCCCCCTTCCCCAGGGGTAACCGTATCTAGTACACTATTTGAACCACATTACTACCAGGATGTTCTGAATATAGAGTTGCGGAGGTATTTGGGAATGACCAACCAATGCTACCCTTAACATTCTCACTTCTCTTTGCTCTTCACTTCCCTTCACTTTCTCACCAACGCCACTAATTTGAGAACGATGAATATCCCACCGCTATTGCCACCAGTGTAACGATGGAAAAGTTATCCCACCCGCTGCCACCAGTGTAACGATACATTTTTCTATTCCACCGGTTAACACCAATGCAACGGTATGAATTTTTATATTCTTACCTGTTGTTGGCACTGATCAACTCATCCATGGATAATACAAGTGGTACTCGACTTAGTATAAAAGTTTATAGTAATTTAAGAAATATTGTGGCAGCGTTTGTAGTTTTTGGCCGAGCTTAGATTTAATCAGTACCACAGGTGGTCGTCGTTCCCTCAGCGAAGGAATCTTGAATTGGAAGGGAGTGAATAGGCTTGAGGACTTAATTTCCTTAATTAGGTACACTAAGAAAATAAGAGAAGATAAATACTTTACTTTAATAATTTTATGCTAATTTCCACAAAACATTTTGAATTACATGACCTTTTGTAGTATGAAAGATTGTATATTAAATCCATGGTTTGGATGATCATTCCTCCAACATTGTTACCAGGGCGAAAACAATTTGATACATACAAGCGATGTATGAAGTCACTGTACCATACTTTCTTTTTGTCAGTTATTCCTGGGCTCGACAACAGCCTCAAGACAGGGACCTTTTTACGAGCATGGGTTATCTTTTCGGGTTGGCATAGCCTCGAACCAATAAGAATGATTACTTGTGTTCATTTTTGTCCATATAATATACTCTCATCATGTAATTCTCTAGAATCCAATATCAGTTCAGGATTATTTATAGTTCACAATCATCATTACTACATAATCACCAAAAATGTATAATCACTCGGGCTGGTGTAGCCTCGAGGTACAATAAAAAAACAATGTTTAATCACTAAGAATTTGTATTCACTCGGGCTTGTGTAGCCTCGAGGTAGTATTCAAACATTGTATAATCACTAAGAATACATAATCACTCGGGCTTGTTTAGCCTCGAGGTTCATTTCAAAATTACATCATTACTCACAGTCACTAAGTTCCCTTCCACGCTCCTAACTTCCCAACCTTTGTTACAAGAAAGAAAACGGTTAATGGTTTTGAATTTCGCTCTTCCGTTACCAGATTACATCACTTCCAAATTTCCATTTCTTATTTACAAAGTAAAATTCACTTGATAGATCAATAATACTATTACAATTACATTTGGTTTATATAATAATTCATGGATAGTGTAATGTGTGTATGCTCAAGTCTTTGGACAATACTATGGGAAGGCCTCATGTTCACACTGACGTCGCCGGTGCCTGTGGACTGGAACAAACCTCCATTATATACGACGTCTGGACCTCGAGTGGCTACGTTAAACTTTCCAACAATATTACTTCATATAGTCCATGACAAGTAAGGATTAAACAAAGAAAAAGAGGGGGAGGAAGGAGAAATGTGGACGGCTAACCTGAACGAACATCCATTATATACGACGTCTGGGTCTCGAGTGAGCTCGCTAGCGACGCCACTGCTAAGTCAAATGAGGTGGTGTTTTTGAAATATGGTGGGTGTCAATTCTCTTTACAATTTATTTAGCAGTGTACCCATGACGCCAGGACTTTTTTTTGACTTGGGGAAAATTTGGGATTTATTCCTTACTTAATTTAGATACTGATTCTATCACTATCTCACTTTGAATTTTAAGGCAGCTCATGCCATCTAGTGACGGCCAAGACAAACGGGACCTTTAAATCCTCACAAATGACATTATTTAGGCCTTTTGGACTGTTAATCTTACATATTTTGGGTTCTAGCAGCTTCATTAGTAAACATTTCACAACTAGGTTACGGAAAGAATTGTATATTCATTATTATTCTGTTTAAGGTTAAACTTGGCGCCCAAAAACGACGCACAAAGGAAGAGGAAAAGCTGCGAGCATCTGTTATTCATTACTCGACCAGACGGGGAATTCCCATAGCTCAACATCCACAATTACATCACACAATGCATAGATACAGAGATACATACATATAAAAATAGTAAACCCTACATTAATCATTAACATATGAATTACTACTTAGGATAGGAACTTATAAACTAATATTCAGGTTACACCCTATCTAACTTAAAAATTACAGTACTTCTAAACACATACATGAATATCAAATTTCTGGCACAACACCATTTATTCAATACTACATAATGACAGACTCATCCTGCTTGGAAATTTTCATGCTAGAGTAGAAAAAGATAATCACCACCGGCAAGGGATTTTAGGCTGCCATTATGTTGGTAACATGAAAAAAAAAATGGCTTAAGACTGCTTTCCCTATGTTCGTAACACAATATGGTCATCAACACCATATTTCAATTTGAGAATAAAACAATACCACATGGATGCACCCGTGATTTGGACATTGACCGTCATACTAAGACAGTGAGATCGAAGATTTTTCTTTTTTTAATAAGAGAACAAAGAAAAACAAATGAATAATAAAAAAACTAATCCATACACTAGATTACTGGCGTCCTCCATTCACAAAATATCTGTAACAGTTAGAATTGAATAGCTGTAGATTAAAATTTGGAGGGAAACAACTCTGGGGAAGCGAGTTCCAGAGAGATGCAGTTAGAGAAATGAAAGAATTCTGATAGGCAGAATTTCTGCAATATGGCTGAGTGACATTCCAGTCATGAGAACTACCAGATGCCCGTGTAACACGAGGGAAGGCATGGAGAGGTGGCACAATGGACGCAACTTCGTCTGAGCATTTGGTATAAACATATCTTACTTGTAGGGGAGGTAGTTTATTAGTAATAGTAGGGTTATTAATAAATCCAACAGCTTTGTTCTGAATTTTGTCTAGTGGTTTTAATGCAACCTCTTCACATCCATTCCACAAGGGTGAGTAGTATTCAAGCTGCGAGTGCATATGACTTTTATATTGTAGCTAGCTGCTCATCAGTGAAGAAGTTATGGACGCTGTACAATATTCTGGCAATATCTGTCTATTAGTAAATTGTAGGCTATATATTTAGTTTTACTAGCATTAAATGGGACAAGGTTGTTTTGATCGTAGATAAGTCTTAATTTATGGAGATGTCTGTACTGAGTTGAGTTAGTGATATCAGACTTTGTAAATGGGTGTCTGAGTGTGAATGAACTATGAAGTGCTGAGCCATCTGCATATGAACAAAAAGGATTATTGGTGACAGATAAGAGATCATTAATATGAATCAGGAACAGGGTTGGCATCAGAAGTGAAGCTTTGAGGGAAGCTGAGTATTCAACAGCCCATTATCTTATGCTCATCGAACTGCAACGAATAATATGTCTAAAAATTAATGCTCTGTAGACCATCCACCTAGAAACCAAAATGTGGTATTTTAACTCGCCCCGTCCCAATCGATTTTCCACCACTGATCCCCACCAATCCCTACCAATTATGGAAAAAAAATTGGCTCAAACCTCCGCTTTTGGTGAAAAATATCGATAATTCATAGAGAAATCGCTCACCTGAGGTTTAAAATACTGCATATAGGTAGCAGTTCCCCTTACCTTGCTGTGTTTTCTATCAGGCTGGCTCCAAAGAAAACGAGTTCTATAGAGTAGGGTAACTATTCCTAACACCACTTATAAACGGTATTTATTTATTTGTTTGGTACGAATTTATATGTAGTAAGAGCACATATTGGTTTTTCACACAGTAATACAAGAGAAATATAAGCATTGTTTCACTAACCAAACAAATCAACATACCTGACCCTTTTTGGGAGACATTACCTGATCATCATTTCTGACTTTCTTCCTCTAAAGCAACGTAAACTTTTCGTCCACATAGTCATCGAATAGGGAATCACTCTGGCCTTGAATTTCAAGTACTATGGCATGACATGTCTTTACTGGCCAGGTCACTGGTAAGAGGTGAATTGTCGAGACAATGACGTGCAGGAGTAGGGGAGGTCTTGCTGGGTAAGGCATTGACCCTGCCTGGCAATCTTGTAGGGGGAAAGGTGTCCCGCTTATAGGTACCAAAAATCACTCGTGAAATTCGAAAATTCGTGCAAATTAGGGACCTTGCAATTTGCAGCATGTTTATATACATCAAGGGAAGTCACAGTGACAAACCTGTGGACCTATATGTACATCAACGGGGAGTCACAGCGCTGGTGAAAGGATACACCTACTTGTAATACGTTTTGCAGCACCTTATTACAGACAAGCTGGCTCTCCAATGCCCACCTCCTGACTCAAATAACAATTCAACAAACCTAGATGCAGAGAGGTTTAACGATTAAGACCCTACTTCCAATGCACTGTAGAAGAAACCCTAGGTTTCTCCACTCATCAACACATTAACACTGAATTTCATGATAATGATGAGAGCATTAATGACTATATTGCAAGGAAAAATAGATCATACAACAATTGATTGGTTCATCCTCACTCCATAACTTTTAGAATTCCAGAATTTAAAAGCTATACACAGAAAAAAATGCGATACATGGAGAACAAATGGTGGACTGAGCAAGTGAAAGAGGTAGCAAATGCTGGCTGATAGAAAATGACCATCATGAGTTCTACAAGTCCATAGAAACCACTCAGAGGCCACCCGAATATAATATAATCTGTTTTCGATCAGCTGAAGGACACCTACTGAAAGACAAGCAAAGAATCCTAGAATGATGGGCACAACACTTCAATACCTTGATGAATTCCAGAATACCATTGGAACACAGTATTCTTGACAGTATACCAATTGCTCTCCAAGTACCAGATCTCGATGTCCCACCCAACACTTGTAGAAACTGTTCCAGGCCATCCGATCTCTAATAAATAACAAACGCCCAGGCCCTGATGGCATACCATCTGAACCAAAGAGGGTAGCTAGTTACTCCACCGGCTCTTCCATGATATCATACAGATTATCTGGAACCAAGAACGATTTCCCCATCTGAATGGCTTACTTCTGAACATTTATTTTAACCATCTACAGGGAAGAAAGGGTACCATTCAAATTGTGACAACAGCAGAGGCATCTCCCTTCTTGTGAATGTTAACGGAGTACTAGCTAAGGTAATGTTATCCAGACTGATAAAACATCTGAGTCAGCAATGCCTAAAATACGAATGTGGATTTCCTGGCAGGAATGAAATACTTTTAATATGATCTTTTTGCTCTACAGAAGCAAGAGAAATGCCACGAGTAGAACCGTGACTTATTTATTGCATTCATCTATCCTCTGAAAAAGCATTTCGACACTGTCAAAAGAGAACTTTTATGGACTGCTCTGTTGCAAAAATTTTGATATACAAAAAAAAAAAAAGTCTCTTACCAACTGGAAGTGAGTGCTCGACAATATGAATGGACTGAGTCAACACGCGGGAACAAATCCGAACCCAGAAGGCGAACGTGGCGTAAAGGAAGAATTTGTCTGGGTTATTTTCATTTTCAACAAATACCTCACTGCATTCACCCTTTTAAATCATCAGGAAATGAACTAATACGATGGAATAAAATGCCAGTTCTATTTTGGTAAGTAAAGTATTCTATCTCAGACGTCTTCATGTGCAATGAAACACTGAAATGGCTCATTTCCAACAGCTACAATATGCTGATGACTACGCTGTCCTTGCACATACCCTGTGAAGCCCTACAACACAGTCTTGCCATTGTATCCAACATAAATCATACGAATGCAACTCAGAATAAGTGTCAATAAAACAGATAATATCTGAGAAATCAACATAGCATTCTCTTCCATTTCAGATAAACATCGAAAATGCCAATCATTTGGAGAATTTTACCTACCTTTCGGAAATATTCTCAAAGATAAAAAAGACTGATGCAGAAGTCACTGCGCAAATCAACCCACACTTCCTCCTGCTTTGGAAGTCTCAGATCCAGTGTCTTTAATGATACACTTGAGAGTCGAGACGAAAGCATCAGAAGGCTGTAGGCCACCCCATCCTTTCTTACCGTGCCGAATTCTGTACTACTAACCAACTTCACATTAAACAGCTTGAGTCGTTTCACATTGGATGCGTACAGCGCATCATAGCATTCACGTGGGAGGACAAGGTCCCTCGCTCAGAAATTGTCCAGCGGGCAAATCTCAGCCAGCTTAGAAAATATGCTGGCTAAAAACAGCTGAGATGGGTCTGACACGAGTACTACATGCCTGAACACCGCCCTACCCGCCAGGATCTGTAATCTCAGTTCAATACAGGACGCCACAACCCAGTGGACAAAAGATGAGATATAAAGAAGATATAAGACCATCTCTAAAAAATGCAACATCACACTAAAAGACTTTGAAACCAGTGCCTTTGACAAAAAAACAAATGAAAAACCCTATGTAGCGAAGGAACCATTCATCTCGAAGAAGCTTGGAGCCCTGACCAAAAAGAATATAAATAACAGAGACAACCAAGACAGAGTTTTCCAGGCAAAGGTCGGACTTGACATGGCGACTGTATGGTAAAGTTTGCAGATCCAGACAGAGTCTGTACAGTCACACGCACTGACTCCAGAAGGATAGTTTCTGGGTTAATGTGTGTGTGTGTGTGTGTGTGTGTGTGTGTGTGTGTGTGTGTGTGTGTGTGTGTCTGTGTCTGTTTGTGTGTGTGTGTGTGTGTGTGTGTGTGTGTGTGTGTGTGTGTGTGTGTGTGTGTGTGTGTGTGTGTCTGTGTGTGTGTGTGTGTGTGTGTGTGTGTGTGTGTGTGTGTGTTCTTACTCTAATTGTTCTTACTCTAATTGTATCTTTACAGGAATGAGTCAAGCTCTGTACTGTCCCGTGTCTTAAACCATATTTATCGTACATATCCTTAAATTTTGTTATCTGTTTTGGCACACACTATTTCATTCGGTAGTGCATTCCATTGATCAATTGTTCTGTTTGGGAAACTGAAATTCCTTACGTCTTTATCACCTCTCTTCTTATGCAGTTTTTTGCAGTGTCCTCTTGGTTGATGCTTCTCCATATGTTAAATAATCATTTATGTCTATTTTCTCCTTTCCTGATATGCATTTATATAGCATTATCATGTCACCTCTTTTCCTTTCTTCTCCTGTAGTATTGGTAGATTCAGTTTATTTAGTCTTTCTTCGTAGCTTAGGTCCCTTAAGCTTGGTATCCATCTGTAGCGGCCCTTTGAACTTTTTCAATCTTGTCTATGTGCTTTTTGAGATGAGGACTCCAGACTACTGATGCATATTCCAGGGTTGGTCTAATGAATGATGTTATTATCCTTCTTAGCATGTCTTCATTTATGTATGTGAATGCTATTCTCATATTTGCAAGCAGTGTATACATGTTCCGTACCTTCTCGCTGATGTGGTCAGCCGGAGATAGTCTGTTATTGATGATCACACCTAGGTTTTCTCTCTTTCTGATGTATATAGGGTTTTATTTCCTAACTTATAATCCCAATCAGGTCTTATTCCACTTTTACCAAACTTGATTACATGACACTTGTCCACATTGAATTCCATTTGCCATGTACTACTCCATTCATGAAGTTTATTTAATTCTTCTTGTAGCTCTTTACAAGAGTCTGTGTTAGTAATTCTCCTTTGTATTTTTGCATCATCTGCAAACATATTCAGATAGCTCTCATTTCCAGTGTTACTGTTTATATCATTTATATACACTAAAAACATGATTGGTGCCAGCACTGAACCCTGTGGTACTCCACTAGTCACTTCTTTCCATGATGAGTAGTTTCCTCTTAGTACTGTCCTCATTTCTCTTTTTATGAGAAAGTCTTGCATCCAACAAAACAGTTTGCCTCGAATTCCTCCTTGATGGTACAGTTTCCATAAAAGTCTTTGGTGTGGTACTGTCAAAAGCTTTCTTGAAATCTAAATAGATACTGTCCACCCATCCTTCCCTTTCCTGTATTGTGTTTGTTACTCTGTCATAGTAGCTTAACAGATTAGTAACACATGATTTTCCTTTTCTGAAACCAAACTGTCTTTCTGTTATCATACTGTGTTCTTCTAGATGATTTACCCAAGCTTTTCTTATAAGTTTTTCTAATACCTTGCATACAACACTGGTCAGTGATACTGGTCGGTAGTTGAGTGGATTTTGTCTATTTCCTTTCTTGAATAAGGGGACAATATTTGCTTTTTTTCCAAATATCTGGTAGTTTACCTTGACTCAAGGATTTCTGGAAAATTAAAAATAATGGTTTACATAACTCCTTTGCACATTCTCGTAATACCCAACATGAAATTTCATCAGGACCACTTGCTTTTCCTCTGTCTAATCTACTTAACTCCTCCTGTATTACTTTTTCTGCTATTTGTATATCTGGTAGTATGTGTGGACATGCGTGTTCCACATAGTCCCTCTCAAAATTTTTTTCTTCTGTAAAAACTAATTGGAAATTCTTATTTAAAGCGTCACAAATATCTTTCTCTTGTGTATAAGTGATTCCCTTGTCCGTAATGAATTGTATTATATCTTTTACTTTAGTTTTGCTTCTGATATAGCTGTAAAACAGCTTTGGTTGATCACTACTTTTATTTATTATATCCTCCTCAAACTGTTTTTGGGCTTCCCTCCTTATTCTTGTATAGTCGTTTCTTGCCTGTTTGTAATTATTGTACGCCCTTTCACTATTGTGTCTTCTGTATCTATTCCACAACAAATCTCTTCTTTCTTTTGATTTTTTACATTCTGTATTGAACCATTTCTGTATTTTCTTATCTGCTTCTTTGTGCTGTGGGATGTACTTCTGGACTCCTATTTCATAAAATTCACAAAAATGTTTATATACAGCATTTAAATTTTGTCGTCTAAGCTCATTTTCCCAATCAACTTCTAAGAAATACTTCTTTAGGTCTTGATAATTTCCCTTTTTATAGTTTAGGCTCTTTTTGTAACTATCATTGCTGTTTACTATGTCATATGCTATCCTGAAGTTATAGTTTAGTACTGCATGATCGCTTTTGCCGAGTGGAGGGTGTTATATTAAACTGTCAATATCATTTTCTTGCCTTGTAAATATTAGATCTAGTACTGAAGGTACGTACATCAAGTCCTCTTTCTCTGGTGGTTTCCCTCACATGTTGCATTAAGAAAAACTCTTGTACGAGATCCAGGAGCTTTTGGTCCCAACAGCTTTCTTGGCTATTTATATCAAGAGTATTCCAATTTATATTTGTATTGAAGTCCCCAGTTAGTATAATTCTCTCCGATTTCTCTTCCATTTTATGTAGCAATGATCTTACACTCTGAATTGTACTCTCTGCCAGGTCCTCATATTCGTCTCTTTCCCATGTGTTTGGTCTGGGTGGCATATACAAATTTGCTACAATTACTTTACCTTCAGATGTGTCGATCTCTACTGCAATCAGTTCTACTTGTGATGGTCTATTTATCTATTGCCAGACGCCTCAATCCCGTTTGGGGTGGCCACAAACAAATCGCCTCCAAGTCGCCCTGTCCCCCGCCATTTCACTCCCCTGCTCCCAACTCTCACACCCCTCTCTCATATACCTCTCCACCCCATCTCTCCATCTCATCCTCGGCCTCCCCCTCCCTCTTTCCCCCTCCACCTCACTTACATACACTCTCTTCGTCAGTCTTTCACCCTCCATCCTCTCCACATGGCCAAACCACCTCAGTGTGTTCCTCATAACGCTTCCTATCACATCCACATCAACACCACAACGCTCCTTTATATCCTCATTCGTCAGCCTGTCTCTCCATGTGACTCCACAGGCTCCTCTTAAATAACTCATTTCCACGGCTCTCGTGTGATGGTATATCTAGTTTTATTTCCTTGACTTTTAGATTTTTCTTAGTTAATATTATAATTCCTCCTCCTTTTTTTAAATATCTGTCTCTTCACCATATATTGTATTCCTCTAAGTTTAGTATGTCATTTGATATCCTTAGTATTAATTTTGTTTCAGTTAGGCATATTATTTGTGGTTCATTTTCTCTGACATAATCATTCATCTCTAGTAATTTAGATACCATTCCATCCACATTTGAGTACATCAACTTTATCATCTTGTTTATATACTTGTCCTGACATGGTTCTACTACCTTCCTCCTTTTTTTTCCATCCTGTTTGTGTACCACTTTCGTACCTGCAATCCTATTACTTTGTAAAAAAATTTCTTCTTGTCCTCTTCTGATCTTCCCTCATTTTTTGTTTTTGCTTCCTCCCTTTTCTCTTTCAGTAATTCCATTTCCTCTTGTGTTAGACATCTTTTTATCCATGCATTTTTGAACTCCTCTTTTTCTTTAAGATTCTTTGCATTTTTTAGTATCTCTTCCACAGTGTTTACACTCTGGAAAGTCACCTTTAGAGGTCTTGTCTTGCTTTTCTCGTATTTCCCTAACCTTTTGTGTTCCTCTATGTCTTTACTACAGATTTTCTCTGATACTTCTTTCAGTAAGCTCATTACATTTGCCATCTCCTTTTTGTCTCTTGTTTTCTTGTTTTTAACTTCATCCTCTTCTATACCAATGATTACTATTGATTTGTTTATCTCTACTGACTCTCTGACTAACTTTGGATTGTTTCGGATTATTCTTTTCACCTCCTTTTTAATGCTTTTTTCCTCCACCCTTGTTTCTAAGTCTTTCTTTACTTTCACCATTTTTGCATACGTGGTTTCTACATCATTTTTGTAGCTTTGCATAGCTTCATTTACTTGTGTTATCTTCTCCTCAATATCACTGCTCTGGTCAATAAGACTGCTAACTTGCCTAATTGTCTCTGTGTCATTTTTGAACTCTTCCATAACACTCTCGTGACTGACTACTGTACTTGCTATTTCACTGATTATCTTCCTAAGTGTACTCAGTTCCACTGCTAGTTCACTGATGGTTGTGTCTTTCTTATTGGCCTCCCTTCCTAGTTTTTCTATTTCTTCCTTTTGCAAGTGCATCTGCTTCTTTATTTCATCAATTTCATTTTTGAAAGCCATTTTTAGTTTGTGTACACATTCAACCAGTCTATTGTGGGTCTCTACTTCAACCAGTTCTTGGTAGAAATCATCATTTTGCTTTTTACTTTTATCCCTTTTCTTTTCCAAATTTGTTTTACTGAAGTATGTATCCATTTTGCAATACTTAAAGTGCAAAGCATATACTTACAATCTCCGTCTTGTTGTAAACAAACCTCAGAGATGACTCAGCGTATTCTTTCGTCTTGGTTCTATTTCCCGTTTTTACAAGTCTTGTTGAAACTTATTTTTTTTTCCTTTTTATAATGAACAATCATTTAGTCTAACCTGGTACTGAGCTTGACTCATACAAAGATACTATTTAGGTAATGCCACTGGCCGTGATTGGTACGGAGCGCCGGTGTCACACGTCCACCTAGCTTGAATCCCTCTGTGTGTGTGTGTGTGTGTGTGTGTGTCACAGGTCTCTCAAGGTGAACAAAATAATCGGGTGGAAGCAAGACGAATGTGGAAACTGACAACATTGTAAGAATAATTTTTCCCCATCCTATAATTAAGTGGGAGTAATAAATATTTGAGTCAAATTATTTATTACTTTTTTTTTACGATAAACCCCAAAATGGCGGCCACGTGGTGTAGTGGGCTAAGAGACTTCAACTGGATTTAGCCCATAAAGGTTCAAGATGTAGGATATGTTAGTTTCTTTTTCGCTTATTTAATGCCACCCAGGGGTGAAGGGGTGGTCTACTATTTATTAATATCTACACTGAACACCGTAGCCAGCCTAGGTTGGATTTTAGTAAGATAATTAGTTAGTAATACTTACAGAGACTCATAAACCCATACTGAGACTCCTACCTTCTCATCCATTATATACGTGGTACCAACAAGGTCCCTTTCTATCTGAAGGATGATAATGTAATCAATAGAGTCGCTGAAGCAGTGTGTTCCCTTCTGCACCTGCGTCAGGAGGAAGGTATCAGCGTCGTCAGAACTGGTGATGGGGTGGAGGTATATGCAACGCCCCGGACTGAGGTACACAGGGTTGCTTCATTGTAGAAATTCTTAGGGCACAAACCCTCCATAGTCCACCATGCTGGGGCTGAATAAAGAACAAGAATAACAAGAGGGAGAAGGTTTAGATTATGCTGTAAAACCTCCTTCAAAATCGGAAATTATCTTTCGAACAGAAGGGACTAAACGGGTTCGGCGCGGAATCCATCCATAATTTGGAATCTTTATCATCTATCTATCCATCATCCTATCCTACATTGCCCCCTGAGGAGTGCAGGAGCCCGGGGCTAGGCAAGTTGATCCTGACATTTAAGTTGAGAGTGACCAGCCTCATCCATCCCTGAGTGGCATTACGTGAGCAATAACCCCAACCACCCCTTGGATATAAACCTTCACTGGCTTAATTCGATTGGAGCACCGCAATTACCCACTAAACCACCAGGCGCCATAATTTGGTTATATGGTTACCACTCAGTGTAGTAAATAGTTTCCTGGTGTACAGGAAACCATTTTTGGCTTGTCACTCAGTGTAGGGTCACCCATAGGCAGAAGGAACAGGAAGGAATGAAGGAAAGAAAGACAAAAGAGGGAGTGTAAAGTCACCCGTAGGCAGAAGGACAAGGAAAGACTGAAGTAAACAAAGACAGAAGAGGACAGAAGGAAAACAGGGAGGAGAGGAAAGGACAGACACCCGAGAGCATCATTACATCGACTGAGTGGATAGTGAGCGCCCCCACCTACCGCAAAATTATTTTTTTACTTATTTTTAGTTGTCAGCGTCTATAATATCGGAGTATTTCCCGGAAAATTTAAGCCAATTTTTATTGTACTTCCAAAACCCCATGGAAAGATAAACAATCGCAGGATTCTTGAGGGGCTGGTCAACAATGCCTCTGAAGTCTATTACAGGGTCTGAGTGAGGGAGTCAGGTATAAGATAATGTGTTATGTGTTAGGGAATATCTTCAGTGAAGCCAGAAATAGACCTATTCTGTGGAGATTGTTGAACCACGTAAGTCAGGATGAATATTGAACAAAGATCAGTCTGATTCCTTGGTTCATCTTCACAGCATTCCGATTCTCACTCTCACCCATAGTACATCTGACACTCAAAAGAAAAGATCCAGATTTTGTTCCAGTGAAAGAGGATATTCTTCCAGTTTTTATTCGAACCTAAACGATGAGGAAGTTTACATCAGGATATATCCTGAACTGGCCGCAAACTGACCAGGTCCTTTGTGAGCAATGAAGGTTTGGGAGACTGGAGCAAGGAGAAATGATCTTAAGAAACCTTATTCCATCATACAAAGCGTGAATGTGGTAAGATCCAGAAGGACGAAGAAAGGTAGTATTTCAGGACTGTCACTACATTCCTCTTCTCATATTGATTTTGACACGGTTGCTGGAGGATTGTAAAGCCTTGAAAATATAGTTTCCATAGTTTTCCACACGGTGTGGGTGAGGGGAGAGATGTAAGAAGAAGTGTGGCAAGATTCATCCGTAGTTGAAGTTCAAAGATTACTCGTATTAAGGAAGTAATTCTTTGGGTGTCTGGCTTCCTCTTTGTGATTTCAGGGTTGACAAAAGTTGTGAAATTCTGAAGTGGGACGATGACGACACAAAGAAAACTGGCAACACGAATTTACTTAAACCCACACATTATGATGGATTCAGTTAGTCCCTCTGGTGACTGTAAGGCGCGACTACCAAGGCACAGTGAACACAGACTTAAGGTTGATCTATCGATTGCCAGACGCCACAACCCCGCAATAGGTGGCCACCCGACCTTGAGTCACCCGTTTTAATGGCAGGGGGACTAACCCTCCACCAGCCCACTTGCTGACACGTAGGGAGCACGGACGGTTTGGGGTTATACGGTTACC
>NC_136997.1:37241533-37314925 GCF_032717465.1 Coenobita brevimanus | reverse complement strand
TCCTGGTGAGATACTGGCGGCCCAGTCACACCACATGAGGGCAGAGTGGAATTTCCATAGATGAACAGGCCAGGTTGGGAAGAAAATAACCCTCCAAGTGCTGGGTTGGGGTGACTCAGGGACGTTGAGGGAGAGACTGCAAGGCTTAACTGGCTGAGAGAGTCGTGGCAAGATGCAGTGGCAGTATTTGTGGAGGAAATGTATGTCAACATCTCCCTCACTTTCTCCATGGCCAGGGTCATCCAACTCCTCCTCTGACATTAAATTGTCACTCTCATAGGCCTTGCCCTCCTCATAGCAAATGTAGTTGTTTTTCAGGTGTTTCAGGCAAGGTTGGGGGGAGTGATACTTCACTTTTCTCAATGTTTTAGCTTCCCCCTCCCTTCAGAGAAAGTCTCACTCCACTCTTTTTTGCTCATGGAGTACCACAGTTACAACCAGGGCACGACTTATGGCCCCTGTCACTAAGCCCTCCTTTCCCCGCTGGTAAGGGTTGAATTTGGCGAGGGCTTGATGATGCAGTCGCCCTGGCAGTTGCTGGGGATGTTATCAAACGGAAGAAGGGATGTTATCAAACGTAGACAGGATGCACTGCTCTGTCACAAGGCTGTGAACAAACTGAACTGCGACTGCACATCAGTGAGGTACCTTTGGGTACCTCCCTACCTCTACGGTAATGAAAGAAAAATGGTTGAGAGTTCAGACAGCAGCAGTAAGATGTTTGCGTGTACAGTATAGCCGCTACCCAGCGACCCCGTAGAGCCCGATTGTGATGTGTATGCACATTAACCAGTGGATAGGGGTTAAAAAGAGATATTTATTAATTTTTCAAATGTCTTGCAATGTGACGTCCAGTGTCCTGTGGTTTTATGCTTTCTGCAATATGGCTGCACTCCTCTTTCACCTGTATCTCCATCTTCCCCTTGTGTTTGATATAACACTCAGCTTCCATGTGACCGGGATTTGAACAATAATAATATAGAGTAGGCCTGCTCTCCCAAATGTGACTCACAAGATGACTTTCCATATTTTGGTTTTTCTGTGGAATGGTTTCTGGTTGGACTATGTGCAAATATTTTAGGCTGCCTGTGGCCTGGTGTTTGCGAATGCTGCCTTGATGTCAGGTGTTGTTTTCATTGTCTGTTCTCAGGTCACGATCTTTTTTGCTTTGTATTAGTCTTAGATGTATTCATAGCTGCCACTGTGTCTGTAATTCTCATCCATGTTGTATTGGATTGTGATATTTCACTCACCCCTGCTTTGCTGCATTTCATCTCTACTTCGTTCATAAAATTCTAATAATCACATTCCTGGGGTATAAGCAACTGTTTTGCCTATCTTGAGTACCCTATCAGGTAATTTACACTACGAAGCTACATAACCAAGGATGTCAGCAACATGCACTGGTGACATCTTCCCATTAGCTGTTACCAAATTTGAGATTTCTATACTGGCCAGCCGCATTCTCTTAATTTTGGACACACGTGCTGTAATTTCACCCAGGACAGGGTTTGTTGTATGTTGTCTCATAACAGCCACAATCTTAAGTAATTCTGGAGTTATCTATCTATCTATATACCAAGCTGCTTCCCCCAAGGAAAGGGAGGTAGCCGAGACAGGACGACACACTCCCCATTTACTCATCCATTCAAACACATTCATTCGCATCTTAGCCCCAAGGGGAGAACAGACAGATCCTCACCGCATCACACCACACAAGGGTCAACTGCGCAATGCAATCAGTGATATCCGCAGCAGGTCCCAACAGCAGAACTGGTTTACCCCTGCCACATCATAACAGACCCATCCCCTTACCCGCACCTGACCTGACTAGCTGATCAGACCAAATGCGGGAGAATATCCCCTCAGGGCTGCGTCATCACTTATTCATTCACAATTTCTCTCTATTTATTTCTGTCATGCACAGTCACTCTTCCATGCTCAACAGACATCTCTCCCGCATCCAGCGCTCTCTTCACGGTGTTCATCCATCCTATTCGTGGTCTTCCTCTCAGCCTTACACCTCTCACATCAGATCTAGTTATCTTTTTCACCAATCGCTTATTATCCATTCTCTCCATATGCCCAAATCATCGCAACACCCTCTGCTCAACTCTACCAGCCATCTCCTGAACAACTCCAGTTCTTCTTCGCACTTCATCATTTCGCATTCAATCCATACGCGTCACTCCACACATACTCCTCAGACACCTCATCTCCATTACATTCTAACTTTTCCTCTCTGCTACACCCATATTCCATGTTTCAGCCCCATATAAAGCAGTTGGTACCACAACACCCTCATAAAGCCTTCTCTTTACATCCATTCTAAGCAAACGACATCTAAACACCTTTTTCATTCCTCCCAGCACCTTTCCTACATCATTTATTCTAAACTTCACTTCTGCATCTATTCTTCCATCATCAGCAACATGTGACCCTAGATATTTAAAACACTCTACCTCATCAAGCAACTCGCCATTCAAAACTATATTCATCCCCCTACCATCTACCAACCTCGTACACTTCATCACTTTACTTTTATTCTCATTTACTTTCAATTTCCTCCTTTCACACACCCTTCCAAACTCCTCTACCAACTGTCTCAATCTCTTCTCTGAATCAGCCACCAGTGCAGTATCATCTGCAAACAGCAGCTGCTTCAGATTCCACTCTCCACCATCAACATTCACCAGACTCAGACCTCCACCTAAAACTCTTGCATTCACCTCCCTTACAACACCATCCATGTAAATATTAAACAACCAAGGCGACATCACACATCCCTGTCGCAGCCCCACTCTCACGGGAAACCAATCACTCACAGCAATTCCCACTTTTACACATGCCCTACTATTTACATAAAAACTTTTCACCCCTTTTAGTAACCTACCATCAAGTCCATACAATCTTAAAACAGTCCACAAAGCCTCCCTATCAATTCTATCATACGCTTTTTCTAAATCCATCAATGCCCAACAGAAATCCTTGCTTTTCGCTCAATACTGTTCACACACTTGTCTCACAGCAAACACCTGTTCCACGCATCCCCTCCCTCTCCTACAGCCACACTGCTCCTCACCAATCACTCCCTCTGTACCCTCTCTAACTCTCATAATTAACACTCTGCCATACACCTTACCTACAACACTCAACAGACTTATACCCCTAAAACTAGTACATTCATACTTATCACCCTTGCCTTTATACAGCGGGACCACACAAGCACTTGCCCAGTCAATTGGCACCATACCTTTCACAAAGCACACATTCAACAATCTTACTAACCAGTCACCAAGAGTCACTCCACAACCCTTCAGGCATTCCACAGCACTTCCATCCATACCTGCGGCTTTCCCTGTTTTCATCTCCTTTACTGCTTTCTCCACTTCCTCCTTTGTGATCAAAGAATCATTCAACTCTCCCAACACGTTTATTCCTTGGACCCTTCCATCCGCCACAATCTCAGCCACCCTTTCCTCCTCTACATTTAACAATCTTTCAAAATACTCTGCCCATCTCTTCCTTACTGCATCCATCTCAATTAACATCCTTCCATCCTCTGCTTTTACTCGTTCGTCCTTCCCAGACTCTCCCTTTCGCACCCTTTTCACCTCCTTCCAAAACATTTTCTTATTCTGTTGAAAATTCTCTGTCAGTCGCCTACCCCACCTCTCATCTGCTGCCACTTTAGCATCACGCACAGCCCTTCTCGCCCTATTTCTCTTTTCCTTATACCTTTCATATGACATCTCATCCTTCCTCTGCAGCCACACTTCATATGCACGTCTCTTCTCAGCCACAGCCATACTTATTTCCTCACACCACCATTCACTTCCGTTTCTTAAACCACCACCTACATGTCTCACACCACACACCTCTTCTGCATGCCCCACCAGAGCACTCTTAAACAACTGCCATTCCTCCTCCACGTTGCCATTTTCCCGATCTTTCACTGCGTTCCACTCATCTTTCAATTTCTCCTGATACTCTATCTTTTTCTCTATTTTATCCAACTCACTCACTTTCAAAACCTCCCTGCCACACCTAACCCTCCTAGCTCACATCCATCTCTTACCTACTCTTAACTTTCCCTCCACCAGGTAATGGTCAGTCAGACCTCCACCCTCTCCTCTCAGAACTCTCACATCCAACAATCTTCCTATTACATTCCTAGACACAACCACATAGTCCATCAAGGCTCTATCAACAACCCTTCCACCCTCCTGTCTCACCCATGTATACTTATAAATATCTTTCTTCTCAAACAGCGTATTTCCAATCACCATCTCTCGCTCAACACACATCCCTATCATTCGTTCCCCATTTTCATTTCTTCCAGGCACACCATGCATACCAACTACACCTTCAACTGCTACATTTCCCATTCTAGAATTCAGATCTCCCATCATTACCACATTCACATTCCCTTCAGAACTCTGCAGTCACTCATCAATATCATTCCAGAAAGACTCCCTCTCTTCTTCATCCCTTTCACTACCAGGCCCATATGCACTCACAAACACCCACAACTCATGTTCAAATTTCGCTTTCACCCACATCAGTCTCGATGACAACTCCTTCCATTCAATCACACACTGCTGTACTTCCGGACTCACTAACAAGGCCACACCTTCTCTTGCCCTTCCTCTATCAACACCTGACAATCTTCCATTCACACTTCCAAACATAGACTCACCCTTCCCTTTCATCTTCGTTTCAGTCAAAGCTAACACATCCATCTTTCTTCTCACAAACATTTTCCCAATCTCCTCCCTTTTAGCCTCAATCGTACTACATCCACGCATATTCATAGACCCAATCTTCAGGGTACGGGGATAACTCCATCCCTCATCCCTCTCTCTGGCCTGTCTCTTTTTAGGAACTAAAAAACAGAGGAGGGGGTCCCTAGTCCCCTCACCCCGCCCCCTTTTAGTCGCCTTTTACTACACGCAGGGAATACGGTGGCAGTATTCTTCCTAACACAACCTGGCCGCAGAGTAGTAGTACCACCCCATAGTGCGGCCAGATTGTTTCCCCCCCCCCGCTACAGGGGGGAGTTATAATAGACAAAAAATTTATACTCACAGAAAATTTCATCAGGAATTCTGTTTTAAACTCTCCATATTTCTGAGCTCACAAGAGCTTATCAGATCTAAGGAAATCGCCAGCTGGGCACCTTTCTTGGTTAATCCTCGATGAAAAAACAGTTATCTTTTCATTCTCATCTGTCATATGCCTTTTATCAAAAAGTTGTTCACACACATTTAGAAGTGACATTACATCGATGCGATCTTTGTCCGTACCTGAGAATTTTGTGAGATTTTTATCTTCATGGTACACCAATACTTGATTTGGGAAAGTTGAAGCTGAGATATTAGGTCTGCTCGCCATTGTGTTTGAACAAATTCACTTGATGTGCCTTGTTGTTATGAGAAGGAATTGTTGCTTATATTTTTCCAGACCTATGTATCCCAATGAATAAGTTTCCATATGTATGTAGGACAGATCTATAATCTTCGCTTTCTACATAAGAGAAAGCTGTCCAAGAAATGTTCTTATCCTCAGCTCCTCTCACAGGGGATGTGATTATTTCTTGATCTCGTGTTCTTGAAAAAGAATGTTTGATAGTTACGTTTTCATTTCGTTCTACTGACTGTGAATCATCATTGGGTAATTCGAATGATGTCTTCTCTGGCATTAATGTTGGTGTTTTTTTTTTTTTTAACATCTCATAACACTAATCACTAATTAAGAGGCACATATTGCTAAGGAATGTTGCCTAGTTGTACCTCGAAACATTATATATATATATATATATATATATATATATATATATATATATATATATATATATATATATATATATATATATATATATATATCATCAGCCGTTTGAGTGTCTACGCAGGACCGGCCTAACCCAACCGAAGCAGGGACGATACAGCCAATGTATCTCTACCAAGTGGCCTAGGCTGTCTGGCAGAGACTGTATGTAGAGTGAGAGGTGCTTGTAAGTGTACCGTAGTTTGGAGTGGCATTGAATGTGTGTGTAGTCTGTGAACCAAGTGTAATCAGCCCACACAAGCCAACTGGTTGCAAGCATACTTTATAGTATGCGACACTGATTCAACCACAGCGCCCCTGATGTCCGCCAATGCAGTACGTGGTCAGAAGAACGCTCCCAAAGTTTATCACCCTAGGAGGGCGCGAACCCTCGTTCTTCAGTGTACGAAAACGCATACTTTACCACTGTACTACAGATATATATATATATATATATATATATATATATATATATATATATATATACAACATATATATATATATATATATATATATATATATATATATATATATATATATATATATATATATATATATACATATATATATATATATATATATAGATTGATAGATAGATAGATAGTAGAGATAGACAGATAGATAGATAGATATACACCTAGGCTGCTTTCTCCAAGAAAGGGAGGTAGCTGAGACAGGACAACACACTCCAAATTTACTTACCCACACAAACATATTCATTTGCAACTTAGCCCACAGAGGAGAAGGGACAGATCCTTACTGCACCACAACACACGAGGGTCAACTGCTCAATGCAGTCAGCGACATCCACAGCAGGGTCCGACAGCAGAGGTGGTTTTACTCCTGCCACATAATAATGGACCCATCCCCTTACCTGCACCTGCCCTGATCAGCTGATCAGACCAAGTGTGGGAGAATATCCCCTCAGGACTGCGTCATCATTTATTCATTCACAATTTCTCCCCAATCAATTCTGTCACGTGCAGCCACACTTCCATGCTGGATAAAAATCCCTCTGGCATCCAATGCTCCCTTCACACTGTCCATCCATCTTATTCATGGTCTTCCTCTCAGCCTTACACCTCTCACATATGATCCAGTTATCTTTTTCACCAATTGCTCATCATTCATTCTCTCCATATGTTCAAACCATCACATCACCAGCTGCTCAACTTCATCAGCCGTCTCCCATACAACTCCAGTTCTCCTTTGCACTTCATCATTTCTCACTCGATCCATAGACATCACTCCACACACACTCCTCAGACACCTCATCTCCATTACATTCAAACGTTGCCTCTCTCCTGGACACATATTCTATGTTTCAGCCCCATATAAAATTGTTGGTACCACAACATCCTCATACACCCTTCTCAATGCATCCATTCTAAGCGAACAGCATCTAAACACTTTTGTCATTCCTTCCAGCACCTTTCCTACTTCATTCATTCTAAACTTCACTTTTGCATCTATTCTTCCACCCACAGCAACATGTAACCCTAATTACTTAACTCAAGGCGTCCCATCGACGTATGGATACGTTACCACATTTTGTCACGATGACACCTGACACAGTCTCCCTACGTTTTGCAGTTGCGACGTCCATCATTTGCACATTTTTCAAGTTTCAATGGTGATTTTTGTAGGCATATGTGGAAGACCTTCCTTTCCCCAACCCCAGGTGGGGATAATGCCTGGCCCCACCTAACCCCCCCCACGCCATTTTCTCGGCAACTCACCTGTTAGCAGTGACATGGCCTGTCTAGACATGTCGCACCATGGTCTCTCTGATGACGAAATTCAAGGCAAAAGTGATTCCCGAGGTGCAGGGCAAAGGAAGAAAGAAGCCAGAGGAAGAAACAAGTAGAAATGATGAGACGGTAACATCGTAAAGGAAGGTGCCATATGCTGATGTTTCTGGTGAGTGAACAATGCTTATTGTGTGAAAACCAATATACTCTTGTACTACAAATAAATTCGTACCAAATAAATAAACATTTACATATAATGAGTGGTTTGGAACAGTTGCCCCCTCCCATGAAAATGTCTTCTCTGGAGCCTGGCCTGAGAGAACACGGTACCAAGGTGAGGGTACTGTTACCTGTATTTGGTATTTCTAAACTCAACTGAGCACCTTCTCTCTAAATTTTCGATGTTTCTTATAAAATGCGGAGGTTTTAGCAAAAAAAAAAAAAAAGGGTTTTGAAAATCTGCTGGGATTGGGGGGTTTGGTCAGTGATGAAAAATCTGTCGGGACGTGGCGGGTTAAAACACTCTACCTCCTCAAGCAACCCATCATTCAAAACAATAATCCTCCTCCTGCCATCTACCAACCTTGTACATTTCATCACTTTACCCTTATTCTCATTTACTTACAATTTCCTTCTTTCACACACCCTTCCAAACTCCTCTACCAACTGTCTCAGTCTCTCCTCCGAATCAGCCACAAGTTCAGTAACCTCCGCAAACAGCAGCTGATTTAGATTCCACTCACTACCAACAGCATTAACCACATTCAAACCTCCACGTAACACTTGCATTCACCCCATTCATATGAATATTAAACAACCAAAGCGACATCACACATCCCTGCCACAGCCCCACTCTCAAGTGAAACCAATCACTCACAGATTTCCCACTCCTACACATGCTCTACTATGTATGTAAAAACTTCTCACTACTTTTAGCAACCTACCATCAAGTCTACACAATCTTAACCCTTCGTTAGTCAGGTGCGGTGTTTTGGCAACCCCCCCCCCTTTTTCTTTTAAGCTCATATTTCCTAGTCGGTAATTCGAATATTTCTCTCCGTTCCAGGACTCTCCTGATTCAGTTAGGGGAGGGAGCATGTGAAATGGTTTAGTCCTGCTCTGCTGTAATGAGAGAGAGGGGCACTTCCCCCAGTCCCTGGGGTGTCCCGTCACCCCATCAAACTAACCATTTAGATCATATTGTGATATAGGTTGTTTTATTTTAATCTTATTTTTCCATATTTATCATTATACTAACTTTAAAAAATCACAAAATGTATT
Source organism: Coenobita brevimanus (assembly GCF_032717465.1). NCBI lineage: Eukaryota > Metazoa > Arthropoda > Malacostraca > Decapoda > Coenobitidae > Coenobita > Coenobita brevimanus. The sequence goes on along the minus strand of NC_136997.1, from coordinate 37,306,067 downwards.
TTCGTGTGCTTGTTTACCTGGCAAATGAGATATGAGTCCACATGTTATTTTTGTATTGGCATTATAATTTATTGTATTTTATCATTATAGATTAATAAACACCACTTACAGGGCTTTCAGTCTTTTCATTAGGGTTTGCAGCGATACGTTGAAGCGGCAGTATGAATATATTTTACGTGTTAGTAACACTACTTGTATTATTATTTTGGGGTGTTATAACACCTCACCGGAATAACCACGTTTGAATACCCCACGGGACTAACAAAGGGTTAAAACAGTCCACAAAGACTCCCTATCCGTTCTGTCATACTCTTTCTCTAAATCCATGAACGCCCAAAACACATCCTTACCTTTTGATAAATACTTTTCACACACTTGTCTCACAGCAAACACCTGATCCATGCATATCCTCTCTCTCCTAAAGCCACATTGCTCATCACAAATCGTTCCCTCTGTGCCTTCTCTAACTCTGTTAATTAGCACTCTGCCATACACCTTACCTACAACACTCAACAGAATTATACCTCTAAAGCTAGTACTGTACATTCAAACTTATCGCCCTTATCTTTATACAACAGAGCCACACAAGCACTTGCCCAATCAGTTGGCACCATACCTCTCACAAAACATACATTCAACAATCTTACTAACCATTCAACAATAGTCGCTCCACCACCTTTCAGGCATTCCACAGCACTTCCATCCATACTTACCACTTTCCCTGTTTTCATCACCTTTACTGTCTCCTGCACTTCCTTCATCGTGATCAAGGAATCATTCAACTCTCCCAACACATTTATTCCTTGTACCCGTCCATCTGCCACAATCTCAGCCTACCTTTCCTACTCTACATTAAACAATCTTTCAGAGAATTCCGCCTATCTCATCTTTACTGCATCCAACTCAGTTAACATCCTGCTTTTACCCGCTCTTCCTTCCCAGACTCTCCCTTTCACACCCTTTACATCTCCTTTCAAATCATTCTCTTATTTTGTTGAAAATTCTCAGTCAACCGCTTACCCAACCTCTCATCTGCTGCCACTTTAACATAACACACAGCCTTTCTTGCCCCATTCCTCTTTTCTTTATACCTCTCATATGACACCTCATCATCCCTCTGCAACCACACTTCATATGCATGTCTCTTCTCAGCCACAACCATAATTACTTCCTTGCACCACCATTCACTCCCCTTTCTTACACCGCCACTCACTCGTCTCACACCACAGACCTCTTCCGCATGCCCCACCACAGCACTGTTAAACAACCGCCATTCCTCCTCCACACTACCATATTCCTGATCATTCACTGCCTTCCACTCATCTTTCAATTTCTCCTGATACTCTATCATTTTCTCTCTTTGATCCAACTCACCGACTCTCAAAACCTCACTGCCACAGCTTACTCTCCTAGCTCTCACCCATCTCTTACGTAATCTCAACTTTCCCTCCACCAGGCAGTGATCGGACATACCTCCACCCTCCCCTCTCAGAACTCTCACATCCAACAATCTTCCTATTACACTTCTAGATACAACCACATAATCCATCAATGATTTATCCACAACCCTTCCACCCTCCTGTCTCACCCATGTATACTTATAAATATCTTTCTTCTCAAACAGCGTATTTCGAACCACCATCTCTCGCTCAACACACATCCCTATCATTCGTTCCCCATTTTCATTTCTTCCAGGCACACCATGCATACCAACTACACCTTCAACTGCTACATTTCCCACTCTAGCATTCAGATCTCCCATCATTACCACATTCACATTCCCTTCAGAACTCAGCAGACATTCATCAACATCATTCCAGAAAGACTCCCTCTCTTCTTCATCCCTTTCACTACCAGGCCCATATGCACTCACAAACACCCACAACTCATGTTCAAACTTCGCTTTCACCCACATCAGTCTCAATGACACCTCCTTCCATTCAGTCACACACTGCTGTACTTCCGGACTCACTAACAAGGCCACACCTTCTCTTGCCCTTCCTCTATCAACACCTGACAATGTTCCATTCACACTTCCAAACAGAGACTCACCCTTCCCTTTCATCTTCGTTTCAGTCAAAGCTAACACATCCAACTTTCTTCTCACAAACATTTTCCCAATCTCCTCCCCTTTAGCCTCAGTCGTACTACATCCACGCACATTCATAGACTCAATCTTCAGGGTACGGGGATAACTCAATCCCCCATATATAAATATATATATATATATATATATATATATATATATATATATATATGGGGGATTGAGTTATCCCTGTACCCTGAAGATTGAGTCTATGAATATATATATATATATATATATATATATATATATATATATATATATATATATATATATATATATATATATATATATATATATATATATATATATATGTGTGTGTGTGTGTGTGTATGTGTGTGTGTGTGTGTGTGTAAAATTGTTACTGTTCGTACTAGCATATAGTAATGGACTTGACATAGATAATTGAAGGGGTTTGTATATAAATGAAGTGTTATTATTAAAATACTAGAAAAAGGTGGTAAAGAGTAAAGAGCAAAATAGCTTGTGGATGATGGAGGGTGGTGGGATCAGTTGTGAAAACTCAGGTTGTAACGTCAACTCACTGCCTGGTTTTTTTTTTTTTTTTCTCCAATCTCTGTTATCTTAAAATAACCCTATCTTAATTGTTACATGGTTTGATTGTTGTAAATATGATAATTGTAGTTCTAAGTATAAAACACGTCTTATATGTTTGTGCGAAGTGTTTGTCTGTCAATTTTTTATTAGGAACATATTAGTTCAGTGGTGAAATTTATTTGTGAAGTTCTAAGCAAAAAAAAAAAAAAAGTGTATGTTCAGGCTTTGTGGGAGAAAAAGAGTAAGAGTATATTCACTCACTGGATAGAAGGTGCATGTGCAGGGTGTATAGGATGGTGATGGTTGTTATGGGCGTCAACATGCCCCATCACCCTCGATGACTCAGCGTCGTGGTGATGGAATAGCGGTGAGTAGTGGTGAGTGTTGTGGGTGAGGTGAGTGGTGAGCCAAGGCTGGTGAATGCAGGCTTAGGTGTTGCTGCCTTGTCTCTCCCCTGTAACCTCTAAATCAGCGCCTCCTCGCTCTCTGCCTTGTTGCTTGTTCACGCCACTTCCTCCTTACTTTATTACTTTTTGCTCCACTTCCTTTCCTCCTCTTCTTCTTAGTTGGTAGTACTTCATTTTCCCTAATTGATGTGATTAACTTGTAGGCTTGGAGACTGTTGATAGACGTAGTTTATCGTTGTTATTGTTTCTCGCAAATCGTGGAGTTGTGGTTGGGTTGGTTAGTGGTAGAGGCGAAGTTAAGTTGTGTTGTTGCTTTGCCAGCTCCCAATCTCTGCTTTGCTTGTTTTCTATTTTTCGTTACTGTGATTGTGCTAAGTCGATACACTGAGTGTAATCGGTTTGTTTTCGCCGCTTGCCCCCAGTGTTGATTTACGTAGTTGTATATATGTCAGGACTCCATATTATAAACACAAATCATAATAGATAGCATGATGGATAGATAGATAGATAGATAGATAGATAGATAGATAGAGCACCAGACAAGGTGTGGGAAAAGGAAATTAGCTTGCAACTCTTAAGTGAAGGAATGCTGGACATGCACCGGAAGCTGTACATACACACACACATACAGTGTTCTAGAAGCTTCATAACAGTATAGCCCACATGACACGACCCCTGCTAAACGAGAATGTAGGAATCAGAGCTCAGAAAGGGGCTAGCCATAATAGAACCACCAGGTAGCGGAGAGATCAAATAAGAAGAGGGGTCCAGCTAGACTTAGTATATTAAGTCCCCTGTGTACTACATATGCTGCTCAGCTTAGACTTTCTTTTAAGTTAATAAATCAAGATCAACTCCCTGTATTCATCTTTAACTCCTCCTGCTCTTCGATTACCAAAATAACTTTAAATTACCTAAAGAACTATAGGTCGTGGATGATGACGAAATTAACTTGCTAGAGTATGTGTCAAAATTTAAAGAAAGATTGGCCTATATTATGGAAGTAGTCAGAGCACACTTGGAGTAATCTCAGATGAGGACGGGTAGGACCACTCCAAGAAAGTCAGGAAAGTATCAAGTTCTTCTTTTGCTTCCCATTCATGGTCAGCCACTGCAGGCAAGTTTCGCAGCCCTGTATGCAACAGAGAAGAGGATGGGTGAAGTTAATTATGCAATCTTAACCCCAGACCAAAGGAAGGAAGGAAGGAAGGAAGGATGATTGTGCAATGTGAACATGTTGAAGAAGTATCACAGGCAAGACTCATACCTCACTATTGATGCATGCATGATGTCGGCTATCGAGTTAGTGGAGGATGAGGCCTGCCCTTTGAATTTGACCCAGACGACTAGTTGGAGAGAAAACCAGGAGGCACGGAATACTTTAACCAGTAAATTCTCCCATTTGACAGCAGTGGGGTGTGCCAAACTTTTTACCCCTCTCAGGAAGTTTCCTGATGTCCTACAGGACAAGCCAGGATGGACAGAAGTGGCACAGCACAACGTGGATGTTGGACATGCCAGCCCATAAAGAAATCACCCTACCGTACTAGTCCTCAGAAGAAGTCCGTAATCCAAGAAGAACTCATCTACATGCTGCGAAAGGGTTTAATCGAGACATGTCGAAGCGAGTGGTGCTCCCCGGTCATAGTGGTACCAAAACCTGGTTTGTCATATCGTTTTTGTGTTGATTATCGCCAAGTCAACTCTCTTACCAAGACTACTCACATCCTAGAATGGATGACTGTGTAGATGCTATATATAGGCAGTGCAAATTCAGAACAAAGCTAGCTTTGATGAAGGGAAATTGGCAAGTCCCTCACACAGAAAGGGCCCAAGCAATTTCCTGTTTTGCCAATGGTGCCAATACTTGTAAATGTAAAGTCATACCGTATGGTATGAATATTGTCCCTGCCACCTTCCAGAGGCTGATGAATGATCTCACAAGGGATCATAAGGGATGTGTCACTTATACAGATGATGTGGTTGTTTTTAGGAACTCCTGGGAGGATCACTTGAAACAACTAGATGCCTTGCTCCAGAGACTGTCCTCTGCTAATTTAGTCCTTCATAAGTGTGAATTTGAAAAGGTTCAAGTATAGCACCTAGGCTTTGTGGTAGGATTAGGCCAAGTGAGCTCACCTGATATTAAAGTCAGGGCCATTGCCAATTCTCTCCACCCTAAAAGTAAGAGAGGTGCAGCAATTCTGTGGTAAGGTAGGGTACAACAGACGTTTTGTTCTGAACTTCTCTGATCTTGTAGCCTCCCTCACAGACTTATTAAGAAAAGAAATGAAATATGACTGGAAGTCAGAATTTGAGGATGATTATTCTAAAGTCAAAGCCATCCTATCAAGTCACCATGTGTTTCAAGCTCCAAATATTGATAAACCCTTTATATTAGCTGTTGATGCCAGTGGCGTACGTTCCGGCGCGGTTTTGCTTCAGGATAATTATTATCTAAAGTTTTCAGATGCTTGTGTTTTATTTTAACAAAAATTTCAACAAGGCCCAGAGAAAATATTTAACTATTGAGGAAGAACTCCTTGCACTCATATTTGTTCTGCAACGCTTCTCTGTTTATGCTGGTCCAGGGCCAGGTACTTTCAACAGAGTATGGCACCGTTCCCTGCTGTCCAAACTCCCTTGCTATGGACTAACGTCTGTTGTTCCTTTGATTTCATCATATCTTAGTGACAGGAAAATAAGTGTTAAAGTAGATGATGTATATTCCAATTTTCACTCAACGCCAGTGTGCCGCAGGGGTCAGTTCTGGCGCCAACCCTATTCGTGGTTCATATTAATGATCTCTTATCTGTTACCCACAATCCCATCCACTCATACGCAGATGACTCAACACTACATAGCTCATTCAAAGTAAGACACCCATTTACAGAGTCTAATATCTCTACCTCTCCACTCAGTACAGCCATCTCCATAAATCAAGACCTATCTACGATCAGTGAATGGGGACAAAACAACCTTGTCCCATTGAATGCTAGTAAAACTAAATATATATAATTTACTAATAGACAGATATTGCCAGATTTGTACATTACCTTCAGTGCAACTAATATTCCCATCTCCAAAAGTATTGAAATTCTTGGAGTCTCACTTAGCAATGCCCACAGCTGGACCTCTCATGCTAGATCACTTGCTAAAACCGCCTAAAAAAAAAAAAAAAAAAAAAGGATTATTATAGCTAACTGCTCATCAGTGAAGAGTCCGTAACTTCTTCACTGATGAGCAGTTAGCTATATTTTATAAGAGACATGTGCGCTCTCAGCTTGAATATTGCTCACCCTTGTGAAATAGATGTGGAGTGGTTGCATTAAAATAACTAGACAAAATTCAGAACAAAGCTGTTTGAAGTATAAACAACCCCCCTGCCATTACAAATAAACTACCTCCCCTACAAGTAAGAAGGAATGTTGCCTCCCTTGCATTATTTTGCAGATATTTTTATGGCAAAAGGTCAGACGAAGTTGCGTCCATGGTGCCACTTCTCCATGCCTTCCCTCGTGCTACATGGGCATCTGGTAGCGCTCATGACTGGAATGTCACTCAGTTATATTGCAGAACTTCTGCCTATCAGAATTCTTTTATTCCCCGAACTGCATCTCTCTGGAACTTGCTTCCCCAGAGTTGTTTCCCTCCAAATTTCAACCCACAGCTGTTCAAGTCTAACTGTTACATATATTTTATGAACAGAGGGCATCATTAATCTGGTGTATGGATTATTTTATTTAATCATTTGTTATTCTGTCCTCCATTCTGTTATTAAAAAAAAAAAAAAGATTGACCCACTGGGCCCCGTTTCTCCAAGAATACTCTCTAGAGGTTCATCGTGTAAAATAGGTTACTAACGTTCCAGCAGATTTCCTGTCCGTGATTTAACTTTGTACAATACCCAGAAATCTCCCTTAGGTAAATTTCTTTTCCTCAGGAAGGGAGGTGTCATGGCTGTAGTTACCCCGAGGTGTATGAGATGACAAGCGTGTGAAACAGGTGACCGCTAAGGAAGACAGAGAAGGTGAAACGGCCAAGAAAACTCAATCTTTTCTCGAGAGTCTGCATTTCCCAGTCTAGGCTTCCATATCTGTTTTTTCACCCCGAGCTGGAGAAAATTGTTACCTCGCTCTTTTCCACTGTTTGCACGGCTGCTGAGAGAAATTATTTAATCATTTTAGTGTTTTTCTGTTTCTAGGGAAAAAAACATTAACTATTTTCCGTATACTACACCGGAGAGACCTTGTCCTTGGCCTAAACTGGTGTGACATAAATGTAGGTGGAGCTATTGAGATTGCTTTCCAATGACTGACCAGCTCCGCCTCCCTAATAACTCTTAATTCGCTGAGAGCTATGATGTGTTAGCTTATAATATTGGTAGATCATGCCCTCTGTATATGTAGTAGACTGTTAGACTGTTGATTATACTTAAGTCAGTACATTGGCTCGTTAAGTTTAAGAAGAAGGAGTAAACTGTTATGTAAGCTTGAGGAACTAGGGAGAGATACATTTTTTCACACATTTTAATACTAGATTCATTACTGCAGATACACTCGCTCACTTTGATTACGAAGCAAACTATTTGTGCACCAATTCTTCTTTTGGTATACCTCTCCATATCATAGGGGTGTGTGGTTATATTGCCAACGAGTTTTCCTAATTCCTCAGGCTGTGAGTACTTGGCTTCCATTTACTGCAACTTGGTTAGGCGAGAGAAATAATTTATTGGTTTATATTTGAATTGTTAGGCCTATGTGATCTCCTTTTGATATACGAACCTGATTTTGTTTTGGTACAGTGTAAAGAAAAGTATATTAATTTTTTTGTGAGCTTCATCTTACCCCTTTCACTTATTACTTAGGATTTAGAGTGCACCGTAATATATACCCATAACAATTTGGCGACCATGACAGGACAGCTCTGTGAAATGATATTCGCATCTTTGACCACACAGTGATTACTTTTACCAAATTTACCCATAATCAATATTTATAGGCCTAACAATGAAAGTGATGTCAGAATGTCTTTGAATTCTACAGTAGGCCTTCTCAAAACAAAGTACAAACACTCACAAGGCATGACCTCATATTGCATGCCAAAACATACAGTTGAAAGAGTCTTCCCAAATCACTAAGACTGACTTACTTGATGTAATATTGTGCACCATGTTTGAGCACAATGAGTCCCCCATAGTTATTCGTGATCTACTTCATACCGCACAAATCCTAGATCCTGAAGTTCTGGCTTCGGGGACACTTGTATCCACTGATAATTATAATCATGATAATGATGACAAAGTGGAAATTGGGCTGGCCAAAATTGAGTCGAGAGACTTAGAAGTGTAAGCTAAAATGAGGGAACTATAAATACAAAGTCAAATGAGACAAAGCGAACTGGAGCATGAATACAGTCTAAGGCACCCTGATAGTTCAGTTCGTGATCATAATTCATCTGCCAGGCAATCTTGTTTTTTTTTTTTTTTATGCAAGGAAGAAGGAACCAAAGGCCGCGAGCCCGCAATTGTTGTTCCTTCCAAGAGAAAAACAAAATACCAGAGAGAGCCAAATTCAAGATCCGATCATTTCGAGATACCTGGACACACTGCGTTTGAAAGACTGAAGATCATAGGAAACAGGAAATACAGACAGAGGGAGACAGTTCCAGAGCTGACCTGTTGCATAAATGAAGGATTGGGAGTAACGGTTCACTCTTGCATTAGCGAGTTGGACAGAAAAGGGATGAGAGTTTGCTGCTAGATGGGTGCTACGCGCCCGTCCTAGAGGTGGAGGAATGCATGCAGACAGTTCAGAGGAGCAGTGACCATTGTAGTTGCAATAGAAAAGAGATGAAGATGCAACAGTGCAACGAAGAGACAGAGGCTGAAGGGAGTCAGGAAGAGGAGAAGAGTTAATGAGACGAAAAGCCTTTGACTCCACCCTATTGAGAAGAGCTGTATGTGAGGAGCCTCTCCACACATGAGAGTTGTGCTCCACACAAGGGCGGATAAAAACATTGTATAGAGTCAACAATTGTGCAGGGGTAAAGAAGGAACAGAGTCGGCTTAGCACACCTAATCTCTTGGAAGCAGATTTTACAGGAGATGTAATATGATCTTTCCAAAAGTCCCGAGTAAATGAAACCCCAAGCATGTTCAAGAATGATGCAGGATTAAGCTGAATATTATTAAACATTAGTGGGTATACCAGTGGAAGATTTTGTCATGTTGATAGGTGTAAAAACTGAATTTTTGATGCATTAAAAACAACCAGATTATTTTTACCCCAGTCAGAGATACGAGCCAAGTCAGACATTACGTGTGCCACAGCCTCATCCCTTGTTTGTTGAAGTGACTGCTGAGACGGACGTTGTGAGAACCGAATAGAAAGGTGAGGGGTGGAGTCATCAGCGTATGAGTGGATAGGGTTAGTTGTACAGGTTAGAAGGTCATTGATGAATAAAAGGATGAGAGTTGGAGATAGGACAGAGCCCTGAGGAACACCACTGTTGATAGATCTAGGAGAAGAATGATGGCCGTCTACAGCATCGGCTATTGAACGACCAGAAAGTAAGCTAGAGATGAAGGCACAGATAGAAGGATAGAAACCGTAAGAGGGCAGTTTGGAAATTAAAGATTTATGCCAGACTCGATCAAAAGCCTTAGAGATGTTAAGTGCAATGGCTAAGCTTTCACTAAAGTCCCGAAAGGAGGATGACCAGGAGTTTGAAAGGTAGGTGGGAAGATCGCCAGTGGAGCGTCCCTGACGGAATCCATACTGACAATCAGAAAGAAGGTTGTGACAGGAAAAATGCTTTAAAATTTTTCTATTAAGAATTTACTCGAAAACTTTTGAGATACAGGATGTTAAAGCAATTGGACGATAGTTAGAGGGTTGGGAATGCTCACCCTTCTTTGGGACTGGCTGAATGAGAGCAAACTTCCAGCAAGAAGGAAAGGTAAAAGTTGATAGCAAAGGTGAAAGGGCTTGCCTAGACAGGGTGTAAGAACAGAAGCACAGTTCTTGAGAACAACAGGAGGGACTCCATCAGGCCCATATGCCTTATTAGAATCGAGGCCAGCAATAGCAGAAAATACATCAGCTGAAGAAATTTTAATGTCAGCCATGGGGAAGTCAAAGGGGGGAAGTGATGGAGGAACAGCACTGGAATCGTCTAAGGTGGAATTGGAGGAGAAAGTCTGAGTGAAGAAATCTGCTTTATCAGTAGAAGAAAGAGCTACAGAGCCATCAGAGTGGAAAAGAGGAGGGAAGGATGATGAGGTAAAGTTGTTAGAAAGGTTTTTGGCAAGGTGCCAGAAGGAGCAGGAAGAATTCGAGATGGAGAGTTGAGAGCATTTAGTATGGATGACATTATTTTTAGCAGAGCGAAGAACAGACTTAGCATGATTCCGGGCAGAAACGTATAAAAGATGTGATTCAGTTGTGGGTTGGCTCCGGTACCTTTTATAGGCCCTCTCCTTGTTGCGGACAGCATTAGAACAAGCGTGATTGAACCAAGGCTTTCTTGCATTAGTCAGAGGATATGAGAAAGTAATGTATGCTTCCATGCCCGAGAGAATAACCCCCGTAATGCACAAGGCATACTCAGATGGCTCCCGGCCATGGAAGCAATAATCATTCCAGTGAAAATCAAAGAAGTATTGCCTGAGGGCCCCCCAATCCACAGCTCCAAAGTGCCACAGACGACGTTTCTTTGGAGGGTCCACAGGCCATACCGGAGTGATAGGACAGGTTAGGGTGATAAGGCTGTGGTCGGAGGAGCCCAACGAAGAAAAAAGATTAACAGTGTAAGTAGAAGGATTAGTAGTAAGGAAGAGGTCAAATATGTTGGAGCTCTCTCCAAGGCAGTCAGGGATACGGGTAGGGTGCTGTACAAGCTGCTCTAGGTCATTAAGGATAGAAAAGGTGTTGGCTAGTTCACCAGGTGGATCAGTGAAAGGAGAGGAGAGCCAAATGTGGTGGTGGACATTGAAATCTCCTAGAATGGAGATTTCAGAGAAAGGAGAAATGGATAGAATGTGTTCCATCGTAGAAGTAAGATAGTCAAAGAATTTTTGATAGTAGAATTAGGAGATAAATAAACAGCGCAGATATATTTAGTCAGAGAATGACAGGAAAGCCGAAGCCAGAATGTAGAGAATTCAGAAGAATCGAGTTCAGGAACACAAGAACAAGATAGGTTGTTGTGTACATATATGCAACATCCACTTTTGGCTTGAAATGAGTATAGAGAAAGTAGGAGGATACAGAAATGGGTTTGCTTTCAGTTGCCTCAGACAGATGAGTCTCACTTAGAAAAAAAAAAGGGGAGGTTTAGAGATGGAGAGGTGGTGCTCAGCAGAGCAAAAGTTAGAGGAAAGGCCGCAAATGCTGCAGAAATGAAGGAGAAGAGAGTCAGACAGTGGTTCCAGGCAGCTCGAGTCGTCACCGGGAGAGGGGCGGTAGATGGGGGTATTTATGGTCCCACCCCCATTAGTGCTGCAGAGTGTTTTGAAATGAAAGGCTGAAGAGGCGCATATTTCTTTACCAGCTGAGCAATGTGCTGACTACGACTGTGTGAAAGATGCCATTCTCAAAGCATGTGAGATCGTACCAAAGGCAAATAAGCTTAAATTTAGATTTACTTTTAAAGAGAAAGATCAAATCCATGTACAATATGCAAGAGTATTCACAGATGTATTTTATCAATGGTTACATTCTAAGAAAGTTATTGATTTCTCTTAATTGAGAGAATTAATAATCTTGGAAAACATCGTTGGTAACCTAGATAATGATGTTGCTACTCACCTAGTGAAGAAAGATTTTGGTACCCTAGCTGAGGCTCCAGTTGTAACAGACAATTATAGTTTAATTCATTTGTACGAACGTATCTTCAGTCATTTGTTATGGCTAAGAGAGTCAGCAACCAGTTGTTGTGATCCCCTATTCTTACAAAGGCAAGTTAATGCCAAGTGACACTACTGGGAACACTGAAACTCCAAGAAGTGTTAGCTCCACTTCCGTAGGTAAGGCCAGTGTTGCCAGGGTCAGGAAAAAGTGTAAGATTTTCCCAATATTGCAAGAAAACGGGACTTTTAGAGGATAGGTGTTGGCGAAAACGTGAGCAAAGTTTCAAAGTGAAACCTATAATTTGGCAAACTCTTAGGGGTCTTTTGAAACCAGCAGTGAGCAGCCACCCACAAAAAGTTTTTGCAGTAGTCAAACACCTTCCCCTCAAGCAGTGCATATTCTTGATACGGCCAGGGTGGAGCTTTCAGTCGCTGAGAGGCAGACTCCTATACAGCCGTTTTTTGACAAAAGTAAGACTGCAGAAGTGCAGGCGTTAGGATCAATTGAGAATGCTGCTAAGACTCCATGACAATGTCCTCCCCCAAGCAGTAAGTAAAGTGACTCCTCCCCAGATAATTTATTCGATAACTTCATATCTAAAGGGATAATTTCACTTAATGGAAAAGGTGCTAAAGGAAGCCACTATACATGAGACACAGGTGTTTCACAGTCACTATTGTTGAAGGAGATAGTTGATGTAACTGACCCTAATGAATGTGTCTTGTTGCAGGGTATAGCTGAGTTTGTATTCCCCTAGTTGGGGTGAAATTCTAGTCAGAGTTAGTTACCGGTTCAGTGTGTGTGGGTATTGTTGACAAGCTACCTATACAAATGGAAACTAGAACAGGCAAAGTCAACTATGATCATCATGATCCAAGATCTCCCATCTTATGGAACGGAGGTACTGAGCGACAGGAACAACAGCACACGTACTCGCCAAAAGCGCGGTTCGTTCAACCTGGGTGGCGCAGTTCTTGGAAACATCTTTGGATTGGCTACAGAAGATGACCTTAAAGAAATAAACAACAAATTTAATAATATAGCTCAGGTACTAACATACCAAGATAAATTCATCACAGGACAGAACTCAGCAATGAAAACAATTGTGAAAAATCTGAAAAAAGCAGAAAACATAGCTCTCGAGAGTGTAGATAAAATAAATGAAATGGAGGGAAACGTTACACTTTTCCAACACTTCTCCATCATCACAGAACATATTGACACGATTCTACTACAATTAGAGAACACTAGAGATCGTTTCAGGGCACTTATGCAAGGAATTTCGAATGCTGGTGATGGCAAGATCACAATTGGCTTACTCCCAGTTCATGAGCTACGTCAGATAGTTAGTCAAGGCATACATAAACATAAATTGAAGCCATTGTTCCGCAGTAGGGAATTCATGCAATATTATCCATATTTAGAAGCAACACTAACACCAACATCAGTAGTAGTTCATGTACCATTCATCACTGAAGACCTGTTCACAGTATACCAAATACATCCCTTCCCCTATAAAAATAACAACACTTTGGTCATCATCAACATCAACACAGACACCGAACTCATCATGGTCTCCAAGAGACGGGACACTGTCACTTTCGCAAGTGAATCAACGATTGAACGAAAGTGCTGCACATCCTTACATGCTGTTCATCTTTGTCCTGTGTACATTTTCACTATTCAGCCTACTGATACAGTCCCTTGTGAAATGGCCATCATCAGAAATGACAATATTCATCATCATTGCAACTTCACTTTTGCTCCAGATAAACTTGTACACCATCAACGCATTGGACACTCACAGTTTTTTTATTTCCCTCATAACACATCAGTTTACATAGTCTGGCCAGATATACCACCATCTCATAAATCAGCATCAGGATTATACATAGCACCAGACTACTGTGCGGTATTTACACCAGCCATGTCTACTTTATCCACCATCAATCACTATGCCATTCTCATTCATACACACAAACATTTCCACCCACTGCCTGATATGGACTTAAACATGAGCACAAGTATTAAGCTGACTTCACCTAAGTTTGAAACTGATCAATGAAACAATGAAGCCCTGGGAAGATTTGAGTTTGAGTATGTTCAACCCATATTTTGTGTATAGCCCAGCACCTACTGTCTTTATAATCGTCTGCATTGTAGTTGCAGTACCGCTGTTCGCAATGCACAGAATGCATGCAAGAATTGCTAATTTGGAGTCATTATTTAGTGGGGGGAGAGTTAACATCCAAGTTAACCCCCGTGAATGAAGTGTACATATTTTGTATATAGTATTATATATATATATATATATATATATATATATATATATATATATATATATATATATATATATATATATATAAAATAAAATACAAAGAAGAATGACCCATGTATGGCATACCAGTACCATTATCTTTAAATGAAATATTAATAACTCTTACCATAATCTTAATTTTAAACTATTATTTTTTTCTTGCATGTATGCATTTCACTACAATAACCCAAGTACATACTGTATTACAGTTAAATAATTTACTTTTAATGCATTTGTTCAAATATGTATACAACTTGTTTAAAATGTAATATTACTGAATAATCACTATTTACTATAAATATTTTATGTATACAATATTCATACAATTATGTTACTTTTACAATATTATGTATTTCACTTAATTAGCTTATAAGTTCATTATAATATGTATATAATATGTATTGATATGTTATGACTATTACCTGTCAATGGTACGCCATTTTCGCGTGACCGAGCATATATTAGGACTCCATATTATAATTACAAATCATAATAGATAGATAGATAAATAGATAGATAGACAGCTCTAAGCGAGCCTGGGAATGGGAAATGATCTTGCAGGTTACATTGAGGAAAAGCTGACGACAGACTAGGAAGCAGGAGTCAGGAGATGATGCAGTTAGTTTGTCAGCGATCACCAGGTGAACACACATACACACATACTCACAAACAGGCTTCTAGAACTTTCCATCCACAGGGAACACACGTGATACGTCTCCTGTTTCACCAGAATTTAGGAAAGAGAGCTCAGAAGGAAGCTAGCCATAGAACAGACAGGTCGCAGGGAGAAGGGCTTAGCAACTTGAGAGAGAGACAGAGAGAGCGAGACAGAGAGATAGCTAGCGGGACTCTACTTTATACTTCGCTCTGTGTGAGAGACTTGTTAATATTTCCAAGACAAATAAAAATAGTCCCATACTATTCTTTACCTCTCCTGTCACTACATGACAAATGGAAAAGAAGATTATCTACTTACAAAGCTACTCAAGTATAACAACCGCTCGTCCACAAGTCTAATATATATATATATAACTCCACTACAAGTAACTACAAAGTCTTTTATGACAACTTTCCTTTTGGATAATGCCTTAGTGGGAGAACAAGTGAGTGCTGTTACCTGCATGTCAAAAAAAAAAAATCCCCTGGATGTGCGTAGGACTAAAGAGCTGGAAGTTGTATGTCCCAAACTGTTTCCCACATTTGCTGTAACTAGAGCTGTGACCGTGAAGACCAGCCAAGATAATGTTGACAGTAATGGTAATGATAATGTCGACGATGCTTTTGGGCTTCACGATACCGTCTTTGCCCAGGAGACTGACTCTGAGTTTGCTGAGTCTCCCCTGATTGATGTAACTGCAAGGTTAGCTGACATGTAAAGATCTGATCCGGGGATTACCACTGTAACTCAGCAGTCTGGGATAATGAATGTGCGTCTGTACTGTCAGAATGTTAATAAGTCCAAAAAACATGTTAATGCTACGATGGGGACCTCCAAGTGTTGCTCAAGATAACGAGTGGTAGAATGTACACTCGAAGGCACTAGTTTCTCCCCCCTTTGTAGCCGGAGTCACTGCCAATGAGCGCCCAGACGATCGAACAGCCCACACCCACCGCCCCTACCCCAACCCTAGTGTAAACGTTGGTGGACAGATGTGGAACGGCCAAAGTTGGTGATGTTACAGTGTGTCATGATTGTTTTCATACACAATCAGAACCAATAGTGGTAAGTATAGAAAGGTATTTAATGTGTAATACTGTGCTGTTATCCACAACATATGACAAAGGCACGAAAATAAAAACATACAATGTACTGTGTTTCTATATAGGCCTACTTGCATCCTATATTATGTTTTAAAATAAGTATAATATAGTGAACAAATTCTGTTGAAAGATATATCTTTTCTCATCCACTGTCACTCCCACCTCCACCACCCTACTCTCTGGGCGTCTGTTTCCACAAAAGTCTCCTTTACTCTCCCGTCTCCCAGTCCCTCCCTTTATTAACCAACATAAACTATGGTGATGATGAAATGAGCCGTCTGGTATTGATAATATTAATATTATAATACACCTCTGTATTAAACACCAACAAATCAATAACACAATACTTCGGAATATCTGTTGTAAGGTGTAACGTGACAAACACAGTGCAAGTTGGACCTTGTGTTACGAGGACATACGGTTGTTTATCGTTAACACAGGCTACTCCCCCAGTATCCCTGCTTGTCGTAAAAGGCGACTAAAAGGGTTGGCGGAGGGTTAGTGCCCCTCCCCAGAAAACAACTAACTAAAAAAACAAACAAGAAGCCTCGGACAAGGACTGACCAAACGATGACGACCCAGGACCGGACAAAGGACTTGGTAATGAGTATATGGAATGTAAGAGGAGCGAATGATGAGATGAAAGAGAGAGAGATTGTCCAGGTGCTTGAGGGTGCGAAAGTGGATGTATGCGGAATAACTGAAACAAAATGGAGAGGAGAAAGTGTGAGAGAATGGGAGTATGGATGGGGTATATGTGCAGGAGTACTCGTAGATGAGAATGAGAGGGCAAAGGAAGGAGTGTGTATAGTTGTGGGTAAAAGATGGAAGAAGAGCATAAGACAGTATGGATCAGTTGGGTCAAGGATTGTGTGGGTAAAGTTGAAAGTTGGAATACAAATGTGGGCGATTGTGTGCGTGTATGCGCCAACGCAAGATCGTGCTAGAAGAGTGAGAGAAGAGTTCTGGACAAATGTGGAAGTGTGCATGGAAAAGTTTGGAAGGAATGAGAGAGTGTTTTTGATTGGGGATATGAATGGTAAAGTTGGTAATGTGAAGGTGGATGGAATAGTTGGTGAGTGGGGTGTGCCTGCCGAGATAGATGAGAATGGGAGTGCGTTAGTGGACATTTGTGCTGAGAGGGGGTTGGTGATAGCCAATACCCTCTTCAGGCATAAAATGATCCACAGGTATACATGGCGAGTGATGAGAAGGGTGGGTGGTGAACTGAATGAAAGGAAGGCAATGATTGATTATGTGTGTGTGGATGAAAGGATGCGAAGATGTGTAAAGGATGCGAGAGTGTATAGTGGTTGGGGGAGTGGACTTTCTGACCATTACTTGGTGGTGGCCAGAATTAGGATGCAAGTGAGATGGAGGAATAGAAGAAGGGAAAGACGAGAGGAAGGAGTAGTTGCAAGGAGAGTGGAAAGGTTACAAGAGGATGAGAAAAAGGCAGAGTATAAGAGAGAAGTGGAGGAACGATTGGGCAAATATGAATTGGAGCAGATGGGAGACGTGGAAGGTGTGTGTAAGATATTTACAGAAGAAATATGTGCAGCATGTGATGTGGTGTGTGGAAGGAAGAGAAGACGGAGGGGGGTGCAAGGAACAGCGTGGTGGACTGAAGAGGTGAAACAGGCTGTGGCACAAAAGAAGAAAGCATACAATGAATGGATGAGAAATAGGGGCGTAGAAGAAGTTGAGAGGCGGAAGAGAGAGTTATATGTGGAAAGGAAGAGAGAGGTGAAAAGATTAGTAAGAGAGAGTAAGAAGAGAGTGGATGAGGAATTTGGAAGGAATTTGAGTGTAAAGTGGAGGGACTGTAAGAAAATGTTCTGGAGAGAAGTGAAAAGAGTAAGACAGGGTGGAAGTGAAGTTAGCAGGGGAGTGAAAGATAAAAATGGTAGATTACTAGTGGAGAAGGGAGAAAAAGTGAGCAGATGGAGAGAACACTTTAAGGAATTGTTGAACATACAGGATGAAAGTAATGCGAGTATAAGTGGCTGGGGAATGGCTGGGAGAAGGAGGGACGTGAGAAGACAGGAAGAAATCAGTAGGATAGAAGTTGTGGAAGCAATGAAGAAAGTTAAATCAGGGAAAGCCCCAGGAATTGACGAGTGTGTGGTGAAATGCTGAAGCATGGGAGAGAGATAGTAGTAGAATGGATGTGGAAGATGTGCAGATTGGCCTGGGAGGAAGGTAGAGTCCCGGAGGATTGGAAGTTAGGTATAATTATTCCCTTGTACAAAGGAAAAGGGGAAAAAGAAGCGTGTAGTAATCATAGGGGCATTTGTCTTCTTAGTATAATAGGAAAAGTGTATGGTAGGATACTTATAGACAGAGTTAGAGAAAGAACAGAGAAATTAGTTGGAGAAGAACAGGGAGGCTTTAGGAAGGGAAGAGGTTGTGTAGATCAGATATTCATTCTTAGATCTTTAGTGGAAAAGTTTCTAGAGAAGGGAAAGAAGTTGTATGCGGCTTTCATGGATTTGGAGAAAGCATATGACAGGGTGGATAGACAAGGATTGTGGAAAGTGTTAAGAATATATGGAGTAGATGGGAAGTTGTTGAATGCTGTGAAGAGTATGTACGAGGGTGCGAAGGCTGCAGTGCGTGTGGATGGTGAACTAAGTGAATTTTTCTCTTTGAAAGTTGGTTTGAAACAGGGATGTGTCATGTCTCCATGGTTGTTCAATCTCTACATGGATGGGGCAATAAAAGAGGTACAAGGTAGGGTAGTGGATGTTGGAGTGGCCCTGGTGAGAGAGGATAGTGTTTGGAAACTCCCTGTACTGTTGTTTGCAGATGATACTGTGTTGTTGAGTGAAGACGAAGGGAAGCTGCAAGGCTTGGTGGATGAGTTTGAGAGAGTGTGTAAGAAACGGAACCTAAAGGTGAATGTAGGGAAGAGTAAAGTGATGGTCTTTGAGAGAGGTGAAGTTAGTGAATATACAGCGAGGTTAGATGGTGAGGAATTGGAAAATGTGAGTACGTTTAAGTATTTGGGTAGTGTGATGAGTAAGGATGGAGGTTTGGAGGGTGAAGTGCTTGAAAGGGTACAGCAGGGAAGAAAGGTTGCTGGTTCCTTGCAAGCAGTGATAAGAAACAGGGAAGTGAGCATGGAAGTGAAAAAGTTACTACATGACAGTATTGTGATACCAACTCTAACGTACGGAAGTGAAGCTTGGACATTGTTGGAAGGACACAAGTCAAGAGTGAGAGCAGTGGAAATGAGTTATTTAAGAGGAGCCTGTGGAGTCACGTGGAGAGACAGGCTGACGAATGAGGATATAAAGGAGCGTTGTGGTGTGGATGTGGATGTGATAGGAAGCGTTATGAGGAATACACTGAGGTGGTTTGGCCATGTGGAGAGGATGGAGGGTGAAAGACTGACGAAGAGAGTGTATGTGAGTGAGGTGGAGGGGGTAAGAGGGAGGGGGAGGCCGAGGATGAGATGGAGGGATGGGGTGGAGAGGTGTATGAGAGAGGGGTGTGTGAGTTGGGAGCAGGGCAGTGAAATGGCGGGGGACAGGGCGACTTGGAGGCGATTTGTTTGTGACCACCCCAAACGGGATTGAGGCGTCTGGCAATAGATAGATAGATAGATAGACATTATAAACGTGTAAGGTTTGTGTTCATGATATTGTAGGATGAAGCAAACGATCTAGGAATCGGCTCTGACGAACCACAAACTCTCTGCCTTCACGAAAATATGCCGACCTCTTCTCAAAACAGTGACACAATGTCATTATGAATACGACTGACCGACATTCAATCATATACATAATGACATTGTGTCACTATTCTGACGAGAGGTCGAAATATTCTCTTTTATGCAGAGAGTTTGTGGTCCGTCAGAGCCGATCCCTGATTCGTTTCGTTCATCCAATAACGACAGTAACATAACCCTTACGTGTTTATAATGTAGGGCTTAAACTGTCGCGTTAATATGAATTAATGGACGTCCAAAATCACATATAACCTGTGTTAACGATAAACAACCGTAAGTCATTGTAACGCAAGGTCCAACTTGCAGTGTGTGTCACATAACAGAGTACAACAGGATGAAATAGTTGGCAGGTATACCGAGATACTGTATTTTTTTGATTTGTTGGTGCTTAATACAGAGGTGTATGATATTAATATGATCAGTACCTGACGGATCATTTCATCATTATCTTACTTTATATTGGTTAACAAAGGGCGGGACTGGGGGACGAGAGGGTAAAAGAGACTTTTTGTAGAGACACAAACCCAGAGAGTAGGGTGGTGGAGGTGGGAGCCAGAATGGATGAGAAAAGACATCATATCTTTCAACAAATATTTGCTATACTATACGTATTTGTAACATTATAATACAGGACATAAGTATATACACAATAACACATAATACATTGTACGTCTTCTTTCATTTTCCCTTCTTTCTCATATGCTATGGATAACAACACAATATTACGCATTAAATACCTTTATGAACAGTCGTGGCCAAAAATAATCACCTATAATCCTGTATCCCGTGCCTCAGATTGGCTCCTTTATGCGCGGCAAGTCACACTGGAGTAAGAGGGGTTGAGAGGGAGGGGCCAGAGAGAGAAGGGAAGGTGGGTAGGGGGACGAACGATGGTGCTGGGGGTGGAGTGGGAGAGGGGAGGGAGGGTAGGCAGGAAAGGGAGAATGAAATGCGAAGTTGTGCCCACATAATTTGTCTATTTTCTTTCATTCAGGGCGTCATATAAAGGAGTTACTATTCCGTAGATAAAGATACATTACACCTTGTATAACGGCGTCAGAAAACAAGCTTTAGATAGGTGGTGATAGCAAGGACTGGCTCGTGAGAGAAGTATACTGACGTGACATTAAAAATTTGTGCGGAGCCAGATATTTGTTTATCCGTGCATTTTGACTTCAGACGCAGAATGGAATCTGGATGGCTTTGACTTGCGTAATGTTTGTGTAAGAAACTTCCTTTACCCTTAAATGTAATTAATTCTTGGAACTAAATACTATATGCAACCTTTGACATGGCTGTGTCAGCAGTAAATATGATCACCCTCGTAGTATACACTCCCTCTATACAGTCACCATCATGTCAATTCAGTAATTATTTAATGACATCTCTATATGAAAAGTTATTTAAAATAAATGTGCATAAAAGGTTAATAAATGTGATGTCTGTGCTCATTGGTGGATATAGTAACGGTATCTCTCATTACCTGTTAGAGGGAAAATGAAATACAGTCCTACCCAAACTCCCAAAATATATCTGTGCCAATGTTTACCGGCACCGGTCAAGCCAAAGCAACCAGGAAAGCCTTAGTAAGTAGTCCAGTGGCCTCATGCCTTAAAAACCTCGTGCAGGCTTCGCGGCACCGGGGAAACAATGTTGTTGATGGTTTGCTGGTTTAGTCTGAACAGCTCCCACTCGTCTTTGGTGTGCTGGAGGAGGCGGGCCCGTGTCCTCTCGTTCTCTGGCTTCCACTCGTAAGGTGACCAGATTTCATTGCCAGACGCCATGTATCCCAAACGGGGTGGACAAGGGCTTAGAGTTAATTGTTTTTTACAGGGAGGGGCACTAATCCTCCACCAACCCCACTTGACACGTAGGGATGCCAACAGCATCTGGTGTTCCCAGGCGGTCACCCATCCAAGTACTAACCAGACCCAGATTTATTGGAGCTAAAAGCGAGACATTGTCATGTGTGTGTGTGTGTGTGTGTGTGTGTGGAGAGAGAGAGAGAGAGAGAGAGAGAGAGACCGACATAAATGCGAGTGACAGCGACGGCTGCTACGCAACACCTCACCCTGAGAGTGCTAATTAAACATTAATGTCTCAAACGAACTCCAATGACCAATATACAGTACGGTGCGGTGAATGGGCAGACCACAGTTACCAGTTAGTATTACAGATTTTATATTAATCAGTATTTCATTTGGTTTGGATTAGGCATAATTTTACTAATTCATCATAATTTTATAAAAGAAGGTCATATTATATCTAATGTAATAGTAATTTTCTAAAAGAGGGTTATTTTAGATAATTTGCACAAAAAGCAGAACATTTTACTCACAATTAAAATAGGGGGACAGATTAAAAAAAAAAAAAAACGAGACTGTCCTGCCTAAAGGCAGGACTCTGGTCGCCTTATCCACGTGTTGACAATCTGGGCCCAAGTCAGTTTCGATGGCTCTGCGCTAATATTTGATCTGTCACGTCAGTATACTTCTCTCACGAGCCAGTCCTTGATATCACCCCCTATCCAAAGTTTGTTAGCTGACGCCACTATACAAGGTGTAACGCAGCATTATTTACCGAATAGTAACTCCTTTATATGATGGCTTGAATGAAAGAAAATAGACAAATTATGTGGCCATAACTTTGCACTTCATTCTCCCTCCCCTCCCTTCCCTCCCTCATTCCACCCATCACCATCGCTCGTCCCCCCACCCACCTTCCCTTCTTTCTCTGGCCCCTCCTTCTCAGCCCCTCTTACTCCAGTGTGACTTGCCACGCATAAGGAAGCTAGTTTGATGCACGGGGTACAGGAATATAAGTGATTATTTATGGCCACGACTGTACTTACCCCTACTGGTTCTAATTGCCTATAAAAACAATAATGCCATTGTAACATCACCAGCTTTGGCCATTCCACATCTATCCACCAATGCTTACACTGGGTATTGGGTAGGGGCGGTGGGTGTGGGCTGTTCGATCGCCTGGTTGCACACTAGCCGCGACTCCTGCTACTTGGGGGGGGGGGAGAGAAATTAGTGTTTTCAGTGTATAGTAGGTGGTGGTTCCAAAACCCAAATAGGCTGGAAATTATGTCAATTGCTCATGACTCGTCTTTAGCAGGTCACTTATGGGTGAGGAAGACACTCCGAATCTGGCAGCATTTTTACTGGTCCGGAATCTGTCCGGTATGACACTGGGGAAAGTGTCATACTGGACAGCTAGTCGGTTGGAGCAATAAGGCCACTCTTGCGGCGCTTTTGATTCCTGTACCTGAGTTTGAGGCTCCGTTCACTGGAGTCCTTGTGGACATTGTTGGCCCTTTGTCTAAAACCTTTTCATGCCATCAGTACATCTTTGCGATGACCACTAGATATATCATGAAGGCATTCCATTAAGAAACATTTCAGCTAAATTTTTTGTAAAAGAGATGCTAAACTTCTTTACCAGCTTAGGCCTTCCAAAGGAAGTTCAGTCAGAACAAGGCATTAATTTCGTTTCCAGGCTTTTCAGACAAACCCTTAAGGTGTTAGGAACCTCCCTTCCTCAGCTTATCATCTTCAGAGTCAGGGTGCATTAGGAAGATATCACCAGACTTTGAAGACCAGATTTAAAAAGATGTGTGTTGACGAAAAGGAATGGGAGAAGTGTTTGCCTTTCCTACTTTTGTGGTACCGTCTGCGTTATATGGGGCTGAAACATGGAATATGGGTGTAGCAGAGAGGAAAAGTTAGAATGTAATGGAGATGAGGTGTCTGAGGAGTATGTGTGGAGTGACGCGTATGGATCGAGTGCGAAATGATGAATTGCGAAGGAGAACTGGAGTTGTTCGGGAGATGGCTGGTAGAGTTGAGCAGAGGGTGTTGCGATGGTTTGGGCATATGGAGAGAATGGATAATGAGCGATTGGTGAAAAAGATAACTAGATCTGATGTGAGAGGTGTAAGGCTGAGAGGAAGACCACGAATAGGATGGATGGACAGTGTGAAGAGAGCACTGGATGCGAGAGGGATGTCTGTTGAGCAAGGAAGAGTGGCTGTGCGTGACAGAAATAAATGGAGAGAAATTGTGAATGAATAAGTGATGACGCAGCCCTGAGGGGATATTCTCCCGCATTTGGTCTGATCAGCTAGTCAGGTCAGGTGCGGGTAAGGGGATGGGTCTGTTATGATGTGGCAGGGGTAAACCAGCTCTGCTGTCTGGCCCTGCTGCGGATGTCACTGATTGCATTGGGCAGTTGACCCTTGTGCGGTGTGGTGCGGTGAGGATCTGTCCGTTCTCCCCTTGGGGCTAAGATGCGAATGAATGTGTTTGAATGGATGAGTAAATGGGGAGTGTGTCGTCCTGTCTCGGCTACCTCCCTTTCCTTGGGGGAAGAAGCCTAGGTATATAGATAGATAGATAGACTTTTGCCCCCAGAGAGAGACACTGAACGAGTCCCTGGGCTACTCCCCATTTCATGTATTTTTTTGCTATTAAGTAAGAGGTCCTCTTAAATTTCGTAAAGAACATTGGGTCAAGGATGATAACCAAATTAACTTGCTAGGGTACGTGTCAAAATTTAAAGTAAGACTGGCCTATCGTATAGTACGTAAGTAGTCGGGGCACACTTGGAGTATAGTAATCTCAGAAGATGAAGATGTGGTATGACGACTCCTTGAAACTCTGGAAAAGATCAAGTTCTTGTTTTGCTTCCCATTCATGGTCAGCATCTGCAGGCAAGTTTTGTATTCCCTTATGTTGTAGAAAAGAGGGTAGGTGAAGTTAATTATGTCATCTTAACCCTAGAACGGAGGAAGGATGATTGTACTATGTGAATATGTTGAAGGAGAATTTCAGACGAGACGCAGACCCCCCTACTGATGTATGCATGGGGTCGGCAATCAAGTTAGAGGAGTACGAGGCCTGTCCTTTGACTTTGACCCAGACGACTAGTTAGAGACAAAACCATGAGGCACGGAAAACATTAACCGATAAACTCTCCCATTTGACAGCTATGCAGGGTGCCGAAGTTGTTACCCCTCTTGGGAAGTTCCCTGATGTCCTCCAGGACATGCCAGGATCGACAGTAGTGGCACAGTACAATATGGATGTTGGAGATGCCAGCCCTGTAATGAGATCATCCTACCGTGCTAGTCCTCAGAAGCAGTCCATAATCCAAGAAGAACTGACCTACATGCTGCGGCAGGGTCTAATCGAGACATGTCAAAGTGAGTGATGCTTCCCGATCATAATGGTCTCAAAACCTGGTGGGCCACATCATTATTGGTTATCGTAAAGTCAACTCCCTAACCAAGACTCACACCTACCCACTTCATAGTGTGGATGACTGTATAGATGCTATAGGCAGTGCAAAGTTCATAACAAGGCTAGACTTGGTGAAGGGATACTGGAAAGTTCCACTAACAAATAGGCCCCAAGAAATTTCCTGTTTTGTGATTGGTCGTAATATTATTATATGTAAATCCATGCCTTATGGTATGAATAATGCCCCTGCCACCTTCCAGAGGCTGATGAATAATCTCACAAGGGATCGTAAGGGACGTGTCAGTTATTTTGATGATGTTTTTAGTTACTCCTGGGAGGATCACTTGAAACAACTATATGCCTTACTGCAGAGACTGCCCTCTGCTAATTTAGTGCTTGATTTAACTGTGATTTTGTAAATGTTCAAGTACAGTACCTCTGCTTTGAGGCAGGATTAGGCCAAGTGAGCCCACCTGATGTTAAAGTTCACGACGTAGTTAACTCCTCCCATCCTACAAATAAGAAAGTATGGTAGGGTATCATAGACGTTTTATCCTGAACTTCCCTGATCTTCTAGCCTCCCTCAGAGATTAAGGAAAGCAGTAACATATGACTGGAATTATGAATATGAGGATGCCTATTCTAAAGTCAAAGCCATCCTATCAAGCTCCAAATATTGATAAACTCTTTAAATTAGCTGTACATGCCAGTGGCGTAGGGGCCAGCGCATTTTTACTTCAGGATAATTATCTAAGTTTTCAGATACCCGTGTGCTATTTTAACAAAAATTTCAATAAGGCCCAGAGAAATTATTCAGCTATTAAGGAAGAACTCCTTGCACCCATACTTGTTCTGCAACACTTCTCTGTTTATGTTGGCCCAGGGTCAGGTACAATGGTAGTCTTATGCTGATCACCATCCTCTGAAATTTTTGTCTTGATTTGAAAACAAAATTCTTAGACTGACCAATGGGCCCTGTTTCTCCAGAAATACTCCCTAGAGGATTAGCATGTAAAAGGGGTTACTAACTTTCTAGCAGATTACATGTCCAGGATTAAACTTTGTACAATACCTCCAAATCTCCCCTTTGTAAATTTCTTTTCCTCAGGAAGGGAGGTGTCACGGCTGTAATGACCCCAATTGGTATTAGACAAACGTGTGAAACATGCGACCGATAAACGAGGGAGACAAAGTAAAACGGCCAAGAACACTAAATCTTTTATCGGGAGTCTGTATTTCCCAGTCTAGGCTTCTTTTTCTTTTTTGTCACCCCGAGCTGGAAAAAATTATTAACTCATTATTTTCCACTGTTTGTACAGCTGCTGAGAAAGATCACGTAATCATTTTGGTGTTTTTCTGTTTCTGGGAAAAACAACATCAAACATTTTCCATATACTATGCAGGATAGTCCTTGACCTTGGCCTATGTGGGTGTGATATAAATGTAGGAGGACTTTATGTGAGATTGTTTTCCAATGACTTACCAGCTCCGCCTTCTTAACGACTCTAAATTGGCTAGGAGTTGTGATGTGTTAGCATATAATTTGGTAGCTTATGCCTTCTCTATTTGTAAAAGGCTGGAGATTATACTTAAGACAGAACAATGGCTTGTTATCTCTAAGAGGGATCAGTAAACTGTTATAAAACCTTTAAGAACTAGCACATTCTTTCACGTATATTTTTACCAGACGCATTACTACAGATACACTTGTTCACACTGATTACAAGCCACTTTGATTGTGCACCATTTCTCTTTTTTATTTATACGTCCAAATTTTACGAGTGTGTGGTTATATTGCCAATGAGTTTTCCTAATTCCTAAAGCTGTGAGTACTTAGCTTCCACTTATTGTAACTTGGTTCAGAGAGAGAGAAATAATTTATTGTATATTATTTTGTATTGTCTGCCCTAAGTTAATCATATTTAGATATATAAACCTGATTTTGTTATCGTGTGTATGATACAGTGTATAGCTAGTTTTCTTATAAAGTACAAGTTGCCCCTTTCGGTGACTAATTTAGGATTGTAAGTATATATCTATATCTATATCTATCCATATCTGTCTCTCTAAGTATCTATCTATCTATCTATCTATATACAAACAAGCGGCAGAGAGGTTTTGAAAATGAGTAAGTTTGATAATCAATCAATCAATCAATCATTTCCTGTGGCACCCTCGGGGATGCATAGGGTCTCGATGAACTCACACCACCACATCCTATCTTGTGCTAACTCCTCAAGATCTCCCCAACACTCATCTCCAGCTTCATGTCTCATTGTCCTCACCCACGTCTCTTCTGGCCTTCCTCTACCTCCTACCAAGTGCCACCCACCCTGGTGTACCTCGTACTATTCCCTGTCTCCTATACACATGTCCTAGCCACTTCCATCGTGAGAATCTAACATATTCATCGATCGGCTGCACTCCCGTTATTTCTCTAATTCTACTATTTGGTATTATTTCCCACCACTTAACTCCTAATATTCTTCTAAGTGCTTTATTTTCAAACACCAAGAATTTATTTTCCATAGTCACTGTGCTGTACCAAGACTCGTGTCCATAAATTAAGATACTCCTAACCATTACCTTGTAAAGTTTGATTTTTGTATGCATAGAAAAATTGTTATTATTCCAAATATTTTTAAGCATTCCCATTGCCTGATTAGCCTTCTTTAACCTTTCCTCGAAATCAAAGTTCAAAGAACCATCCTTGGCTAAATAAGTACCTAAATATTTGAACCTATCAACTTGCTTTACAACCATGCCTCCAATTACACATTCCTGCGCATTTTCCATATTCATATTGATTATTTCAGTTTCTCCACAATTAATAACCAAACCCACCTTGCGACCTTCACTCACCAAACAGTCCAACACTCTCTGCATCTCTTCTGGCCCATCACAAATCAAAACTATATCATCTCCATAATCTAAATCCAAAAGTTTCCTGTTCTCACCCCAAAGTATACCTGCACCGGTTTCTGTTCCAACGCGTTTCATAATGTAATAAATGACCAATATAAACAGTAAAGGCGATAGAACACCACCTTGAATTACTCCGGACTTGACTTCAAACGAATCACTCAGACAACCATCAACCATCACTTTACAAAATGTGTCCTCATGCATGTTCATAATGACCCTCACAAACTCCTCTGGTATTCCATAATGTCTCATGATCTTCCCCATAGTCTCTCTCGAAACACTATCAAAAGCCTTTTCAAAATCA
Organism: Coenobita brevimanus; assembly: GCF_032717465.1. NCBI lineage: Eukaryota > Metazoa > Arthropoda > Malacostraca > Decapoda > Coenobitidae > Coenobita > Coenobita brevimanus. Next base: position 37,277,881 of record NC_136997.1, on the reverse strand, counting down.
ACAAAACAAAGACTTAACGGTACTCTCATTTCATTAACTTGCTACATCAAATGCCTAACTATAAAGATCTGATCACTGCAACCACGTCCCTTTCTAAAACCAGCCTGTTCATCCCTCAGAATACCCTCAACCACCGGCTCCAACTTATTTAACAACACTCTACTGAAAACTTTCAAAGCTATCGGTGACAAAGAGATTCCCCTCCAATTACCACATTCACTCAGGTCTCCCTTCTTCGGAACTTTAACAATTACACCAATCTTCCAAACTGATGGTAGTAACCCCGTCACCCATATCTTATTGAATAGCTTGGTCAAGATCATTATTAATATATCCCCCTCCACTTTAAACACTTCCGGAAATAAACCATCCTCCCCTGGTGCCTTATTATTCTTTAACTGTTTTACTGCTTTCTCCACTTCTGCAAGCCTAAACTCTCCTGTTTCTATATTTAAATCTTCCTGAGCAGACGGTATATCCTCTTCTGGTGGCATTGGTCTATTAAGAACTGTCTCAAAATGCTCTTTCCATCTATTTTTAATATCTCCATCTTTGGTCAATAAATTTCCTTCCCTGTCTCTAACTGGTATTTCCTTGCGTTTACCTGCATTACCACTCAGTTCTCTAATCGATTCATATGCTATTCTTTGACTCTGTCCATCATTTTTGTTTATTAAGATTTCAGTCTCTGCAACCTTTTCATCCACACATCTTCTTTTATCTCTCCTAGCTAACCTTCTTACTTCTGAATTCAAACTCCAGTACGCAGCTCTTGCTAATTCAATCTCTCGTTCATCAACGCATTGCATCTCACTCCTCAATTTAGCCTCACCTCTCTTTTTTATCATATCCCACGTTTCCTCTGATATCCATTTCTTTCTCCTGAATCTATGTCTCCTTCCAATCGTACATTCAGCAGTCTCATGCAAAACTTTGTTCACATCCTCCCACATCTCATCTACACTTCTCTCCCTCTCTTCCAACATTTCCAACACCAAAAACCTATTTCTGCATTCTAATCTGAATTCCTCCTTTTCTTCTCCTTCCCTTCTAAGCTTAACAATATCGTATCTACCAACACCAGATTTTTCCTTCCTCTGATTTTTAAGTTTAAACCTTATTTTTGCAATGCTGAGTTGATGGTCACTACCAATATCCGCTCCCCGTTTAACATGAACATCTAGCAGAGAACTTCTATGTCTCCTACTGATAGCGATGTGATCAATCTGATTTTTATATTTTCCACACGGCGACACCCAAGTTGTCTTGTGTATATTGCAATGCTGAAAGAGTGTGCCCCCGATGACTAAGTCATTTGTTAGACAGAAGCTTCCAAACCTCACTCCATTTTCACTCATCCTACTACCAACTCCCATCTTACCCATACATGCCTCAAATCCCTCATTTGAACAGCCCATTACTGCATTAAAGTCTCCAACGCAGATCAAAACATCATGTCTAGGTACCCTTCCTACTCCTTCTTGCAACTTTTCATAAAACGTGTCTTTCCTTTCATCGAGTGCATCATTAGTAGATGCATAACACACAACAGACTGATGTTACCATGATTTGATTTAAACCGTGCGTATAACAATAGCTCATCTATAGGATCCCACTCACATAAAGCCTTTTTTGCCTTACAACCCAGCAACAATCCTACTCCCTGATAATGCATTCCGTCCTGTCGGCCAGATATCAATAAACGTATACCATCCTCCAAATTCAACTTATCGACTCCAGTCAATCTAGTTTCTGTCAGAGCACAAATATCAAGTCCGTAATTTTGAAAAACCTTCACTAACTCATCGATTTTACCGTCATGATTTAGCGTTCTCACATTCCAGTTACCAATTTTAATTGTATTTTTTGCATTAACAAAGGAATTGGATTGTAATTGAGGCAACCGTGAGATTCTTAGCACCCCCTGCCCAATTAAGGGCTGCACGGGACTGGGGGCCATTATTGTTCTTTCAGAGTCCATCAAGATTTCTTTGGCTAACTTCCTGAACACCTCGCCATTGTGTTGCAGTCGCAGTAGGCAGCTAACTTGCCTGATTGCCCACACCCGAAAGACCCAGCTATGCTGTAGCCAGTCACGTGCCGGCATGCTTCCCAGCCATTTCACTCTCAAGGAGTTCCTCTGCCTGAGAAAGCAACCTCCCCCCTGCTCCCGAGGGCTTTTGATCTGTGTAGGTAGAGGGCGATCACTCCCTCACTAGCCATATACAGTGTATATACAGTGTATAGGCTACACTCACAATATATATATATATATATATATATATATATATATATATATATATATATATATATATATATATATATATATATATGTATATGGATATATATATGTATAGATATGTGTATATGTATATATATATATATATCGCCCTCTACCTACACAGATCAAAAGCCCTCGGGAGCAGGGGGGTGGTTGCTTTCTCAGGCAGAGGAACTCCTTGAGAGTGAAATGGCTGGGAAGCATGCCGGCACGTGACTGGCTACAACATAGCTGGGTCCTTTGGGTGTGGGCAATCAGGCAAGTTAGCTGCCTACTGCGACTGCAACACAATGGCGAGGTGTTCAGGAAGTTAGCCAAAGAAACCTTGATGGACTCTGAAAGAACAATAATGGCCCCCAGTCCCGTGCAGCCCTTAAATGGGCAGGGGGTGCTAAGAATCTCACGGTTGCCTCAATTACAATCTAATTCCTTTGTTAATGCAAAAAATACAATTAAAATTGGTAACTGGAATGTGAGAACGCTAAATCATGACGGTAAAATCGATGAGTTGGTGAAGGTTTTTCAAAATTACGGACTTGATATTTGTGCTCTGACAGAAACTAGATTGACTGGAGTCGATAAGTTGGATTTGGAGGATGGTGTACGTTTATTGATATCTGGCCAACAGGACGGGATGCATTATCAGGGAGTAGGATTGTTGCTGGGTTGTAAGGCAAATAAGGCTTTATGTGAGTGGGATCCTATAGATGAGCGATTGTTATATGCACGGTTTAACCCGTCACGTCCCGAGGCTTTCCACACCTATGACATCCCCCAGTCCCGAGCCTTTTTGGAAAAATTTTTTTTTTTGCTAAAACTTCCGCTTAGGTCGAGAAACGAAGGAAAATCATAAAGAAAGTGGTTCCTGTGGTCTATAAGTGGTCTGTACAGGTGCGGTTCCCCCCCGCAGGTATCGTATTCTGTAATGGGCTGGATATGCGTTTACGTTTTCTATGGTAAGGAATAATGGGAGAAACAACAAACAACACCTCTACATTTATTGAATTTGAACTAATAAACAATAACAGTAACAATATAATGTATTTCAGACACATATATATGAAAAATAAGCATTGTACCATTGCGCGAGCATAGCGAGTTTGGTCCGAGTCGTAACATGCTATATGCTAAGTTTCTGGTATGAGTCAACCTATCATTTTTTCTACTTGTATACTTCTGTTTCAATGACAATTTACCAATTACAACTGTTTGTAAGTGTTTTCAGATGTTTTCATTCATTATGATGACATGCAGCATAAGTTTAGCACACATCAGCTTAGTAAGCGCACTCGCTATGACTCGTATTTCAACATACCAAATTGTTTTATCACTTTCCAATTATTTTCCCCTTTACATAGAACCTTTCCTCCCCCACTGTGAAGGTTTTCAATTATTTTCATTCATTACGAGGGCATTTAGCGATATGTTAGCGTATATTCACGTTGCAACCACGATCTCAAACACTCGTGTTTCATCATCAACTTTATTTATTCACTCCAATTATATTTTCCCACTTACATTACACACGTTTACACCCCTAGAATGCACTGTACATACTTACTGCCATTATTTATTCAAGTGAGCGTGAGAATATCGCCTGAAAATACCCTCGCAAGGAATGTTTCGTCATACATAATACTCACACACTTATATACTAATTCACTCACACACTTATATACTAATTATTCACTTTATCACTTGCTGGCTTTTATTTTGACTAATACGTGCCTTATTCATTTGACTGAGCGTCAGGAAATCTTATCTTTATACACACGCTATGAATATTTGACTTAGAATATACATCATCATATACAATAATTTGAACTTATATTATACCCGTAAGAATGTCACATAATAATAATTATATAATTACGGGCCGTATTTATTGCACTGAGCGACAGAATATCGCATCATACAACCCTCTCTATGTAAGTTGCAACTTAGGGCAGATTTATATACTTACACCCAATGTTTTCACTTATGTTCTACCCGTAGGCACTTTATACTAATATTTGGAGATCCACATGACTGATAATTTCACTGAGCGTCTGTTTGTCGCATCTGCCTCATAATTTCAGCGTCCTTTCGCATTCACACCATGCTAAAATTGCAACAACGTGTGATATTCACTAAAACATGGGTGAATACACAGACCCACGTCACACTGCACGCACTCATAGCGGGTGTCCTTCCTCTGTGTCGTGAGTCTCACCTGGGAATTACTGCACACGTGACACCTGCGCTGGGGCCTAGGTCTGTTGGGCTGGGGAGGGATAGGAGTGGGGAAATGGCGGCCGGATATTCTCTGGGGAGTTTGGGTAATAGGGGCAGTGCGGGGGCGCTGTTGGGGCCTTTCAACAGCATACTTTGCAAAGATTTCTCTTGTGAGCTCCCTCACAAACCCTTCAAATGTTTCCTGAACTCCTGTGGTCATGGCATAATGGTGGTGGCAATTCAGAGCAGTGATATCTAGTAAGTGAAAGAACAGTTTTTTATACCACTTCATCGTTGTCCTGGCACACTCTACCGTCGATATCATGGAGTCTGACTGGTCCACGAGGCGCATGTTTATATTGTAATCCATAACACACTCAGGTTTCCAAACACGACGCCTGCTCTCGCTATGGTAATCTACAGAATCAGTACGGTGCATCAAGGGGCGGTGAACCGTGGACAAGAGGCTTACTTCTCTGTTGTGGTTCCACATTGTTGCAAGGATGTTGTTGGCTTTGAAGAAGACAACCTCACTCCTTGCAAGTTTCCGCCCTACCTTGACCATGTGACGCCGGTTCACCTTTACGGTTCCACAGACTCCCGTTTCATGTGTGTGAAGATAACGAGCGAGAAGAGGGCTAGTGTACCAGTTGTCGAGGTAGAGAGCGTGACCGCGATGAAGGTAGTCTTGTATCATCGTCTTTACCACTGCTCCCGACAGTCCAATACTTCGATCTTCTATTATGTCTGTCTGTGCACCGGTGTACAAGACTATGTCTTGCACGTATCCAGTCCTACAGTCACACATAAAAAAGATCTTGAACCCAAAACGGTGCCTTTTGCGGGGTATATACTGTCTGAATGAAATATTGCCTCTCCACAACACGAGACTCTCGTCTATGACGAGATCTCTATAGGGATAGAATGAGGATCGAAAGGTTTGCCTGTGGTGATCAAAGACCAACCGAATTCGCCTCATTTTGTCAGTGTTGTTTGCATTTGCAGGGTCATGAGCATCATAAAAATGGAGGCGACTTAGAATTTGTTGAAACCAATTACGGCTCATCACTTGACCAAATATGGGGGTAAACATAACAGGGTCCCTAGTCCTGTAAGCAGGAATTCTATTCTTTCTTATAATACCCATCAAAAGGACAAAGGCAAAAAATAAAAACATTTCTGGAAGGGAGACAGGGTAATCATAGATCATAGAACGCCTACTCCTTGTTCCCAATCTTTCACTTTCTAGGTGCTGGGCGCTTGCAAACAGGTTTGTTTGATAAACGATCTGATCCACGAATGCCTCACTGAAAAACAGGTGGAAAAAATCCAACCTGGTGGAATTACTGTGAATACCTGGTGCAATGCAGCCAGATCGCCCTTGCTCAGTGAAGGGGTGAATGAGGGGAGAAAAATCACTCCCATCCTCCCAATCCCACGACACAAATCCCTCGTCCCCATCACCGCCTTTGTCTGGGTGGGGAGGAGATCCTGGTTGGGGAGGTGTGGGAGAAGGAGTACGGAGGGCTTCCCCACTGTCACTCCTCTTCCCTCTGCCTTTACCCTTTCCCTTTCCCTTACCCTTACGACCTTGAGGAACATTAGGGGGCTGTGGGGATGAAATAGTAGAATATTGGGGAGCAGAAGACGTGCTGGGGAGTGGTTCCTCCCCACCTTCCCCCTCCATTACCACACCACGTGCTCTCTCACGCAACCTAGCTCGACCACGTGTTAGGGGATATTGGGGAGCATAAGACGTGCTTTGGAGTGGTTCCTCCCCACCTTCCCCCTCCCTCACAACCCCACGTGATAAGGAACGCACCCGCATTGGCCCACGTGATCCACTCTGCCACCTCACACTACGTAGGGAGAGCAATGACTCACTCACGTCACTCTCACTTTCCCTAATCCCAGGACTTTCCATTTCACTCCCCACTCCCTCCACTTGACTTCCTAGCTCCCCAAACAGAATGCTAGGCCCATACCTTCTCATACGACGTGGTGTGCGCTCTGGGCCACGATGTGTTATGACCTCCCGTCCATACCATGTGGCGGCACGTCCCACGGCTCCGTCCTCGTCCTTGTCCTCGTCCTCGACCTCAAATTCTCCTTCCAAATCACGCTGGGGATAGGGATAGGATATACCACGTGCCTTCTTTGCCTCCTGCCCCTCTCTAGCAGCACGGTAATCACGTACTGCCGCTTCCTGGGTGACGGAACTTCCTCGTCACTGCTGGTGGTTTCTTCCTCCTCTGGCTGCACATAATCTTTGTCCATCTCCTCGTCATCCAGTGGGGAATCACTGTCGCTGGTAAAGGTGTCCAGGGCGACTTGAATCTCGCTGTCTGAGAGACCTCTCTTAGCCATGTCTGAGCAGGACCGTGGCTACCAGGTGAGTGGACGAGTGGCGGGCTAGCGCGGGTTGCGCGGGGTTGCCGAGTGTCCCCGCCTGGTGTTAGGTAGGGGAAGGTCAGGCAAGGGTACGTACCACAAATCATGTGCGAAATTTGAAAATTGTCGAAATTATGCACATTGCAATTGCACGACGTACTGGTACGTCGCCGGGACTGGCAAATGCAAATCGTTGCAACGTACCCATACGTCGTCGGGACGGGGCGGGTTAAATCAAATCATGGCAACATCAGTCTGTTTGTGTGTTATGCATCTACTAATGATGCACTCGATGAAAGGAAAGACACGTTTTATGAAAAGTTGCAAGAAGGAGTAGGAAGGGTACCTAGACATGATGTTTTGATCTGCATTGGAGACTTTAATGCAGTAATGGGCTGTTCAAATGAGGGATTTGAGGCATGTATGGGTAAGATGGGAGTTGGTAGTAGGATGAGTGAAAATGGAGTGAGGTTTGGAAGCTTCTGTCTAACAAATGACTTAGTCATCGGGGGCACACTCTTTCAGCATTGCAATATACACAAGACAACTTGGGTGTCACCGTGTGGAAAATATAAAAATCAGATTGATCACATCGCTATCAGTAGGAGGCATAGAAGTTCTCTGCTAGATGTTCATGTTAAACAGGGAGCGGATATTGGTAGTGACCATCAACTCAGCATTGCAAAAATAAGGTTTAAACTTAAAAATCAGAAGAAGGAAAAATCTGGTGTTGGTAGATACGATATTGTTAAGCTTAGAAGGGAAGGAGAAGAAAAGGAGGAATTCAGATTAGAATGCAGAAATAGGTTTTTGGTGTTGGAAACGTTGGAAGAGGGGGAGAGAAGTGTAGATGAGATGTGGGAGGATGTGAACAAAGTTTTGCATGAGACTGCTGAATGTACGATTGGAAGGAGACATAGATTCAGGAGAAAGAAATGGATATCAGAGGAAACGTGGGATATGATAAAAAAGAGAGGTGAGGCTAAATTGAGGAGTGAGATGCAATGCATTGATGAACGAGAGATTGAATTAACAAGAGCTGCGTACTGGAGTTTGAATTCAGAAGTAAGAAGGTTAGCTAGGAGAGATAAAAGATGTGTGGATGAAAAGGTTGCCGAGACTGAAATCTTAATAAACAAAAATGATGGACAGAGTCAAAGAATAGCATATGAATCGATTAGAGAACTGAGTGGTAATGCAGGAAAATGCAAGGAAATACCAGTTAGAGACAGGGAAGGAAATTTATTAACCAAAGATGGAGATATTAAAAATAGATGGAAAGAGCATTTTGAGACAGTTCTTAATAGACCAATGCCACCAGAAGAGGATATACCGTCTGCTCAGGAAGATTTAAATATAGAAACAGGAGAGTTGAGGCTTGCAGAAGTGGAGAAAGCAGTAAAACAGTTAAAGAATAATAAGGCACCAGGGGAGGATGGTTTATTTCCGGAAATGTTTAAAGTGGAGGAGGATAGATAAATAATGATCTTGACCAAGCTATTCAATAAGATATGGGTGACGGGGTTACTACCATCAGTTTGGAAGAATGGTGTAATTGTTAAAGTTCCGAAGAAGGGAGACCTGAGTGAATGTGGTAATTGGAGGGGAATCTCTTTGTCACCGATAGCTTTGAAAGTTTTCAGTAGAGTGTTGTTAAATAGGTTGGAGCCGGTGGTTGAGGGTATTCTGAGGGATGAACAGGCTGGTTTTAGAAAGGGACGTGGTTGCAGTGATCAGATCTTTATAGTTAGGCATTTGATGCAGCAAGTTAATGAAATGAGGGTACCGTTAAGTCTTTGTTTTGTTGATTTTGAAAAGGCTTTTGATAGTGTTTCGAGAGAGACTATGGGGAAGATCATGAGACATTATGGAATACCAGAGGAGTTTGTGAGGGTCATTATGAACATGCATGAGGACACATATTGTAAAGTGATGGTTGATGGTTGTCTGAGTGATTCGTTTGACGTCAAGTCCGGAGTAATTCAAGGTGGTGTTCTATCACCTATACTATATATATTGGTCATTGATTACATTATGAAACGCGTTGGAACAGAAACCGGTGCAGGTATACTTTGGGGAGAGAACAGGAAACTTTTGGATTTAGATTATGGAGATGATATAGTTTTGATTTGTGATGGGCCAGAAGAGATGCAGAGAGTGTTGGACTGTTTGGTGAGTGAAGGTCGCAAGGTGGATTTGGTTATTAATTGTGGAAAAACTGAAATAATCAATATGAATATGGAAAATGCGCAGGAATGTGTAATTGGAGGTATGGTTGTAAAGCAAGTTGATAGGTTTAAATATTTAGGTACTTATTTAGCCAAGGATGGTTCTTTGAACTTTGATTTCGAGGAAAGGTTAAAGAAGGCTAATCAGGCAATGGGAATGCTTAAAAATATTTGGAATAATAACAATTTTTCTATCCATACAAAAATCAAACTTTATAAGGTAATGGTTAAGAGTATCTTAATTTATGGACACGGGTCTTGGTACAGCACAGTGACTATGGAAAATAAATTCTTGGTGTTTGAAAATAAAGCACTTAGAAGAATATTAGGAGTTAAGTGGTGGGAAAGGATACCAAATAGTAGAATTAGAGAAATAACGGGAGTGCAGCCGGTCGATGAATATGTTAGGTTCTCACGATGGAAGTGGCTAGGACATGTGTATAGGAGACAGGGAATAGTACGAGGTACACCAGGGTGGGTGGCACTTGGTAGGAGAGGTAGAAGAAGGCCAAAAGAGACGTGGGTGAGGACAATGGGACGGGAAGCTGGAGATGAGTGTTGGGGAGATCTTGAGGGGTTAGCACAAGATAGGATGTGGTGGTGTGAGTTCATCGAGGCCCTATGCATCCCCGAGGGTGCCACAGGAAATGGTTGATATATATATATATATATATATATATATATATACGTATACATATATATATATATATATATATATATATATATATATATATATATATATATATATATATATATATATATATATATATATATATATATATATATATATATATATATACATATATATATATATATATATATATATATATATATATATATATATATATATATATATATATATATATATATATATATATATATATATATATATATATATATATATATATATATATATATATATATATATATATATATATATATATATATATATATATATATATATATATATATATATATATATATATATATATATATATATATATATATATATATATATATATATATATATATATATATATATATATATATATATATATATATATATATATATATATATATATATATATATATATATATATATATATATATATATATATATATATATATATATATATATATATATATATATATATATATATATATATATATATATATATATATATATATATATATATATATATATATATATATATATATATATATATATATATATATATATATATATATATATATATATATATATATATATATATATATATATATATATATATATATATATATATATATATATATATATATATGTGTGTGTGTGTGTGTGTGTGTGTGTGTGTGTGTGTGTGTGTGTGTGTGTGTGTGTCTATACCTAGGCTGGATTATGTTATGAGAAAGGTTGTAAAGAGAACAGGTGCAGGAACTAACTGAAAAGAAAATAAGAGGCTGATGGATTTGGACTATGCTGATGATATTGTACTGATTTGTGGAAGTATTTACGAGATGCAGAGGGTGCTTGATTGTCTGGTGGAGGAAGGAGAAAAAGTTGGATTGGTAATAAATTGTGGAAAGACTGAAATTATTAATATGAACGTGGAGAACCAGATCGATTGTGTAACTGAAAATAATGTGGTGAAGAATGTAGAAAATTTTAAATATCTGGGAACGATTGTATCATCTAATGGATCATTAAACAATAAAATCGAGGAGACATTAAGACAGGCTTGGCGGGCTGTTGGAATGTTGAAATCTGTTCGGAATAATAATATGCTTTCGGTGCATACTAAAGTAAAAATTTACAAGTCCATGGTTAGACTAATTTTAATTTATGGGCATGAGTCATGGTACAGTACAATTGCAACAGATCAGAAAGTATTAGGATTTGAGAATAAAATACTGAGAAGGATTCTTGGGGTAAAGTGGCAAGACAGAGTTACAAATGAAAGAGTAAGGGATATTACGAGAGTGGAACCAGTTGATGACTATGTGGGACTGTCTCGCTGGAATTGGCTGGGGCACATATATAGAAAAGAGGGCAGCTTAATACAGGATGTACCAGAGTGGACTGCTAGAGGAAAAGGAGGAAGAGGTAGGCCGAGGAAAACCTAGTTGAGGACAGTGAAAAGCGAAGCGGGAGATGAGTGTTGGTGGGACCTGAAGGAGATGGCAAGAGACAAATATTGGTGGAGAGAGTTCATCGAAGCCCTATGCATCCTGTGAGGTGCCACAGGAAATTATATATATATATATATATATATATATATATATATATATATATATATATATATATATATATATATAATAGAATGATTTATACATTAGCAATATAATAAAAATACAATGGTAAGTCTATAGAAGTCACTTGTATAAAAAAAAATGGACGTATGTACTTGCTATTTATTTATATGGGACATAGTAATATCGTAACATAATTTAATATGAATACTTGCACATATATATTAAATTGTGTACTTTAGATTAGTACTATACATTATGTAACCCCTCATTTTGTTTTTGATATAAAATATATTCATAATATGAACAATATTTAAACAGTTGTGTCTCATTTATAAGGCTTTGCCTTTGAATACTGATTCCAAGTTTTCAATCCTAGCTTTCTTTCTGCGCTTAGCCAACAGCAAGTAAGACAGAGAAAATTATTAGGATAACTGGACTCTATCAGATACGTTTGTGTGAAGCTACAGAACGTGGTGAATGTTTATGGCGTATCCGATGGAGCCAGGATTCTGGGGGCTTGAATGATGAGTGAATGAAAGCGTAACACATTGAACTGGGCAAATCTGGGCTGTCTGGTCATTGCTACTCCTCACTCTGCCCTAAAGTGGGAAAGAAAGTCAAGATAATGATGATGAAGCTGGCTATAAACACAATGTGGATTGAAAACAATCCTTCTGTATTCTTTCCAAGGTTACATTGTTTAATTGATCAATTGCATGGTTTCAAATTTAAGTGAAGTTTACTTCTTTTTTCTTATGCGAGGAAGGAACCAAAGGCCATGAGTCCGCAATAAGAGTTCCCTCCAAGAGAAAAACAAAATACAAGAGAGAGCCAAATTCAAGATCCATTCATTTCGAGATGCCTGGACACACTGCGTTTGAAAGACTGGAGATCATAGGCAGCAGGAAATACAGACAGAGGGAGACAGTTCCAGAGTTGACCTGTTGCATAAATGAAGGACTGGGAGTAACGGTTAACTCTTGCATTAGAGAGCTGGACAGAAAAGGGATGAGAGTTTGCAGCTAGACTGGTGCTACACACCCGTCGTAGAGGTGGAGGAATGCATGCAGACAGTTCAGAGGAGCAGTGACCATTAAAGTAGCGATAGAAAAGAGATAAAGATGCAAGAGTGCGGCGAAGAGACAGAGGTTGAAGGGAGTCAGTAAGAGGAGGACAGTTAATGAGACGAAAAACCTTTGACTCCACCCTATTGAGAAGAGCCGTATGTGGGGAGCCTCCCCACGCATGAGAATTGTACTCCAAACAGGGGCGGATAAAACCCCTATATAGAGTCAACAATTGTGCAGGGGTTAAAGAAAGAACGGAGTCAGCTTAACTAACCCAACCTCTTGGAAGCAGATTTTACAAGAGATGTAATATGATCTTTCCAAGATAAATCCCGGGTAAATGAAACCCCAAGCATGTTCAAGGATGATGCAGGATTAAGCTGAATATTATTAAACATTAGTGGGTATACCTGTGGAAGATTTTGACGGGTTGATAGGTGTCAGAACTGAGTCTTAGATGCATTAAAAACAACAAGATTATTTTTACTCCAGTCAGAGATAATAGCCAAGTCAGACATTAGGTGTGCCATAGCCTCATCCCTTGTTTGTTGAAGTAACTGCTGAGATGAGCGTTGCGGGAAACGAATGGAAAGGTGAAGGATGGAGCCATCAGCGTATGAGTGGATAGGGTTAGATGTACAGCTTAGAAGGTCATTGATGAATTAAAGGAAGAAAGATCTAGGACAAGAACGATGGCCGTCTACAACAGCAGCTACAGAACGACCAGAAAGGAAGCTAGAGATGAAGGCACAGATAGAAGGATAGACCCCGTAATAGGGCAGTTTGGAAATTAAGGATTTATGCCAGAGTCGATCATGAGATGTCAAGTGCAATGGCAAAGCTTTCGCCAAAGTCCCGAAAGGAGGATGACCAGGAGTCTGAAAGGTAGGTGAGAAGATCGCCAGTGGAGCATCGCTGACGGAGCCCGTACTGACGATCAGAAAGAAGGTTGTGATAGGAAAGATGCCTTAAAATTTTTCTATTGAGAATTGACTCGAAAACTTTTGAAATACAGGACGTTAAAGCAATTGGACAATAGTTGGAGGGTTAGGAGTGGTCACCCTTCTTTGGGACTGGCTGAATGAGAGCAAACTTCCAGCAAGAAGGAAAGGTACAAGTTGACAGACAAAGACAAAAGAGTTTGCCTAGGCAGGGTGTAAGCACGGAAGCACAGTTCTTGAAAACAACAGGAGGGACTCCATCAGTCCCATATGCCTTGTTAGTATTGAGGCCAGTGATGGCAGAAAATACATCAGCTGAAAAAATTTTAATGTTAGCCATGAGGAAGTCAGAGGCAGGAAGTGATGGAGGAACAGCACCGGAATAGTCTAAGGCGGAATTGGAGGAGAAAGTCTGTGCGATGAGATCTGCTTTATCAGTGGAAGAAATAGCTACAGAACCATCAGAGTAGAAAAGAGGAGGGAAGGATGTTGAGGTAAAGTTGTTAAAAGAATTTTGGCGAGGTTGCAGAAGGAGCGGGAAGAATTCGAGTTGGAGAGTTGAGAGCATTTAGTACGGATGAAATTATTTTTAGTTGAGTGAAGAATAGACTTAGCACGATTCCGGGCAGAAACGTAAAGATGATGTGATTCAGGGGTGGGTTGGCTCCAGTACCTTTTGTAGGCCCTCTCCTTGTTGCGGACAGCATTAAAACAAGCGTGATTAAACCAAGGCTTTCTTGCGTTAGTCAAAGGATATGAGAAAGGAATGTATGCTTCCATGCCTGAGAGAATAAATTCCGTAATGAGCAAGGCACACTCAGATGGCTCCCGGCCATGGAAGCAATAATCATTCCAGGGAAAATCAAAGAAGTACTGCCTGAGGGCCTCCCAGTCCGCGCCTCCAAAATGCCACAGGCGACGTTTCCCTGGAGGGTCCACAGGCCGTACCGGAGTGATAGGACAGGTTAAGGTGATAAGGCTGTGATCGGAGGAGCCCAACGGAGAGAAAAGATTAACAGTGTAAGCAGAAGGATTAGTTGTAAGGAAGAAGTCAAGTATGTTGGAGCTCTTTCCAAGGCAGTCTGGGACACGGGTAGGGTGCTGTACAAGCTGTTCTAGTTTATTAAGAATAGTAAAGATGTAGGGTTGTTCACCAGGTGAATCAATATCTTTATCTAAATTCATCTTAGGTAATGTTTGGAAGTATTTATGTGTGTGGTTGAGAATAGTATAGTGGTGATTAGTTGATAAGGTGGACAGTGAAGGTGTTAGTACCGAACAGTAATCAGATGATATGTATAAACCAGAAGCTGATTTACCGCATGTTTTGGAAACGTGTCTGAGCAAATTATAAAAACTGACGTATTTTGAGTGAAGTTGAAATACTGTGAATGTCCAATTCGTTGATGATGGATGAGTTTATTTCGAGCAAATGTGAAGTTGCAATGATGAATTTTGTGTTTCATTTTGATGGCCATTTCACAAATAACTGCCTCAGCTGGCTGAAACGTGAAGATTTATACAGGACACAGATGATAATGCATGCAGTGATCTGAGACATTTATGTTCAATTGTTGTTCCACTTGCGAAGGTGACAGTGTCCTGTTTATTGGAGACCATGATGAATTATGTTTGGGTGTTGTTGGTGACAAATCACTCATCTTCTTTAGAAGGAAAAGGGTATATTTCATAGACAGTGAAAAAATCATGTTATGAAAGGTGCAAGAACTACTATTGATGTTGGTGTGAGTATTGTTTCTAATTATGGATAATTTAACATCAAATTCCTTTCCTCATCAAAGGTTTCAGACAATATTTACTTACACCTTGATTGATTTTTTGATGTAGATTGTGAATGGGAAGTAAATCAGTAGGGATCCTACCGTTACCCAGTTTAGCAATGCCTTTCATGAAAACTTAATAATGAGCTTTAGTAGTGTCTAACTGAGCTATTATCATGTCCTTATGTTCCATAACCACTGAGAAGTGTTGGAAAAGTGGTATTTCCTTCTAGTCCATTTACTTTCTCCACAATTCCCTGAGTTGATTTCTCTGTTCTTCAGAAGTTCTTTACAACTGCCATCACTACAGTGTTCTGGGTATCAGTGAGCTTATATTGATATGAATGAATCTGTAGCTTTGTTAAATATGATATCTATTTCTTCAAGATCATTTTCTGCAGCCAATCTAAAAATATTACCTAGAATTACTCAATGTACCACCTATAAAAGGAGTCTAAATAGATTCCTAGGTCATGTAAATGCCTTGTTATGATATTTGCTGTAATAGTTGCACCTATGTTTGTATGTCTGGTATGCGATCGTAATTTATTCCGGTATATAAACATATTTTCTTCTTCTTGGTTGTATCCCATGTTTTTTAACTGCAAGCTAAATTTCTTGAAACACTTTAAATGATCACTATAAATATTTTTCTCTTCGTCACTCGAGAATGAGTTAATTAATACCTAATGGCTGTTCTTTTAATTACTACGTATGGACCTTCAAATATCGGTGACATTTTATTGTTCTTAGTGTGAGTGATGCCATAAACAATATCATTAATGCTGATATTTGATTTTTTTTTTTTTTTTGCCTTATTAAATGATTCTGCCATTTCTCCCTTGGACATCGTTAACTGTTTCTTTAACTTTGTATCTCTTGGGATTTACGTAAACGAAGTTTAGGATAATCTTCATAGTTGTATATAGGCATTTGTTCGTTTCCAATTATCTCACATGGGAGACGTTTGTCTGTCCCGTAAATAATGAAATGAGGTGTGTCTGCTATGGACTTGTTAATTGCACAGTTAACTGATTCTTCAACTCTGCGGATCCAATCATCCCAGATTGCAAAATTCTCATTAAGAATGTGAAGTAACACATTTTTATTGCCTCTCTACCAATCCATTAGACGCTGGATAATTGGCTAAAACATTAACATTTTCTATATTGTATTCTTTACATATTTCTTATAAAATTTCAGAGTTAATTTTTCCTCTCATTATCACTTATTAGCACCTTTGGGGTGGTGTACTTACAGATAATAGTAACTAAAATTACCCGCACGACTGTTTCTCCTGTCTTAGCCTTAACTGGAGCCAAAATCACATATCTTGGGAAATGATCAGTTCCAACAAAAATATATGTTTAAGTAAGTCAGCCACGACAACGTCCCACGGTCGGTTAGGCACAGGATATTTTCCTATGGGTGGTGGTATTAGACTGTATCCTTTATGCTTCGAACATGATTCTCATCTGTCAATGGTACCGTGTACGTCTTTGCGTAACGATGGCCAGTAATATGACTTCTGGGCCAGCCTGACCGTTCTGTCTTTGCCAGGGTGCCCTGCATGTGGACTATAGTGTATTATCCTCAAAATATGAAGTATCATTTCATTAGGAATGACCAATTTCCTAATATTCCTTTGACGATTTAGTTGTCCTGGATTTACCCTATATAAGATATTGTTGCTATCGTGAAATGTTTGAGAGATACATGTAACTTGAGTAATGGTGTATCATCACCTTATTCTAAATGATAAATAAATTTAGACCAGACAGGTCCTGTCTTTTTGCCCGAGATATCTCTTCATTGTTGGGGAGTTTTTCCCATATAGTCGGGGAGTTTAGGGACTCAGGAAGGGGTGATCGTGCAGACTGATCTAAAAGCACCCAATTTGGCCCAGACGTAGGTTATACTATACTATTTCGATTTTTAGAGAGTGCCAAGAGTAGCGCCCACTGTGGCCCCCTTTTTTTTGGGGGGGAAAACCCCCTTGCGGAGGGTATTTTTCCCATATTTTTCGTTTTTTCTCCAAAACAGTGCATAGCATGTGAAAAATGTATAGGAACAAGAAAAACTGGAAATAAAATTCTGCACAAGGTTGTCTCTATATGTTTTTCTTGTCAATATAATAGTTTCTGCAAAAACGAGCCCGAAAGTGGAAGGCGCGAGTTGCCGTAAATGAAAAAAAAAAATCAATTTCACGATTACTTTTCCTTCAATAACTCTTGAAAGATGTATTTCTTGATAAAATACCATAGAGATGAAATTATAGGGTGAAAACTCCTCTTTCATTAGCTATGTATTTGTTCTACATATTAGCGTTTCTGCATACACAGGCCCGAAAATAAGAAAACAACGTTTTATCGTAAATATCTATTTAAAAAAAATATATATATATCCATTGCATGATTAAACATTTTTTTTTCTTTCTCTTTCAGGTGTGCTGATAAGCTGACTTGAGTACGGCAATAACTGTTGTAGCCTGGTTGAGTGCATGCTGATAAATAGTGAAGTAGAGCAAGGTTGATTGAGCATGATGCTAAATTATGGACTAGTATATGGTAGCATATAAATAGCGAAATAGTGCACGGTGATAAACAGTGAACTAGAACATGGTGATGAACGCCGGACTAGTGAAGAGTAACTAATTAACTAATGTATGTGATAAATAGTGGACTGCTTCATGGAGACAGTGTACTGATGGTTGTTAATAGTGGACAGGTGGTGGAAGCACATTGTGGATTTGCTGCAACTGTATGTGTGTCAATTCAGAATATAAGACGATCAATGATATCAACTGGGACCTCTGCTGTATTTGCCAGTCGGATAAAAATGAACGGTTGACGACATCAAGAAAAGAAGGACATATAACACTTGGGAGAGATCGGAATGACTTTAGAGAAATTAATGCTATCCCATCTGGTATGTCAGTGTCATTTGATCAGCTAAATGATGGTTCAGGTATTACAGTAACACTTATTTCAAAAAACACAAAGCACCACAAATCATGTAGGAGTTACTGTAGTAGCTCTCATGTTAAACGGTTGCGCCAGAAGCAAGAAACAAGTACACAGAGTACTCCGAAAAAACTCAGGTCAGCTGGGAATTCCAACACATCAGGTCTTGATGTCAGGTTCTGTGTTATCTGTGAGGGAGATCAGAACAATCTGCATAAAGTAGCTACTGACAACGTCGATGCCAGTCTCAAAAGTTGGGTGCAGTCAAATGAAAATTTTGTTATTGTGACGACTGACTGCACAAGCTGCTGCATGTGACACCTATTACTATGTTAAATGCTATTTACATTTACGAGACTTGGCGCGTGCTGCACATCATTGAGCATCTACAAGCCCTGCTTCACTTCAGTTCGATCCAATTGCCTGTGCTCAAATTGTAGCCTTTGTTGAAGATTCACAATCATTTGTTCAATTATCAGCTCTTTGAGAGATGTATCGCACACTGATGGAAAACCAGGGACACCCATGTAATGATGTCAGAGAGCCACATTCCACCCGGTTCAAAGAGCACTTTCTCAGCCTTCTCCCTGAATGGGTTGCATATCCCCAAGGGAAGGAAGTATATTTGTCTAACAAGACCAAGGTTGGTGAACAACTGGTCAAGCTTCATAACAAGATTGATCAAGATGATGCCCTATTACTAATGTGGACAGCAGTGATTTTGCATAGGCTTTGTCTCCAGAAGCAGGAACCCTTCAGTGGGTCTTTCTCCACAAACTGTTTGACTTCCCCTGTCCCAAAAGAGCTTCACAGTTTCATTAATATTATTCTCCAGGGTCCATCCGTTCTGCAAGACCAAGAGTATACTGATAACAATGAATACACATCAGAAAGGGCAAAGATTTCTTGTACTATCTCTCAGCTTCTAATATAAAACAAATATTCTGAAACACATCATGCCTGCAAATCAGACACAATACGTCATGGTAGAGAGTGTGAAATGTCCTTCCCTCTTTACCAATGCCTCAAAATGCTTGGAGATGCTCAAATGAAGAAACAGATTGAGAATGCCCATGATCTTGGCCTTTCGGTGTCTTATACCCATGTCAGGAAGGTAAAGCAATCA
The DNA here is from genome assembly GCF_032717465.1 of Coenobita brevimanus. Lineage (NCBI taxonomy): Eukaryota > Metazoa > Arthropoda > Malacostraca > Decapoda > Coenobitidae > Coenobita > Coenobita brevimanus. The sequence continues at coordinate 37,258,639 of NC_136997.1, read as the reverse complement.
ATTGCACGAGCAGCATGCAAGCGGTATGCTGAAGATGGGTTGGTGTTACCAACTAATCTTCGATCCAATGTTTTTGTCACTTATGATGTCGACAACTTGGATAGTCATAACAAGGGAAACTTGTCACAGGATGAGTTTCATGGTACTGCGTTGAGTGCAACGAACCACCTTTCTTGAGAAAACATGGGAGTGCAGCGAGATCCTATCGAAATTGACATCTTCGATATATCTGCACCCCATCTACCAGACTCGTATGTGATCATACATCCAGTTGAATTACATGAACACAGTGCTGTGATTGCACTCGACCATTCTATGATTTGGTGGGGTGGGCCAAGACAAAAAATGAAACGTGGATGGCCCACGTAGCATCAGTGCTGGTGCAGGATACACTTCCAAACGTTGAAGTCATCACATGGTCAGGATACAACTCTCGCTGCATGAATGATGACTCAGTAAAGCCTCGGGCAGTGATAGGGGTTCTTCCACTTTTCCCAGACAAAGCTGCCTCTCTATCCATGATGAAGCATGCAATGGAACTAACAATGCAAGGCACACAATTCCTGAATCCAGGGCAGACAGGTGTCCTTGGCGCAGATCAGCCACTATATGCTTTGGCAGAACAACTGCAGTTGAAATTCCCAGACACTTTAGGGGAAGATAAATTGATTCTGATGATGGGAGCACTGCATATTGAAGACAAGGCTCATCAGATGATTGTGAAGTTGTTGTACAGTTCAGGATGGACTACAGTGCTTTCTCAGGCACAAGTTCTGACATGTGGTCGTGCTCAGTTAGTGCTCAGTGAGCATCACATCAAACGCACAAGTTATGCCCACCAAGTCTCACTCATGTCCCTCTACGTCCTGAAGCACAGGGCTTATTCTCAGTATTGTCCAACTGTGCTTGGACCACCAGAGTCACTGGAGATGTGGGATCAACATTGCCAAGCAGAAGTTTCCCAGTTCAAGTACTGGTCTACCATCATGGAACTTGAGCTCCTACTGTGTCGCTTTGTTCGATCACTCTGTGATGGATATTTTCTTCTTTACGTTCAAGTGTGTGATGAGCTTTGCCCATGGTTTCATGTTCTGGACCATACAAATTACGCACGTTGGCTACCAGTACATGTGCGGGATATGGTCCAGCTGTCAGGGAAACATCCAAATGTGTATGCTGAGTTTCTAAAAGGGAATTTTGTTGTTCAGAGGTCATCACACAAATTCAGCCTTATTGCAAAAGATCAGTCACATGATCAATCCAATAAGAGTCTCCAGGCACATGGTGGAGCAGTTGGACTCTATAATAATCCTGATGCTCTTACACTCTTCATGTTGGCAGGTCCAGACTGTTCCAGTTGTATTCAATAGTTTGAATCTGTTCTCGACACATCATGCACAAACACTGTTCATCATGAAGAATCACACAACTTACAAGTTAAGTATCAGAAAGATGTACACTCATTTATAAAAGTTGTTGAGCAACTAGGTAATCCCTTCCTTGACACAGGTCAAGAGCTCGTAACACTTGACACAAAGGTTGTGATGGAACAAGAAGTTGCCAAATCACTGTTACAAGTTCATGAAGTTGGCCAAGCCCTTTATGCAGTTCACATTTCACAAAGACTAGAAACAGCTGAAGTGCCAATCTCTAATGTCATCCCACGAAACAAAATACTAACCTTTGCTAATCGCCCTGTTCCAGTCAAGAAGGGGAGTAAGTGCAGCAGCCAGCAGAAGAATATGACTTTGATCACACAGCTCTTCCTTTCTCTACAGCCTCGTCCAGATGCAGATATGGAAGATTTTTTTCGCTTTGAAAAGCAATGAGAGCCACCTAGTTTGTCAGATCGAGGGTTGCTTTGATCAGGTCCCAAGTCTGATATTCTAGAATGCATCCAAGCACCAAAAGGCCAGGCAGCCTTAGCAAGACTAGCCACAGTTGTTGTGTTAGACATGGCAGTTATTGTCCATATGGTGCGGTCCACATCATCAGCCCTTTCTGACTATGCATCAAGAAACATCGTGCCATATATTATGTCTCAGACGACCCCAACAGTCACTCGTATTGATGCAGTGTGGGATAACAATCCTGATAACAGACTCAAAGCCATCACACATCAGCGACGTGGTGCAGGTCCACGAACTACGGTTGGGGATGGCAGCACACAGATTCCGAAGCATGACTGGAACAGTGGCTTCCTTAAAAATGAGGAAAACAAGAAAGAACTCTTTCCTTTTCTTAGTGAAGAGATTGTCAAGAGTGACATGGATGGGAGGCTTCTACTGAGTACCAAGTATGAATATGTGCATTCCAACAGGCCCTGTGATATTTCAGCACTCCAACCCTGCAACCACTCTGAGGCAGATACAGGAATCTTGCTCCATCTGGCACATGCAGCAGGAAAGGGTCACAAGACAGTGTATGTACGCACTGTTGACAGCGATGTGGTGATTCTTACTATACACTTCTTTAACACGCTCGGCCTCTCACAGCTGTGGGCAGGTCTTGGCAGTGGAAAGAAATATCGTGATATTCCCATCCACGACATTTGCTCTCAGCTTGGACCATGGAAGTCTCTGGCATTGCCACTATTTCATGTCATTACGGGATTTGACACAACATCACAGTTCCTTGGTTGTGGCAAAAAGTCTGCATGGGCATCTTGGCAAAGTACACCTGGACTTACTGAAACACTGACAGCCCTTAGCAAAGACCCTAAACTCTTCACCCTTGAGTCTCAGCACATGCAAAACTTGGAAAGATTTGTGGTGACAATGTACAGTAAGGGGTGTGGTTTGGCCAAGGTCAATGATGCCAGGCACTGTATTTTTACAACCGGCAGAAAAACACTTGAGAGTATACCACCTACTCAAGCTGCACTGTTCTAGCACATAAAGAGAGCACTGATGCAGGCCAGCTTCTACAGGAATCAAGCTACCTCACTATCCCAAGAAATCCCAGATTTTAATGAATGGGGCTGGCACAGGGATGACAGTGGCACCTGGATACCATACTGGACATCACTTGCAAATGCTAGTAATGCATGTTCCATCCTCCTTCACTGTGGTTGTATCAAATCTTGTACTAGAAACTGCAAATATAGTAGAGCTGGAGTCCACTGCACCAGACTGTGCAGGTGTGAAGGTGGATGCATAAACAATGACTGTGATGTTTGAAATGGAAGTTCTTGGACATTATTTCTTTTTATATTTCAGTGCTGATTTTGATTACACTGGAGAATTGTGTGTTTAATGTATTTTGAGGCTTGTACTGTACTGCATTTATTTAAGTGCGCAGGACAGTGTAACTATGAAAGTTAATGCATAAACAATGACTGTGATGATGATGGTGATGTAAAAAAAAATTTAGTTTTGGTACATTATTATTTTTATATTTCAATGCTGATTTTTATTTCACTGGAGAAATGTGTGCTTAGTTTGTTTTGAGGTTTGTACTACACTGCATTTTTGCATTGTACAGGACTGTGCAAGTGTGAAGATTGATGCATTAACTATGACAGTGATGATGGTGATATGTGAAGTTGTAGTTCTTGCGCACTCTTTATTTTTATATCTCAAACTGATTTTTGTTACACTGGAGAATTGTAATTATTAAATTATATTTTCTAGTTTTGTACTATGCGGCAGTCTTTATGCCTTTCCTAGATTTTTTTTTTTTTTTGTAATTTTTAACAATGAAATTGATAGTTACTTGCAGACAAACAGACCTTGGCTAATGGACCCCCCCCCTCCCTCCCCCGTGCCAACTCCTGATCATGGAAGGAAGTTTTTGACAATGAATGTCAAAACAGAGATCATATTCGTAATGGTCTAGTCTACATACGGGTCAAATGAACAATACATTTTTTTTGCAAAAACATAAGAATTTACATAACACTTAGAACACAACACATAAATCCAATGAAAGAGGAGTTTTCACCCTACAATCTCATCTTTATGGTATTTTATTGAGAAATGCATATTTCAGGAGTTATTAAAGGAAAAGTAATCGTGAAATTGATTTTTTTTCATTTACGGCAAATCGCACCTTCCAATTTCGGGCTCGTTTACGTAGAAACTATTATATTTACAAGAAAAACACATAGGGACAAACTTGTGCAGAATTTTATTTCCAATTTTTCTTGTCCCTATACAATTTTTACATCCGATGCACCGTTTTGGAGAAAGAACGAAAAATATGAGAAAATACCCTCCACACAGGGGTTTTCCCCCCAAAAAAGGGGGCCACAGTGGGCGCTGCTCTTGGCACTCTCTAAAAATCGAAATAGTATAGTATAACCTACGTCTGGGCCAAATTGGGTGCTTTTAGATGAATCTGCACGATTGAGTCCCTAAGCTCCCCAACTATTAGACTTATTGTAGCGACATTGGTCTTTGCTGGATTTCATGATTAGGCATCTGCTGCTGTTATATCTGTACCTTTTATCGAATGAATATTTACATTGTAATAATTATGGACTGCACATTTCCATCTTGCTCTCCTCTTAGTGAGGAGTTTTGTCTGAAACATCCCCAAGAGAGGCTTATGATCAGTACAGAAGTGAATTTTGTAACCATATTCAAGATCGCAAAAATTTTCAAGTGCAGATATTACTGCAAAAGCTTCGGGGTGTGTGATACAATATTTTTTCTTGGCTCCTTTTGTTTGTTTACTGGCAAATGCAATTGGTTCATGTTTACCACGTTTATCTTCTTCCATTAGTACGGGTCCTAAGCATTAAAGTGAAGCATCGGTGCAAATTGTGAATGTTTATTAACTCTTCTCATCTTCACAAAAAGGGGAAACCAAAATGCTTTCATTTCCATAACTGAGTTCCTATCTTTACTCTTCGTTTATTTGATTGTTTTATACATTGTCTTTTATGTTGACACAATCTTCCCTGACTTGTGGACAGATATTAATTGCTCTATTATTTTACAGTCTGAGGTCCAGTGACTGTTTTGTGTTTCCTACAGTAGGGTTCAATTCTTTTTTATCTGTCTCTGTCCTCTTTATTTTTAATGTAACATTCAGATCTTGTGTGGCCTGGATTTGTACAGTAGTGACAGTTTATCTCTCGAGTTTGACTTACGAGGTGATTTAACATATTTTGGTCTTTCTGTAGCACATTGTTTGCTTGGACTAAGCCGCAATTTCATAGCCTGCCTGTTGTCTTCTGTGCGTGAGCGAGTTCTCGAGTTCTGTTGATAGTTTGTCTGTATTCTTGAAAAGAGTTTCTCTGGTTTTTACTTGTATTAGATTTATTTATCACTGCAACAATTTCTGCTACTTTCATCCTGTTTTATTGCATGGTGATATCTCAGTCACACCTGCCTTATTCCATTGCAACTCATCCTCAAGCACATAATCTAGTAAACACATTCCTGGATTAAATGATATTGTTTTTGCAATTCTGAGGACTCTTTCAGGCAATTTACATAGTGTAGCTATATACTGTATCCAGTGATGTCAATGACATGCATTGGTGACACATTGCCATTAGTTCCTACCCATTCTGAGTTTTCTATGCTATCTAACGAGATACTTTTAATGGTGGACACGGCTGCTGTTACTGTCATAATTGTACATATATCGTAGTCATAGCCGAGCTCTTATAACAGTGAGTTAATTTGTAGATGATGTTAGTTGTACTTGTCGTCGATGACAGGAGAAAGATAAAGATGAGTCTGGGGTTTGATCGTAGTTTATTTTCTTCAAAGGGAATCTCTCAAAAATACTACAGTCTCGCACAGCATAATGAGATGAGAGTTACTCGTTAACCCGCATGCCTGCCTTTTCCCCACCGTGCCTCTCTCTCCTAGACCCTCTTCTTGCTTCTCTCTCCTAACTCCTTCTGCCTGTTAACTCTTTCTCTTCCATATATATGATTGTTTCACGTGTTATGCATGGTTGAGTTGGATTTTCTCGATCCTGGGAACTTTCCGATCAGGGGTCACACCTGATTTCTATGGCATTCCTGAGAGAGAATGTGCAAATGCGATATCCTCCAGCTCTAGCCATGACTTTAACGTAACCTCTAGATTACATATGTATGTTACTAGGTATTATGTATTGTATTATGATATTTTAGAGTCCTGACATCGCTCGGTCACGCCTTGCTGGCAAACCAACGACAGCATGTAGCAACTAATTACATTCTAATCTAATAATACATGCTATACATAACAATACTGCAGAGACATAATATTCATAACAATATTGTAGAGATATAACAATATTGCAGGAATATAATATTGTAGTAATATATTGTACGTACAGTGGAGTAAATACATGGGAGTAAAACTGAATACAGAATATTGTATAACATATTGTAGTAATATATTGGCACAAATGTGTACGTACAACAGACATACGCATATATTAATGCAATGGCAGTACCATGCCACTACTATAGTAAGAGTCAATAATATATTTGTAATGTATCTATGATTTACACACACACACACACATACATTTTATATATATATATATATATATATATATATATATATATATATATATATATATATATATATATATATATATATATATATATATATATATATATATATATGTATATATATTATCATCATCATCAGCCTTTTGAGTGTCCACTGCAAGACCTGCCTATCCCGACCGAAATGGGGTCGATACAGCCTATGTATCTCTACCAAGTAGCTTAGGCTGTCTGGTAGAGACGAGTCTGGTATATATATATATATATATATATATATATATATATATATATATATATATATATACTGTATATATATATACACAAACATACTGTATATATATATACACACACACACACATATATCAGAGTCGCTATTAAGTACAGAGGGAATGATTAGTGATGAGCAGTGTGGCTTTAGGAGAGGGAGGGGATGCGTTGATCAGGTGTTTGCTGTGAGACAAGTGTGTGAAAAGTATTTAGCGAAAGGCAAGGATGTGTTTTGGGCATTTATGGATTTAGAGAAAGCGTATGATAGAATTGATAGGGAGGCTTTGTGGACTGTTTTAAGATTGTATGGACTTGATGGTAGGTTTATGTAAATAGTAGAGCGTGTGTAAGAGTGGGAAATGCTGTGAGTGATTGGTTTCCCGTGAGAGTGGGGCTGCGACAGGGATGTGTGATGTCGCCTTGGTTGTTTAATATTTACATGGATGGTGTTGTAAGAGAGGTGCATGCAAGAGTTTTAGGTGGTCTGAGTCTGGTAAATGTTGATGGAGTAGAGTGGAATCTGAAGCAGCTGCTGTTTGCAGATGATACTGCACTGGTGACTGATTCAGAGGAGAGATTGAGACAATTGGTAGAGGAGTTTGGAAGGGTGTGTGAAAGGAGGAAATTGAAAGTAAATGAGAATAAGAGTAAAGTGATGAAGTGTACGAGGTTGATAGATGGTAGGGGGATGAATATAGTTTTGAATGGTGAGTTGCCTGAGGAGGTAGATTGTTTTAAATATCTAGAATCACATGTTGCTGTGGATGGAAGAATAGATGCAGAAGTGAAGTTTAGAATAAATGAAGTAGGAAAGGTGCTGGGAGGAATGAAAAAAGTGTTTAAATGTCGTCCACTTAGAATGGATGTAAAGAGAAGGCTGTATGAGGGTGTTGTGGTACCGACTGCATTATATGGGGCTGAAACATGGAATATGGGTGTAGCAGTGAGGAAAAGTTTGAATGTAATGGAGATGAGATGTCTGAGGAGTATGTGTGGAGTGATGCGTATGGATCGAGTGCGAAATGATGAAGTGCGAAGGAGAACTGGAGTTGTTCAGGAGATGGCTGGTAGAGTTGAGCAGAGGGTGTTGCAATGGTTTGGGCATATGGAGAGAATGGATAATGAGCGATTGGTGAAAAAGATAACTAGATCTGATGTGAGAGGTGTAAGACTGAGAGGAAGACCACGAATAGGATGGATGGACAGTGTGAAGAGAGCGCTGGATGCGAGAGGGATGTCTGTTGAGCAAGGAAGAGTGACTGTGCGTGACAGAAATAAATGGAGAGAAATTGTGAATGAATAAGTGATGACGCAGCCCTGAGGGGATATTCTCCCGCATTTGGTCTGATCAGCTAGTCAGGTCAGGTGCGGATAAGGGGATGGGTCTGTTATGATGTGGCAGGGGTAAACCAGTTCTGCTGTCGGGCCCTGCTGTGGATGTCACTGATTGCATTGCTCAGTTGACCCTTGTGCCGTGTGATGCGTTGAGGATCTGTCCGTTCTCCCCTTTGGGGCTAAGATGCGAATGAATGTGTTTGAATGGATGAGTAAATGGAGAGTGAGTCGTCCTGTCTCGGCTACCTCCCTTTTCCTTGGGGGAAGCAGCCTAGGTATATAGATAGATAGATAGATAGATAGCTATTAAGTATGGATAATACTGCATGATATTCCTGCCCCAGAATAAAGGCTTCAAACCATGTTTATGTATGCCTTGACTGATTATCTGACGTGGATCGTGAACTGGAAGTAGGTTAATGGTGATTTTCCCATTACCAGCATTTGCAATTCCTTTCATCAAAGATTGATAACGAACTCTAGTTTTATCTAACTGGAGTATTATTATGTCAATATGTTCCATGATTACTGAGAAGTGTTGAAAATGTGTCATGTTTCCTTCCATTGCATTTATTTTGTCCACATTATGGTGAGTTATGCTTTCTGCCTTCCTGAGATTTTTCACAATCGACGTAATTGCTGTGTTTTGACTGTCAGCTAGCTTCTGTTTGATACGCTAATACCTGAGCTATCTTATTAAATTTGTTGTTTATTTCTTGAAGATCTTCCTCTGTAGCCAATCCAAAAAACATTCCCTAGAACTGAAACACTCAGGTCGAACAAATCGCGCCTCTCACGTGTACGTGTGATGTTGTTCGTGTCCATCAGTGCCTCCATTCCACGAGATGGGATATCTTGGATCATGATGACCATGGTTGCTTTAGTTTGTTCAAGTTTCCATTTCGCGAACTTCACGATTTCAGTCACTTCCTTTGTGTTATGAGCTTCTGAAACAGGACTTTCTCATCATAACTTCCAGTGTCTTCAGTGGCTTGGCAATGTTCTCCAATAATATCGGTAATTCATATAAAATGTCGAAACTAATTTCAGTACTCATGACATCTTTCACGATTGCTGTCGAGGCCGTTGGGGCTATGAGGCATCCCTGCCTTACTATACTGTATGTTTAGAGTCTAAGTGAGCTGACTTTCTTGCTATATAGATGAGAACCCATGGTATAAGTCCCCTCATCGTTACCTACCCCCCCCAAAAAAAAAAAAAAAAATTAATTAGCTAACCCATTCATGCTGAGGTCGATGATAGTGATGATGCGCATTACAACTGGCTCATGAAGAACAACAACTTTGCTCAGTGTTTAACTTACAGAAGTTTAAATTCATAACTAGCTCATATAAATGCTGTATTGTGGCATTTGTAGCAACAGTTGCACCTATTTTTGTGTTTTTGTTATGCAAACTTAATTAATTTTTGTATGTTTTGATTTCCTCTACTTTTTTTTCATCGTTAGTGTTCGGTGTTTCGGTTGTGTCCGAGGTTGCATAACTGCTGGTTAAATTCCTTGGGATCCTTTTAAAATGATAAACATGCATTTGTTTTTCTTCACCACTCGACAGTGACCTAATTACTACCTTGTTTGCAGTATTCTTAACTACTCTGCATGGGTCTTCAATTTTTGGTGATAGTTTATTGTCTCTAGTGTGACTGATACCATAGACAACGTCTCGTAAACTGGTAGTAGATTCTTTTACGCTTTTATTGAATGACTCCGTCATTTCTTCCTTGTACATCGATAACTGTTTCTTCACTCTTTTGTGTATATCCTGGAATTCATGCAAGCGGAGCTTAGGATAATCGTCATAATTGTATACAGGCAAATATTCACCTTCTAGAATTTCTTAAGGTAATTTCTTGTTTGCCCCATAGATAATGAAATGGAGTGTGTCCTATAGACTTATTAATTGCTCCATTAATTGATGCATCCACTCTGGGAATCCAATCATCCCAGCTTGCATAATTTTCATTGAGGATGTGTTGTAGCACATCCAACACTTTTTTTGTTTTGTCTCTCTACCAACCCACTGGATGCTGGGTGATAGGCTAAGACATTTGCATTTTTATATTGTATTGTTTATGTATTTCTTGCAAGATTTCAGAATTAAATTCATCTCCATTATCACTTATTAATATCTTCGGGGTAGTGAAATATGACGTTATCTATAATTTCCCTTGCCACTGTTTCTGATGTCTTATCCTTAACTGGGGCTAAAATCACATCTCTTGAGAAATGGTCTGTATCACTGAATAGATACTGATTATTTTTGTAGGAAAAGGGTAACTTAAGTAAGTCATCCACGACGATGTCCCATGGTTGGTTAGGTACAGGATATTTCCCTATAGTTGCAGGTGTTAATGTGTAGCCTTTGTGTCTCGCACATGACTCGCATCTGTCTATATGACCGTATAAATCTTTTCGTAATGATGGCCAGCAAGATAACAAATCGCTGTCCTATCCTTGCCAGGATGTCCAACATGTGGACTAACTTGTATCATCCATAATACTTGAGTTATCATTTCATTAGGTACCACTAACTGTTTATTATTTTTTCTATGGTTTTATAGGCCTGGGATGATCCTATATAAGGTATCGTCGACTATTGCGAATTGTTCGAGTAGTATATGTAGCTTGGGTAATTTTATGTCCCCGCCACTTTCCAATTTGTATATAACTTTAGACCATGTTGGATCAAGTCTCTGTGCTATAGAGATTTCATCATGGTTTGGGATGTTTCCCTTGACACCTATTGTCGCGACATGAATTGTCGTCGGGTTTCTAGATAGTGCATGAGCAACTAAATTTGTTTTGCCTTAGATGTAGGGAATATGTACAGACGTCGGAATAAGTTTCTTTCCTTTTCCGTGGACTAAGGTGTTTGTAACACTGCTCGACGGAGAGGTATCGCCTCCTCCTCCCTTCCTCATAGTCCCACACTTCCCCACTTTTCTCTCCGACCACATAACCCCACCCGGTACCCTCCACACTCTCGCTCACAGCCAGCTAGGGGTTTCTGTACTTCATGCACCTCACTAAGTACGTGTAGTCCGAACAACAAATAAAGGAATAGTAATGTCTATATCTTAAACCAAGTTAGGAAAAGGTTTACTATACAGTGTGTGTGTGTGTGTGTGTGTGTGTGTGTGTGTGTGTGTGTGTGTGTGTGTGTGTTTGTGAGAGAGAGAGAGAGAGAGAGAGAGAGAGAGAGAGAGAGAGAGAGAGTTACATAGAATTACACAGATACACAGACTACACAGACCTTACGGTCCCTACGAGGTGGTCCGGCCTTAATCCTAATATAGTGCATAGGAGCAGGAGAAAAGGATAGCACAGCAGAGAGAGAGAGAGAGAGAGAGAGAGAGAGAGAGAGAGAGTTAAAAGACAGGGAGTGACAGAAGGAGAGGGGGTGCAAGAGAAAAAATAAGAAATGAGAGGACAGTTACGGAGAAAATAAGAAGAGGAGAGGCAAAGAGAGAACAGCGAGAGCTAAGAAATGAGACAGAGAGTGAGAAGAAAAGACAGTGAGAGGTGAAATGAGATACAAGCAGTGTGAAAGGGAAAGAGAAAGGGGAGATGTGAATAGAAGGCCGGGAGACAGGGAAGTAGAGACAAAAGGTGAGACTGGTGAGAGAAAATGGGAATGGAACAAACACAGAAGCAGGAATAACAAAAGGAGAAAGTGGGAAAGAGAGCTACAGAACAGAATACTGAGAACGGTAATGGGAAAAATTAGAAAAGGGGGCAAGGTAAAAGGGAGGAGGAAGAGAGTGTGTTATTCTGGCAAGGGCAGAGGGAAAGAACTAAGCAGGATAAGACGAAAGCACTGAGCCTGAGTAGAACGAATGTAACATTCAAGTAAAAGGAGAGGGAGAGAAACAGAGAAATTGCAGAAATTCGCAGAGAGAAAGTAGAGATTAAGGGTGGGAAGAAAATAGGTTAATTTTAGGGTAAGAAAGAGGAGGGGGATGTTAAGAAGGGAAGACAAGGGGAGGGAGAGGGAGGGAAAGACAGTGGGAAGAGCGGAATGAAAGAAGAGATTTCGGGTGACAGGGAGAGACGGGGAGAGGAAAGGGAGAAAAAAGCATGCAATTATTACTGGGGGAAGAAAGCAGTGAAGGAAATGGATTTAGTACTAATAAAGAAATACGGGGAGAGTAACAGAGAAAAAACGGTAAGATATGTGACACGAAGAAAGTAAGACAAAGTTGTGACACAGGGAGGGAGAAAGAAGAGTGAAGTAAGAGAGAGACGAAGGAAAGGAAAGAGAGAGGGAGGAAGGTAGGGACTGGGCAGATAGCTATAAAGAAAGGGGAAGGAGGGAAAAGGAAACTGGGGATGAGACAACGGATCCAGAGAGAGAGAGAGAGAGAGGGGGGGGGGCGTACACAGACAGGCACAAACAGATTGGTCGACAAATATTCAAAAAGTGTGTATGTGTGTGTGTGTCTGTGTGTGTGTGTGTGTGTGTGCTTCCGTCCCTGTGTCACTCCTATAACATTGTTCTATATTTTCATGTTTTCTTCCTCTCTGCTTCAATTTCTTCTCTCTCTCACTTTTTTTTTATCAGCATTTCTCCTGATTGTTTTTACCATTCTAAGTCTGTCTGTCTGTTTGTCTGTCTGTCTGTCTGTCTGTCTCTCTCTCTCTCTCTCTCTCTCTCTCTCTCTCTCTCTCTTTCTCTTGCAGTATTCTCTTCTTCCTTTCCTTTCCTTCTCGCTCTTCTTTCCACCTCTCTTTCTCTTCCCCATCTTACATCATTTTACTCTCTCTCTCTCTCTCTCTCTCTCTCTCTCTCTCTCTCTCTCTCTAGGAATAAAGAGATTGTTCTCACAGTCTATACCTCCTTCATGCGGCCACTTCCTGAGTTGCTGTGGAATTATGTTGGCTTGAAAAAGACATACGTCGACTTAAAAAGCATTCCGGACACTAAGGTATCAGGTTCGCCTGACGGCTGTGGGACTTTTTTAGTAGAAACTCGTAGACTACGAGGTCAGCTCATTAAAGTGTTTAAAATCTAAATGGGTTTCACAGTCATTACATAGAAAGTTGCTTACCCTTAACACGGACTCAGCACACTACCATGGTTGGAAGCTGTAAATGAAAAAATTTACCAGCAGAATTACGTGAACACTTTTTCACGTGCAAGATCTGCTCCACATGGAACTGACTCAATATGGAACTTTTTAACACTACAATAGAGAAGTTCAAGGGATTCATCGGCAGGATCTTACACTAGAATAAATGTGAATTGGATATGCATTCCCAGGCAAACAAGAAGTATCTCCACGGTATGGGCTGCATAGTTGTTAAGATCCTAACTTTTCCTTTTAACTCCTGTGTGTGTGTGTGTGTGTGTGTGTGTGTGTGTGTGTGTGTGTGTGTGTAAGAGGTGTCTATTACCGCAACATTTAATCACAGCAGATTTATGCTCTCTCCCCCCCTTCTCTCTCTCTCTCTCTCTCTCTCTCTCTCTCTCTCTGCGTGTGTGTGTGTGTGTGTGTGTGTGTGTGTGTGTGTGTGTGTGTGTGTGTGTGTGAAAAAGAGGTGTCTACCAATGCAACATTTAATCACAGCAGGTTTATTCTCTCCCCCCCCTCTCTCTCTCTCTCTCTCTCTCTCTCTCTCTCTCTCTCTCTCTCACACACACACACACACACACACACACACACACACACACACACACAGTGTAGTATACCTTTTCCTATCTTGGTTTATGATACGTACTATTCTTTTCTTAGTTGTTCGGACTACACGTACAGTACTTAGTGAGGTGCTTGAAGTACAGGAACCCCTAGCTGGCTGTGAGGGAGAGTATGGAGGGTACCGGGTGGGGTTATGGGGTCGGAGAAGTGGTGGGTTATGTGGGAGTGTGGGACAATGAGGAAGGGAGGAGGAGGGGACAGCTCTCCATCGAGCTGTGTTACAAACACAGTTCACGGAAAAGGAAACGAACTTATTCCGACGTCTGTACACTGGTCTTTTTCTCCATGCCGCAAACAGTGAAAGGCTGCTTATAATTTTTAGACAGTGAAACCAATGACGTTAAGTGAACCTTCTTCCTTGTCTGGTTAGAGCAGACTTTTGTTATTGCGTTTTTCGCGTTATTTGAGTTTGAAATTCATTAATATCACTCCTAGAACTACTGTATTCACAACAGGAAGACTGTATTCTCTTGCATGGCGTTTGATTCTTATCGCATGTCCTTTTTGGATGTATTAATGTTCCAGCCATTCGTTCATGTGCAAGATCAGGACACATTTTACAATAAGGTTTCCCAGCTGTATCCTGATGGTCGTGTGCTGGTCATCACTTCTATGGAATCTTTCGTTTGCCAGCTTCTCCAGGAACTGTTGAACACCATCACATCTGCTATATCATTTTGCTGGCTAAGAGTAAACTGAAAGACGGTTATCCAGCTCATGTCCGTTCACATCTGTAGCTCCAGTCAAACCCGCCACGAATATGTCTCCAAATACTAAGAGGAGAAGATAATCGGCTGCAGCAGAATCCTTTCCTTTAAATGAGGTAGGAACAGTCTGAGTTGGTGGCCCAAATTACGATATTGGTATTCCCTCTCTCTCTGTCTCTCTTTTTTTTTTTTTTTTTTTTGAGTGATTCTAAAAGATATTTTTACTCTCGCCCGCCTTAAGAAGGCGGAGCGACAATGTCTTCGCCTGCCTCTTTGTGTGTGTGTGTGTGTGTGTGTGTGTGTGTGTGTGTGTTCCTATTAAATCTCATGAACGGCTTGGGCTATCAACAATGAACCTTCACAGTATCAAAATATGGCCAAATCTTGGACGAGTTCGAAAATGGGCACTCGTGGTTAAGGTCAAGGTAACCAAAATGGCTGCCACAGGTCAGTTAGCTTTTATCGGCCGCCTTTAGCACCATTATATCTCATGAACGGCTTGAGCTGTCAACATGAAACCTTAAGGGTATTAAGATATGGCCGAAATCTTGGACTTCGCCAACAACATATCCTGGCAGGCGATTAGCATTTGGCTACCGAATGGTTTTCTTTCTTTTTCTAATATATGCTGTTTGGGTTAATAGCTACCTCGGTCTCTGGGCCCTAAACCCCAAGGAATTCCTTGAATAGTTTCCCGGACACGAGATCCGGAGAGTAAAAGTGTTGAGGACCAGTGTCATAAACATAAATAAAAATGAAATATCATGATAGGAAACAGATCTTCGGTAACAGTTGAATTTCATGTTGAAGAATCAGGTGTTCGGTGCATAAAAGAAATGGAAAATGTAACTGATCCATGTGATATAAATATTAAAGTGAATAATGAAATAATCAAACTAATATTTCACAATTCAGGAGATAAAGCCTAATTGCAAAAAAAGTCTCAAAAACACCAAATTCAATGGGGTAAAAATAAAATATTAAGTGACTATCAATTACAAAGTTCTTCCCTGTTATATTACTGGTACTTCTGTTTAACCCTTCACTGTATCATATATTCCAGTATTTCTGAAACTACCAATTATATTCAGTTCTGAAGAGGATTTACGGATTAAAAGGTTACATAAAGCCTTTGTCAATCCTTCTACTACAAACTCTCTTCTTTTTATTCACCACTAACCTTCTAAGCTGTACATCTAACCTTATTCACTTATACGCTGATGGCTCCATCCTTTGCTTCCCATTCGTTTCCCGCAGCGTCCGTCTCAGTAGTTACTTCAATGAACATGGGATGAGGCTATGGCACACCTAATATCTGACTTGTTTCCTATTTCTGACTGGAGTAGAAGCAATTGTGTTGTTTAAAGCATCGAAAACACAGTTCATACATCTATCAACCCGGCAAAATCTTCCACAGAAGTACCTTCTAATTATTAACAACATCCAGCTCAGTCCTGCATGACCCGTAAACATATCTGGGGTTTCATTCTCTAGGAATTTATCTTGGAAAGAACATATTACCTCTCTTGTCAAATCTGCTTCCAAGAGATTAAATGTACTAAACCGACCCCGTGCCCTCTTTACCCCAGCAAAGTTGTTGACTTTATACACGAGTTTCATTTGCCCTTCTGTAGAGTACAAGTCTCATGTGTGGGGAGGCTCCCCACATACAGCTCGACTCAGCTAGGTGGAGCCAAAGGCTTTTCGTCTCATTAACTCTCCTCTTTCTGTCTCCCTTCAACCTGTCTCTTCGCCGCATTGCTGCATCTTTATGTCTTTTCTATCGCTACTTCAATGATCACTGCTGCTCTGAACTGTTTGCATTCGTCCACCACTAAGGTGGGTGCGAAGCACCAGTCTACCAACAACTCTCATCCTTTTTCTGGCCAGCTTTCCAATGCAAGAGTTAACCGCTACTCCCAGACCTTCATTACAGCAACAGGTCATCTCTGGAACTGTCTCTCTCTGTCTGTTGTTCTTACTGCCTAAGATCTCCAGTCTTTCAAACGCCATGTGTCCAGGTAACTCGAAATGTACGGATCTTAAGTTTAGCTCTCTGTAATCTTGTTTTGCGAGCTCCTGGTCTTTGGTTCCTTCTTCCTTGCAGAAAAAACAAACATTATTACTGAATTATCGATTGTATGAACATTCATTAGATACTAAACGAGCAGGGGATTAATGGGCAGAGTTACGGGGGGGGGGGAAGTATTTACTTATCATAATAGAACTCATTTCTGTTTCAAATGAAGTTAAAGTTGCTTTGCGTTTCGTCGATTAATGAAAGGCTTTTAATTATTTACACAGGACAGATTTATCAATAAAGTAATTAAATATGATCAATCTCAGTCTTTTCTCAGATTCTTAAATGATAACTGAAATGTTGTCTGGTACACTAAATATTTCCTACTTACTGATTTTGTCGATATTTTTAGGGGACCCTGAACAAATACTGCAGTGTATTTGACCCTGTTGAGTTGGCAGTTTTCCTGTGGAGAAATTAATGCCATTTTGGAAGCAACATTCCTCCTCTAAATAGGTAATCCCTAACAATCCTCACTTGTCCAATGCACTGTCTGTATTGCTGGAAACTTCAATTTCTATTGCAGATTGAAGTGACTTTGG
>NC_136997.1:36729033-37236533 GCF_032717465.1 Coenobita brevimanus | reverse complement strand
ATAAAAAGGAAAAAAATAATAAGTTTAAACAAGACTTGTAAAAACAGGAAATAGATCCAAGACGAAAGAATACGCTGAGTCATCTCTGATGTTTGTTTACTACAAGACGGAGATTGTAAGTATATGCTTTGCACTTTAAGTATTGCAAAATGGATACATACTTCAGTAAAACAAATTTGGAAAAGAAAAGGGATAAAGGTAAAAAGCAAAATGATGATTTCTACCAAGAACTGGTTGAAGTAGAGACCCACAATAGACTGGTTGAACGTGTAAACAAACTAGAAATGGCTTTCAAAAATGAAATTGATGAAATAAGAAAGCAGATGCACTTGCAAAAGGAAGAAATAGAAAAACTAGGAAGGGAGGCCAATAAGAAAGACACAACCATCAGTGAACTAGCAGTGGAATTGAGTACACTTAGGAAGATAATCAGTGAAATGGCAAGTACAGTAGTCAATCACGAGAGTGTTATGGAAGAGTTCGAAAATGACACAGAGACAATTAGGCAAGTTAGCAGTCTTATTGACCAGAGCAGTGATATTGAGGAGAAGATAACACAAGTAAATGAAGCTGTGCAAAGCTACAAAAATGATGTAGAAACCACGTATGCAGAAATGGTGAAAGTAAAGAAAGACTTAGAAACAAGGGTGGAGGAAAAAAGCATTAAAAAGGAGGTGAAAAGAATAATCCAGAACAATCCAAAGTTAGTCAGAGATTCAGTAGAGATAAACAAATCAATAGTAATCACAGGTATAGAAGAGGATGAAGTTAAAAACAAGATCACAAGAGACAAAAAGGAGATGGCAAATGTAATGAGCTTACTGAAAGAAGTATCAAAGGAAATCTGTAGTAAAGACATAGAGGAACACAAAAGGTTAGGGAAATACGAGAAAAGCAAGACAAGACCTCTAAAGGTGACTTTCCAGAGTGTAAACACTGTGGAAGAGATACTAAAATATGCAAAGAATCTTAAGGAAAAAGAGGAGTTCAAAAATGTATGGATAAAAAGATGCCAAACACAAGAGGAACTGGAATTACTGAAAGAGAAAAGGGAGGAAGCAAAAACAAAAAATGAGGGAAGATCAGAAGAGGACAAGAAGAAATTTGTTTACAAAGTAATAGGATTGCATGTACGAAAGTGGTACACAAACAGGATGGAAGAAACAGGAGGAATGTAGTAGAACCATGTCATGACAAGTATATAAACAAGATGATAAAGTTGATGTACTCAAATGTGGATGGAATGGTATCTAAATTACTAGAGATGAATGATTATGTTAGAGAAAATGAACCACAAATAATATGCCTAACTGAAACAAAATTAATACCAAGGATATCAAATGACATACTAAACTTAGAGGAATACAATATATGGAGAAGAGACAGATATTTAAAAAAAGGAGGGGGAATTATAATATTAACTAAGAAAACTCTAAAAGTCAAGGAAATAAAACTAGATATACCATCACAAGTAGAACTGATTGCAGTAGAGATCAACACATCTAAAAGTAAAGTAATTGTAGCCAATTTGTACATGCCACCCAGATCAAACACATGGGAAAGAGACGAATATGAGGACCTGGCAGAGAGTACAATTCAGAGTGTAAGATCATTGCTACATAAAATGGAAGAGAAATCGGAAAGAATTATACTAACTGGGGACTTCAATACAAATATAAATTGGAATACTCTAGATATAAATAGCCAAGAAAGCTGTTGGGACCAAAAGCTCCTGGATCTCGTACAATGAGTTTTTCTTAACGCAACATGTGAGGGAAACCACCAGAAAAAGAGGACTCGATATACCTTCAGTGCTAGATCTAATATTTACAAGGCAAGAAAATGATATTGACAGTTTAATATATCACCCTCCACTCGGCAAAAGCGATCATGCAGTACTAAGTTATAACTTCAGGATAGCATATGACATAGTAAACAGCAATGATAGTTACAAAAAGAGCCTAAACCATAAAAAGGGAAATTATCAAGACCTAAAGAAGTATTTCTTAGAAGTTGATTGGGAAAATGAGCTTAGAGGACAAGATTTAAATGCTGTATATAAAAAATTTTGTGAATTTTATGAAATAGGAGTCCAGAAGTACATCCCACAGCACAAAGAAGCAGATAAGAAAATACAAAAATGGTTCAATACAGAATGTAAAAAATCAAAAGAAAGAAGAGATTTGTTGTGGAATAGATACAGAAGACACACTAGTGAAAGGGCGTATAATAATTACAAACAGGCAAGAAACGACTATACAAGAATAAGGAGGTAAGCCCAAAAACAGTTTGAGGAGGATATAATAAATAAAAGTAGTGATCAACCAAAGCTGTTTTACAGCTATATCAGAAGCAAAACTAAAGTAAAAGATATAATACAATCCATTACGGACGAGGGAATCACTTATACACAAGAGAAAGATATTTGTGAAGCACTAAATAAGAATTTCCAATTAGTTTTTACAGAAGAAAAAAATTTTGAGAGGGACTATGTGGAACACGCATGTCCACACATACTACCAGATATACAAATAGCAGAAAAAGTAATACAGGAGGAGTTAAGTAAATTAGACAGAGGAAAAGCAAGTGGTCCTGATGAAATTTCATGTTGGGTACTACGAGAATGTGCAAAGGAGTTAAGTAAACCATTATTTTTAATTTTCAAGAAATCCTTGAGTCAAGGTAAACTACCTGATGTTTGGAAAAAAGCAAATATTGTCCCCTTATTCAAGAAAGGAAATAGACAAAATCCACTCACCCACAAACGTACACTTTTTGAATATTTGTCGACCTATCTGTCTGTGCCTGTCTGTGTACTGCCCCCCCCCCCTATCTCCCTCTCTCTCTCTGAATCCTTTGTCTCATCCCCAGTTTCCTTGCCCCTCCTTCCCCTTTCTTTATAGCTATCTGCTCAGTTCCTGCCTTCCTCCCTTTCTCTTTCCTTTCCTTCGTCTGTCTCCCCCTCTGTTACTCCCTCCTTACCTCACTCATCTTTCTCCCTCCCTGTGTCACAACTTTGTCATAGGCTACTTTTTTCATCTGTCACATGTCTTACCTTTTTTTCTCCATTACTCTCTCCGAATTTCTGTACTTGTATTAAATCCATTTCCTTCACTGCTTTCTTCCCCCAGTAATAACTGCATGCTTTTTTCTCCCTTTCCTCTCCCCGTCTCTCCCTGTCACCCGAAAACTCTTCTTTCATTCCGCTCTTCCCACTGTCTTTCCCTCCCTCTCCCTTCCCTTGTCTTCCCTTCTTAACATCCCCCTCCTCTTTCTCGTCCTAAAAATTTACCCATGTTCTTCCCACCCTTAATCTCTACTTTAGCCCTGCGAATTTCTCCAATTTCTCTGTTTCTCTCCCTCCCATTTTACTTGAATGTTACATTCGTTCTACTCAGCCCAGTGCTTACGTCTTATCCTGCTTAGTTCTTTCCTTGCGTCCTTGCCAGAATAACACACTTTCTTCCTCCTCCCTGTTTCCTTGTCTCCTCTCCTAATTTTTCTCATTAACGTTCTCAGTATTCCGTTCCGTAGCTCTCTTTCCCACTTTCTCCTTTTGTTATCCCTGTTACTATGCTCCATTCCCATTTTCTCTCAGCTGTCTCCCTTTTTGTCTCTACTTCCCTGTCTCCCGGCCTTCCGATTCACATCTCCCTTTTCTCTCTCCCTTTCACACTGCTTGTATCTCGTTTCACCTCCCACTGTCTCTTCTTTTCACTCTCTGTCTCTTTTCTTAGCTCTCGTTGCTCTCTCCTTGCCTCTCCCCTTCTTATTTTCTCTGTAATTGTCCTCTCATTTCTCATTTTTCCACTCGCTCTCCCTCTCCTCCTGTCGCTTAACTCTCTCTCTCTCTCTCTCTCTCTCTCTCTCTCTCTCTCTCTCTCTCTCTCTCTCTCTCTCTCTCTCTCTCTCTCTCTCTCTCTCTCAGTGTAGTAAACCTTTTCCTAACTTGTTTTATGATATATACTGTACTGTTCCTTTATTAGTTGTTTCGACTACACGTAATTAGAGGTGTTTGAAATACAGAAACCCTAGCTGGCTGAGAGCGAGAGTATGGAGGGTACCGGGTGGGGTTATGGGGTCGGAGAGAAAAGTGGAGGGGTTGGGTGGGAGTGTGGGACTATGAGGAAGGGAGGAGGAGGTGATAGTTCTTCATCGAACAGTGTTACAAACACCTTAGTCTACGGAAAAGGAAACGAACTTATTCCGACTTCTGTACCTGATATTTATCAATCGGTCTACCCGAGTCATCGTCTTCCTTTCTGTTCTAAATTCGTGGACAATACAGTCCTAAGATTAGCCATGCTATGATTCGCAAAGACATAAGCTGGGATTTTACTTATTTAATGAAATAATTATCGGTCAGGAAGGATAGAACAATGTTTAAATAACTTGGGACCACAGCCACTCAGTCGAATTGAAAAACAAAAATAATGTTAAACCCTGCATATTAGAAAAAAAACATAAATTGATTGCATGAAAAAATTACTTAAAAAGGCAAAAATAATCGACAACAAAACTATAAAAGGTGGAGAAGATCCGTCAATCCCAGAAAATTAAAAACGTCACCTTGATAACTAGAGGTTTCTCCAAACAAGAAAGACAAAAAGAACCATCTGCCCTGTGCCTATGGCGAAACCTCAGAAGCAGGTCCGCCAGATTCGGACACTGAACCAACAAGTGACGGACAGTAAGGGGAAGGTAAATCCTGCCGTGCAATGCTCTGTCTATGGGAGTCTTAGGTTGTATTTTCCTATTCTCTTATCTGATCCCGTGTGTATGACTGTATATACTACACTGAACTATTTCGGCCAGGAGTTGTTAGCCACCCTCGTCCAGTCAACCAGTGTATGTGGCAGCGTCGCATTCACGAGCTCAGAAGTTGCCTTCGAAGCATTTCTGTCGAAAGATATCCCTTCAGCTTTGGGCTTCTAGTAATGGATAAAGTAATAGTAATATTTACTCTGAAGGTTCGTGTCTGATAACACGAATATATCACATTTATTATTTAGTAACTATTTTTGGTCATACAATACCAATCAAGTGACTTAAATATGTTTCTTGGATTCCACTCCACGACTTCCTGTACTATAGGTTTGAATCAGCGAAAACAAAGAGTGAACAAGTTCGAAGCATTCATTTGGTACTGATAGAGAGAGAGAGAGAGAGAGAGAGAGAGAGAGAGAGAGAGAGAGAGAGAGAGAGAGTGTGTATGGTGAGCGCCTGTGAAATTTGGACAAATGAGGTGGAGGCAGACTGGGGCAGGGAAATGCAAGGGATGAGAAACCCTGGATTCCTGTGCTCCATTGAAAACAGGCCACAGTGTGAATACTTCTTCCATCAGTCACCAGAACTTGCCTTGCTTTTTGATTTTTTTTTTTTAAGGACTGGTATCGGAAGAATAATAAATTAGGAGATAAATGCTGTTGATTTAACAAAAAGCTGTGTTTAAAAAGAAAGTAATTTGCCTCTCTGTGCAGAAAGGGATATCCAGTTAATGAGAAAAATACTCATGAGTTTGCCAAAAATCTCCAGGTCCCAACCACCAGAGAAAAAAAAAAGCGAATATAAGGCATTTAACAGAAGTACGCGGCCTGCTTAATAATTTGACAAAGGTAACTGGCGTTACCCAGAATAAAACCCATCTTTCATTGTGTCCGACGAGACGTTATCCTGGATAAATAAACTCGTTCGTCATCAGCCAAAGGAAATATTCCTTGTTTAGCTCGAGCACGTTATTTACTCGTATCGCATAAAATCATGTGTATGTAGCCGGAATGAAGGCCATTATCTACGGCCTGGCAACCTCCCTGTAAAGAGTACTATTTTCTACCGACTGAGTTAGGCAGTGAGACTCATCTTTCGTGTAAGGAAATCCATCCCGCCTCTGTGTGTGTGTGTGTGTGTGTGTGTGTGTGTGTGTGTGTGTGTGTGTGTGTGTGTGTGTGTGTGTGTGTGTCTGTGTCTGTGTCTGTGTGTGTGTGTGTGTGTGTGTGTGTGTGTGTGTGTGTGTGTGTGTGTGTGTGTGTGTGTGTGTGTGTATGTGTGTGTGTGTGTTGAATTGCGAGTCATCCGACTTCTGGAGCATGGTATGCGGGTTGGTAGATTGGTGACTGGGTGGGTGGATTGGTTAGTGTAGGCTGGTGGTTTCACAGGCGAATTAGGTGGAGTGGATGGGCGAGAGGGAGGGAAGGGGTTGTTGGGCTGGTTAAGTGGGGTGAACTGGGGTTCGTCCATTAAGTGGGGTGGGTTGTGGGGCTACCTGTAGGATAACACAAAGGCCGGATTTATGTCGTCCTAGTTTGAGAAATACTATACTGAGTAAGGTTGTGGGTATGTGCGTTGATGGGTGGGTGTGTAGGTGGATGGACACATTGTGGGAAAACAGGCCTCTGGGATTAGGTCTTTTGAGTGAATACGTCCGAGTTGGGAATAGATCAGTGTGTGAAAATCGGTCCACAGGGGAGATTATTCTGGAATCATGCTGAAGTAGGTATATATATCCAGTGGGTTACAACAGGTCCATAGTGCAATACGTCTGTTGGTTAACAGGTCTGTTTTAACTGCACGTATCAGTGGGTGATATAACCACGTTGGATAACAGGTTTATTGGGAAAATAGGTTCATTGTGAAAATATGTCCATGATATACGTCCATGTAGGAAACCTGCATCCATGCTGAGGTTCAAGGTTGACGGAAAAATTGCTCCGTGGGGAGAAAATGCAATTTTGAAAATAGGTTCACGTAGAAAAGCAGGCGTCTCTAACAAAAAAAAAAAAAAAAAGACATTAAGGAAAATAGGTCCATGGGGGATTTTGTTCCGAGTGGTGAAAATGTCCATTGATAAAAATATTCCTTGGGTGAAAATAAGTCCAACGGGACATAAACGCACTGCAAACATACATGGAGATATTTACAATAAATGGGACTTACAATATCCAACTTTTAACAGCGACCGTTGCCTGGAATTAGGCTTACCACTGCACACCTTGGACCAAACAACCATTAGCCACACCCTATTACCACTTCGTCATCCAGTTTTTATATTTCATAATTTACCTTCATTTAGTCATTTAGGCATAGAAAGGCAACCGAAACGATGGAAAAATCCCTGTTTAACTGTGCTGAGCACCTCATTTCCCCACCTCATTCCTCTAAAATTCCCAGGCACCCACTACTCTCTCTCCCTTTGCCTGTCTGTCTGTCTGTCTGTCTCTCTCTCTCTCTCTCTCTCTCTCTCTCTCTCTCTCTCTCTCTCTCTCTCTCTCTCTCTCTCTCTCTCTCTCTCTCTCTCTCTCTCTCTCTCTCTCTCTCTCTCTCTCTCTCTCTCTCTCTCTCTCTCTCTCTCTCTCTCTCTCTCTTTCTCGCCTAGTAACAAATGAATGCTTCGAACTTGTTCGCTCTGTGTTCGCTGGTTCAAACCTACAGAAAGTCGTGGAGTGGACCCAAATATACATATCTGTCACTTGCTTGGCTCTATACGAGAAACAAGTTATTAAATAATCAGTATGATATATTCGTGTTACCAGAGTCAAACCTTCAAAGTAAATATTACTGTTGCTTTACCTATTAATACAAACCCAAAGCTGAAGTGATATTTCTCGACATAAATTCATCGAAGGCAACTTCTGTGCTCGTGAATGCGACGTTGTCACATACACGGGTTGGCTGGACGGGGGTGGCTAACAACTCCTGCCCGCAATAGTACCTCTGCCTTCATTCATACAGCATTTAAACACTACATTCAAATTACAGTTATAATCAACTATCATTTTATGAAAAAGAATAATTTATGATCATAGCTGTTACGGAGATAAATTTTTCCAAAGAAGTGGTTAGATCGTTCCGATACACGGCCCATACAGTTGTTCGTTTTTTCTCCAGTCGAATTCATGTAACTGCCCCGATTGTGGTAAGTAGCGAACACCAACGACTCATGAGAGAAAAGGACCTCTCATAACGGTGATATCAGTTTTATTAAATGCAAAGATGGCCCCATGGAAAAAAATTTAAATTGGTTACTGCATAAATTTGGTCCAAAATATACTGAACAAAAAAAAATCTCTATAAAGTTTGTCTCCAAAATAGGCTGATTAAAAAAATTAAAGAGCTATTAACTCTCAGTTCGGTAAAGTCTGTTTCAGTACAATTTTCCTTCATTCAGACGATTTTATTCAGCTCAGGAGAGGGCTCTTGAACTACAGGGATACATATTGCATTCTGTAACCTCATTACTGCTAAGACATCATTTAGGACATGAATATAAATTGTCCGGCGCAGCAAGAACAAAATCCAAAAATACGTAATTGGACCGAAGGAGTTAAATCCAGAATGTCTGGAAATATTGTTAAAAATTATTGAGGTCTTAAAGCCTGGATTTTAGTGAAATTTTTTCTACGTTTTACCAATCTGTCTACCTATCTATCTATCTATCTATCTATTTCATCTATCTATCTTTGACAAGAATTAATCCAGTAAGGGATGGCAAAAGACAATTCACCTTCGTATCAACCTCTTCTCTGCCATTATGGTGCCATCCCACCAGTTCACGCCTCCCTTTTATCTCTCTCTCTCTCTCTCTCTCTCTCTCTTTATATATACATATAGCTATCTATCTATCTATCTCTATGTCGATATATTTATCTATATATATCTATCAATCAATAAATCTATCTATCTATCTATCTATCTATCTATATCTATATCTTTATCCATCTATCTATCTATCTATCTACATTCGATATATATACGATACAGATAGATAGATAGACAGATAGATAGATAAATAGATAAAGAGATCGACAGATAGATAAATAGATGCAGATAGAATGATAAATGATATTTATATATATATTTATATATATAAATATATATATATATATATATATATATATATATATATATATATATATATATATATATATATATATATATATATATATATATATATATATTTATATATATATATTTATAGATAGATAGATAGATAGATAGTTAGATATTCAGATAGACGGATATATATATATATATATATATATATATATATATATATATATATATATATATATATATATATATATATATATATATATATATATATATATACAGAATAGAGAGAGAGAGATAGTTATATATATATATATACCTAGGCCGCTTCCCCCAAGGAAAGGGAGGTAGCCGAGACAGGACGACACACTCCCCATTTACTCATCCATTCAAACACATTCATTCGCATCTTTGCCCCAAAGGGGAGAACGGACAGATCCACACAGCACCACACCGCACAAGGGTCAACTTCGCAATGCAATCAGTGACATCCGCAGCAGGGCCCGACAGCAGAACTGGTTTACCCCTGCCACATCATAACAGACCCATCCCCTTACCCGCAACTGACCTGACTAGCTGATCAGACCAAATGCGGAAGAATATCCCCTCAGGGCTGCGTCATCACTTATTCATTCACAATTTCTCTCCATTTATTTCTGTCACGCACAACCACTCTTCCTTGCTCAACAGACATCCCTCTTGCATCCAATGCTCTCTTCACACTGTCCATCCATCCTATTCGTGGTCTTCCTCTCAGCCTTACACCTCTCACATCAGATCTAGTTATCTTTTTCACCAATCGCTCATTATCCATTCTCTCCATATGCCCAAATCATCGCAACACTCTCTGCTTAACTGTACCAGCCATATATATATATATATATATATATATATATATATATATATATATATATATATATATATATATATATATATATATATATATATATATATATATGTGTGTATATGTGTATATATATATATATATATATATATATATATATATATATATATATATATATATATATATATATATATATATATATATATATATATATATATATATATATATATATATATATATATATATATATATATATATTTATATATATGGCTCGTAGAGTTGAGCAGAGAGTGTTGCGATGGTGTGTATTTTATATATATATATATATATATATATATATATATATATATATATATATATATATATATATATATATATATATATAGTAGACTGTAGCACCAGTCGAGCAGGGCAGTTCTCCCAAGGTGGATGGAAAACTGATGACAGGGAGAGCTGGAGCTCCCGTTTCATCAGCCCTCGGGACTAGGTCCCGACCATCCCCCTTTGCTGAACTTTTTCAGTGTCTCAGTAACACAGAGAGTAGACCAGCATGCTCTCCAATACAAGTTTCTCCAACTATCAACACCAAACTACATGCACAGTACACACCACACTTCCTTTTCAAAATTTTCATAATGTCGTCAAATAACATAGCCTCGGAGTGCCCGGGGGGGGGGGACCATTAATGCCCCCACCTTCAGCCCCTCTCCCAGTAACGACTCAAGGTGCCTGGAACCACTGTCTGACTCTCTTCTTCTTCATTTCTGCAACATTCGTGGCCTTTCCTCAAACTTTCGCTCTGTTGAGCACCACCTTTCCTTCTCTAAACCTCACCTTCTTTTCCTAACTGAGACTCAGCTGTCTGAGGCAACTGACAGCAAACCCTTTTCTGTATCCTCCTACTTTCTCTATACTCATTTTAAAGCCAAAGATGGCTGTTGTGTATATATACGCAACAACTTATCTTGCTCTCGTGTTCCTGAACCAGATTCTTCTGAATTCTCTACACTCTGGCTTCGGCTTTCCTGTCATTCTCTTACTAAGTATATCTGTGCTGTTTAATTATCTCCTTTGACTATCTTACTTCTACGATGGAACACATTCTATCCATCTCTCCTTTCTCTGAAATCTCCATTCTTGGAGATTTCAATGTTCACCACCACCTTTGGCTCTCCTCTCCTTTCATTGATCCACCTGGTTAACAAGCCTACACCTTTTCTATCCTTAATGACTTAGAGCAGCTTGTACAGCACCCTACCCGTATCCCTGACCGCCTTGGAGAGAGCTCCAACATACTTGATCTCTTCCTTACAACTAATCCTTCTGCTTACACTGTTAATCTTTTCTCTCCGTTGGGCTCCTCCGATCATAACCTTATCACCTTAACCTGTCCTATTGCTCCGGTACGGCCTGCGGACCCTCCAAAAAAACATCGTCTCTGGCACTTTGGACCTGCGGATTGGGAGGCCCTCGGGCAGAACTTCTTTGATTTTCCCTGGAATGATAATTGCTTTCATGGCCGGGAGCCATCTGGGTGTGCCTTGCGCATTACGGAGGCTATTCTCTCAGGCATGGAAGCATACATTCCTTTCTCATATCCTTTGACTAACGCAAGAAAGCCTTGGTTTAATCACTCTTGTTCTAATGCTGTCTGCAACAAGGATAGGGCCTATAAAAGGTACCGGAGAAAACCCACCCCTGAATCACATCTTTTATACATTTCTACCAGGAATCGTGCTAAGTCTGTTCTTTGCTCTGCTAAAAATAATTTTATCCGTACTAAATGCTCTCAACTCTCCAACTCGAACTCTCCCTGCTCCTTCTGGCACCTTGCCAAAAACCTTTCTAACAACTTTACCTCATCATCCCTCCCTCCTCTTTTCTACTCTGATGGCTCTGTAGCTATTTCTTCTACTGATAAAACAGATCTCTTCGCTCAGAATTTCTCCTCCAATTCCACCTTAGACGATTCCAGTGCAGTTCCTCCATCACTTCCCCCCTCAGACTTCCTCATGGCTAACCTTAAAATTTCTTCACCTGATTTATTTTCTGCCATCAATGGCCTCAGTACTAATAAGGCATATGGGCCTGATGGAGTCCTTCCTGTTGTTCTCAAGAACTGTGCTTCTGTCCTTACACCCTACCTAGGCAAACTCTTTCGCCTTTGTCTATCAACTTGTACCTTTCCTTCTTGCTGGAAGTTTTCTCTCATTCAGCCAGTCCCAAAGAAGGGTGACCATTCCCTACCCTCTAACTATCGCCCAATTGCTTTAACATCCTGTATCTCAAAAGTTTTTGAGTCTGTTCGTAATAGAAAAATTTTAAAGCATCTTTCCTATCACAACCTTCTTTCTGATCGTCAGTATGGGTTCCGTCAGGGACGCTCCACAGGCGACCTTCTCACCTACCTTTCAGACTCCTGGTCATCCTCCTTTCGAGACTTTGGCGAAAGCTTTACCATTGCACTTGACATCTCAAAGGCTTTCGATCGAGTCTGGCATAAATCTTTAATTTCCACAATACCCTCTCTCGGTTTCTATCCTTCTTTCTGTGCCTTCATCTCTAGCTTCCTTTCTGGTCGTTCTATAGCCGGTGTTGTAGACGGCTATCGTTCTTCTCCTAGATCTATTAACAGGGCTCTGTCCTATCATCAACTCTCTTCCTTTTATTCATCAATGACCTTCTAAGCTGTACATCTAACCCTATCCACTCATACGCTGAGGACTCCACCCTTCACCTTTCCATTCGATTCCCACAACGTCCATCTTAGCAGTTACTTCAATAGGC
Source organism: Coenobita brevimanus (assembly GCF_032717465.1). NCBI lineage: Eukaryota > Metazoa > Arthropoda > Malacostraca > Decapoda > Coenobitidae > Coenobita > Coenobita brevimanus. The sequence continues at coordinate 37,224,076 of NC_136997.1, read as the reverse complement.
AAGGGATGAGGCTATGGTAAACCTAATGTCTGACTTGGCTCGTATCTCTGACTGGGGTAAAAATAATCTGGTTGTTTTTAGTGCATCAAAGACTCAGTTTTTGCACCTATCAATCCGACGAAATCTTCCACAGGTATACCAACTTATGTTTAATAATACTCAACTTAATCCTGCATCATACTTGAACATGCTTGGGGTTTCATTTGCTCGGGACTTGTCTTGGAAAGATTATATTACATCTCTTGTAAAATCTGCTTCCAAGCGATTGGGTGTGCTTAGCCGACTCCATTCCTTCTTTGCTCCTGCACAATTGTTGACTCTATACAGGGGTTTTATCTGCCCCTGTGTGGAGTACAACTCTCATGTGTGGGGTGGCTCCCCACATACAGCTCTTCTCAATAGGGTGGAGTCAAAGGCTTTTCGTCTCATTAATTCTCCCCCTCTTACTGACTCCCTTCAACCTCTGTCTCTTTGCCGCACTGTTGCATCTTTATCTCTTTTCTATCGCTCCTTCAATGGTCACTGTTCCTCTGAACTGTCTGCATCCATTCCTCCACTTCTACGACGGGCGCGTAGCACCCCTCTAGCAGCAAACTCTCACCCCTTTTCTGTCCAACTCTCTAATGCAAGAGTTAACCGTTACTCCCAGTCCTTCATTTATGCAACAGGTCAACCCTGGAACTGTCTCCCTCTGTCTGTATTTCCTGCTTCCTATGATCTCCAGTCTTTCAAACGCAGTGTGTCCAGGCATCTCGAAATGAATGGATCTTGAATTTGGCTCTCTCTTGTATTTTGTTTTTCTCTTGGAAGGAATAGTTTTTCGGGCTCATGGCCTTTGGTTCCTTCTTCTTCACATAAAATATATATATATATATATATATATATATATATATATATATATATATATATATATATATATATATATATATATATATATATATATATATATATATATATATATATATATATATATATATATATATATATATATATATATATATATATATATATATATATACACCCTGGGGGTAGGGGGGTTTCAAGAATATTCGCCCAGTATCCCTGCTTGTTGTACGAGGCGACTAAAAGGGTTGGTGGTGGGTTAGTGCCCCACCCCGTAAAAAGAATTAACTAAACAAGCGAATTAAGTGCCTCGGACCAGGACTGACCATACGTTGACGACTAAAGAACGAACAAAAGACATTTTGAGAGTGGGGACTTGGAATGTGAGAGGAGTAAATGGTGAAATGAAAGAGAGAAAGATTGTTCAGGTGCTTGAGGATGCAAGAGTGGACATATGTGGACTGACCGAAACTAAATGTAAAGGTGAAAGGGTGAGAGAATGGGAATATGGTTTAGGTATATGTGCAGGAGTTAATGAGAATGAAAGGGCAAGAGAGGGAGTATGTCTGATGATAAGCAAGAAGTGGAAGGAGAATATAAGAGAGTATGGAACAGTAGGTGCAAGGATTGTATGGATGAGGATGAAAGTAGGTACACAAGCGTGGGCGATTGTATGTGTGTATGCTCCGACAGAGGACCGAGTGGCAAGAGTGAAAGTTGAGTTTTGGGCGAGAGTAGAAGCATGTTTGGACATATTTGAGAGGAGCGAGAGAGTGTTGTTGATTGGAGACATGAATGGCAAAGTTGGGAATGTACGAGTGGATGGAGTGGTTGGTCAGTGGGGTGTGCCAGCTGAAGTAGATGGGAATGGTAGTGCTTTAGTGGACATCTGTGCTGGTAGGGGGTTGGCAATAGCTAACACCTACTTTCGGCATAAGATGATCCACCGGTATACATGGAGAGTAATGAGGAGGATGGATGGTGAACTTGTTGAACGAAAGGCAATGATAGACTATGTGTGTGTGGATGAGCGAATGAGAAGACAAGTGTTGAATGCAAGAGTGTGGAGAGAGTGGGTGAATGGAGTCTCGGACCATCACCTAGTGACGGCCAAGGTAAAGGTGCAAAGAAAATGGTTGAGGAGACGAAGAAGACAGGAGGAAGCAGCTCCTGTGAGAAGAGTGGAGATTGTGCAAGATAGTGAGAAAGTGGCAGAGTATAAGAGCATAGTGGAAGAAAGATTGGGAAGGTATGAGCTAGACCAGATGGAAGGGGTGGAAGACGTATGTAAGATATTTACGGAAGAGATAGGCGCAGCATGTGAGGTGGTTTGTGGAGTGAGGACGAGATGCAAGGGTGTGCAAGGGACAGCATGGTGGAATGATGAGGTGAAACGAGCTGTGGAACAAAAGAAGAGGGCATATAGTGAATGGTTAGCGAGTAGAGGTAGGGAAGAAGATGAGAGACAGAAGAGAGAGGTATATATGAGCAGGAGAAGGGAGATTAAGAGACTGGTGAAGGAGAGTAAGAAGAAAGTGGATGAAGAGTTTGGGAGAAAACTGAGTGTGAAATGGAGGGAGAGTAAGAAATTGTTTTGGAAGGAGGTAAAGAAAGTAAGGCAGTGTGAAAGAGGAAATAGTAAGGGAGTGAAAGATAGGAATAATAGATTGTTGGTGGAGAAGAGAGAGAAATTGAGGAGATGGAAGGAGCACTTTGAGGATTTGTTGAATGTAGAGAGTGAGAGCAGTGCGAGTATAAGTGGTTGGGGAATGGCTGGGAGAAGAAGAGATGAGAGGAGGGAGGAAGAGATCAGTAGGGCAGAAGTAGTGGAAGCAATGAAGAAGATCAAGTTGGGAAAGGCCCCAGGAATTGATGGTGTATGTGGTGAAATGCTGAGGTTTGGGGGTGAGATAGTAGCGGAGTGGATATGGAAGTTGTGTAGATTGGCTTGGGAAGAGGGAAGGGTTCCAGAGGACTGAAAATCAGGTATAACTGTTCCTTTATACAAAGGAAAAGTGGAGAGAGAAGTATGTGGTAACGATAGGGGTATTTGCCTTCTTAGTGTGACTGGTAAAATATATAGTAGAATACTCATTGATAGGGTTATGCATATGCCAGAGGAGCTAGTTGGAGAAGAACTAGGGGGATTTAGGAAGGGAAAAGGGTGTGTAGATCAGATATTTGTTCTAAGATGTTTAGTGGAGAAATATCTAGAGAAGGGAAAGAAAATGTATGCTGCCTTCATGGACTTGGAGAAAGCTTATGACAGAATAGATAGGCAAGGTATGTGGAAGGTATTAAGAATATATGGAGTGGAGGGGAAATTGTTGAGTGCTCTGAAGAGCATGTACGAAGGAACTAGGGCTATGGTGCGAGTGGATGGTGAACTGAGCGAGTTCTTTGATCTCAATTTGGGACTGAAACAGGGTTCTGTGATGTCTCCATGGCTGTTTAATATATACATGGATGAGGTTGTAAAGGAGGTGCAAGGTAAGGCAGTGGATGTCGGGGTGGCTCTAATGAATGAGGGTGGGATTTGGAAGATTCCGGTGTTGCTGTTTGCTGATGATACAGTACAGTTGAGTGAAGATGAATGGGAGCTGCAAAGTTTGGTGAATGAATTTGGGACGGTGTGTGGGAGGAGGAAGCTGAAAGTTAATATAAACAAAAGTAAAGTTATGGTGTTTGAGAGGAATGAAGTCACAGAATGTACAGTAAGGTTGGATGGTGAGGATATGTAGATGTGAGTGCATTCAAGTACTTGGGTAGTGTGATGAGTAAGGATGGATCTTTGGGGGATGAAGTGCATGAAAAGGTACAGCAGGGAAGGAAGGAAGTTGGTTCACTGAAAGCAGTGATGAGAAATAGGAAGGTGAGTATGGAAGTTAAGAAGTCACTGCATGATAGTATTGTGATCCCTACCCTGACGTATGGAAGCGAAGCGTGGACCTTGCAAGAGGGGAACAAGTCAAGAGTGAGAACAGTGGAAATGAGCTATTTGAGAGGAGCATGTGGAGTGACATGGAGAGACAGGTTGACGAATGAAGAAGTGAAGGAACGTTGTGGGGTGGATGTGGATGTGGTTGAGAAGATTAGGAGAAATACACTGAGGTGGTTTGGACATGTGGAGAGAATGGAGAATGAAAAACTGACTAAGAGGCTGTATGTAGGTGAGGTGGAGGGAAGGAGAGGGAGAGGTAGACAGAGGATGAGGTGGAGGGATGGAGTTGAGAGGTATATGAGGGAGGGGGTGAGTTGGGCAGGGTAGTGAAATGGTGGGTGACAGAGAGACTTGGAAGTGTTTTGTCTGCGGCTACCCTTTGCGGGATTAGGGCATCAGTCTATATATATATATATATATATATATATATATATATATATATATATATATATATATATATATATATATATATGTGTGTGTGTGTGTGTGTGTGTGCCCTATCCCTTCCTCTCCTTACCTTGCCACGTTATTTGCGTCAATTGTTTTACTTAACATCTCATTTTTCATCCTCTGCACATGGCCAAACCATCTCAGACGATGCATATTTCATGTAGGTAAATGGCATATTAAGGCAACACTTTGGCTCTGCATTATCCATACATCCATATTTGATTTAACGTTTTCGAATGACTTTGTCATGTTATACACTGACTTAAGAAACTTCACTCTCAGAATAAAGCACGCCAACGTTTTTTTTTTTTTTTTTTTTTTTTTTTTAAAGGTTTGGAAAGGTCAGATTGTTTATTTCAATTTTTTTCTGAAAATTTCCTGATCGATTTACTTAAATTTTTTTCTCCATTTTTGTTCTGTCAAACTTTCGAGTGGTAACCATAAACCAAAGCTTGTTGGCTAGGAATTCGAGGTACAGTGTGTCACCTCTTTTCCCACACAGATGGTCACAGTTCGATTACCCAGACACTGTCGTCACTGGTTAGTGGTCCACTGAGCGGGCATGACCTCCTGATGGTAAGTGACGAACACAGCCAGCATTTCCTTGACGTGAGTCAGGTGGTGGTGGCGGCGGCTGGAGCCTCCCTCACGCCCGTCGTCCTCGCCACCCAGCACTCACTCCTCCACACCTCCACTCCCTCATACCACACCAAAGGGTCCCATCTCACCGCCATAATCATCTTCCACCGTGACCCCACCGCCTTTCTCCTCCTCCTGGCGGATAATAAAGACTGGAACCCCAGTTACCTCGTCCTTTTTTGTCTCAATCCACACCTCAACACCACATCAATAATTGTTCAGCCTGTCATCCAGCGCTCGGAGATCATCTTGTTGCTGCAGCCACAAGAACAAGCAGGACGTCAATGCTTCATTGCTTACACCAGTTTTCCTACAAGCACTAGGGCACCTTTGGGAGTGTGGAGCCCTGAGAAATTCGACACCAGACACGCACTCTTCCCTGATCGTTTCAGGAACTTTGGTGGGAGGGTTTTAAAGGTACCAGTCTCCTGTTATGATGAACCATACTTGTACTTTGGAAAGGAAGGTAAATGCAGTGGCGGAAACTCAGACGCACTTCAGGTCATTGGTGATAAATATAACTTCACTTATAAAATCACCCTCTTCGACACAGTTCACTGGGGAATGAAGGAGAACGGAACCTGGGATGGGATGTTGGGTGATATGATGTATAATAATAAGGACATAGTGATCAGTTCATTCAGGCTTAGCACGGACAGTTTCAGTGACTTCGACTTCGTTTATCCCTACTGGCGATACAGCATTGCAATTGTACTTCGCATGCCGCCACCCACACCCCACTGGAGGAGTATCTTGTACCCCTTCTCCACTATGTTATGGTGCCTCACCCTGGCTTCCACCGTCGCTGCTGCCTCACTGCTCTCCTGCTTACTCCACTACCTCCATCACCTCAATGACCCCACTGACATCTTCCTCAAGGTGATTAACCTCTTCGATCTGCTACGACAATTCGTGTAGCTGATAATGTTAGCATTTTCTTTACATTATCTTTGGCATACTGGCCGCCAAAGTTTTGCTTTGACTGTTGTATTACAACACTGTAATGGAAAGGACACTCATTGAAATGTGACATTCTGATGACTGAAAGTACTGTCATTTTGAAACACGAGTTACTGAGCAAGATGTCGTCTCTATGGAATAAATTTTATGCTTAAACATAATGTAAGCTTTCAAATTATTTTTTAATTCTTGAGCATAACCTCTATGGAATTATTTTCTCATTCCATCGTATATAATTTATATACAAAGTTAAGAATGGCCTTCAATTTATTTGTTTGAAAATCTAATATACAAAATATGTTTCCCCAGTATGGCTGTTGTTTACATGATGCATTTTATAACAGACTTTAAAACACACAATAATTTCACATAATTGGCAATAACTTTAAATGGAAGATTAAAATATATATATATTTTAATTAATTATACTTGAAGACCCAGGTGTTTTGTTAAATTATATTAAATCAGTTCATGAATTAGTTTTAACTTAGCAGAGCATAAATGTATAACATACGGAAATTAAACAAATTCGACTCTATTCGTACAATTTGTTTTTTAATTGTCAGTATAATTGTAATTATCAATTCATACAGTTATAATGAAGAATCAACAAAGTTATTGTAAATAATCACAGCACATGAATAATTCCTCCATGCCAGGTCTCTGCTGACCACACTGAATAAACACCTTCAGCCGAATGGAAATCTCCTGAAATTAACAAAATCATTTAATTATACACAAAAAAATCGAAGGAAATGTTCTCCAAACAAAGGCGTGAAATATTACAAGATACTTATAGTCACAAACTGGCTGCAAATCCCTCTCATTAGTCTCAAGACAAACAGGTGAATGAACAGTTCTGTTCATCACTCTGTATCGGTTTAGTGTAGAACAAAGGAGAGGCCTAACTTTTAACACTGCAGCCTCGTGATATTAAACTCGTTCCATCACAACAGTCTGGATTCACACACATACGGTCAACTGTCTCTCGGAGGACCTAAAGCGGTGGCGTCTACACCGTGGGTCCACCCCCCAGAGGCTATCGAAGTGGAGGACAAGGACAGCATGGGGGCCAAACCACCGCAACCCCCTCCCGGCCTCTCACGGGGTCCGAGAACCTGGGAGTGGCTTTGGTCGCCCGTGCAAGTACCACATCTCTCAACACAACACATACAACAATACTGTTTTTTCTACACCAAGCAATGACTCCCCGGCAGTCATTTCTCGAAGACTTCTAGCCGGTGACATTGGGAGCAATCCAGGACACATTATCAAATACACATGCCCAGCATGCTGAAAACCTATCACTTCCAGCCGACAGGCAAAAGGTTCAGTTCAGTGCAATTCCTGCAAGATTGGGATTCATTACACCTGCACAACGCTTGCATCCGGAGCATATTACACAAACACCTAGACCTGCTTCTTATGCTCCTTACCCCCATGCACTAACCCCCCCACCCAACCCCTCTCCTACTTCCTCCACACCTCCTCAGCCTGACCCACCGATCCATCCCACGCCGTCCAATCCCCCAACCCCTCCCATTCCACCCCAATTTAATTCACTCCAACCCTTATCTCCATCACAGCCTTCTCCTACCCCTCCCTCTCCACCCACACCCCCATTTACCCCCCTGCTATAGCACCCAACACACATCGTACATATAACATTAACATTCTTCAATAAACATTGATGGCACAAACACAAAAAAACAAGAACTCACACAACTCATCAAACAATTAAACATACACATTGCCATCTTCCAAGAAACAAAACTACCAGAACACAAAAAAACACATACATTTCATAATTTCACCACCATTAGACAAGACCAGGCCGACGGCGGTGGCGGTGAACTAATTATCCTGTTACACCAATCCATCAACTTTTCAGATACTAGTGCACACACAAAATCACTTTTCCCCACACATAACACCACAACAGAAATAGTCAGTTAAAATACGCACTGGTAACAAAGCACACATAACAACCGCCAATACATACATTCCTCCCCAATCATCCTGCACAGTACCACACAATTACTCTCCTCAAATACACCACATCACTAACATACCCAGCATCATCCTGGGTGATGATTTCAATGGCAAGGCTCCGGGCTGGCATGTCAACAACCCTGACACAGACAGAGGGCTGGTAATACAATCCCAAACAGATAATCTTTTCATCCTCAGCAATCTCCATGAACAAACCCATATCCCACACCAAGCCCTCTTCTTCCCATCATCCCCAGACATCACCTTTTGCTCCCCAAATCTCGCCCCATCAACATCCTGGAGAGTGGTCAGAACCCTTGGATCTGACCACTTCTCAATCATCATCACTACCAAACCAGAATTACCCCAGATGGCCACAGACACAAATACACAAATTATAAGAGGGCCAACTGGAAGGCCTTGACAACTGAAACAGAACAACAGTTTGAAACATTAAACAGTACATCCATCACAAACATCAACACCGTTGTGCACACTTTCAATACAATTAATGAAAATGCAGATAAAAGACACATCCCTTGAGGCAACAGAAAGAGACACAACCCCAACTTCACACCAAAAATTCAAAACCTCATCAGTCAAAACGACAGACTGCAAAACTCCCCAACATCACAGAAAGACACCATACAACAAACACAAGAAGCCAACACTCAAATAAACAATAAAATATCAGAACAGCAAACACTAAATAGGAATAATTATCTCCAAACACTTGATCACAAAACAAACACCAGAAAACTCTATAAGACTAAACAGCATCACACTTTCCCACAGCAGCATTACACAATCACATACTACCATCACAACAACAGACGCCATACCCCCAAACAAACAACAGTCACACTCTCTCATCAATCACTTTTCACATGTCAGCCACCTAAACCCGCATCGCGACGATCGACGTGTCATCCAACGCAAGAGACAGTTCCCCACAGACCCAGACTTCGCACCTTTCAGTCAGAACCAGACGAAGCACATCATTAGCAACCTTAGGCACTCATCTGGCTTGGACCAGACAACATAAGCAACATACACCTGAAACACCTTGGACCATGAGGCATTCAAGCACTCACCAAAATATCTTACTACAGCTACTCACACAATGTAATACCCAACATCTGGAAGCATGGCACTATCATCACTATCCCCAAACCCAACAAAGACCCCACGTTACCTTCCTCACACCGCCCCATCACACTCCTCTGCACCCCCTCCAAAGTCACTGATCGACTGGTATTACAACTAGTTACACCTCACATCCCTCTAGCTCCATCACAACATGGTTTTAGGCCACTATCATCCACAACCACTCTTTTTACAGACCTTACACAGAAAGTTATTGGTGGCATCAATTCATGCAGGCCACCACACAGAACACTCCTAGTCCCACTAGACATCAGCAAAGCTTTTGATCCCATCCCCTGCCACAACCTCACAAACATTATATTCAACACAAACATGCACAATGACATAAACAGATGGCTGGCAAACTATTTAGCAGGCAGATGTTCAAATGTAACATTTACTGGTCAGTCACCAAACATCAGAAACATCACAAACAGCATCCCCAAGGCTTTGTTTTGTCCCCTACACTCTTTAACCTATACCTGCACAACTAACACACCCATCTAGCAGCAAACTCTCACCCCTTTTCTGTCCAACTCTCTAATGCAAGAGTTAACCATTACTCCCAATCCTTCATTTATGCAACAGGTCAACTCTGGAACTGTCTCCCTCTGTCTGTATTTCCTGCTGTGTATGATCTCCAGTCTTTCAAATGCAGTGTGTCCAGGCGTCTCGAAATGATTGGATCTTGTACTTGGCTGTCTCTTGTATTTTGTTTTTCAATTGGAAGGAACAGTGATTCCCGGCTCGTGGTCTTTGGTTCCATCTTCCTGGCATTAAAAAAAATAATGATAATAAAAAAATAAATACACATAGCTTCCCATGCGAACGACATAACCCTTACACGTATACACCAAAACGCAAACACAGCTGCACACCTCCTCCAACCTTACCTCAACACACTACATGAATGGTGCGCCACAAACAGACTCAAAATAGCCCAGGCCAAATCTACAGTGACAGTTCTCTCAAACCGGACGGTAGAGCACAGTCACATTCCACTTCTCACCATAAGCAATACTCCCCTACCACACACACACACACACACACACACACACACACACACACACACACACACACACACACACACACACACACATACACACACACACACACACATACACACACACACACACAAAATCCTTGATGTAACGTACATCAGTGTCATTTAAACAACAGGTCACAAATATTAAAGGTAAATTAACACCAAGACTCAAAGCCTTAAGGTCACTTGCCCAGACAACATTTGAACACAACAAAGAAACCACCATCACAGTATACAAACTAATTATATTCAGAGATGAATTATGAATGCCCAGCTTGGGCTTCTAACCTCACTAAAATACACCACAACACCCTACAGACCATACAGAACAAGGCCTTAAAAATAATCACAGGCTGCACAGCTACTACACCTACAGACCACCTACACTGAGAAACCAAAATCCTCAAAGTCAAGGATCATCTGGACATGAGAGGCACACAAATTCTTGCTGCACCCTCCACAAACTCACACCATCCACTACTCTATATGACAGCACATCCACACACACCAAGGAACATCAAAACAACACCCACCACACGATATCACACACAAATACTGTCATACCCCCTCCTCCGCTTCAAACCAGCTTCCAGAAGCCTATCCATACTCAAAGCATTCGCCACTTCTTTCAATCACTTAAAGACAACACACAGCTGCATGCACGGTCTCCTTATATCCACCCTCCTGAATCCCCCCCCACCCTTCGTGAGGACAGGCTCCATCTGGCCAGGCTGAAATGTGGGCATCATTCAGCCCTCTTGACTTATCAGAAGAGGCTGGATGACTCCGTCGCTGACGCCTGTCCAGGATGCAACACAGCACCCCATACAACGAATAATATGGTGTGATAATTCCGAGTAAATTGCCTCAGCAGTTTGACAGTGTTGTGCACAATCGCCTCCGCCAATTACACAACATACTCTCCTTGAGAGCTCTGTGGGAAAGCCTGGTCTCGGCCGTGGACGTCCTTAGGGACTTGGGGCTGATCTGCCTAGGGAACAGCTACTATTACTACTACTGTCTCTCAGAACAAACGGTTTGTTTTTGCAGGAAGAAGTAGAAACACAAAAAGATTCTGCACTTTCCTTTCCCTTTTCCTTCCTGTAAAAACAAATCCTAGTTACGAGAAGGTTTTGATCGGAGAAGTTGTTTGCACGAAGATCAACAGACGTGTGAAGATTTTGAACACTCGTTTCCTTGTATTTCCTGCGTGAACGAATCCATTTTACTACAAAAAATTGGTCATAAGTTTATTAGTAAATATAGGCCCAGGCAGACAAATTCAAGGATGTTATACATTAATCAAACTACAGTGTGGTTGCCACTCTGATGTATTAGCTATCGAACTATTATCTGTAATAAGAACTATATCGTCTGTCTATGTTACACTCTTGTGTGAGGGAAAAAAAACCCTGTTTGCCTCAATGACCTTTTTGCATTTGAGAACCATGATTCTACGTCTTCTAACCAGAATTACCATTTTAGTGTGTCTCAGTTTACTTTCTCGAACTATGTCAGGATCAGGTAATATATTGCAGTCTAAAATCCTGCAGAACTCCATATTTCTGATCCAAAAGTTACGGCAGAATAGAAAGGGCAGTTACTTTATAAATCTTTAAAAAGATAATGACATTTCTCTTTTCTTATAGTTCTGTTCACAAAATTTCATCAACCTATCTCCATAATTCCTTTGCCCGATTTTTCTGCGGTGAGTTCAGATTGTATCAGATGGCTGACATATTCGTATGTGATGCAATATGCAACTCTCGATGAAATCCACCCGGAAGCCTATGGAACACAGGCAGTGGTAAGGAGCACTGTCTCATGGAACTACCCTTTGACAAATATGAACACACAATGAAGCAAAAGGAAGAACCAAGGGTCTGCCTTCGTGAGACTCTAATGAACTACACAACACCGTCAAACTGCAGAGGCAATTTACTCGGAATTATCACACCATAATTATTAAACTATTATATGATACAGATTCTCCAATATCAATGAACCTGGAGATTTGGTATTCTGGCAATAACTTCCATTAATCATTTGATAATGATGTCACGTAAGCATTACCTCTTTAACTTAAGGGAGACCTCTTCTAGTGCAATGTTTATAGGATTTTGTTTCAATCATTGTATGGTACAGACGGTGCTCAGGGTGCTGGATCAGGCAATGGATGTCAAGAGGGTTACATTTCCCATGTTGTAAATTCCCACCTAAGTTCCCTAGATATATATTTCACCTAAAATTCAGGGCCTAACCTTTCTCTATTTCCTACTTAAAATTCGCAGGTTATGTCGGGTCTACTTGGTCAGTCCATGAATGACAGTAGGGTGCGGGTGTTTTCGTGGGCGCGTGTGTGGCTGATTTTCTGATGGGTGGCTGTGGACATCTTAGCAGCGGCCTACATGAGCAACCTTGTGTCAGTGCTTACCGTGCCCGTCTACCCACACCGTATACAGACACTGCAGGAACTGGCTGAATCTGATATCATGTAAGAGTAGCATAATTTCTAGTTTTAGCACTTTATTTTTATTATGTCTTATTATATCAATGTTCTTTACAGTACTTTATATCAGTGCTGCATACAGACGCTGGCGGAACTGCCTTACTCAAACATGAACTGAGGATTGATTTTTTATCTCCATCTTCATTAACCCTCTTTTGAATTAACTTGGTGCTGGATAGGGACGCCTTCGTGTGGTGGCACCGATATAACTGGATGGTTCCACTGTCTGGTTATACAACCGTCCCTCAGCTACTTTCCTATAGCCCAAAAGGAGCAAGGTGGACTGCAGAAGGCAAGTCAAGCCTGCAGTTCACCGAGTTCACATGTCAAATGATTGTGGGGTTGCAACTACTACTACCCTGCTAGCAAACAGACTTTGGAGCAATTAGATGTCTCAGATATAGTGCCAGAATAGAACAATCTCTGCGAATTTAATTTTAATCAAGACTAATTTGAATCAATTTACTTCTTTGTTTAAAATCATATGTCTGTGTTCACTACCCGCCCTGTACAGTATACACAATTTGGAAGAATTTGTTGAATCTCGGATAATGTGTGGGTTTAAGAAAATTCGTGTTGACGTTCATGAGATATAATGGAAACACACACACACACACACACACACACACACACACACACACACACACACACAGAGAGCGGGCAAAAAAAGGCTGGCGTTAAGTATCATACTACTCGGCGCCAAATGCAACTAATTCCTCTTATACTGTATAAACTGCAATTTCAAAGTTTCGAGAAACTTTAATGACATAATCTAAACCTCCTTCTTTCAGTTCTTTCACGGTAGACTAAAGACGATTAGTTCCCCAGGCCCTAAAAGATTCAAACAGCCCTTCTACTTCACCCTGAGGCATTGGATGTGCACCCACGTGGAAGTGTTCACTGCCAGTCATCTGCCAGGAATGTGTCCTGACTTCCATAATGCTCATTTTTCTGCAGACGATAGAGTATCCTTCCTTCTTATACTCTTCTTTTGTTCGTTTCACATGACACCCGTTATACAAGTGGCGTTGATATTTTCCTCTCTCTCTGTACCTGAACCCTGAAAAATGTGTAGTCCAATTAGGAATCTCTTATAATATATCCTGAAAAATTTGCTAGACTCCTAAGACGTCATCACTGAATTTCAAAAGCCAGTCCATAGTGTTTAGGGAACGTAATGTGGTGGATCACTAATTATGTCCGCAGCAGTACTCGACACTCAAAAGGCATTAATATTTCATCTTTCTTTTCTTCATTTCCTCCTCCTCCTCCTCTTCTTCCTCCTCTTCCCCTTCTTCATCATCCTCTCCTTGCAGCCCCGGCATTATGGGCGGTGGAGAGCTTCTGCAGCAAGCCCTCCTACAATCAACCAACCAAGTGTACCAAACCCTAGGGCGTCGGGTGTACATGGACTTCACCAACTCTGACGACCCTGCAGCCTTCCTCCTGTCGCAGGTTCAGAGAGGCACACACGGCTTCGTTGATTCCAATGACTATATTATCTACCAACAGGTCAAAAGAGACCTTGTTCGTACCACGTATATTATGGATGAGAAGGTAGTTATCTGACTGTGAGTTTATAAGTCTACATAAAAATAACTAACTAACCAACTAACTAAAATCCCACTTAGGAGGGCTAGGTTGTTCGATCCAGACATTTAAAACGGGGGTACCAGTCACTCATTCCTGGGTGGCAATCAATGAGCACTGCATCAACTCTAACATACTCTACGGCTTGAACCTTTATGGGCTAAATCGGGTTGAAGCCCCTCAGCCCACTAGTCCAGCAGACGTCCATTTGTTGAGCTTATGACCTAAGTAAATTATAATTAAAAATCATCAAACAAAATGTAATCATGATGACGCTAACTCCGACCTAAAGATGGGATGGGATGGGGAAAAAAAATCTTACATCAGTATTTTCTACATTTATATACCATAACAGACCTCTGACACACACACACACACACACACACACACACACACACACACACACACCTTACATTATGTGTTTCTAACACCTAATGATTTTTATTCGGATTTGGAGAGACCCCTGGTGGTAGAGAGCGAGAGAGAGAGAGAGATAACAAAGACGACAGTAACCATGAGTTTCAGTCCTAGTGTACAAAAATGTTAGCTAGATAAATGGAGCTGCTACATTTAATGTGTGTGTGTGTGTGTGTGTGTGTGTGTGTGTGTGTGTGTGTGTGTGTGTGTGTGTGTGTGTGTGAGTGTGCGCGTGAGTGCGCGTGTGCGTGCGCGCACGCGCAGCTACTTCTTTTTTTCTCTCTCTCTCTCTCTCTCACCAAACCATTATCCACCCTCACAGCTCTTCAAGGGCCACATGACGTGGTTTCTTCCCCGCAACACAGCCTTCACCCCTCTAATATCCCACAGCCTTCAGCGCATCATGGAAACAGGCATACTGGGAAAAATATATGAGATGCACGTTAGGAATATCAACGTACCCACCACACAAGTAAGTTGAGATGCACGGCTCTGTTTTCACCTTCAACTCTACAGATTGAATGATAATTATCATCACCAGTACAGCGCAAATCAGACCATTATTATTATTATTATTATTATTATTATTATTATTATTATCCAAGCAGGGCAGCTCAGACCATTATTATTATTATTATTATCCAAGCAGGGCAGCTCAGACCATTATTATTATTATTATTATCATCCAAGCAGGGCAGATCAGACCATTATTATTATTATTATCACCCAAGCAGGGCAGATCAGACCATTATCATCATCATCATCACCTTAGCAGCGCAAATTAGGCAACTATGATCATGATCATCACCGTAGCAGTACAGATCAGGATCATTATCAACATTATCATCACTGCAGCAGTGCAAATCAGACATTATTATCATCATCGTCATCGCAGCAGTACAGGAAAGTGGAGGTTGATCTGAATACAACAGTTGGTCAGTTTTTAAGACATCAACAATACAGTATTAAACTGTCAAGGGGTAATAAGATGAAATCGGGTATCCAGACTATCCTTGTTTGTAAGACAATAGAAATATTGTTTTAAGTTCTCATGAAGTGACAAACACAAAAATTAATACACTGACAAATCTTGTTCTATACAGGTTCGTGGGACGGGTGTGCTGAACTTGGAGCATCTACAGGGAGCCTTCATAGCACTGGGTCTGGGTGTTGGTCTGGCTGTCTTTACCCTGCTGTTGGAGTGTGTTGTTAAGAGACAGTATGATGCCTACCTCCATCACCACCACCACCACCACCAGTAGCACATACAAGGCGCCTTCATAACACTGGGTCTGGGTGTTGTTCTGACTGCCCTTCTCATACTACTAGACTTCATTGTTAAGAACCAACGAAGTTTTCCCAACACCACCATTTAACAACGCTGACGAACATCACCTACATCCTCTCCATCAACACCACTCAGCTAACACTCAGTGCCAACATCTTGCCGGCACAACTACGGTCAATCAATATCACCAATATTACGTAATTAATATCAGGTGCTGGAGAAGAACGCCTTCAAGTGGTGGCATCAATATAGCCGGGTGGCTTCGCTGCCTGATTATACAAAGGTCACTCAAATCCCCTTGTATCCCCGGAAAGAAGGATGGTAGATTGCAGGGTAGGGCAAAATTCAGCCAACACTCCACTGGGTTCACGTTCCACATGAACCTGGAACTGCTACTACCACCAGTCCTACTTCTTAACATCATCATTACTCAAGAGCCAACATCACCACTGCTACCAGCACACAGCTTCATTAAGATCCAGCCAACACTGCTACCACATACCGAACGCCACCTTCATAACGCCACCACCGCCATCACCAACACCAGCAACAAAAACAACAAGAACAACAACCTCAACAACAACAAGCAAATAAAATAACCTATAGTTAACTGACTTGAGGTAATCTTGAAGAATAACCTTGTACGTTCCACTGTGGGAAAGTTTTGTTAAATAATTACATTGTTTTAGAATAAAGTATTATATAGATTCCCTGTTACGATCATTTAATAGAGGCCCTGCACCGCAAAAAATAAAAAGTAAGTTTTACAGTAAAAAGACTGTCAGCAAACATGCCAGAGAAATACCGTAAATACGACGGTCAAACAGTAAATCACTTAAAGACTATGACTAAATTTCATGATTAAAATAATAAAACTTATATTTTGACCGTAATTTCATTTGTGCACGAAAGCCGAAAATTTTACACTCCACCCGTAAAATATTGCTGGCTTCTAGAGTAGAAAAAAAATGCAGTAAAATTTTAACAGGCCCTATTTACAGTATTAGTACCTGTACCCTATGCATGGTTTTTGCTAAGAAAAATTGTTTTGAATTATCATTTTAAATGTTATACATATTAATGCCATAATTCGATAGAATTCAGCAAAAGAATTGCCAGACTTTTAACTCTACCTCTTTTCAACAATGAACACGTTAGAGTTGTGTTCAGTGAAAAATTAGTGGAAATATTTCTGAAAATTTTTACTCTATTTTTAAAATTAAACTTTAAACACTGGCTGATACCATAAGGGAATAATATCCTTTATGCTGATACGCATTAAAATATTTTCCAAATTGGAATACTCAGTGTTCATCACTTCATCTTGTTTAACGGAAAAAGAGGGAATTTTGTTGTTAAATGAGTGCTGCAGAGCTGGCTCAAAAGTTTTTAGCCTAACCAGGGAGCTGGGCCACACAAGGACATTATGATTGCATGAAGTTCAACCCTTTTGATGACTAGGAGGGGGCATTTGTTCTTATGGGGTTGATTTTCCTCAAAGTGTGCAAGTAGCAGACATTCATGAAAAGGGATATACTTGGTTGCTGTGTGCTGTGATCTGATATTTGCAGTTAGGCTACCTGGTTAACTCCCACGGCTATTCATCCCTATATAAATCCAACCTCAGGAAAACAAATCCCCTGTTGGTCATCAAAAAGGTTAAATTTCATTCATGCAAAGTGTCATTCGCCTGGCTCACCTGTTTTCTGGTTAGCATGGTAAGGGTTAGAACTTTTTAGCCATCCTTTGTAACTTAGTGTCTGTCTATCTATCTATAGCCCGACGCCCTAATCCCGCAAAGGGTGGCCGCAGACAAAACGCCTCCAAGTCGCTCTGTCACCCACCATTTGACTAACCTCCACCCAATTCACCCACCCCCTCCCTCATATACCACTCAACTCCATCCCTTCACCTCATCCTCGGTCTACCCCTCCCTCTCCCTCCCTCCACCTCACCTACATACACCCTCTTTGTCAGTCTTTCATTCTCCATTCTCTTCACATGTCCAAACCACCTCAGTGTATTTCTCCTAATCTTCTCAACCACATCCACATCCACCCCACAACGTTCCTTCACTTCTTCATTCGTCAACCTGTCCCTCCACGTCACTCCACATGCTCCTCTCAAGTAACTCCTCTCCACTGCTCTCATTCTTGACTTGTTCCTCTCTTGCAAGGTCCACGCCTCGCTTCCATACGTCAGGGTAGGGATCACAATACTATCATGCAGTGACTTCTTAACTTCCATACTCACCTCCCTATTTCTCATCACTGCTTTCAGTGTACCAACAACCTTCCTTCCCTGCTGTACCCTTTCACGCACTTCATCCCCCAAAGTTCCATCCTTACTCATCACACTACACAAGTACTTGAATGCACTCACATTCTCCATATCCTCACCATCAAACCTCACTGAACACTCTGTGACTTCATTCCTCTCAAACACCATAACTTTACTTTTGTTTACACTAACTTTCAGCTTCCTCCTCCTACACACTGTCCCAAATTCATTCACCAAACTTTGCAACTCCCATTCATCTTCACTCAACATTACTGTATCATCAGCAAACAGCAACACCGGAATCTTCCAAATCTCACCCTCATTCATTAGAGCCACCCCCACATCCACTGCCCTACCTTGCACCTCCTTTACAACCCCATCCATGTATATATTAAACAGACATGGACACATCACACAACCCTGTTTCAGTCCCACATTGAGATCAAAGAACTCACTCAGCTCACCATCCACTGGCACCGGAACCCTAGCTCCCTCTTACATACTCTTCACAGCACTCAACAATTTTCCCTCCACTCCATATATTCTTAATACCTTCCACATACCTTGCCGATCTATTCTGTCATAAGCTTTGTCCAAGTCCATGAAGGCAGCATACACTTTCCTTCCCTTCTCTAGGTACTTCTCCACTAAACATCTTAGAACAAATATCTGATCTACACACCCTTTTCTCTTCCTAAATCCCCCTTGTTCTTCTCCAACTAGCTCCTCTGGCATATGCCTAACCCTACCAATGAGTATTCTACCATATATTTTACCAGTCACACTAAGAAGGCAAATACCCCTATCATTACCACATACTTCTCTCTCCCCTTTTCCTTTGTATAAAGGAACAATTATACCTGATTTCCAGTCCTCTGGAACCCTTCCCTCTTCCCAAGGCAATCTACACAACTTCCATATCCACTCCACAACAATCTCACCCCCATACCTAAGCATTTCACCACACACACCATCAATTCCTGGGGCCTTTCCCAACTTAAGCTTCTTCATCGCTTAAACTACCTCCGCCCTACTGATCTCTTCCTCCCTCCTCTCATATCTTCTTCTCCCAGCCATTCTGCAACCACTTATACTCGCACTGCTCTTACTCTCAACATTCAACAAATCCTCAAAGTGCTCCTTCCATCTCCTCAATTTCTCTCTCTTCTCCACCAACAATCTATTATTCCTATCTTTCACTCCCCTACAATTTCCTCTTTCACACTGCCTTACTTTCTTTACCTCCTTCCAAAACAATTTCTTACCCTCCCTCCATTTCACACTCAGATTCCTCACAAACTCTTCATCCACTTTCTTCTTACTCTCCTTCACCAGTCTCATAACCTCCCTTCTCCTACTGACATATACCTCTCTCTTCTCTCTCTCATCTTCTGCCCTACCTCTACCCGCTAACCATTCACTATATGCCCTCTTCTTTTGTTCCACAGCTCGTTTCACCTCATCATTCCACCATGCTGTCCCTTGCACATCCTTCCATCTCCTCCTCACTCCACAAACCGCCTCACACGCTGCGCCTATCTCTTCCTTGAATATCTTAAATACGTCTTCCTCTCCTTCCATCTGCTCTAGCTCATACCTTCCCAATCTTTCTTCCACTATGCTCTTATACTCTGTCATTTTCTCACTATCTTGCAATTTCTCCACTCTTCTCATAGGAGCTGCTTCCTCCTGTCTTCCCCTTCGTCTCCTCAACCACTTTCTTTGCAGTTCTACCTTGGCCATCACTAAGTGATGGTCTGTGACTCCATTCCCCCACCCTCTTGCATCCAACACTTGTCTTCTCATTCGCTCATCCACACACACGTAGTCTATCATTACCTTTCGTTCAACAAGTTCACCATCCATCCTCCTCATTACTCTCAATGTATACCGGTGGATCATCTTATGACGAAAGTAGGTGTTAGCTATTGCCAACCCCTTACAAGCACAGATGTCCACCAAGCACTACCATTCCCATCTACTTCAGCTGGCACACCCCACTGACCAACCACTCCATCGACTCGTACATTCCCAACTTTGCCATTCATGTCTCCAATCAACAGCACTCTCTCCTCTCAAACTTGTCCATACATGCTTCTACTCTCGCCCAAAACTCATCTTTCACTCTTGCCACTCGATCCTCTGTCGGGGCATACACACATACAGTACAATCGCCCATGCTTGTATACCTACTTTCATCCTCACCCATACAATCCTTGCACCCACTGTTCCATACTCTCTTATATTCTCCTTCCACTTCTTGCTTATCATCAGACATACTCCCTCTCTTGCCCTCTCATTCTCACTGACTCCCGCACATATACCTAAACTTAGTGTACAGGTTGAAAATAAATACCAACAATATATCTGCATCTTGCACTGTAATATCCTTATGTTTTTATACATTGTCATCGTGATGTTGTGTATTCTCTACATCAATTCAGTATTTATGTTTTATTTTTTTAGTCGAACGATGACACTTTAGGCTAATATAATTCCAATGAGTTCTTATATATTTTGTGATATTTATCCACTTTCCTAAAAGGAAATATGATAGATACCATAATTTAAAGGTCTTATCATAAGGATCCCTAAGGGGAGCTGGAGGAGATATTCGGCAGGGTTTCCAACTTGGCAGAAAATCTGCTAAACCTAGCGGTTTCGCTATCTCCACAGCGGCGGCTTTTCGCTTGTAACAGCTAGCAGATTTTCTAGAGGAATTTTGCTGGGTGTGGCGGAGGCTGTAGCGGATTTGCAGCATGAATGATATGATATTCTAGCAATAAATTGATTTAAAAATTTTTGTTTCCAGTAAAGTGAAATCAATCAACTTTTAACACTTTATCAGCATCATTAAAATTTCTCCTCACCCCAAGGTCAGACTCGTCATCAACAGACTGGACCATTCAACATGTCTAGTTTGCACTGATTTTTGGAAACCGTTCGCAGACGCCGTCAGCAACTGTTCATCATCATTGATTGCAGCTGAAACTTGGAAGAATCTTTTATTTTGCACTCTACCCTCAAACCTCTTCTTCATGCAATATTTGTCTCATAAAATACCAATATCTTGTAGGCCTCTTCCAGTGATGTCACAGAAATCCCGTGGTTTTGTTTACAACTCGATATTGGTCGACAAACTCCTTGCAGTAATGGCTGTCCAGACAGGGCTGTCAGAAATGGAACTGTCAGATATATACAGAAATCTGGATCACTGCCACGAAGACATGTACAGGAACAAGATAAAGTGTTTGGTACTGGATCCTTACACCATATCTAGTGAGAAGTTCACCATTTTCAAGGATTGGGGACAGAAACAAGATCTCAGATATGGTGACCTCTATCATTATTTGAACACCTCGTCAAAGTTCACCAGGGCATCTCACAAGGTAAACAGACATTCACACTGATTAGCATAATATAGCTAGCTGCAGTTGATATACAGTACATGTAAATTATCTTGGTAATCAGTAAATTTTTTACGTTTACCCGGTGATGTAGTTACTGCCCCCTCTCTAGAAAGTTTCAAGCATAGGCTAGATAAGCATATTGCAGGTATAGACTGCACATAAAATTTGTCATTCTTGGGGTCAAACTTCTGTGAAAACTGCCTGGCATGGACCTGCATGGGCTATTTTAGGAAAGTTTGATAAGTCACATTTTTGTGGGAGCTGTCTAGCATGGACCTATTGGCCTACTGCAGTTATTCTCTCATCTTAACTGCTCCGCCCATGATGACACATTTGTCATCATTTGGGTGTGTCTGCAACTATACTCGATGACGCGTTTGTCGTCATAAAAGCATAAAAACCTCCATCAGAGAAAACGTTTTTGGCCGATTGACGTCATTTTTGGAAGCATCATAGTTCCTGTGCCTCTCGTCAAAAGTAATGACTTGGCAATCTCGGGGCCCAAGATGCACAGCAGCACAGGCAGGTTAATTAGTTCTGCATGAGCTGTCGAGGGAGAAGGTAGCGCGCATCTAGGCATTTAAATTGTACTTTATTTACCCCGTCCTGGGACATGTGTCATATTCCACTATACCAATAGTGCCTATGTTTACTTTTGGACACTATTGTGATTAGGTTTGGTGTTTGCAGTAGGGAATTAGGTTATCGTGAATCATTCCTGGCCGTTATCAGCCGTTAGCCCAATGAAGATATTCCTAGGCCTACCCTGTTTTTCGACGTGTCCCAGCAACTACATTGCTTCTACACTGCACCCAATGTGATTATTCAACCACTGAATAACAGTGACAGTGAATCAGGCACATATAGTGTGCAATAGCTATTGAGGAAGGACATGGTGAAACGTTTAGCAGAGGGAGGCAGGAAACCACCTGACGACACGGCGTTGTCTTGAACGGAATATTTGGAAAGGTATTGATGAAGTCCTTGCTTTATGCTGATATATGGTGGATAATGTTATTGTGCAGTAGATAGGAGTATAGTATAACCAGTGTACGTGATGAAATATTTGCGAAGACAGGAGTCATGTACGCCTTACAACCACGCCACGCCGTTGTCAGAAGGGGATAAAATAGAGGAGGTTTATAGGGATATTTGATTTTATCATATTGTTATATTTATTCCGTATGCTTTCTGTGTGAAACAAAGCATGAGTGTTAATGATATGTTTATCATATGCTTGTGTGGATGAACGTAAACACTGCACCACTTGCTCGTCGGAAAATATCGTCTGCGATACCTTAGGTATCGCAGATGTGACATACAGAGCACATTCAGGTACTCTTGTGGTAAATTATACTGTATGTCTCAAAAAAAGGATGGATTTGATTGTGTATTGTGAAATAAAATTGTAAACACTGCAGCATTTTCAGGTAAGGGAAACATCATCTGCTACACCTTAACAGACAGGTAAGGGCCACATACTTCTACTTGTTGTGGTGTAATATACTGTTTATCTCATATATTGATAGATTTGGTTATGTTTTATGTGAAAGACAGTAAATGACTTACCCAATTGCTTGTAGGAAAGAGTGCATCTCGTACATCTGAGTTAGCATTAAGGTAGTGATATGCAATGCGAGGTTATGAACAGGTGCATTTACATTTTATTGGTGAAATATACTGTGTATCTCATACAGTGATATATTTTGTTATTTGTTTATGTGAAAAGAAAGTGAAAGTGAACCACATGCTCCTCTAGAAATCACTTGTCTGCTACACCTTACCACCCAGGTATGGGCCACGTAATGGACCTACATAGGATATACATTTACATTTTATTGGTGAAATATACTCTGTATCTCATATATTGATATATTAGGCCACATATTATGTGGAAATAATGTGAAAGACTGAGCCACGTGCTCGTAATGAAGAGTGTGTGTCGTACACCTGATCTAGCACAAAGGTAGCGAAATGCTACGGGAGGTTAGGAACACGTGCATTTACATTTTTTTTTTTTTGGTGGAATATACTTTGTATTGCTTGTATTGATATATTGATATGATTTATGTAAAAAAAAAAAACAGTGAAATAATGATCCACATATTCGTAATGAAGAGTATGTGTCATACGCCTGAGCTAGCATAAAGGTGGTAGCGAAATGCAATGCAAGGTTAGGAACATGTGCATTCACATCTTTTTTTTGTGTGTGTGTGAAATATTCTGTGTATCCCATGTACTGATACATTTGGCTATGTTTAATATGAAAATTCAGTGAAAAAATGACGCACGTGCTGGTAATGAAGAGTGTGTCGCACACCTGAGCTAGCACAAAGGTAGCGAAATGCAACACAAGGTTAGGAGCACGTGCATTTACCTTTTTTTTTTCTTTTGTGAAATATACTGTGTATCTCATGTACTGATATTTTTGGCTATGTTTTATGTGAAAAGACTGAAAAAATGACCCACATGCTCGTAATAAAGAGTGTGTATCTTACACCTGAGCTAGCACAGAGGTAGCGAAATGCAACATGAGGTTATAAACACGTGCATTTACATTTTGTTTGTCTGTGAAATATACTGTGTATCCTATGTACTGATATATTTGGCTATATTTCATCTGAAAAGACAGTGAAAAACTGACCCACTGCAGCGTGGTCTTGTAAGGGAAACACCGTCTGCTACACCTTAGTGCACAGGTAACGGCCTATGGAACAAGTCCATTTACATATTCAATCAATCATTTCCTGTGGCACCCCACGGGATGCATAGGGCCTCAATGAACTCTCTCCACCAATATTTGTCTCTTGCCATCTCCTTCAGGTCCCACCAACACTCCTTTCCTGCTTCTTTTTTCATTGTCCTCAACCAGGTTTCCCTCGGCCTACCTCTACCTATTCTTCCTCTAGCAGTCCACTCTGACACATCCTGTATTAAACTACCTTCTTTTCTGTATATGTGCCCCAGTCACTTCCAGCGAGACTATCTATCTATCTATATACCTAGGCTGCTTCCCCCATGGAAAGGGAGGTAGCCGAGACAGGACAACACACTCTCCATTTGCTCATCCATTCAAACACAGTCATTCGCATCTTAGCCCCAAAGGGGAGAAGGGACAGATCCTCACCGCACCACACCACACAAGGGTCAAATGCACAGTGCAATCAGTGACATCCGCAGCAGGGCCCGACAGCAGAGCTGGTTTACCCCTGCCACATCATAATAGACCCATCGCCTTACTCGCACCTGACCTGACTAGCTAATCAGACCAAATGCGGGAGAATATCCCCCCAGGGCTGCGTCATCATTTATTCATTCACAATTTCTCTCCATTTATTTCTGTCACGCACAGCGAGACAGTCTCACATATTCCTTAACTGGTTCCACTATCATAATATCCCTTACTCTTGCATTTGTAACTCTGTCTTGCCACTTTACTCCAAGAATTCTTCTCATTTTATTCTCAAATCCTAATACTTTCTGATATGTTGCAATTGTACTGTACCATGACTCATGCCCATAAATTAAAATTGGTCTAACCATGGACTTGTAAATTTTCACTTTAGTATGTACCGAAAGCATAGTATTATTCCAAACAGATTTCAACATTCCAACTGCTCGCCAAGCCTGTCTAATCCCGTCCTCAATTTCATTGTTTAATGTTCCATTAGATGATACAATCGTTCCCAGATATTTAAAGTTTTCTACATTCTTCACCACATTATTCCCAATTACATAATCGATTTGGTTCTCCACATTCATATTAATGATTTCAGTCTTTCCACAATTTATTACCAATCCCTTTTTCTCCTTCCTCCACCAGACAATCAAACACCCTCTGCATCTCGTAAATACTTCCGCAAATCAGTACAATATCATCAGCATAGTCCAAATCCAACAGCTTCTTTTTTTCTTTCCAGTTAATTCCTGCACCTGTTCTCCTTACAACCTTTTTCATAACGTAATCCATAACCAAAACAAACAGCAATGGCGAAAGAACTCCTCCTTGAATCACTCCTGACCTAACTTGAAATGGATCACTCAAAGAACCACCCACCATTACCTTACAGAAAGTACCTTCATGCAGGCTTCTAATATTTACAAACTTTTCTGGTATGCCATAGAATCTCATAATTTTCAACATAGCTCCAAGTGAAACACTATTAAACGCCTTTTCAAAATCCACCAAACACATACTAAGTGGCATTTTCATCTCATTAGCTTGTTGCATTAGATGCCTTACAATAAAAATCTGATCATTACAACCTCGACCCTTTCTAAATCCCGCTTGTTCTTCTCTTAAAATTTTATCAATTACTGGCTCTATTCTGTTCAACAATATTTTGGAAAAAACTTTTGCAACTACAGGTGTCAAAGTTATCCCCCTCCAATTGCCACACACACTTAAATCTCCCTTTTTTGGTATTTTTATAATCACTCCATTTTTCCACTCTTCTGGAAATCCACCATTATCCCAAGCCACATTAAAAAGTTTCAAAAGTGCATTCATCATCTCGTCATTTTCCACCTTAAGCATTTCAGGGAATATTCCATCCTCTCCTGAGGCTTTAAAATGCTTTAACTCCTTTATAGAATTTGCTACCTCTTCCAAAGTTATATCTCCTGTTTCTATCTGCAAATCTCTCTCGGCTGGCAAAATGTCCTCTTCAGCTTGGATTGGTCTATTTAGAACAGATTCAAAGTGCTCTTTCCACCTTCCTTTTATATCCAAATCTTGTCATCAAATTACCATTTCTGTCTCGTACAGGTATTTTCTTTCTTCTCTTTTCAGTCCCAGTTAACTCCTTTATGGCCTGATAAGCTGCTCTTGTGCTCTGACCGTCATTTTTACTTAATTTAATTTCTGTCTATGTCGCCTTTTCATCATATAGCCCCCTTTTATCACGTCTAACGAGTCTTTTTACTTCAGAATGTAAACTCCAGTACTTTGCTCTAAGTACTTCAACTACCTGGCCATCAGCATGTTGTTCTTCACTTCTTAACTTAGCCTCTTTCCTTTTCTGAACTGCATTCCATGCTTCATCTGACATCCACTTTTTCCTTCTCGCTTTCCCTTTTTTCGTAATAGTAACCTTAGCACTCTCATGCAAAACCTCTTTTACCTCTCTCCACATTTGATTAATATCATTGTCTTCAGATTCCATCAAAGTCTGCAGGACTAGAAACCTGTTCCTACATTCCCACCGAAACTTTTCCCTCGTGCTCTCATCACTTCTCAGCTCATCCAAATCATAATTATTACCTCCTGTACAATTACCATTAACGTTTCTCTTAAGTTTTATTTTAATCTTTGACACAAGAAGTTGATGATCACTACCTATATCTGCCCCCCTCCTTACGCATATATCTTGCAAATAACTCCTATGCCTTCTGCTAATTGCAATGTGGTCAATCTGGTTACAATATTTACCACATGGTGAAATCCAAGTAGTCTTATGTATTTTTCTATGCTCAAAGATAGTTCCACCAATTATAAGGTCATTTGCCAAACAAAAGCTTCCTAAGCGCACCCTATTTTCGTTTCTTATACCAATACCCTCCTTACCCATACAATCTTCAAAGCCATCCCAACTGCTGCCAACAATCGCATTAAAATCACCAATGCAAACTAACACATCATGTCTTGCCACTCTATTCACTACATCCTGTAGCTTCTCATAAAAGTCATCCTTCATTTCATCAGGACCCTCATTTGTTGGAGCATACCCTACAACCATACTGATATTACCATGGTCAGATTTTAAACGAGCATAAAGCAAGCACTCATTAATTGGTTCAAACTCACATACTGCCTTACAAGCGTCTCTACTCAGCAGTAAGCCTACTCCTTGGTAATGATTTTCATCACTCCTACCAGAAACCAGCATAGTAATACCATTTTCCAAATTCATTTTATCAACTCCAAGCAACCTCGTTTCTGTAAGTGCACAAATATCCATCTTGTATTCCTTGAACACTGAAATAAGTTCTTCCATTTTACCAGACTGATTGAGAGTTCGAACATTCCAGTTTCCTATTCTCAAGGTTCTTTTTGGATGTTGTTACGGAACAGAGAAAGATAATGTACACTTCAAGTGAGAATACTAACAATCACTACTGTCCTGTAAAGTTCCAGGTTCAAAACAAAAGAGTTAGGTAAAATTACAAGTTAAAGTTTAATGCTCAAACTAACAACAAAACATTCAGGACACATAAGGATAATGTAATGGCAAAAAACAGGTTAAATATATGGTTAATTGCAATAGCCTTTATTAACACGAAATTAGCAACAGTAAATTTATCTAAGTCAGCCCTGATAAAATTAAAATACACTGGGTAATGCTCAGTTAATGCAAGATAAATTATTACAGATACAAAATATTATTAATGATGGCTGACAACAAGAACCTTACATGAATTACAAAAACCTTACAAGACCTAAGAATTAACCTTATGCTAAACAGTACAAGAGAAAAATGCAACAACAGTTATACTCAAATTACACACAGCTGCTAGATGGTTGGAGACTTCCTGAGCACTCACAATAATAACTGTAAAGGGGAGGACAGAGATGTGAACAAAATGAGGAGTAGATCTAAGTGGCAATAATGCAGAGACTGAGCTCATTATATAGGGGCCGGCAGAGCTTGATACAACTTGTATGAAGGACGCGCAAATGAAGCCATAGGGGACAAAGAGCTGACAATCCTACTCTAAACAACAGAAAGGACGACTTACTCTACTATAACGGTAGAAGGGGGAACTGAGGCAGAACACGCTCGTGATCAAACATGCAGCATACTGTGCGTTAAAATTACACAAAGGATGATGAAACCATAGGCTATGTAACACCTCCCCACAAAGAAAAAAGAAATTTACAAAGGAAATTTCTTATTACTCTAAAACAATCTGTCTAAAGTCTAGATAAGCAATCTACAATAACATTTTCATTCCCCTTGACATGTTGTATGTCTAATGAATACTCCTGAAGAAGTAGACTCCATCTTGTCAATCTCTGATTTTTATCTTTAAACTTACTAAGGAATTTCAGTGGGTTATGATCGGTATAAATGACTATGGGGTCAAAACCAGAACACAAATAAAATGAAAAATGCTGTAAACCCAAAATCAAGGCCAAAAGTTCTTTCTCAATAGTTGAGTAGTTCTTTTGAGGTGGAGTGAACTTCTTACTGTAATAAGATACTGGGTGTTCAATACCCTGATCATCCTCTTGCAGCAAAACAGCCCCAGCTCCTGTATCACTTGCATCAACAGCCATCTTAAAATGCTTAGCAAAATTTGGAGTAGCGAGCACTGGCTGACTTAATAGGATAGCTTTAAGTTTGTTGAAAGAGGATTCACAGTTATCGGTCCAGACAAATTTAACTCCCTTTTTCAGTAGGTCTGTAAGTGGTGATACAAGAATTGAAAAGTTAAGAACAAATCTCCTGTAATAACCTACCATTCCCAAAAATCTTTGTAGCTCTTTCCTACTTTTAGGTCTGGGAAGATCACTTATAACCTGAACCTTAGCTCCCGGTGGTGCAACATGTCCATCACCAATTACGTACCCAAGGTACTGAACTTTGGCTTGACCAAACTCACACTTTGATAAATTAGCTACAAGATTAGCATGAACCAAACGCTCAAGAAATTTACTGACATGGCATAGGTGATCTTTCCAGTTGTCACTGAAGATTAATACATCATCAATATAAACAACACACCCTGCCAAACCCTCTGTTACAACATTCATGAGCTTCTGAAAAGTGGGTGGTGCATTCTTCATACCATATGGCATTACAGAACATGCAAAAGTCTTTCCTAGTGTTACAAAACATGAGATCTCCCTAGCACGTTCAGTCATAGGTACTTGCCAGTATCCCTTTAACAAATCAAACTTACTTATGTACCAAGCCTTTCCGATCTTGTCTATGCAATCTTCCACACGAGGGAGAGGGTAAGTGTCTGTTTTGGTTATCTGATTAACACGTCTGTAGTCAATTCAAAGCCGCTGTGACCCACTTGGCTTAGGGACTAGACTGACAGGAGAACTCCACTCGCTCTGACAGGGCTCAATCATCTTGTGGTTCAACAGGTAGCCAAGCTCCTTCTGGATGAGAGGAACTTTCACTGGGTTCACACGGTAAGGAGGCAGTTTAATTGGCTTTGCGTCTCCAACATCGACATCATGAATCAACACAGTGGTTCTTCCTGGAGTAGCACGGAACACTTGCGGGTACTCCTGCAGTAATGCCGAAAACTCCTGCCTTTCTTCGGGAGCTAGATGAGAAAGCTTAGTCTGGAGATCATTCATGATATCAGGATTCTTCCCCAAACTATCACTCAGGCTCATACTGCATGGGAGAGCTTCACTTGCAGAATCGGGTGGAACAGCTACAGTGCAGACTGGATTATTTTCGTCCCGCCTGTGATATAACTTTAGCATGTTGATGTGACATAGTTGCTTGTTCTTTCTACGATCTGGTGTGGCGATGACATAGTTGACATCACTGAGTTTCTTTTCCACTAAATAAGGACCACTAAACTTGGCTTGAAGAGGTTGCCCATGCACTGGTAGCAGAATCAAAACCTGATCTCCTGGCTGAAAGTGGCGTAACCTGGACTTCTTATCATATCAAGTCTTCATCTTCTCCTGAGCAGCTCCTAAATTCTCTCTCACCAGCTGTAAAGCAGTGGACAGCCGTACTTTGAACTTCATCACATACTCCAGCAGGTTGACGTCATCTTCCTCCGACAGCCAGCATTCCTTGAGTAACTTAAGGGGTCCCCTTACTTCAAGGCCAAACAGTAGTTCAAAAGGTGAGAAGCCCAGTGATTCATTTGGAGATTCTCTTGCGGCAAATACAACAAATGAAAGACCTTTATCCCAGTTTTTCTGATGTTCCAAACAGTATTTCTTGAGCATCGATTTGAGTGTTTGATAATATCTCTCCAACACTCCTTGGGTCTGGGGATGGTAAGCTGAAGACGTGATCTGGGTGATGCCCAACTCTTTCAGAGACTGCTTGAAAACATTTGACATGAAATTACTTCCCCAGTCTGACTGTACCTCCTTGGGCAGACCAAACTTTGTGAAGAACCCTAGCATTTCCTTAACCACGTTCTTTGCTGAGATATTTCTAAGTGGAATGGCTTCAGGATAACGAGTAGCCATATCAATCAGGGTCAACACATAAGAAAATCCTGAAGAAGTCTTAGGAAGAGGGCCCACAATATCCACCAACACACGGGTGAAAGGCGCCTCAAAAGGAGGAATGGGAACTAAAGGTGCAACCTTTTCAGTCTGATTACATTTCCCCACAACTTGACAGGTGTGACAAGACTTACAATACCAGGAAACATCCCTGAAGATACCTGGCCAGTAGAAGTGTTTCAAAATGCGTGCCCCACTCTTCCTCACTCCAAGGTGTCCTGCCAAACTGGAATCATGAGCCACTCTAATGATATCCTGCCTACAAACACGAGGGATGACAACTTGATGTACAACCTCCCATTCACAGTCGGCTGATACTGTTGGGGGTCTCCACTTCCTCATAAGTACTCCTGACTTTATAATTATAATAACAAGTAGAAGCACCAGCTGACTCTTCCTCACTGCAAGCAGAGTTAGCTAGACCTTTCAACTCAGGGTCAGCAACCTGCAACTCAACCAACTCTTGACGAGACAAATTATCATCACTACGGGGTACTGCCTCATCTGGTGAGTGGTCCAAATTAGCAAGAAAAGTGTAAACTAGGATAACATCATCATCATTATCCTCTAAATCACCAGTAACTCTAGACTTAGCCCTAGTGACAGCACATGCAGGGAACACATCAGGGACATCACAATCCTGGGACGCAGCCACTGGCTCACTACACAACTGAGGAGCTGGACACACTTGACGTCCACCAATATCATTTCCAAGTAAGAAAGTTACACCTGACACTGGGAATGTCTCAACCAACCCAACCATAAAGGAACCATTAGCAAAACCAGACTCTAAATTCACTCTGCACAGAGGGACAGAGAAGTAATTATTCCCTACACCTTGTAAGATTACAGTTTCATCAGAGGAATTAACATTAGAGCCTAGAACACTGGTCAGCATAAGGGATTGGCAAGCACCTGTATCACGATATATTTTAACTGATTTCCTGTCATTACTGTCCAGAGGACTGACAAAACCATCAGACAGGAAATTAGCACATGAACTCTTGAGAGTGTCACCCACGTTTACTGCTCAAAAGAGGAGCTCCATCATGAGAATTTAAGTTACCCCTCAAAGCAGGTTCAGTTAACTCAGTTAAAGAATTCTGGGAACTCTCAAGAGTGGACACCAGACTAATTGACTGAATATTTAAAGACTCCTTTTTGTTCACATCACACTGTCTCCTGAAACATTTCTCCGTAGTATGACGAAGCTTACTACAATAAGTACATTTACTTTTCTGAAATCTAGAGGGGAAGCTGGTATTTACTTCCTGAGAAACATCATCTTTATTCTCTTTCCTGTTACCTGTACTCTGAGTAGAGGCAACGTACTCTCAGCTTTCCCTTTTTCTTTAGAATATCTCTTGTGAGTGAGAACATATTCATCAACTAAAACTGCAGCATCAGACAAATTATCTATTCTTTTCTCATCAAGATAATTATAGGCTTACATCTTTATTAACACACCTTTTGAAGTCCTCCAGAAAAATCATCTGCTTAAATTTACCAAAATCAGAATCCACATTCTTAGTAACCACTGCTCTAACAGATCTTCTTTGATTTTTGCATACTCAACATGGGATTGCTTATCTTGCTTATAAGTTGTCTTAAATTTTACTCTATAAGCTTCAGGAACAAGCTCATTGGCCTTAAGAATCAAGCTCTTAACTACATCATAATTATCAGATTGATCCTGAGGCAAAGATGCATAAGTTACTTGAGCTTTACCGGTGAGAACAGTTTGAAGGAGTACTGGCCAATACTGTTTTGGGCCAACCCTTAAAGGCATACGTTGTTGGACCTGTCTTGTATGACATACGTTGAGTGTAACCAACTCCTTTTTTGAAAAATCAAAACACATGGTTGTAATAAATTTTTATTGGGTTTCTGGCCATGAAAAGAAAGAACAACTCTTCTAC
This sequence comes from Coenobita brevimanus, assembly GCF_032717465.1. Taxonomy (NCBI): domain Eukaryota; kingdom Metazoa; phylum Arthropoda; class Malacostraca; order Decapoda; family Coenobitidae; genus Coenobita; species Coenobita brevimanus. The sequence continues at coordinate 37,191,430 of NC_136997.1, read as the reverse complement.
TTTCCTGTGATATACTTACTTTAGTAATTATTGAAAAATAAAAATGTTTTATGGGTGACTAAAGGAACCTAACCAAAATTGCCTTTTTTTTTACGTTACTGAATAAAAAATTAATTACTCGGCCCGTATGAGGATTTAAGATCTGAGATTATATATGCTGCTTCTCAGGTCCCGTGGCCGTATCCTGTAAGTGGCTCACACTTCTGGCTCATGACGGTCACTGTGGGAAGACACCCTGAAAAGGGCTAAAAAAAAAAAAAAAAAAAAAAAGGGAAATTTTCACTATACAAATTTTTTATGACGTTATGGTTCCCTGTATATACACCCTAATGACTTTGTAAATTTCGTTTGACACTAAACTATGATTTTAAGACCCAAATGATGAGGACTGATACTTTATATGACGATAATATGACGATAATATAAGACACAATGTTTAGTTTTCTTTTACTGACCTACATCCCCTCACAATCGGTACACAGGTTTTAGCTGTGGCTGAGACACACTGAGAGGTCACACTTGATGCACTGGTGTTCACAAGAGTCTCTAGTTCTATGTCTGACAGCAGTGTCTTTCCTTTTCCTTTTCCTTTGTCCTTTGCCTTCGATATATTCTTTATATTCACTTTAGTCTTCACTTTAGTCTTTTGTTCCACTTTTATCTTAGTCTTTATATAATATTACTTATAATCAGCAAAAAAAATAAAAAAAAAATAGGAAAAACCCAATAAAATAATATAGTACATAAAGTATAATATAAAGTGTAATATATGTAGTATAGATATAGTATTTCTATAATATATAATGTAAATAATATATATAACATATAATAACATAAGATACATAAAAAAAAACCAGTCATACACATATATTTCCAAAAAAATAATGGCACACTCCTATAGTAGTTTTACTTGTAGAGCATACGCTAAGTCCTAAAATCGTGTGTCGTGCACAGCATACGATAGGTCTGATGGACTAAAAACGCAAATAAATCCCACAATGGGAAAACAAGAGGGAGCACACTTACTTCACACAATAGGCCTAGGCAAACACTTCACATACCTGGACGGCCTGGCCAGCATCTTCAAAGGAAGACAAGGTACCACATGTTTTACAAAAACAAAATCCCAAAGTGGTGAAGATATGCCTTTAAGGGTTAAAACCTGTAGCTACCCTCTCAAACAACTAAAAATACTTCGTTAAATCAGATTCATTAAAAGGAGGAACAAGTTTAACATTTTTAGCCACATCAAAATCATCAGAGCTAGATGATCCAGTTCCACCTTGTTTCATGCGATACTCATGGTCTGCCTGAATCCTAGCAATTTCAACTTGTGCCTCAGGCTCCTTAGAACGGGCCTGAAATTCAGCCTCCTTAGCACGAGACTCCGCCTCCTTAGCCTAAGCCTCCTGCAGGGCTAGCTGTAACTTAGCTAATTCAATCTGCGTTTGCTCATTTGGAGGAGTTACATTAAACAAGCTTTAGAATGATGAGAGCGAACAGCAATTCCCAATTGTTGAGCAACAAGCTTAAGTTCATTCTTTGTTCTGTTTTCTACATCACACACTGTTTGCACATTTGACAAAAAATCTTTGGCTTCATCAAGCGTAGTAATAGTAGACATGATGAATAAATCAGTCACAAAATATCAAGCAATATCCTTATGATAATATCCTGAAAATCCTGATGAGAGGTCGCCAAATTTATGTTACGGAACAGAGAAAGATAATGTACACTTTAAGTGAGAATACTAAAAATCACTTCTGTCCCGTAAAGTTCCAGGTTCAAAACAAAAGAGTTAGGTAAAATTACAAGTTAAAGTTTAATGCTCAAACTAACAATAAAACATTCAGGACTCATAAGGATAATGTAATGGCAAAAAACAGGTTAAATATATGGTTAACTGCAATAGCCTCTATTAACACGAAATTAGCAAGAGTAAATTTATCTAAGTCAGCCCTGATAAAATGAAAATACACTGGGTAATGCTCAGTTAATGCAAGATAAATTATTACAGATACAAAATATTATTAATGATGGCTGACAACAAGAACCTTACATGAATTAAAAAAACCTTACTAGGCCTAAGAATTAACCTTATGCTACACAGTACAAGAAAAAATGCAACAACAGTTATACTCAAATTACACACAGCTGCTAGATGGTTGGAGACTTCCTGAGCACTCACAATAATAACTGTACAGGGGAGGACAGAGATGTGAACAAAATGAGGAGTAGATCTAAGTGGCAATAATGCAGAGACTGAGCTCATTATATAGGGGCCAGCAGAGCTTGACACAACTTGTATGAAGGACGCGCAAATGAAGCCATAGGGGACAAAGAGCTGACAATTCTACTCTGAACAACAGAAAGGACGACTTACTCTACTATAACGGAAGAAGGGGGAACTGAGGCAGAACACGCTCGTGATCAAACATGCAGCATACTGTGCGTTAAAATTACACAAAGGATGATGAAATCATAGGCTATGTAACAATGTATAAACTTATTTTTACACCGTGGGATTCTTAGCACCCCCTGCCCACTTAAGGGCTGCATGGAACTGAGGCCCATTGCTTCGTCACCAGAGTTCATCAAGATTTCTTAGACAAAAAAATATTTTACCCTGGAGCCAATGCCAGTGACTCGTAGGAACCAGACAGTGGAGAGAGGAAATTAACTAAATGAAAGTAAAATGCAGAGGATTTGGACAAAGTACAAGGGAAAGAAAGAGAGCAAAAAGAATGTAGATAAAAGTGTCCCTTTAGTTGCCTCTTACGACAAGCAGGGAATACTGGGGAAGTATTCTATCCCCCCTTCCCCAGGGGATTTACATGTTACTGGTGAAATTTACTGTGTATCTCATAAAAGTAATAGAGTTTGTTATGTGTAGTGTCCAAAGAAAATGAAAGAGGTAACCACATGCTAGTGGCCCCTACCTGTGTGCTAAGTCAGGTGTAGGAGACGAGGTTTTTCAGGGACATACATGTATATCATGAACCCTTGCGTTGTGCCAGTGTTGAGCCAAGTTCTTGGCTGGCTGTGAGTAAAATATCTTGACTCCTTTATTTCAGTTCACACTCCTACCACAACACTGGACTGCCACAGGGTCCACAACCCCTCAGACAGCAATTTATTCTCCAGTTGGCTAGCAATGACAGCAGTCTTGCAAAGATGAAATGTGGGTTGGCACCACATGAGGCATCAGATCCTTGATGAGGTAGAGTCAAAGAGCGACACTGAGAGCGACCCTTCTGGGGAGGAGGAGGAGGTTGAGCTGCCACCATCCGGTCAGCAAGTTGAGCTGCCCTACTGGCTTTCATTGCGGGAGAGTAAACCACCATCATTGGCCAGCTTCACCTGAGAACCCTCCCCACCTGTAAGACCTGCCGGTCCCACTGCTCTTTTCATCGACTTCCAATCTCCAAGCCCCTCTGTCCCCCCCCTTGGCGAGCCAGTGTCACCGGAAGCTGGGCCATCGTTCATTGTGATGGCCCCTCCAACAGCTTCTGCCGTGCAGGATGCTACGGTGACATCCTCGCCGGCCAGGCTGAGGAGACTTGTGTCCCCAGAGCCTTCTGTCTTGTCCTCGTCCTCGTCCGAGGCGTCCCTTCCAAGATGAGGGTGCTGTGATCCACTGCCTGGACACGGGGGATGTCCAAGGGGTTGGAAGGCAGGACGAAGGGTGTCAACGGGCTGACCCGCTGCCACCACTGCTGAAGAGGATCCTGGGTGGAACAGTGGCCTGTTCACACTGAACCATGGGCCTTTCACTGGCTCCCCAGGGATCCAGGTAGATATTCCAACAACTCCCCTGCAGGTCTTCCAACTCTTTCTCACGTGGGAGTTGTTGTCATACCTCACCGTGTAAACCAACTGGTACACCACAATCCTAGGGACTCAACTGGATGCCTGGTACTCCTGCAATGAAGAGGAGATGGCCAAGTTCCTGGGGTTAAACCTTTTCATGGGGGTCGTGTACATGCCGACCATCAGGCACTTCTGGCGGAGCTCTGACCAGCACTACTACCCTAGGGTCCAATGGGCAATGAGTGGAAGGCGCTTTACTGCCATCCTAAAGCACTTCCACGCCTTCAACTTGCTTGCCATTCCTTGGGACAACCAAGATCAGCTCATCCGCATTCTCAAGGTCATGGAGTACCTCCTTCAGTGGTTCCACTCAGAGTACCTACCCGAGTAGCAGCTCAGCCTGGATGAGGTCTTTCTGGGGTGGAAGGGCCAGCTGTCCTTCCACATGCACAACACCCAGAAGCCCACCAAGTATGCCATCAAGATGTACATGCTGGCTGAGTCGTCCTTGGGCTTCATCTGGAACCTCGAGGTCTACACAGGGGTGCAGCATACCCTGCAGAACACTGTGTTTGGCCTGATGGAACCGTTGAAGGACCAAAACTATAAGTTGTTCATGGACAACTATTACAATTCTGTAGCCCTGTGCAAACGACTCTTCGCTGCAGGATTTTATGTGTATGGGGACCCTACAGCTGCCTAGAGGAGTGCCATGCCAGCTGCAGGCCTTTGCCAAGGCTAAGAGCCTGCCAGAGGGGGGCATGACATACAGGCACAAGGACAATGTACTAGTCCTGCTGTGGAGGGAGAAGCACATTGTGAAAATGGTGGCCACCTTCCACACAGCAGACACCATTCCGAAGAGGGTTCAAAGAAAGGTGCAGGTTAATGACAGGCGGACAACCTATGTGGAGAAGGCTGTTCACAAGCCTTTTGTTGTGGTGGAGTACAACAGATACATGGGTGCGGTGGATCATTTCGATCAGATGGTCCAGTATTACCCCATCAAATGCTGAACTGTCAAGTGGACTAAGAAGATCACATTCTACTTCATCCAAATTGCACTGTTCAACGGGTTTGCCATGTTTAACCCCTTAACCGCGGGGCGTCACTTTTGTGACGCTTGGGAGCAAGGGATCATACCGCGGGGCGACACTTTTGTGATTCTGTGTTATTTTGAATTCGCCTGGGCTTTGAAGTAGTGGCTTGTATCATCTATCACTACTGCCAATGTCCAACACTAGTCAGCACTCCTAATCTCATCTGTGCTCCCATCCATTGTTGACAATTTAGCCATTTCTCCCCGTTCTTGACTCCCCTCCCTACCTCCCCTCCATTACCCTATCCTTTCGCCTGCCCAGCCGTGCTACACTAAGTAAATCTTCCCTGGAATTTTTCACTGATTTCATTCATTGAAATAAGCCCTATGCCCTACTCTTATACCAAATAATATATAAAAGAAGGAAATAAGGTAAGTGAGAGTGCCATACACCTAGAATTGGCTAATTATCACCTGACAACACCTCACATGCATTCGTTCGCTAATTTTTGCTGTTTATTTCCCCTTGAAATATGCCGTATAATCTATTTTCGTAATAAAAATATACATAAGAAAGGAAGGGAGAAGCCTAAGTGATATTTACATTCACCTGGAACTACCTAATTATTGCAGACCACCACACTTAGTCTCCGCTAAGTAAATCTTCCCTGGTTTTTTTCACTGATTTCATCCATTGAAATAAGCCCTATGCCCTATTCTTATACCAAATAATATATACAAAAAATAAATAAGGTAAGTGATAGTGCCATACACCTGGAATTGGCTAATTATCACCTGACAACACCTCACGTGCACTCGTTCGCTAATTTTCGCTGTTTATTTCCCCTTGAAATGTGCTGTATAATCTATTTTCGTAATAAATATACATATAAGGAGGGAAGGGAGAAGCCTAAGTGATATTTACATTCACCTGGAACTATCTAATTTATTATGTATTGTCTTGGTTTCCTGCCAATCATTTCATTGCTATATATTAGCAGGTCTCATAGGGCTGAAGTTGGTAGTATTGCACCTACCCTAGCCAGCCGGCAGGAGGCCACCATATCAGGTCACTATCGTCTTTGAAAGTGGGAGTATGTCTGATTTGCTCCTGCTAACTTCTGTCGCTTTATAGCCCCATGCAAAGGGCCCTGTGACCTTTATCCCCTACTAAACCTCGTGTGGAAAGAGGTAAAGGGCTGACAATTGATAAAGAGTGACTATGATCTTTTTATTGAGTAAAACAGTGCTAGTGGAATTGAAAATAAAGTGTAAATAATGTGTAAACAGCAAGAAAGCAATGAATGTAAATATAAGAGAACAGTGGAAAATGGTTTTATAAGTTACTTCAAGTGACAGTGCATAACACAGTGTAAATAAAATAGAAATGTGAATAATGTAAATAAAGTAGAGAACGTAAATAGAAATGTAAATGAGTGGTATTATAAGAATACGAGTATATATACTAGGAGTAATGAGAGTGAAAGTTTCACTCTAGCATGTATGAATACTATGAGTTATGAGAGTGAAGGTGAAAGTGACATTCCCTCAATGCTAGTATACAGGACGAGAAAGTGAATGCTACGTATTTTACTGAAAGAAATTGAATCCCTACAGTGACAATAAACTACTATTACTGAAGGAAACTGATGGATAAAGACTGTAGATATATATAAGTGTTATATAGTAACAGAAATATAAACTGTGAGTGTTTTTATGAATAATAGACAACACTAGCGGCGAACGATCGGAAGTGGGATGGTCATACGCCCTCGTAATTTTCATTGCTTTCACAGTGTTTTTTGGGGGGAGTATGGATTCCAAACTATTTGAGAATCATAGATTAGTGTTTCTAGTGATAATATCAGGCTGTGGTAATCATATTATGAGTTGTCAGGAAGTGTAAAGTGGAGCCTTCGTTACCCAACTTCAGAGGTCTCCACAGGTCCTACGATACTCGACGAAGGCTCAACAAACACCCAAGGAGAAAGCTGAAGGTATGTGCCATAAGTATATGTGATTTTAATATTCTAGGACTAATAACTGATTTTCGGCAAATATTTTTAGAGAGTCTGTCGGAGCGCGAATATGCCCGCGGGAGCCGCAAGTCAGAGCAAAACAAGCCCGCAGTGTAAGGGTTAAGAAGTACAAATGCAGGTAAGTAACTCTCCTTGAGTTTGTGGAGTAGAGTATCTAAGATCTTCTTCATTTTCATGAAGAGGACTGTCCCGGGTCTGGATACACACTCCACCATGCCCCAGATCGACCTACCCAGTGGCGAGCACCAGCAACACCTGGCACCCAGCAGGCACGACCACCAGTGCCAGGGTAGGTCCAGCCACCACCAGCACCAGCAAAGCCTGCAGGACACCCCACACCCGCACCACCAGAATCAGGGCCATCACAGGTGCCATCATTACCACCAGCACCACCTGCAGGAAGCCCATCAGGGGTACCAGCACCGCCACCACCACCTACAATTGCTGGTCCATCAGGGGAACCCATGCCTGGGCCTGCAGGTCCCGCATGACAGGACCACAGAGCATGAAGGTATACAAGCAAGCGTCGCCGGGTGATTGACGATGACGTGAGGTTCAATCGCACTCTGGGCCACCACCAGGCAAGGATCTCCGACAAGGAGAGGCTCAGGTGTACCTTGTGCTTCAAGTTTAGGGTGATGAACGACACAAGGAGCATGTGTCCTTTATGTGATGTGCCGCTTTGCATGGGTGATTTTTTCGACCGATACCATACCGAGTGATACCTTCACTAGTGGAGTACACACACACACTGTTACGGAACAGAGAAAGATAATGTACACTTTAAGTGAGAATACGAAGAGTCACTACTGTCCCGTAAAGTTCCAGGTTCAAAACAAAAGAATTAGGTAAAATTACAAGTTAAAGTTTAATGCTTAAACTAACAACAAAACATTCAGGACTCATAAGGATAATGTAATGGCAAATAAACAGGTTAAATATATGTTTAACTGCAATAGCCTCTATTAACACGAAATTAGCAAGAGTAAATTTATCTAAGTCAGCCCTGATAAAATGAGATACCAGATATTACTCAGTGAATGCCAGATAAATTATTACAGATACAAACTATTATAAAAAATGACTGACATAAAACCCAACATCAATCAAAAACCCCACTAGGCCTAAGAATTAACCTTATGCTACACAGTACAAGAAAAAATGCAATAACACTTATACTCAAATTACACACAGCTGCTAGATGTTTGGAGATTTCTTGAGCACTCACAATAATAATATCTGTACAGGGGAGGACAGAGATGTGAACAAAATGAGGAGCAGATCTAAGTGGCAATGATGCAGAGACTGAGCTCATTATATAGGGGCCGGCAGAGCTTGATACAACTTGTAAGAAGGACGCGCAAATGAAGCGATGGGGACAAACAGTTGACAATCCCGCACTGAATAACAGAAAGGACGACTTACTCTACTATAACGGTAGAAGGGGGGGACTGAGGCAGAACACGCTCGTGATCAAACATGCAGCATACTGTGCATTAAAACTACACAGAGGATGATGAAATCATAGGCTATGTAACACCTCCTCACAAAGAAAAAAGAAATTTACAAAGGAAATTTCTTATTACTCTAAAACAATCTGTATATGGCATTACAGAACATGCAAAAGTCTTTCCTAATGTTACAAAACATGAGATCTCCCTAGCACGTTCAGTCATAGGTACTTGCCAGTATCCCTTTAACAAATCAAACTTACTTATGTACCTAGCCTTTCCGATCTTGTCTATGCAATCTTCCACACGAGGGAGAGGGTAAGTGTCTGTTTTGGTTATCTGATTAACACGTCTGTAGTCAATGCAAAGCCGCTGTGACCCACCTGGCTTAGGGACTAAAGTGACAGGAGAACTCCACTCGCTCTGACAGGGCTCAATCATCTTGTGGTCCAACAGGTAGCCAAGCTCCTTCTGGATGAGAGGAACTTTCACTGGGTTCACACGGTAAGGAGGCAATCTAATTGGCTTTGCGTCTCCAACATCGACACCATGCATCAACACAGTAGCTCTTCCCGAAGTGGCACGAAACATTTGCGGGCACTCCTGCAGTAATGCCGAAAACTCCCGCCCCTCCCCGGGAGGTAGATGAGAAAGCTCAGTCTGGAGACCACTCATGATATCGGGATTCTTCCCCAAACTATCACTCAGGCTCATACTGCATGGGAGAGCTTCACTTGCAGACTCGGGTGGAACAGCTACAGTGCAGACTGGATTATTATCGTCCCGCCTGTGATATAACTTTAGCATGTTGATGTGACAAAGTTGCTTGTTCTTTCTACGATCAGGTGTGGCGATGACATAGTTGACATCACTGAGTTTCTTCTCCACGAAATAAGGGCCACTAAACTTGGCTTGAAGAGGTTGCCCATGAACTGGTATCAGAATCAAAACCTGATCTCCTGGCTGAAAGTGGCGTAACCTGGACTTCTTATCATACCAAGTCTTCATCTTCTCCTGAGCAGCTCCTAAATTCTCTCTCGCCAGCTGTAAAGCAGTGGACAGCCGTTCTTTGAACTTCATCACGTACTCCAGCAGGTTGACGTCATCTTCCTCCGACAGCCAGCATTCCTTGAGTAACTTAAGGGGTCCTCTTACTTCATGGCCAAACAGTAGTTCAAAAGGTGAGAAGCCCAGTGATTCATTTGGAGATTCTCTTGCGGCAAACACAACGAATGGAAGACCTTTATCCCAGTCTTTCTGATGTTCCAAACAGTATTTCTTGAGCATCGATTTGAGTGTTTGATGATATCTCTCCAACGCTCCTTGGGTCTGGGGATGGTAAGCTGAAGACGTGATCTGGGTGATGCCCAACTCTTTCAGAGACTGCTTGAAAACATTCGACATGAAATTACTTCCCCGGTCTGACTGTACCTCCTTGGGCAGACCAAACTTTGTGAAGAACCCTAGCATTTCCTTAACCACGTTCTTTGCTGAGATATTTCTAAGTGGAATGGCTTCAGGATAACGAGTAGCCATATCAATCAGGGTCAACACATAAGAAAATCCTGAAGAAGTCTTAGGAAGAGGGCCCACAATATCCACCAACACACGGGCGAAAGGCGCCTCAAAAGGAGGAATGGGAACTAGAGGTGCAACCTTTTCGGCTTGATTACACTTCCCCACAACTTGACAGGTGTGACAAGACTTACAATACCAGGAAACATCCCTGAAGATACCTGGCCAGTAGAAGTGTTTCAAAATGCGTGCCACAGTCTTCCTCACTCCAAGGTGTCCTGCCAAATTGGAATCATGAGCCACTCTAATGATATCCTGCCTACAAACACGAGGGATGACAACTTGATGTACAACCTCCCATTCACAGTCGGCTGATGCTGTTGGGGATCTCCACTTCCCCATAATTACTCCTGACTTTACATAATAACAAGTAGAAGCACTGGCTGACTCTTCTTCACTGTAAGCAGAGTTAGCTAGACCTTTCAACTCAGGGTCAGCAACCTGCAACTCAACCAACTCTTGACGAGACAAATTATCAACACTACGGGGTACTGCCTCATCTGGTGAGTGGTCCAAATTAGCAAGAAAAGTGTCAGCTACGATAACATCATCATCATCATTATCCTCTAAATCACCAGTAACTTTAGACTTAGCCCTAGTGACAGCACATGCAGGGAACACATCAGGGACATCACAATCCTGGGACGCAGCCACTGGCTCACTAGACAACTGAGGAGCTGGACACACTTGACTTCCACCAATATCATTTCCAAGTAAGAAAGTTACACCTGACATTGGGAGTGTCTCAACCAACCCAACCATAACGGAACCATTAACAAAACCAGACTCTAAATTCACTCTGCACAGAGGGACAGAGAAGTAATTATTCCCTACACCTTGTAAGATTACAGTTCCATCAGAGGAATTAACATTAGAGCCTAGAACACTGGTCAGCATAAGGGATTGGCAAGCACCTGTATCACGATATATTTTAACTGATTTCCTGTCATTACTGTCCAGAGGACTGACAAAACCATCAGACAGGAAATTAGCAAATGAACTCTTGAGAGTGTCACCCACGTTACTGCTCAAAAGAGGAGCTTCATCATGAGAATTTAAGTTACCCCTCAAAGCAGGTTCAGTTAACTCAGTTAAAGAATTCTGGGAACTCTCAAGGGTGGACACCAATTGACTGAATATTTAAAGACTCCTTTTTGTTCACATCACACTGTCTCCTGAAACATTTCTCCGTAGTATGACCAAGCTTACTACAATAAGTACATTTACTTTTCTGAAATCTAGAGGTGAAGCTTTTATTTACTTCCTGAGAAACATCATCTTTATTCTCTTTCCTGTTACCTGTACTCTGAGTAGAGGCAACGTACTTACTCTCAGCTTTCCCTTTTTCTCTAGAATATCTCTTGTGAGTGAGAACATACTCATCAGCTAAAACTGCAGCATCAGACAAATTATCTATTCTTTTCTCATCAAGATATAGGCTTACATCTTTATAGATACACCTTTTGAAGTCCTCCAGCAAAATCATCTGCTTGAATTTGTCAAAATCAGAATCCACATTCTCAGAATTTAACCACTGCTCTAACAGATCTTCTTTGATTTTTGCATACTCAACATGGGACTGCTTATCTTGCTTGTAAGTTGTCCTAAATTTTACTCTATAGGCTTCAGGAACAAGCTCATAGGCCTTAAGAATCAAGCTCTTAACTACATCATAATTATCAGATTGATCCTGAGGCAAAGATGCATAAGTTACTTGAGCTTTACCGGTGAGAACAGTTTGTAGGAGTACTGGCCAATTCTGTTTGGGCCAATTGAAACCTGTAGCTACCCTCTCAAACAACTGAAAATACTTTGTTAAATCAGATTCAATAAAAGGAGGGACAAGTTTAACATTTTTAGCCACATCAAAATCATCAGAGCAAGATGATGCAGTTCCACCTTGTTTCATGCGATACTCATGGTCTGCCTGAATCCTGGCAAGTTCAATTTGTGCCTGAGCCTGTACCTGTGCCTCTTGAATACGAGCATTTGCCTGAAATTTAGCCTCCTTAACACAAGCCTCCTTAGCCTGAGACTTAGCCTCCTTAGCACGTGCTTGAAATTCAACTTCTTTCACACGAGCCTCCTGCAGGGCTAGCTGTAACTTAGCTAATTCAATCTGGGTTTGCTCATTTGGAGAAGTTACATTAAACAAGCTTTCATTAATCATGTCAACAATCTGATCTTTAGAATGATGAGAGCGAACAGCAATTCCCAATTGTTGAGCAACAAGCTTAAGTTCATTCTTTGTTCTGTTTTCTACATCACACACTGTTTGCACATTTGACAAAAAATCTTTGGCTTCATCAAGTGTAGTAATAGTAGACATCATGAATAAGTAACAGTCACAAAATATCAAGCAATATCCTAATGATAATATCCTGAATATCCTGATAAGAGGTCGCCAAATTTATGTTACGGAACAGAGAAAGATAATGTACACTTTAAGTGAGAATACGAAGAGTCACTACTGTCCCGTAAAGTTCCAGGTTCAAAACAAAAGAGTTAGGTAAAATTACAAGTTAAAGTTTAATGCTTAAACTAACAACAAAACATTCAGGACTCATAAGGATAATGTAATGGCAACTAAACATGTTAAATATATGTTTAACTGCAATAGCCTCTATTAACACGAAATTAGCAAGAGTAAATTTATCTAAGTTAGCCCTGATAAAATGAGATACCAGATAATACTCAGTGAATGCCAGATAAATTATTACAGATACAAACTATTATAAAAAATGACTGACATAAAACCCAACATCAATCAAAAACCCCACTAGGCCTAAGAATTAACCTTATGCTACACAGTACAAGAAAAAATGCAATAACACTTATACTCAAATTACACACAGCTGCTAGATGTTTGGAGATTTCTTGAGCACTCACAATAATAATATCTGTACAGGGGAGGACAGAGATGTGAACAAAATGAGGACCAGATTTAAGTGGCAATGATGCAGAGACTGAGCTCGTTATATAGGGGCCGGCAGAGCTTGATACAACTTGTAAGAAGGACGCACAAATGAAGCGATGGGGACAAACAGTTGACAATCCCGCACTGAATAACAGAAAGGACGACTTACTCTACTATAACGGTAGAAGGGGGGGACTGAGGCAGAACACGCTCGTGATCAAACATGCAGCATACTGTTCGTTAAAACTACACAAAGGATGATGAAATCATAGGCTATGTAACAACACACACACACACACACACACACACACACACACACACACACACACACACACACAAATGAATGAACCACAAATAATATGCCTATCTGAAACAAAATTAACACCAAGGATATCCAATGACATACTAAACTTAGAGGAATACAATATATGGAGAAGAGACAGAAATTTAAAAAAAAAGAGAAGGAATTATAATATTAACTAAGAAAAATCTAAAAGTCAATGAAATAAAACTAGATATATCATCACAAGTAGAACTGATTGCAGTAGAGATCAACACATCTGAAGGGAAAGTAATTGTAGCCAATTTGTACATGCCACCCAGATCAAACACAGGGGAAAGAGACGACTATGAGGACCTGGCAGAGAGTACAATTCAGAGTTTAAGATCATTACTACATAAAATGGAAGAGAAATCGGAAAGAATTATACTAACTGGAGATTTTAATACAAATATAAATTGGAATACTCTAGATATAATTAGCCAAGAAAGCTGTTGGGACCAAAAGCTCCTGGATCTCTTGCAAGAGTTTTTCCTAACGTAACATGTGAGGGAAAACACCAGAAAAAGAGGACTCGATGTACCTTCGGTGCTAGATCTAATATTTACTAGGCAAGAAAATGATATTGACAGGTTACGATATATATCACCCTCCACTCGGCAAAAGCGATCATGCAGTACTAAATTACAACTTCAGGATAGCATATGACATAGTTAACAGCAATGAAAGTTACAAAAAGAGCCTAAACGATAAAAAGGGAAATTATCAAGACCTAAAGAAGTATTTCTTAGAAGTTGATTGGGAAAATGAGCTTAGAGGACAAGATTTAAATGCTGTATATAAAAAATTTTGTGAATTTTATGAAATAGGAGTCCAGAAGTACATCCCACAGCACAAAGAAGCAGATAAGAAAATACAAAAATGGTTCAATACAGAATGTAAAAAATCAAAAGAAAGAAGAGATTTGTTGTGGAATAGAGACAGAAGACACAATAGTGAAAGGGCGTATAATAATTACAAACAGGCAAGAAATGATTATACAAGAATAAGGAGGGAAGCCCCAAAACAGTTTGAGGAAGATATAATAAATAACAGGAGTGATCAACGAAAGCTGTTTTACAGCTACATCAGAAGCAAAACTAAAGTAAAAGATATAATACAATCCATTACAGACGAGGGAATCACTTATACGCAAGAGAAAGATATTTGTGAAGCACTATATAAGAATTTCCAATTAGTTTTTACAAAAGAAAAAAATCTTGAAAGGGACTATGTGGAACATGCATGTCCACACATATTACCAGATATACAAATAACAGAAAAAGTAATACAGGAGGAGTTAAGTAGATTAGACAAAGGAAATGCAAGTGGTCCTGATGAAATTTCATGTTGGGTACTATGAGAATGTGCAAAGGAGTTAAGTAAACCATTATTTTTAATTTTCAAGAAATCCTTGAGTCAAGGTAAACTACCTGATATTTGGAAGAAAGCAAATATTGTCCCCTTAGTCAAGAAAGGAAATAGACAAAATCCACTCAACTACCGACCAGTATCACTGACCAGTGTTGTAAGCAAGGTATTAGAAAAGCTTATAAGAAAAGCTTGGGTAAATCATCTAGAAGAACACAGTATGATAACAGAAAGACAGTTTGGTTTCAGAAAAGGAAAATCATGTTACTAATCTGTTGAGCTACTATGACAGAGAAACAAACACAATACAGGAAAGAGAAGGATGGGTGGACAGTATCTATATAGATTTCAAGAAAGCTTTTGACACAGTACCACACCAAAGACTTTTATGGAAACTGTACCATCAAGGAGGAATTCGAGGCAAACTGTTTTGTTGGATGCAAGATTTTCTCATAAAAAGAGAAATGAGAACAGTACTAAGAGGAAACTACTCATCACGGAAAGAAGAGACTAGTGGAGTACCACAGGGTTCAGTGCTGGCAGCAATCATGTTTTTAGTGTATATAAATGATATAAACAGTAACACTGGAAATGAGAGCTATCTGATTATGTTTGCAGATGATGCAAAAATACAAAGGAGAATTACTAACACAGACTCTTGTAAGGAGCTACAAGAAGAATTAAATAAACTTCACGAATGGAGTAATACATGGCAAATGGAATTCAATGTGGACAAGTGTCATGTAATCAAGTTTGGTAAAAGTGGAAAAAGACCTGATTGGGATTATAAGTTAGGAAATAAAACCCTACACACACCAGAAAGAGAGAAGGACCTAGGTGTGATTATCAATAACAAACTATCTCTGGCTGACCACATCAGCAAGAAGGTACGGAACATGTATACACTGCTTTCAAATATGAGAATAGCATTCACATACATAACATCATTCATTAGACCAACCCTGGAATATACATCAGTAGTCTGGATGTAGTGCCACAAATTTGATATTCATGTATGTGTTTAGTAGTACTGTAATTTTAAGTTAGGGTGTAACCTGAATATTAGTTTATAAGTTCCTATCCTAAGTAGTAATTCATATGTTAATGATTAATGTAGGGTTAACTTTATTTTTATATGTATCTCTGTATCTATGCATTGGGTGATGTAATTGTGGATGTTGAGCTATGGGAATTCCTTGTCTGGTCAAGTAATGAATAACAGATGCGCGCAGCTCTTCCCCCTTGTTTGTGCATCGTTGCCAGGCACCGAGTTTAAACCTTAAACAGAATAATGATAAGTATACAATTCTTTCTGTAACCTAGTTGTGAAATGTTTGCTAATGAAGCTGCTAGAACCCAAATATGTAAGATTAACAGTCCAAAAGGCCTAAATAATGTCATTTGTGAGGATTTAAAGGTCCCATTTGTCTTGGCTGTCACTAGATGGCATAAGCTGCTCTCAGATTCAAAGTGAGATAGTGATAGAATCAGTATCTAAATTGAGTAAGGAATAAATCCCAAATTTTCCCCAATTCAATCAAAAGTCCTGGCGTCATGGGTGCACTGCTAAATAAATTGTAAAGAGAATTGAAACCCACTATATTTCAAAAACACCACCTCATTTGACTTAGCAGTGGCATCACTAGCGAGCTCACTCGAGCCCCAGACGTCGTATATAATGGACGTTTGTTCAGTCCACAGACACCGCCGACGTCAGTGTGAGCATAAGGCTTTCCCATAGTATTGTCCAAAGACTTGAGCATACACACATTACACTATCCATGAATTATTATATAAACCAAATGTAATTGTAATAGTATTATTGATCTATCAAGTGAATTTTATTTTTTTTGTAAAAAGAAATGGAAATTTGAAAGTGATGTAATCTGGTAACAGAAGAGCGAAATTCAAAACCATTAACCATTTTCTTTCTTGTAACTAAGGGTAGGAAGTTAGGAGCGTGGAAGGAAACTTAGTGATTGTGAGCAATGATGTAATTTTGAAATGAACCTCGAGGCTAGACAAGCCCGAGTGATTATGTATTTTTTGGTGATTGTACAATGTTTGAATAGTACCTCGAGGCTAAACAAGCCCGAGTGATTATGAATTCTTAGTGATTATATTTTTTTTCTGAATTATTCGTCGAGGCTAAACAAGGCCGAGTGATTATGTATTTTTAGCGATTATATAGCAATGATGATTATGAACTGTAAATAGTACTGAACTGATATTGGATTCTGGAGAATTGCATGATGAGAGTATATTATATGGATGGAAATGAACACGAGTAATCATTCTTATTGGTTCGAGGCTATGCCAGCCCGAACAGATTACCCATGCTCGTAAAAAGGTCCCTGACTTGAGGCTATTGTCGAGCCCAAGAATAACTGACAAAAAGAAAGTATGGTACAACAACTCCATACATCGCTTGTATGTATCAAATTGTTTTCGCCTGGTAATAATGTTGGAGGAATGATCATCCAAAACCCTGGTAACATGTACAAACTTCTCTCATACTAAAAAGGGTCATGAAATAAAAAATGTTTTGTGAAAATTAGCATAAAATTATTAAAGTAGAGGAAAGTATATATCTTTTCTTCTTTTCTTAGTGTACCTAATCAAGGGAATTAAATCCTCAAGCCTAATTCACTCCCCTTCCAATTCAAGATTCCTTCGCTGAGGGAACGACGACCACCTGTGGTACTGACTAAATCTAAACTCGGCCAAAAATTACAAACGCTACCACAATTCTTTTTTTTTCTTAAATATTTACCATCTACTATACTAAGTCGAGTACCACCTGTATTATCCATGGATGAGTTGATCAGTGCCAACAACAGGTAAGATTATAAATATCCATCATTACACTGATTGAAGAATAACGGTGGGATGGAAAAGCCTTTTACCGTTACACTGGTGTCAACCGGTGGGGATAAAATCACAAGCATTACACTGGTGAATACCGGTGGGATAAAATTATCAGCTTTACATGGAGTTCTCATCTCAAAAAACACATAGACAAGATAGAAAAAGTTCAAAGGGCCGCTACAAGATGGATACTAAGCTTAAGGGATCTAAGCTACGAAGAAAGACTAAATAAACTGAATCTACCAACACTACAGGAGAGAAGGAAAAGAGGTGACATGATAATGCTATATAAGTGCATATCAGGGAAGGAGAAAATAGAGATAAATGATTACTTAACATATAGAGAAGCATCAGCAAGAGGACACTGCAAAAAACTGCATAAGAAGAGAGTTGATAAAGACATAAGGAAATTCAGTTTCCCAAACAGAGCAGTTGATCAGTGGAATGCATTACCGAATGAAATAGTGTGTGCCAATACAATTCACAGATTTAAGGATATGTACGATAAATATGGTTTAAGACATGGGACAGTACGAGCTTGAATAATTCCTGTAAAGATATAATTAGGTAACACTAATTAGGTAGGTAAGTACCTATGTAATGCCCTGAAATTTTGTCACCACCCTCAGTGTAATGCTGAGAATTTTAGAGATTATGGAAAATGGGGTAGTGTGATCTTATTAGAGAATTTTAGAGATGAAGAGAAATGGGGTAGCATGATCTTATTTGAGAATTTATGGGAAATGTGGTAGCATGATCTTATTTGGGAGGGCGTGAGTAATTAGATATAAGCACACCTTGCCGGCCACTCAATCTCGTCTGTACCACTCCTTAAAGGATAGCAAAACTCGATCTTGAAATAACTTAACCTAACATTTACTAAGCATTAAGAACTGAGACAGATTTCTCTTCAAACTGTGCATGAACTCAAACGAGATAATAATGAGGATCTACATTACTAGAAATATGAAACTTTACAAGTTAAGTTAATTTTGAAAGAATATTGATACATGTGGACATTAATTCTGTGGTCACAGTTGGACTCTCGGGAAGATTCAAAGAATATTGATACACATGAATATATTAATCCAGCGGTCACAGTTGGACTCTTCAGGAAGATTCAAAGAATACTGATACACCTGCATATATTAAGAGTAATCCCGTCATCACAGTTGGACTCTTTGGGAAGATTCAAAGATTACCACAAAGATATTCTTTTAACCCTCTCAGGGTCACTCACATGATTCGCATTTCATGTGAATTGTTCTAAAGATGTTCAGTCACGCGAATCGCGTTTCTAAGCACACACAAAAATCGCCAAAAATTAAGTTTCTGGCAGATTTGCTTCATATTTTGACGTGTCATAGCGAGTGCAGTGCTTTCCAATGGTAAGGCATTGGCAACACTGAGCTGCCTCACGGGGCCCAACACGTAGCGATAAAACTCAGTCTCTTCCAAGCAGCCAGACGCTGAGGTTGCATCGAGTGTACTGTCCCTTTAAACTCCTACTAATTCTCCCCCTCCTGCCCGAGCCGAAGCCCCTATGGACTCAGTGTGATAATCCAATATTTGTGAGCATATTTGTATGTGATATTGTCGATGGAACATAGAAATATGTCACGAAAAGGAATTGTATCCGTTATCAATCGTTAGGCTTAGAGGCAAAATGCGTTTTCCCTGTTGCGGGGTTTCGCCTCTCGCCCCCCCAAGGCCCTATGGCGTGATTACGAATACGTATATAATGAAGCCAATGCCTAAACTGTATTTTGTGTGAAAGATATTGTGGCTGGCTTGGTGAAATTATGGAACTAGTTAGCGTTGTGGATGCCATGAACCATAGTGTGGAATGGGGCAGGCATCACATACAGTTTTTAAAGTCGGGAAGGGAGAGTTAGAGGTGTCTTGGGATGGAATTATTGTGATTCTGATAGTGAAAATGATTATGGAATTGTGTGAAATATATGTCAAACATGCCGCAGGTGTTCGTGAAGGAGTAGGGTGTGTGCCAGTACAATAGAGTTGCATCTTACTCTACCGGCGAAGGATGCTGCATCACAGTCACGTTGAACCATAGTAAGGAAGGGAATAATTGCAGAGGTTAGGGTGGAATCATTGTTTTAGTCATGTATTTGTGTATGATATTGTGTGAAGTGTAAGTGAAATGTGCCACATATCCTCGTGACAGCATAAATTACGGTGCGTAGCGTAGGTTAGCAATACCTTATTGGCATGTGTGCTGTGAAAGGTGACGATGCCAAGGAACGAGGGACGTCATTGAACAGGTACTGTACCTTGGTCTGACATTTAGTGATAAAATTATACTTTATGTAAAATATAAGTGAACTGTGCCACGAGTGTTCATTTAGGTGCGTAGTGTAGGTGAGCAGTACTTTAGTGGCAGGTGTGCTTTGAAAGGTAACAATGCCAAGGAACGAGGGATGTCATTGAACAGGTACTATACCTTGGCCTGACATTTAGTGATAAATTATGTGTAAAATATACGCGAACTGTGCTGCAAAAGTTCGTTTAGGTGTGTAGCGTAGGTGAGCGGTACTTTAGTGGCAGGTGTGCTTTGAAAGGTAACGATGCCAAGGAACGAAGGATGTCATTGAACAGGTACTGTACCTTGGTCTGACATTTAGTGATAAATTATACTTTTTGTAAAATATACATGAACTGTGCTGCGAGTGTTCGTTTAGGTGCGTAGCGTAGTTGAGCGGTATTTTAGCGGCAGGTGTGCTGTGAAAGGTAATGATGCCAAGGAACGAAGGATGTCATTGAACAGGTACTCTACCTTGGTCTGACATTTAGTGATAAATTATACTTTATGTAAAATATACGTGAACTGTGCCGCGAGTGTTTGTTTAGGTGCATAGCATAGGTGAGCAGTACTTTAGCGGCAGGTGTGCTGTGAAAGGTAACGATGCCAAGGAAAGAGGGACGTCACTGAACATGTACTGTACCATGGTCTCACATTTAGTGATAAATAATACTTTATGTAAAACATACATGAACTGTGCCGCGAGTGTTCGTTTAGGTGCATAGCATAGGTGAGCAGTACTTTGGCGGCAGGTGTGCTGTGAAAGGTAACGATGCCAAGGAACGAGGGACGTCACTGAACATGTACTGTACCATGGTCTCACATTTAGTGATAAATAATACTTTATGTAAAATATACATGAGCTGTGCCGCGAGTGTTCGTTTAGGTGCATAGCATAGGTGAGCAGTACTTTGGCGGCAGGTGTGCTGTGAAAGGTAATGATGCCAAGGAACGAGGGACGTCATTGGACAGGTACTGTGCCTTGCAATGCCGGGCACTCACGGACGTCAGTGGATAGGTATTGTACCTTTCTAAAACAATTTTTGAAATTTATGATTCTTCTCTAAAACGTTTGTGATATGTGCCACGAGTGTTCGTGGAAAATATTGTATCATGTGTTGGGGGACCGTTTGGGGAAGGAGGGAAAAATATATCTGTATATATATATATATATATATATATATATATATATATGAATGAGAGGGAGTATATCATGTGTGTCGTGAAACTTAGGGGAAGGAGGGCCCAAAAATAAAAAAAAGTTATATATATATATATATATATATATATATATATATATATATATATATATATTGTTACATAGCCTATGATTTCATCATCATATATATATATATATATATATATATATATTGTTACATAGCCTATGATTTCATCATCCTTTGTGTAATTTTAACGCACAGTATGCTGCATGTTTGATCACGAGCGTGTTCTGCCTCAGTTCCCCCCTTCTACCGTTATAGTAGAGTAAGTCGTCATTTCTGTTGTCCAGAGCGGGATTGTCAACTCTTTGTCCCCATGGCTTCATTTGCGCGTCCTTCTTACAAGTTGTATCAAGCTCTGCCGGCCCCTATATAATGAGCTCAGTCTCTGCATCATTGCCACTTAGATCTGCTCCTCATTCTGTTCACATCTCTGTCCTCCCCTGTACAATTATTATTATTGTGAGTGCTCAAGAAATCTCCAAACATCTAGCAGCTGTGTGTAATTTGAGTATAACTGTTGTATTTTTTCTTGTACTGTGTAGCATAAGGTTAATTCTTAGGCCTAGTGAGGTTTTTGGATTAATGTTGGGTTTTATGTCAGTCATTTTTGATAATAGTTTGTATCTGTAATAATTTATCTTGCATTAACTGAGCATTACCTGGTGTATTTTCATTTTATCAGGGCTGACTTAGATAAATTTACTCTTGCTAATTTCGTGTTAATAGAGGCTATTGCAGTTAACCATATATTTAACCTGTTTTTTGCCATTACATTATCCTTATGAGTCCTGAATGTTTTGTTGTTAGTTTGAGCATTAAACTTTAACTTGTAATTTTACCTAACTCTTTTGTTTTGAACCTGGAACTTTACGGGACAGTAGTGATTTTTAGTATTCTCACTTAACGTGTACATTATCTTTCTCTGTTCCGTAACAATATATATATATATATATATATATATATATATATATATATATATATATATATATATATATATATATATATATATATATATATATGGCACACACCCACGGACGCCAGTGGACAGTTATGAGAGTAATCTCACTTTGTCGGCCAAGTACTCGAAAACTATTGGATGTATGGATTTCCTGTACGAACCATGATAAAGAGCAGTAAATTCTACGTATGTTCATTTGCAGAATATAAGCCTTTGGGAGCATTTTCTGTTGGAAAAGTTGGGGGAAGAGATTTTGTTTTTTTCCTCACTAGCGATAAAGTCGGAAGGCCTCGGAGAAGTATCTGACTTTGTCGGCCAATTGCTCGAAAAGTATTGGACGTATCGATTTTCTGTAAGAGCGATGATAAAGAGCAGTAAATTTTACGTATGTACAAGACATAACAATGTAATATCTATGATAAGAATTCGTTGTTATGTAGGCGGGAATACTGCATATGCTATGCGCACATCACGAAAGTGACGTACTGACATGAGTTCCCCGTCGTTTTTGGCGATTTACTCAAAAACCATGAGGCGTATCGAAACCATTTGTAACTCTTTAGAAAGCTGGTGAAATTCTGCATATTATTATGCAATAAAAACATAACATGTTTGCGAGAAAATTTCAGAATTAGAGCTCCTTGAAATTTTTTCAAAAATGGCATTCAGGTTTTGGCTATTTTCTCGAAAACTACAAATCATATCACAACCAGATTTATCTCTTTAGAAAGCTGATGAAATTCTTTATCAAAACGTCTAATAACATTTTCTTGTATGATGGAAAACATTTGAATGGAGATGCTGGGAAGTGAACGTGATGTAGCGAAATGTTTATTCACAGCCGCCTAATGTTGTTTTATTCGTGTTTTCCTTTTTGTTAGTGGTGCTAAAACAAACATCGCCGAATGAGATGATATAGGTTTCATGGCAGTATATTGATGTTTGGGTGGCGAAAATATGGAGAGAATACATGTTATTTGCCGTGCACGCAACCGGGTCGGGCGGCTTCACAGAAAAAAATCATGCGCCGGAAAACTTACTGAAACTTTTCGTGCGCGAGAGGGTTAAGCTTAGGTAATATCATTAATACAATCTTTACAGTTCATTTAGCCATTAAATCTTATATTTAAGTTTAGTCTTAACTGATATTCATAATGTGAGCATAATTCTGTTATTGATAGTACTAAGTCAAGTATTGGTGCGAATATGATTAATTGTTATACATACGGACCAGCTCTTTTCTAACAAAGACGTATAACCGCGGAAGTTTAGTAGAGATTAAACATAGCGAAATGTCTTCCTTCGTATTCTGATCTTGAAATTTACACGTCATTGATAATAATATTCCCCTTTTGAACTATGCAGTGGTGAATTGAGAGTGTCCAAAGTAAGATTGCTGAAGATAGTTGTTTGTGAAGCGCGAAATTTGTGTTATTGGGTTATGTTTACAGTCACGTAGGTATATGTAACTGACATGGGTAATAAAACTGTTCGAAGTCCTAATTGATTTGGCTTCGTTATGATTAAAGTTCCTGCATGCTTAGTACAAAAATTTTAAACATCGTAAGTCATTTATCTACGTATGTTGAGTGCAAACGTATATCTCGTATTCTTTGGAGATCTAGTAGAAACAAAATATTACAAAGTAATTAGTTAAAGTTTTAGCTGATTCCCAAACACTGTCTTGGTGATTATCAAAGGCAGGGAGAGCTGTGCCAAGCAATGACACCACCGCTCCTCTTCATTGTTGTTACAGGTTAGTGCCCGAACTCTGCCCCCCCCCAACCTCTCTGCCTTGTGTGATAAGTCCTCATATACGTAAGTTAAATTTGTGTTATTTCCCTTGATCCCTCTTGTACTGAATAATGAGACCGTCGCTCCTCTTCATCGTTACAGAGATCGCCCGTGCAAGCCACTGCCAAACACCTCACATTAAATCACCCCTCCCCCTTTTTTCCTAGTTCATGTAGCCTAAATAACAAATATACTGGCTGGTCCATTATGATTACAGTTGATCTGATCACCGTTCATATAATTACTGTAACTTTACTGCATATGATTCATGAGTTATACGAGTTTAATCTTAAGATTACACTTACAATACTAACTTATGCTAATACTTAAAATTTTGGCACTACACACACACACACACACACACACACACACACACACACACACACACACACAGTACAAAACTCCTCACCTCCCAACCGATCTGGTGCTGCAGGAAGATCATCACCACTGGAGAAGTACGCGATATTCTTTTTTTATTTATCTGTTTACCTCTGTTTATGTCAGTATATTTACATACACATGTATATTGTTATTTATCTCAACACAAAATGACAGGGAAATAAGTACAACTGCAGTTTCAGTTGCTAGCAACAGGTTTAGTGGTCATGTGTGGTTTCTGAGAGGACTAAAAACAAAACGGAAGTAATTATATCAAATAGTTGTTGGTGTAAAACCAAAGAAAGTGTAGCTAGCAAGCATAAAAGTGTTAGTGCGCTACGGGAAAATAACGTAAGTGAGCGAGGCTAGGAGTCAGCACGAGGCAAAATACACAGTAGTTTTTTGCATTTTTCTCGAAAACTGTGAGGCCTAGGATCACTGTTCTTTACTGAGATGAAAGGGAATGATATTGTACATAGAATTTTGAAATAAAAACATATAGGTGCCAAGAAAAGTTCTTCGCAAAGGCTCCCCGAATAAAAAAGTTGTTGTCTGTCGAAAATGGGATTTACTTTTTCGCTTATTACTCGAAGACCATACCTCGCATCAAACTAGGACCTGACCCATTCGAAAGCTAATAAAATTTTCTTTCGATTGATGGTATAACATGTAGAGATTCATTGGTAAACATTCGACTTATGATGTTGGGAAGTGAAATCTATGATCCCGAATGTTTATTCTGAGGGCCCTAGAATACGTATAGTGTTTTATTTATTTATTTTTTTTGCTTATCGTGTAGAAAAAACATTGACTTATTGGAATATGGGGGTTTTGCGGCAAAATAAATATGTTTCAGTGGTGAAAATCAGCCGAAAATACACATTTTTGGAGCGTGTGGCATTCAGGGGGGGGGGAAAGCTCGTGCGTCATATCCCAGAAAACTTAAAAACTTATCTGCGCGCAAAGGGGTTAATCTTCAAGTTAGGTCCTAGGTTAGGTTAGGTTAGGTTGGGTTAGCTTGGTTTGGTTTTAAAAAATAGTTTTTTCAATGAATATTAGATTCAAATTAATCACACTATAAACCATTAAAAAATGAAAATTTTAAGCTTCAGTGTGAGTTAGGTGTAATTCTAGAAATCTGACAAAAATGTACCCTCTTGGAAATTTTAGTAATTATAGGCCTAGATGCATATACACAACCTGTATATGTTAAAAAAAAAAAGAAATTGACATAAAACGCATAATTGACAGTATATTTATGCCAGAAAAAAAAGTTAGCTTTTACAATTCATGTGAAACATAACACTGGTACAAATTTAAATTAAGGCCATTTATTTCATGCTGATGAATACCACAACATAAAACTTAAAGACTTCAACAACATAATTTTAATGATATTGCATTTTAAATTAACAAGAAAGTCATCGTACATACAAGGGCTGTTGATATAAGCACAGTACCTTACTTATCCTCTCAATGGTGATTAAAGTATTTTTGTACCCAGTGAGATATATCTGTTTAACTGGCGCATGTATTGGCAGTTTGGCTTTCAGTGGAGCAATAAAACTGGAAGTTATACAAAGTAGGACTGTACTAGTAATTATGCTTTAGTTGTACCTGAGACATAGTTTTGTTTACAGACTGACAGTGGTATATTACAGTTTTACAATGAAGTGTTCAATAGTGTTCTGTACTGCACTACTATTAAAGTGATCCACCATGACACAAATATCAGTTTCAAATGAATCACACTGAAATACACTGAGAAAATAAAAATTTAAGTTTTAACCTAACCTAACCAAGCCTAATCTTACCTAACCTTACTTAACCTAACCCAACTCTCAGTATGACCAAACCTGTAATTTAATTAGTTTTATTTACAATTCAAACATTCTTGATCATCACTGCTATGGAGAATATAGATTATGTCCAATTTCATTTGGGTGAACCTCTGGAATAATACCAAAACAAGGTTTGTGACATCCCCTCCCCCCTTTTCCCACGCACATACATGGGCATGTGGGTCTTGTGCTCCGTGACATTAACATAATTAGGATATCCCAAGACGTCTGCAGCCACAAAGAATGATTAATATGCTCGTATCTATTCACAAATCATTGGCTCACCTGACATGAAATGCTTGCTACAGAGCCAGGTGTAGGCTGTCGGCTGCCAATTTTCCCTCTTCACGTCACCTATCCACTTATGTCGCCTTTCCTCATTGGCTGGGAGCCGGTAAAAGTGTATACCACTTCCGGTATTCTGCCTTGTCTTACAGCCGAAGGCACAGCAGTGGAATACCATTGTGGAAACTGCAATTGTCTCTCTCTAGACTTATGATAATTTGCCGTCCAGTGTGCCGCCGTAAACAAAAGTCACATGACTCGTGACTCATATGGAAAAGATCTATTGACATGGTGGCGTCGACATGTTGTCATTAGTCCTGCTGCTGATGCAGTACTAGAGTGGCTAATGGATCCATCCTTCGAAAATTTTTGTCTTCTTGACCCTGACCAGCCTCCTCCCCCTTCACCTCCAGCCAGAAACCCTGCTTTTGATTCTAAGCAACCTCCTTTTCCTTCACCTCCAGTCTCAAACCCTGCTTTTAACACTGACCAACCTCCTCCCCCTTCATTTCCAGCCCCAGACCCTGCTTTTGACCCTGACCAACTCCTCCCACATCTTCTCCAGCTCCAAACTCTGCTTTTGAACCTGACCAACCACCTCCCCATTCACCTCCAGCCCAAACCCTGCTTTTGAACCTGACCAACCTCCTACTATCACTCCCCCATTCTAATGCCGAAGTTGAAAGATTGTTCAGTGAGGTAAACATTGTGAAAACGAAGCTCATGAATCGTTTAAATACAACATCTGTAAGTGCTATTATTTCCGTGAAAAGTGGGTGGAAGAGGGTTGGTAAATGCCGATTCTCGTATGACTTGCCCAAGTCTGTGTTACAAGAGATAGGAACACTGGCAGCCCATTAACCTACTTCAATTATTTCTGTAGAGCAAGACTGTAGGCCTAGCACTTCAACAGCTGTGTTGATGGATACAGCAGATGACGAGGAAGAGGATGGTATCCTATTCTCTCTTTCGGTGAGTAGCCTAACAAATACGCATTATTACATATTGCTTTATATTAATCTTGGGTATTATGTAGGCAATTTCACAATCTAGCAGAGTTTGTTGGCCAGTACAGCAGAATATCATCATCCACAGTTGGCAACCCTGATTCTCGGTCCTCCTGTGTTTTGGTTTGTCGGGAGCAAGATTACGGACTCCTGCCTCGAGCTTTCCTTCTCCTAGCCCCATTATGAGTTATTGCACCAACTTTTATTCCCCTAAAAGTTATTTTGATTGTATTGTGCCTACATTAGTAATGTTTTGAAAGTGATATCTGCCCTGGAAATTGTGACATGAGAAGAGTGCAGAGCAGCTGTGTGTGAGATGCAGAAACAGCTGTTGTCAGCAGTTTGACGCTCTGGGATAAGGTCAGCGAGTCAACGTCGATTTCAAAAAAAAAAAAAAAAGTATCGACACCCTTTCAGTGTGAGATATTATGATACACAGATTATGATTTTTCGAAAATAACTCTGATATGTTTGTATTGCAGTTGTGACAGAGTTTCCAGTTAGTAATATCTAATCCCACACTTTCATGCGGTATTGCATTATAATGGGCATTGTTCACAACACGCACATGTGTGAAGAAGCATTTCACATCTTATCTAACCCCAGGGAGCCGATACTTTTTTTTTTTTTTGTGGTTACACCACCGTGATGCAGGAACTGTTTTGTAATCATGAAATAATGTGACAAATTCTTATCCTATACAGTATCGTCCTAACACCTAGGGGTTAGGGTGGTCAAAGGGCAACTGCATTATCTAATTCCTTGAAATGTTCCTGTGATAATTTTTTTTTTTAATTTTCACATTAAAGTATATTACTTTTATTTCTTTGCTTGAAACTACCTGAATGCTCCAACACTTTCAGGGAAGCAAGTCTTGGAACAAGTCTTGAAGCAAGTCTTGGTGCAAGTCTTGATATAAGTCTGGGAGTGGACTTCAACCAAGTCCTGGCAGAGTATTTTATTTCTGACACTGGGTCCAGCATGGCCATTGTCTGGTTTTCAAATATTCTTCTAGTCTTGCCTAGACCTGGAACAACTCCAATCTCCCTGTTGTCATCTAGCATGTGTGGAGAAGCAGTACATAAATAAAGGACCAACACCTACAGTAAGGTGTTTCGTCGACGTCCTGCATGACCCTACTCTCCTTCCCAGTAAGTACAATAGAAAATTTTCGGACACCAAGAATTTGGTGATCAATATATCAAGTGGTCAACGCTACCATGTATTTCATGTACCCTTCAACAAGTTATAGTGTGGACACGCCTATATATTATGTCCATTTATTATTATTTTAATATGTAATACTAATAACAGTTCCTGAAATATTTCATGTTCATGAACCTTAACTTTAAATGTACTGATCGCTTATTATTTGTAAGTGATTTTTTTTTTTTTTCAGTACAGAAGGATTTGAACGAACCACACAAGCATTAAAATAATCTTTAAGACAGTACATAAAATATACTGTAATCCCTATATTTTTTTCATATTGGCGGTCATTCTCAAACATAATGCATTTCCTATTAAAACAACTGAATCAACGAGAATGAGAACTGCGCCAAAAATGCAAATGGGACTGTTTAATTGGAGAACAGTTTAACCAATGTCTTAAACTACAGTGTGGGTAACGATGAGCGAAAAGTTATCTGCTTTGTTATTTAGGAAAACGAAAGCCTTCTACAAAATCCACCAGCTCCAAAGAACGTAAGAACTGGTTACCAGAATTGTTCTGACAGAAAGGATGAGAGATAACAGGAAAAGAATGGAGTAGACACAAAAAACGATTGATAAAGATAAAGGAAGAAGTATGCAACTCTACATGGCTGGTATGGAGGTCATATTCATGGTAGGGTGGAGGTGGGGGTGTCCAGGCCATATACTGCATATTATAATGAGCATTGCGGCATCTTGTCATCTGAATTACTCTCAGGACTTGCTGTGAGGGGTATCTATTTATACTGTAACAATATTTGCAGCTTCTCCCTGCTTGTCGTGCAAGGCGACTAAAAGGGTTGGCGGAGGGTTAGTGCCCCTCCCCGGAAAATAGCTAACTAAAAAGACGAACAAGAAGCCTCAGACAAGGACTTACCAAAAGATGACGACCAAGGACCGGACAAAGGACATGGTAATTGCAACATGGAAAGTAAGAGGTGCGAATGATGAGGTGAAGGAGAGAGAGATTGTCCAGGTGCTTGAGGGTGAGAAAGTTGATGTACTGTATGTGGAGTAACTGAAACTAAATGGAGAGGTGAGAGTGTGAGAGAATAGGAGTATGGATGGGGTATATGTGCAGGAGTAGGTGAGAATGAGAGAGCAAAAGAAGGAGTGTGTATAGTTGTCAGTAAAAGATGGAAGAAGAACATAATAGAGTATGGATCAATTGGGTCAAGGATTGTGTGGGTAAGATTGAAAGATGGAATACAAATGTGGGCGATTGTGTGCGTGTATGCGCTAATGCAAGATCATGCAAGAAGAGTGAGAGAAGAGTTCTGGACAAATGTGGAAGTGTGCATGGAAAAGTTCGGAAGGAATGAGAAAGAGTTTTTGATCGGCGATATGAATGGTAAAGTAGGGAATGTGAAGGTGGATGGAATAATTGGTGAGTGGAGTGTGCCTGCTGAGATAGATGAGAATGGGAGTGAGTTAGTGGACATTTGTGCTGGGAGGGGGTTGGTGATAGCCAATACCCACTTCAGGCACAAAATGATCCACAGGTATACATGGCAAATGATGAGAAGGGAGGGTGGTGAACTAAATGAAAGGAAGGCAATGATTGATTATGTGTGTGTGGATGAAAGGATGCAAAGATGTTTAATGGATACAAGAGCTTTTCGAGGTTCGGGGAGTGGACTTTCTGACCATTACTTGGTGATGGTCAGAATCAAGATCCAAATAAGATGGAAAAATAGAAGAAGAGAAGGACGGGAAGAAGGGGTATTTGCAAGGAGAGTGGAAAGGTTACAAGAGGATGAGAAAAAGGCAGAATATAAGAGAGAAGTGGAGGAACGATGGGGCAAATATGAATTAGAGCAGATGGGGGACGTGGAAGGTGTGTGCAGGATATTCACAGAAGGAATATGTGCAGCATGTGATGTGGTGTGTGGGATGAAGAGAAGATGAAGGGGGGTACAAGGAACAGCGTGGTGGTCTGAAGAGGTGAGACAGGCTGTGGCACAAAAGAAGAAAGCATATAATGAATGGATGAGAAATAGGGGGGTGGAAGAAGTTAAGAGGCAGAAGAGAGAGTTATATGTAGAAAGGAAGAGAGAGGTGAAAAGATTAGTAAGAGATAGTAAGAAGAGAGTGGAAGAGGAATTTGGAAGGAATCTGAGTGTAAAGTGGAGAGACTGTAAGAAAATGTTCTGGAAAGAGGTGAAGAGAGTAAGACAGGGTGAAAGTGAAGTTAGCAGGGGAGTGAAAGATAAAAACGGTAGATTACTAGTGGAGAAGGGAGAAAAAGTGAGCAGATGGAGAGAACACTTTAAGAAACTGTTGAACACAGAGGATGGAAGTAATGCAAGTATAAGTGGCTAGGGAATGGCTGGGAGAAGGAGGGAGGTGAGAAGACAGGAAGAAATCAGTAGGATAGAAGTTGTGGAAGCAATGATGAAAGTTAAATTGGGGAAAGCCCCAGGAATTGATGGAGTGTGTGGTGAAATGCTGAAACATGGGGGAGAGATAGTAGTAGAATGGATGTGGAAGATGTGCAGATTGGCCTAGGAGGAAGGTAGAGTCCTGGAGGACTGGAAGTCATGAATAATTATTCCCTTGTACAAAGGAGAAGGGGAAAAAGAAGTGTGCTGTAATCATAGGGGCATTTGTCTTCTTAGTATAATAGGAGAAGTGTATGGTCGGATACTTATTGACAGAGTTAGAGAAAGAACAGAGGAATTAGTTGGAGAAGAGCAGGGAGGCTTTAGGAAGGGAAGAGGTTGTGTAGATCAGATATTCATTCTTAGATCTTTAGTGGAAAAATTTCTAGAGAAGAGAAAGAAGTTGTATGCGGCTTTCATGGATTTGGAGAAAGCATATGATAGGGTCGATAGACAAGGAATATGGAAAGTATTAAGAATATATAGAGTAGATGGGAAGTTGTTGAATGCTATGAAGAGTATGTATGTTGGTGCTAATAAGGCTGTAGTGCGTGTGGATGGTGAACTGAGTGAATTTTTCTCTTTGAAGGTTGGGTTCAAACAGGAATGAGTCATGTCTCCATGTTGTTCAATCTGTATATAGATTGGGCAATAAAAGAAGTACAAGGTAGGGTAGTGGATATTGGCCCTGGTGAGAGAGGGTAGTGTTTGGAAACTCCCTACACTGTTGTTTGTAGATGATACTGTGTTGTTGAATGAAGACGAAGGGGAGCTGGAAGACTTGGTGGATGAGTTTGGGAGAGTGTGTAAGAAACGTAATCTAAAGGTGTATGTAGGGAAGAGTAAAGTGATGGTCTTTGAGAGAGGTGAAGTCAGTATGTGTACGGTGAGGTTGGATGGTGAGGAATTGGAAAATGTGAGTACGTTTAAGTACTTGGGTAGTGTAATGAGTAAGGATGGAGGTTTGGAGGGTGAAGTGCTTGAAAGGGTACAGCAGGGAAGAAAGATTGCTGGTTCCTTGAAAGCAGTGATAAGAAAGAGAGAAGTGAAAAAGTTGCTACATGACAGTATTGTGATACGAACTCTAACGTATGGAAGTGAAGCTTGGACGTTGTTGGAAGTACACAAGTCAAGAGTGAGAGCAGTGGAAATGAGTTCTTTAAGATGAGCCTGTGGGGTCACATGGAGAGACAGGCTGACAAATGAGGATATAAAGGAGCGTTGTGGTGTGGATGTGGATGTGATAGGAAGCGTTAGGAGGATTACATTGAGGTGGTTTGGCCATGTGGAGAGGATGGAGGGTGAAAGACTGACGGAGAGAGTGTATGTGAGTGAGGTAGAGGGGGAGAAGAGGGAGGGGGAGGCCGAGGATGAGATGGAGGGATGGGGTGGAGAGGTATATTAGAGAAGGGGGTGTGAGTTGGGAGCAGGGCAGTGAAATGGCGGGGGACAGGGCGACGTGGAGGCGATTTTTTTGTGGCCACCCCGAACGGGATTGAGGCGTCTGACAATAGATAGATAGATAGAATAGTAAATGACTGATAAGTGGAAATATTAGCCTTTGAATCTCCTATTCCAGCATTCCATGATGTACAGGGTGTCACAGAAGTTTGGTTACAAAAGTACAGATGTACCTAGTCTATCAGAGAAATAATGTATTTGTTATGGGAACTGCTTAATTTTGTAACTGATGCTGCAAATAAGAACTCTGGACATCTCCAAAACTATTGGAAATTTACATATCTACGTGAGCCAACGCCATCATTGATTTCTCGTGAAATCAATGTGCAGCTAACTTACCTAAAGTTGAAGAGTTTTCCAGACGTAATTGAAAAACATTATAATGGCTGGAATCTCCGGTTGATCACTTCCCAATTCTTCTTTGCAGGTCCTCAGTTTGGCACTGAGGCCTACAATGTCGTTTATCTTCGAAGCATCAGGACAGGGAAGGAAATCCTAGTTTTTTTTTTTTTTTACCTTTTTTCCCAAAGAATTGTCCAGTACACTCCGAGGCCTGCATCCCGCAAGTTTGTCAAAATGTTGGGCAATGCCTTCCTCGTCAGATACTGGTATGTATGGCCACTCATCTTGCAACACTGTAATTGAGAGACCTTTTTCAACTCTGTCCTTTCTCTGTAGTATATAGCAGAGGGACTGGTCTCCGTTGATACTATCACTCCAGCCCTGGTCGCAGCTGGCAAGGGCTTTCAGAGTTTCTTAACATTAAGTATTTCTTGTGTCTAACCATTGAGGAAATCCTTTGGCCAGCAATTAATGCATCGGTACGTGGTGGCGCTTCATTTCCTCTCTGGTTGTATGGCTGAGTTATAGGTTTCTTCGGAAGCCCTCCTTGTTCGTTTCACACCATTCAAGTCAGAAATGGGTCTTAGATTATTTTCAACCCTGTTGACCAACTGACATAGAAGTGAATCATGTCATTTTCCTATAGAACCTCCATCACTTACATCTTTGAAAGATTTAGAGTATTTGGAAACAGTTTCATGGGCAATGTTGTCTAAGTCTGGCAACTTCACAATCTTCATAATGCCATCCACCACGACCAGAACCATTTCTCGATGCAGTGCAGGATGTGGCCTTTCCTCCTCTCGGCGTGCCTTCTTACAAATCTGTGACATCGTCGTCCATGGTATTTGATATTCACGTGATCAGTTAGGACAGGTATTTGGCGAGAGTATGACTAGACTGGAACTGCTGCTGCTGCAACCAAACGTTGATGGCAGAGGAGTAGTTGGGTTGCTTGTAGGAATAACTTGAGATTCAGTTGTTTTTCCTGAATGCAAAAAAAAAAAAAAATAATAATAATAATAATAATAATAATAACAACAATAACTTCAGTGCAATTCAGTGGGGAGTTAATAAGAGGGAAATTTTTAAAAAATCAGGTATCAAATCATTTAATAACTTGGCACACAGAGTGACAAGCGTTAACCTTTAACATGCAGAATTCATGTAACAAATTCTTTAGTCTAGGATGAATTAGTTTGTGAAGAAAACTGCCAAAACTGAGTACATGTACATGGCAGCAAATTAGGCCACCTAGTACCTACAATATACTGGTATACTGTGTATTGACACAGATTATTAATGGTGCATTCTATTCAGACTTTGACCTACCTTCCAAGGTCAAATTTATCTATTTGGCAATGTAAATTTTGTTATGGACCTACTGGAATTTCTCTGGATGTGGAGGTATGAAAGCATTCAGCTGAAAGTAAATCATAATTTATTATCCGTGTAACAGCAAATGCAGAATGTGCATACCGTCATTGACATCAGTGATCAATGAAATGAGTTCCTGCACGTAAGGAGGGGAAACACGCCACCAGGCCAAACATGGTTTTATGTTGGATACCACTTTTCACTCGTCCTCTACACGTTTGTACTGGATACTGTATATCCTCCTTCCTAGACTGAAAGTAAGGTTCCAAGTTTCCCCCCAAAAACACTGGGAGTTCGCTTTCTGGATGGAAGGACAGACCGAGTGGTGTTCACACATAAGAGGGGGGAAACATCCCATCACTGAATGAGGAGGCGCATGACCAGTCATCGCCGTCGCTACTAGCTGCCACCCCTACTCTCGGTCAATCCCAGCCCCGTCTTCTTACCAGCCACAGCCAGTCAGTCTCCTTGCCATTGTTTCTTTCTCTCTCTCTCTCTCTCTCTCTCTCTCTCTCTCTCTCTCTCTCTCTCTCTTGATGCATGACAAGGTAATTCCATGTTTTTCTTTCATTTGCTCTGGATTATTTTTTTACTTACAGTGGTGTCTTTACTTAGAAACAATAGTACAATGACTAGCCGTCAGTCTGGCAAAGATAATAGTGAGCCTGGGCCTTCTAGTATGGGTGTGAGGGTGTTTTACAGTACATGTCCTAGTGATGATAGTTACAACGTGGGCAGCAATGATGTTGCCCTAATGCTGTTATGCGTGCTCTTATTAGCGATGATAGTGCGTATGGTGATGATAAGGAATGTATAACTGTAGACAGTGGTACTCTAGGTAGTGTACCACCAACTGATAGTGGACAGAGTGCTGGTGTAAGTGGCAGTGAAGCAGGCGCAGCAGGTGGTCAGGCTACACAACGTGGTCTCGGTGGCAAGAATGTGGTGGCGTGTGCTGGTGTTGACGACCAAGGTTCAGCTGAGGGTGAAGGTCATGTTCGCCACCCTCATGACCGAGTAGTGAATCTTGAGAAGACAGGAAGGGTGAGGAAACTTCGTTTTCACTAGTGGAAGCAACAAATAGTCAAGGAAACGCATAAATTGGGGCAAGAGTACGTGAGTTATACCACGAGTAGTAGTAGTTTTTGCTTTTGATTAGTGTGTGTGAATAGCCATAACAATAACACTGGGGAGAGGGGACGGGGGTGCTACATGGATAACCACTGTTATGTTTGTGCAATACAGTATCATCATTACTCGTACTATTACTGTTCATAACAATGAAAAACTTGTATACCTAGTGACCAAAAAAATAATAATAAATAAATAAAAGAAAAGAAAAGAAAAGAAATCATCGTGTTGGAACGAGTAACGAACGGTACATGTGAGGAATGTGCATGAGTACAATGGTTATGAGGGATGGGCTATTGTGTTCTTCTTGTTGTGCAAGATTTTAATGTGTGTAAAAACCATTTTCGGCCAGGAAACGCCGTCAGTGGTTGGTTTAAGTGAAATAACCATAACTGCATGACGTTCTTCTTTGTTTATACCGTGAATCGTGGGTATACTCATGGGCAAAAGTACTAAGCTTCATACATAATCGGAATGTACACATCAAGAGGTACAATACTATATATATATATATATATATATATATATATATATATATATATATATATATATATATATATATATATATATATATATATATATATATATTGTATGTGCATTACTATTCAAACCATCATATTAATGTAAAAGATCTGTGTTCATATCCATGTACTTAAGAGCATATAGAATTTCAGACCAAGAACTTTTAGATTATGAACTAAAAATGATTCAGTGCCACAATACAGCCAAGAAACGATTCCTTGAAGGGAAAACTAATAAGCCAGATCGCCAGAACATTCAAAGAACCCTTGACCTCCCCTTCCATGAAAATTTTCTTGATGTTCACATACTGAGGAAACTCAATGTACAAGTAGTATTCAAATATGAGAACACCATCAAAAAAAAAAATCATAAGAACAGCCTTTTCAGTAATTCAGGCGTTGTTTACAAAATCCCGTGTAAAAGCTGTAAGAAATTTTACATAGGACAACCTGGAAAAGATTTGGAAATTAGAATCTCACAACATAAATACAGTGTAAGGACAGCCCAACAGAGTAGTGATTTATTTCAGCACAAAGCATCCAGTGATCACCATATTGACTGGACAGGCTCCAAGATTCAGGCAAGATCAAAAAGCTTAGATGAAAGAAATGTAATGGAATCTTGTCAAATTTCTGGCATATATGAAAAGAATGTAAACATGAGCTATGGTCATTTTAAGTGTGATAAATTGTTAACTGAATCAATTTTAAAGCAGTATCCCCCAGACTAACAACTGATTGTTCCCTGTCATCTCCTGGTGGTGTAGTCACACCTGTGTGGGACACACCAAGCATTAATCCTCTAGGGCTTAAGTTAAGCAGCAATATTTATCCCCTCCTCCTCCTTCTCCCTCCTCCCTCTCCCCTTCCCCTCCCCCTTCCCCCTCTCTCCCCCTCCCCTTTCCTCCTCTCCTACTCCCTCCTCCTTTGTCACGTGCATCCCTAATGAAGAAAAAAGAAAGATACCTATTGTTCTGTGCATTACCCATTTTTTGATTTAGGTCATCTTTTGTTGTGTTCCACTCCCTGCTACAGGTGACCATAAGTTAAGCCGCAGGTAAAAATTCAGGTCATCCTTTGTTCTGTGTGCCACTCCCTGCTGCGGGTGTGCATAAAAGACCTCTACCCTTTACGTTTCTGTCTCACTCTGAAGATGTAATATACGAAAGTACTCACTGTCGCTCCTTACATATCTCCTGTGTTTATTTTGCATATATATATATATATATATATATATATATATATATATATATATATATATATATATATATATATATATATTGTTACATAGCCTATGATTTCATCATCCTTTGTATAATTCTAACGTACAGTATGCTGCATGTTTGATCACGAGCGTGTTCTGACTCACTCCCCCTTCTCTCTCTTATAGTAGAGTAACTCGTTCTTTCTGTTGTTCAGAGCAAGATTGTCAACTCTTTGTCCCCTATGGCTTCATTTGCGCGTCCTTCTTACAAGTTGTATCAAGCTCTGCCAGCCCCTATATAATGAGCTCAGTCTCTGCATTAATTGCCACTTAGATCTACTCCTCATTTTGCTCACATCCCTGTCCTCCCCTGTACAGTTGTTATTATTGTGAGTGCTCAGGAAGTCTCCAGCCATCTAGCAGCTGTGTAATTTGAGTATAAGTGTTATTACATTTTTTCCTTGTACTGTATAGCATAAGGTGTTGATTCGCAGGCCTAGTGAGGTTTTTGTGATTCATGTGTTTTTGGTGTCAGCCAGTAGTAATAATATTTTGTATCTGTAATAATATATCTTGCATTCACTGAGCATTATCCGGTTTTCTCATTTTATCAGGGCTGACTTAGATAAATTTACTCTTGCTAATTTGTGTTAATAGAGGCTATTGCAGTTAACCATATATTTAACCTGTTTTTTGCCATTACATTATCCTTATGAGTCCTGAATGTTTAGTTGTTAGTTTGAGCATTAAACTTTAACTTGTAATTTTACCTAACTCTTTTTTTTTGAACCTGGAACTTTACGGGACAGTAGTGATTTTTAGTATTCTCACTTAAAGTATTCATTATCTCTCTCTGTTTTGTAACATAAATTTGGCGACCTCTTATTAGGATATTCAGGATATTATCATAAGGATATTGCTTAATATTTTGTGACTGTGATCTATTCATGATGTCTACTATTACTACTCTTGATGAAGACAAAGATTTTTTGTCAAATGTGCAAACAGTGTGTGATGTAGAAAACAGAACAAAGAATGAACTTAAGCTTGTTGCTCAACAATTGGGAATTGTTGTTCGCTCTCATCATTCTAAAGATCAAATTGTCGACATGATTAATGAAAGCTTGTTTAATGTAACTCCTCCAAATGAGCAAACGCAGATTGAATTAGCTAAGTTACAGCTAGCCCTGCAGGAGGCTCGTGCAAAGGAGGCTGAGTTTCAGGTACATTCTCAGGAGGAACAAATTGAAATTGCTAGGATTCAGGCAGACCATGAGTATCGCATGAAACAAGGTGGAACTAGATCATCTAACTCTGATGATTTTGATGTGGCTAAAAATGTTAAACTTGTCCCTCCTTTTAATGAATCTGATTTAAAAAAGTATTTTCAGTTGTTTGAGAAGGTAGCTACAGGTTTTAATTGGCCCAAAAAGTATTGGCCAGTACTCCTTCAAACTGTTCTCACTGGTAAAGCTCAAGTAACTTATGCATCTTTGCCTCAGGATTAATCTGATAATTATGATGTAGTTAAGAGCTTGATTCTTAAGGCCTATGAGCTTGTTCCTGAAGCCTATAGAGTAAAATTTAGGACAACTTATAAGCAAGATAAGCAATCCCATGTTGAGTATGCAAAAATCAAAGAAGATCTGTTAGAGCAGTGGTTAAATTCTAAGAATGTGGATTCTGATTTTGGCAAATTTAAGCAGATGATTTTGCTGGAGGACTTCAAAAGGTGTATTAATAAAGATGTAAGCCTATATCTTGATGAGAGAAGAATAGATAATTTGTCTGATGCTGCAGTTTTAGCTGATGAATATGTTCTCACTCACAAGAGATATTCTAAAGAAAAAAGGAAAGCTGAGAGTTAGTACGTTGCCTCTACTCAGAGTATAGGTAACAGGAAACAGAATAAAGATGATGTTTCTCAGGAAGTAAATACCAGCTTCACCTCTAGATTTCAGAAAAGTAAATGTACTTATTGTAGTAAGCTTGGTCATACTACGGAGAAATGTTTCAGGAGACAGTGTGATGTGAACAAAAAGGAGTCTTTAAATATTCAGTCAATTGGTGTCCACCCTTGAGAGTTCCCAGAATTCTTTAACTGAGTTAACTGAACCTGCTTTGAGGGGTAAATTAAATTCTCATGATGAAGCTCCTCTTTTGAGCAGTAACGTGGGTGACACTGTCAAGAGTTCATGTGCTAATTTCCTGTCTGATGGTTTTGTCAGTCCTCTGGACAGTAATGACAGGAAATCAGTTAAAATATATCGTGATACAGGTGCTTGCCAATCTCTTATGCTGACCAGTGTTCTAGGCTCTAATGTTAATTCCTCTGATGAAACTGTAATCTTACAAGGTGTAGGGAATAATTACTTCTCTGTCCCTCTGTGCAGAGTGAATTTAGAGTCTGGTTTTGTTAATGGTTCCGTTATGGTTGGGTTGGTTGAGACACTCCCAATGTCAGGTATAACTTTCTTACTTGGAAATGATATTGGTGGAAGTCAAGTGTGTCCAGCTCCTCAGTTGTCTAGTGAGCATGTGGCTGCGACCCAGGATTGTGATGTCACTGATGTGTTCTCTGCATGTGCTGTCACTAGGGCTAAGTCTAAAGTTACTGGTGATTTAGAGGATAATGATGATGATGATGTTATCCTAGCTGACACTTTTCTTGCTAATTTGGACCACTCACCAGATGAGGCAGTACCCCGTAGTGTTGATAATTTGTCTCGTCAAGAGTTGGTTGAGTTGCAGGTTGCTGACCCTGAGTTCAAAGGTCTAGTTAACTCTGCTTGCAGTGAGGAAGAGTCAGCCGGTGCTTCTATTTGTTATTATATAAAGTCAGGAGTACTTATGAGGAAGTGGAGACCCCCAACAGCATCAGCCGACTGTGAATGGGAGGTTGTACATCAAGTTGTCATCCCTCGTGTTTGTAGGCAGGATATCATTAGAGTGGCTCATGATTCCAGTTTGGCAGGACACCTTGGAGTGAGGAAGACTGTGGCACGCATTTTGAAACACTTCTACTGGCCAGGTATCTTCAGGGATGTTTCCTGGTATTGTAAGTTTTGTCACACCTGTCAAGTTGTGGGGAAGTGTAATCAGACTGAAAAGGTTGCACCTCTAGTTCCCATTCCTCCTTTTGAGGTGCCTTTCACCCGTGTGTTGGTGGATATTGTGGGCCCTCTTCCTAAGACTTCTTCAGGATTTTCTTATGTGTTGACCCTGATTGATATGGCTACTCGTTATCCTGAAGCAATTCCACTTAGAAATATCTCAGCAAAGAACGTGGTTAAGGAAATGCTAGGGTTCTTCACAAAGTTTGGTCTGCCCAAGGAGGTACAGTCAGACCGGGGAAGTAATTTCATGTCAAATGTTTTCAAGCAGTCTCTGAAAGAGTTGGGCATCACCCAGATCACGTCTTCAGCTTACCATCCCCAAACCCAAGGAGTGTTGGAGAGATATCATCAAACACTCAAATCGATGCTCAAGAAATACTGTTTGGAACATCAGAAAGACTGGGATAAAGGTCTTCCATTCGTTCTATTTGCCGCAAGAGAATCTTCAAATGAATCACTGGGCTTCTCACCCTTTGAACTACTGTTTGGCCATGAAGTAAGAGGACCCCTTAAGCTACTCAAGGAATGCTGGCTGCCGGAGGAAGATGATGTCAACCTGCTGGAGTATGTGATGAAGTTCAAAGTACGGCTGTCCACTGCTTTACAGCTGGCGAGAGAGAATTTAGGAGCTGCTCAGGAGAAGATGAAGACTTGGTATGATAAGAAGTCCAGGTTACGCCACTTTCAACCAAGAGATCAGGTTTTGATTCTGATACCGGTGCATGGGCAACCTCTTCAAGCCAAGTTTAGTGGTCCTTATTTCGTGGAGAAGAAACTCAGTGATGTCAACTATGTCATCGCCATACCAGATCGTAGAAAGAACAAGCAACTTTGTCACATCAACATGCTAAAGTTATATCACAGGCGGGACGAAAATAACCCAGTCTGCACTGTAGCTGTTCCACCCGATTCTGCAAGTGAAGCTCTCCCATGCAGCATGAGCCTGAGTGATAGTTTGGGGAAGAATCCTGATATCATGAATGATCTCCAGACTAAGCTTTCTCATCTAGCTCCCGAGGAAAGGCAGGAGTTTTCGACATTACTGCAGGAGTACCCGCAAGTGCTCTGTGCCACTCGAGGAAGAACCACTGTGTTGACGCATGATGTCGATGTTGGAGACACAAAGCCAATTAAATTGCCTCCTTACCGTGTGAACCCAGTGAAAGTTCCACTCATCCAGAAGGAGCTTGGCTACCTATTAGACCACAAGATGATTGAGTCCTGTCAGAGCGAGTGGAGTTCTCCTGTCACTCTAGTCCCTAAGCCAGGTGGGTCACAGCGGCTTTGCATCGACTACAGACGTGTTAATCAGATAACCATTACAGACACTTACCCTCTCCCTCGCGTGGAAGATTGCATAGACAAGATCGGAAAGGCTAGGTACAAAAGTAAGTTTGATTAGTTAAAGGGATACTGGCAAGTACCTATGACTGAACGTGCTAGGGAGATCTCATGTTTTATAACACTAGGAAAGACTTTTGCATGTTCTGAAATGCCATATGGTATGAAGAATGCACCAGCCACTTTTCAGAAGCTCATGAATGTTGTAACAGAGGGTTTGGCAGGGTGTGTTGTTTATATTGATGATGTATTAATCTTCAGTGACAACTGGAAAGATCACCTATGCCATGTCAGTAAATTTCTTGAGCGTTTGGTTCAGGCTAATCTTGTAGCTAATTTATCAAAATGTGAGTTTGGTCAATCTAAAGTTCAGTACCTTGGGTACGTAATTGGTGATGGACATGGTGCACCACCAGGAGCTAAGGTTCAGGTTATAAGTGATCTTGCCAGACCTAAAAGTAGGAAAGAGCTACAAAGATTTTTGGGAATGGTAGGTTATTACAGGAGATTTGTTCTTAACTTTTCAATTCTTGTATCACCACTTACAGACCTACTGAAAAAGGGAGTTAAATTTGTCTGGACCGATAACTGTGAATCCTCTTTCAACAAACTTAAAGCTATTCTATTAAGTCAGCCAGTGCTCGCTACTCCAAATTTTGCTAAGCCTTTTAAGATGGCTGTTGACGAAAGTGATACAGGAGCTGGGGCTGTTTTGCTGCAAGAGGATGATCAGGGGATTGAACACCCTGTATCTTATTACAGTAAGAAGTTCACTCCACCTCAAAAGAACTACTCAACTATTGAGAAAGTGCTTTTGGCCTTGATTTTGGGTTTACAGCATTTTTCATTTTATTTGTGTTCTGGTTTTGACCCCATAGTCATTTATACCGATCATAACCCACTGAAATTCCTTAGTAAGTTTAAAGATAAAAACCAGAAATTGACAAGATGGAGTCTACTTCTTCAGGAGTATTCATTAGACATACAACATGTCAAGGGGAAAGAAAATGTTATTGCAGATTCTTTATCTAGACTTTAGACAGATTGTTTTAGAGTAATAAGAAATTTCCTTTGTAAATTTCTTTTTTCTTTGTGGGGAGGTGTTACATAGCCTATGATTTCATCATCCTTTATATAATTCTAACGTACAGTATGCTGTATGTTTGATCACGAGCGTGTTCTGCCTCACTCCCCCTTCTCTCCCTTATAGTAGTGTAAGTCGTTCTTTCTGTTGTTCAGAGCAGGATTGTCAACTCTTTGTCCCCTATGGCTTCATTTGCGCGTCCTTCTTACAAGTTGTATCAAGCTCTGCCAGCCCCTATATAATGAGCTCAGTCTCTGCATTAATTGCCACTTAGATCTACTCCTCATTTTGCTCACATCCCTGTCCTCCCCTGTACAGTTGTTATTATTGTGAGTGCTCAGGAATTCTCCAGCCATCTAGCAGCTGTGTAATTTGAGTATAAGTGTTATTACATTTTTTCCTTGTACTGTATAGCATAAGGTGTTGATTCGCAGGCCTAGTGAGGTTTTTGTGATTCATGTGTTTTTGGTGTCAGCCAGTAGTAATAATATTTTGTATCTGTAATAATATATCTTGCATTCACTGAGCATTATCCGGTTTTCTCATTTTATCAGGGCTG
Organism: Coenobita brevimanus; assembly: GCF_032717465.1. NCBI lineage: Eukaryota > Metazoa > Arthropoda > Malacostraca > Decapoda > Coenobitidae > Coenobita > Coenobita brevimanus. The sequence goes on along the minus strand of NC_136997.1, from coordinate 37,148,506 downwards.
ACTTAGATAAATTTACTCTTGCTAATTTGTGTTAATAGAGGCTGTTGCAGTTAACCATATATTTAACCTGTTTTTTGCCATTACATTATCCTTATGAGTCCTGAATGTTTAGTTGTTAGTTTGAGCATTAAACTTTAACTTGTAATTTTACCTAACTCTTTTGTTTTGAACCTGGAACTTTACGGGACAGTAGTGATTTTTAGTATTCTCACTTAAAGTATTCATTATCTCTCTCTGTTCCGTAACATAAATTTGGCGACCTCTTATTAGGATATTCAGGATATTATCATAAGGATATTGCTTAATATTTTGTGACTGTGATCTATTCATGATGTCTACTATTACTACTCTTGATGAAGACAAAGATTTTTTGTCAAATGTGCAAACAGTGTGTGATGTAGAAAACAGAACAAAGAATGAACTTAAGCTTGTTGCTCAACAATTGGGAATTGTTGTTCGCTCTCATCATTCTAAAGATCAAATTGTCGACATGATTAATGAAAGCTTGTTTAATGTAACTCCTCCAAATGAGCAAACGCTGATTGAATTAGCTAAGTTACAGCTAGCCCTGCAGGAGGCTCGTGCAAAGGAGGCTGAGTTTCAGGTACATTCTCAGGAGGAACAAATTGAAATTGCTAGGATTCAGGCAGACCATGAGTATCGCATGAAACAAGGTGGAACTGGATCATCTAACTCTGATGATTTTGATGTGGCTAAAAATGTTAAACTTGTCCCTCCTTTTAATGAATCTGATTTAAAAAAGTATTTTCAGTTGTTTGAGAGGGTAGCTACAGGTTTTAATTGGCCCAAAAAGTATTGGCCAGTACTTCTTCAAACTGTTCTCACTGGTAAAGCTCAAGTAACTTATGCATCTTTGCCTCAGGATTAATCTGATAATTATGATGTAGTTAAGAGCTTGATTCTTAAGGTCTATGAGCTTGTTCCTGAAGCCTATAGAGTAAAATTTAGGACAACTTATAAGCAAGATAAGCAATCCCATGTTGAGTATGCAAAAATCAAAGAAGATCTGTTAGAGCAGTGGTTAAATTCTAAGAATGTGGATTCTGATTTTGGCAAATTTAAGCAGATGATTTTGCTGGAGGACTTCAAAAGGTGTATTAATAAAGATGTAAGCCTATATCTTGATGAGAGAAGAATAGATAATTTGTCTGATGCTGCAGTTTTAGCTGATGAATATGTTCTCACTCACAAGAGATATTCTAAAGAAAAAAGGAAAGCTGAGAGTTAGTACGTTGCCTCTACTCAGAGTACAGGTAACAGGAAACAGAATAAAGATGATGTTTCTCAGGAAGTAAATACCAGCTTCACCTCTAGATTTCAGAAAAGTAAATGTACTTATTGTAGTAAGCTTGGTCATACTACGGAGAAATGTTTCAGGAGACAGTGTGATGTGAACAAAAAGGAGTCTTTAAATATTCAGTCAATTGGTGTCCACCCTTGAGAGTTCCCAGAATTCTTTAACTGAGTTAACTGAACCTGCTTTGAGGGGTAAATTAAATTCTCATGATGAAGCTCCTCTTTTGAGCAGTAACGTGGGTGACACTGTCAAGAGTTCATGTGCTAATTTCCTGTCTGATGGTTTTGTCAGTCCTCTGGACAGTAATGACAGGAAATCAGTTAAAATATATCGTGATACAGGTGCTTGCCAATCTCTTATGCTGACCAGTGTTCTAGGCTCTAATGTTAATTCCTCTGATGAAACTGTAATCTTACAAGGTGTAGGGAATAATTACTTCTCTGTCCCTCTGTGCAGAGTGAATTTAGAGTCTGGTTTTGTTAATGGTTCCGTTATGGTTGGGTTGGTTGAGACACTCCCAATGTCAGGTATAACTTTCTTACTTGGAAATGATATTGGTGGAAGTCAAGTGTGTCCAGCTCCTCAGTTGTCTAGTGAGCATGTGGCTGCGACCCAGGATTGTGATGTCACTGATGTGTTCTCTGCATGTGCTGTCACTAGGGCTAAGTCTAAAGTTACTGGTGATTTAGAGGATAATGATGATGATGATGTTATCGTAGCTGACACTTTTCTTGCTAATTTGGACCACTCACCAGATGAGGCAGTACCCCGTAGTGTTGATAATTTGTCTCGTCAAGAGTTGGTTGAGTTGCAGGTTGCTGACCCTGAGTTCAAAGGTCTAGTTAACTCTGCTTGCAGTGAGGAAGAGTCAGCCGGTGCTTCTATTTGTTATTATATAAAGTCAGGAGTACTTATGAGGAAGTGGAGACCCCCAACAGCATCAGCCGACTGTGAATGGGAGGTTGTACATCAAGTTGTCATCCCTCGTGTTTGTAGGCAGGATATCATTAGAGTGGCTCATGATTCCAGTTTGGCAGGACACCTTGGAGTGAGGAAGACTGTGGCACGCATTCTGAAACACTTCTACTGGCCAGGTATCTTCAGGGATGTTTCCTGGTATTGTAAGTTTTGTCACACCTGTCAAGTTGTGGGGAAGTGTAATCAGACTGAAAAGGTTGCACCTCTAGTTCCCATTCCTCCTTTTGAGGTGCCTTTCACCCGTGTGTTGGTGGATATTGTGGGCCCTCTTCCTAAGACTTCTTCAGGATTTTCTTATGTGTTGACCCTGATTGATATGGCTACTCGTTATCCTGAAGCAATTCCACTTAGAAATATCTCAGCAAAGAACGTGGTTAAGGAAATGTTAGGGTTCTTCACAAAGTTTGGTCTGCCCAAGGAGGTACAGTCAGACCGAGGAAGTAATTTCATGTCAAATGTTTTCAAGCAGTCTCTGAAAGAGTTGGGCATCACCCAGATCACGTCTTCAGCTTACCATCCCCAGACCCAAGGAGTGTTGGAGAGATATCATCAAACACTCAAATCGATGCTCAAGAAATACTGTTTGGAACATCAGAAAGACTGGGATAAAGGTCTTCCATTCGTTGTATTTGCCGCAAGAGAATCTTCAAATGAATCACTGGGCTTCTCACCCTTTGAACTACTGTTTGGCCATGAAGTAAGAGGACCCCTTAAGCTACTCAAGGAATGCTGGCTGCCGGAGGAAGATGACGTCAACCTGCTGGAGTATGTGATGAAGTTCAAAGTACGGCTGTCCACTGCTTTACAGCTGGCGAGAGAGAATTTAGGAGCTGCTCAGGAGAAGATGAAGACTTGGTATGATAAGAAGTCCACGTTACGCCACTTTCAACCAAGAGATCAGGTTTTGATTCTGATACCGATGCATGGGCAACCTCTTCAAGCCAAGTTTAGTGGTCCTTATTTCGTGGAGAAGAAACTCAGTGATGTCAACTATGTCATCGCCACACCAGATCGTAGAAAGAACAAGCAACTTTGTCACATCAACATGCTAAAGTTACATCACAGGCGGGACGAAAATAACCCAGTCTGCACTGTAGCTGTTCCACCCGATTCTGCAAGTGAAGCTCTCCCATGCAGCATGAGCCTGAGTGATAGTTTGGGGAAGAATCCTGATATCATGAATGATCTCTAGACTAAGCTTTCTCATCTAGCTCCCGAGGAAAGGCAGGAGTTTTCGACATTACTGCAGGAGTACCCGCAAGTGCTCCGTGCCACTCGAGGAAGAACCACTGTGTTGACGCATGATGTCGATGTTGGAGACACAAAGCCAATTAAATTGCCTCTTTACCGTGTGAACCCAGTGAAAGTTCCACTCATCCAGAAGGAGCTTGGCTACCTGTTGGACCACAAGATGATTGAGTCCTGTCAGAGCGAGTGGAGTTCTCCTGTCACTCTAGTCCCTAAGCCAGGTGGGTCACAGCGGCTTTGCATCGACTACAGACGTGTTAATCAGATAACCATTACAGACACTTACCCTCTCCCTCGCGTGGAAGACTGCATAGACAAGATCGGAAAGGCTAGGTACAAAAGTAAGTTTGATTTGTTAAAGGGATACTGGCAAGTACCTATGACTGAACGTGCTAGGGAGATCTCATGTTTTGTAACACTAGGAAAGACTTTTGCATGTTCTGAAATGCCATATGGTATGAAGAATGCACCAGCCACTTTTCAGAAGCTCATGAATGTTGTAACAGAGGGTTTGGCAGGGTGTGTTGTTTATATTGATGATGTATTAATCTTCAGTGACAACTGGAAAGATCACATATGCCATGTCAGTAAATTTCTTGAGCGTTTGGTTCAGGCTAATCTTGTAGCTAATTTATCAAAGTGTGAGTTTGGTCAAGCTAAAGTTCAGTACCTTGGGTACGTAATTGGTGATGGACATGGTGCACCACCAGGAGCTAAGGTTCAGGTTATAAGTGATCTTGCCAGACCTAAAAGTAGGAAAGAGCTACAAAGATTTTTGGGAATGGTAGGTTATTACAGGAGATTTGTTCTTAACTTTTCAATTCTTGTATCACCACTTACAGACCTACTGAAAAAGGGAGTTAAATTTGTCTGGACCGATAACTGTGAATCCTCTTTCAACAAACTTAAAGCTATTCTATTAAGTCAGCCAGTGCTCGCTACTCCAAATTTTGCTAAGCCTTTTAAGATGGCTGTTGACGAAAGTGATACAGGAGCTGGGGCTGTTTTGCTGCAAGAGGATGATCAGGGGATTGAACACCCTGTATCTTATTACAGTAAGAAGTTCACTCCACCTCAAAAGAACTACTCAACTATTGAGAAAGTGCTTTTGGCCTTGATTTTGGGTTTACAGCATTTTTCATTTTATTTGTGTTCTGGTTTTGACCCCATAGTCATTTATACCGATCATAACCCACTGAAATTCGTTAGTAAGTTTAACCCCTTAACCGCGGGGCGTCACTTTCGTGACGCTTGGGAGCAAGGGATCATACCGCGGGGCGTCGCTTTTGTGATTCTGTGTTATTTTGAATTCACCCGGGCTTTCAAGTGGGGGCTTGTATCATCTATCAGTACTGACAATGTCCAACACTAGTCAGCACTCCTAATCTCATCTGTACTCCCATCCATTGTTGACAATTTAGCCATTTCTCCCCGTTCTTGACTCCCCTCCCTACCCCCCCTCCATTACCCTATCCTCTCGCCTGCCCGGCCATGCTACGCTAAGTAAATCTTCCCTTGAATTTTTCACTGATTTCATCCATTGAAATAAGCCCTATGTCGTATTCTTATACCAAATAATATATACAAGAAAGAAATCAGGTAAGTGAGAGTGCCATACACCTGGAATTGGCTAATTATCACCTGACAACACCTCACGTGCACTCGTTCGCTAATTTTCGCTGTTTTTTTCCCCTTGAAATATGCCGTATAATCTATTTTCGTAGTAAATATACATGTAAGGAGAGAAGGGAGAAGCCTAAGTGATATTTACATTCACCTGGAACTACCTAATTTATAATGTATTGTCTAGATTTCCTGCCAATCATATCAGTGCTACACAAAGCTGTTTCAAGATTTAACATTGGTAGCTCTGATTATATATCTCCTAAGTAGGCCTCTAATCTATTTTCGTAATAAATATACCTGTAAGGAGGGAAGGGAGAACCCTAAATGATATTTACATTCACCTGGAACTACCAAATTTATAATGTATTGTCTAGATTTCCTGCCAATCATATCAGTGCTAGACTTAGCTGTTTCAAGAAGTAATATTGGTAACTCTGAATAACCCCTAAAGCAGGCCTCTAGGCTAGCTGGCCTGGCAACTGCGTTATCAGTGTAGTCTCATCTTCCGAAGTGAGAGGACGTATGTTTCATCTTGCTGACTTCAAGGCCTTTTTTCACCCCCATGCAAATGGCTCTGTGACCTTTACCCCCTACTAAACCTCGTGTGGAAAGAGGTAAAGGGCTGACAATTGATAAAAGAGTGACTACGATCTTTCTATTGAGTAAAACAGTGCAAGTGGAATTGTAAATAATGTGTAAATAATGTGTAAACAGCAAGTGAAAGTAATGAATGTAAATATACGTGAACAATGGAAAATAGTTTTATAAGTTATTTCAAGTGACAGTGCATAACACTGTAAATAAAATAGAAATGTAAATAACGTAAATAAAATAGAGAACGTAAATAGAAATGTAAATGAGTAGTATTATAAGAATACGAGTATATACCCTAGGAGTAATGAAAGTGAAAGTTTCACTCTAGCATGTCTGAATGCTATGAGTTATGAGAGTGAAGATGAAAGTGACATTCACTCTCAATGCCAGTATACAGGACGAGAAAGTGAATGCTACGTATTTTACTGAAAGAAATTGAATCCCTACAGTGACAATAAACTAATACTACTGAAGGAAACTTATGGATAAAGACTGTAAATATATATAAGTGTTATATAGTAATAGAAATATAAAGTGTGAGGGGTTTTATGAATAATAAATGACAGACTACCATGAGCGAACTAGTGCCAGTGCGACGATCAGACGCGCTCGTAATTTCCATTGCTTTCACAGTGTTTTTTTTTTTTTGAGTATGGATCCCAAACTACTTGAAAATTTTAGAATAGTTATTATAGTGTTTTTATCTGGCTGTGGTAATCATATTACGGGTTGTTGGGAAGTGTAAAGTGGAGACTTCGTTACCCTACTTCAGAGGTCTCCACAAGTCCTACGGTAACCGACGAAGGCTCAACAATCATTCCAGGAGAAAGCTGAAGGTATGTGCCATAAGCAAATGTAATTTTATTATTCTAGGACTAATAACTGATTTTTGGCAAATATTTTTTGAGAGTCTGTCGGAGCCCAAATAACCCCGCGGCACACGCAAGTAATTAGTAAACAAGCCCGCGGTGTAGGGGTTAAAGAAAAAAAACCAGAAATTGACAAGATGGAGTCTACTTCTTCAGGAGTATTCATTAGACATACAACATGTCAAGGGGAAAGAAAATGTTATTGCAGATTCTTTATCTAGACTTTAGACAGATTGTTTTAGAGTAATAAGAAATTTCCTTTGTAAATTTCTTTTTTCTTTGTGGGGAGGTGTTACATAGCCTATGATTTCATCATCCTTTGTATAATTCTAACGTACAGTATGCTGTATGTTTGATCACGAGCGTGTTCTGCCTCACTCCCCCTTCTCTCCCTTATAGTAGTGTAAGTCGTTCTTTCTGTTGTTCAGAGCAGGATTGTCAACTCTTTGTCCCCTATGGCTTCATTTGCGCGTCCTTCTTACAAGTTGTATCAAGCTCTGCCAGCCCCTATATAATGAGCTCAGTCTCTGCATTAATTGCCACTTAGATCTACTCCTCATTTTGCTCACATCCCTGTCCTCCCCTGTACAGTTGTTATTATTGTGAGTGCTCAGGAAGTCTCCAGCCATCTAGCAGCTGTGTAATTTGAGTATAAGTGTTATTACATTTTTTCCTTGTACTGTATAGCATAAGGTGTTGATTCGCAGGCCTAGTGAGGTTTTTGTGATTCATGTGTTTTTGGTGTCAGCCAGTAGTAATAATATTTTGTATCTGTAATAATATATCTTGCATTCACTGAGCATTATCCGGTTTTCTCATTTTATCAGGGCTGACTTAGATAAATTTACTCTTGCTAATTTGTGTTAATAGAGGCTATTGCAGTTAACCATATATTTAACCTGTTTTTTGCCATTACATTATCCTTATGAGTCCTGAATGTTTAGTTGTTAGTTTGAGCATTAAACTTTAACTTGTAATTTTACCTAACTCTTTTGTTTTGAACCAGGAACTTTACGGGACAGTAGTGATTTTTAGTATTCTCACTTAAAGTATTCATTATCTCTCTCTGTTCCTTAACAATATATATGCTCCGACTTAAAAAAAAAACGAAGTTACTGTTATTTTTATTTTTCCAAACTTTGAATGCATTTTCTGGTGTGTGTGTGTGTGTGTGTGTGTGTGTGTGTGTGTGTGTGTGTGTGTGTTTGTTTGTGTGTGTGTGTGTGTGTTTGTTTGTGTGTGTGTGTGTGTGTGTGTGTGTGTGTTTGGCACAGTTCTCCCTAACCCGCAGCGCCTCAAATCATACTCACTGAGGACCTCGTTAACGAAGCTCACTGTAAAGTAGTTCATAGACTAAGGATTGGTGGTGGGTGCTCTATTATCCACCCAGCCCGTAACAATACTGATAGAATAGTGCGAATAAGGTACAGACACTCATAAAAGTTATGGTCCTTCCCCTGCCAGCCCCTCGTCTTTTGATGTGGTAACACTGTACTCCCTACAACTTCTTATGGTTCAGATGGTGTTCTGAACTTCTGTGCATATTATGAACCCCTGTCAAAAGGAAACATCATTTCCAACACTAGGATTGTAAATACTATCTACTGTTGTTGGACATTATTACAAGCAATATTTAGAATGAACATTGAATTATTAATAATTTAAGTGACTGTATTCTCAAAATAATCCAAGTTGATATCGCACATGTTTCGAACAAGCAGCAGATTTCCATGGAATTTGATTAAGCAAAGGGGCGGAGCCAAGGGGATCGGCCCTAAATCGCCAACCAGAACCTGTGCTGTGACGACGGGCAGAAAGTAAGGATCACCCGATTTATATTATATTGATGATAGCGGTGTGCTTCTAACAGTTCCATGTGCTGAAAGTTCTTGCCGTTGTGTACCATCCTTCAAACTTGTCTAGTTTAATCAGTGCAGTAAAAAAGGACGTGCCCGTAGAAGTTTTCCTGTGATTAAAATGTAATGTTATTTACTTTCACGTCATAATTTGTTGTTCATGTAACACATACGGATGAGGTGAAATCTGGACAGCATAACAGATCCTAAATCTTTCGCAACATCCATAGCACCACAACACATTATATCTAACCACAAAATACACAGCAAACTACATCTCACAGCACGTAACATCATACAAAGTACACATACCGTGCAAAGCACATTACACACAACAAAACACACACACACACCAAAACATAAAACACACACCAAATGCACTACACACCGAAACACATTTCACGGTTCCAGACCACAGACAACAAGAACCACATCATGCACACGACGAAACGCACCACACTACACACATCATGCACAGGGCAAGTCACACGGCACCATGCCAAACCACACAACACGCCACACCGAACACAACATACCACACCATACCAAAACATTACATACAACTCACCACACCACACCACAAAAACCACACCAATCACACCAAACCACATACCTCAGCACTGATGATCACAACACCCAAACCCCACTGAATCACTCACACTCACTCAACTCCCTACCACTCACAATCATACCTCACATTACCACTCCCAGTCACACCACACTTTACAACTCAGAAGTACACCACACCCTATCACTCAATATTACCACCTATCACTCACAATCACACCACACAACACGCTATAGAGAACAAAACAGAGCACGTCGAAACACAAAACGAAACAGTACTTACTACAACACAAAACGTATAATAGCACACACTGCGCTACACATTACTTCTTTCACCCCCACAACTCTTCACACCAAGCAAACCACAGACATCACAGCACAAACCACACCAATCTACGAATACAAGAACACAACACACACAAACACCCTCCATATAACCACACCACTAACACCACTCTAGAACTCACCACACCACACATCACACGCCAAATACTGTGCATGACACCACACACTACATCATAAACCAAGACACGCACACACACACACACACACACACACACACACACAAGAGGAATTGGGAACACTAAAGGAGTAAAGGGAGGATTCAAAAACAAAGATCGAGGAAAGTTCAGAGGAAGAGAAAAGTAAGTTTTTTTTACAAAGTAATTGGATTGCAGGTACAAATGTGGTACATAACCAGCAGGGAATAAAAAGAAGGAAGGTAAAAGACTCAAGCTATGGCAAGGCTGTAAACAAGATGGTTAAGTTGGTGTATTTAATTGTAGATGGAATGGCATCTAAATTAATAGGGATGAAAGAGTATACCAAAGGAAAAGAACCTCATATCATTCACCTAACTGAAACAAAATTAACCCCAAGGATATCAAACGATACCCTATACTTAATATGGAAAAGAGATAGGATAAAAAAAAAAAAGGAGGAGGAATTATAAAATTAACGAAGAAAAATCTACGAGGAAATAAAATAGAACTAGATATACCCTCACAAGTAGAACTGATCGCAGTAGAGATTATTACATCTGAAGGGAAAGTAATTTTGTCAAATTTATATGTGCCACCCAGAACAAACGCTTGGGAAAGAGGTGAATATGAAGACCTGGCAGAGAGTACAGTTCAGAGTTTAAGAGCATTACTACATAGAATGGAAGAAAAATCTGAAAGAATTATATTAACTGGAGATTTCAGTACAAATATAAATTGGAATACTCTAGATGTAAGAACCCACGAAAGCTGTTGGGACCAAAAGCTCCTGGATCTTGTCCAGGAGTTTTTCCTAACACAACATGTAAAGGAAAACACCAGAAAAAGAGGACTTGATGATCCATCAGTACTAGATCTTATATTTACAAGGCAAGAAAATGATATTGACAAGATAATGTATCACCTCCATTCGACAAAAGCGGCCATGAAGTATTAAATTCCAACTTTAGGATTGCATATGACATAATTAACAGTAATGAGAATTACAGAAAGAGCTTAAACTACAAAAAGGGCAACTACCATGACTTAAAGAAGTACTTCTTAGATTGAGAAAAGGAGCTTTGTGAACAAGATTTAAATGTTATATATAGAAAATTTTGTGAATTTTATGAAATAGAAGTCAAAATTAAATCCCACAACACAAAGAAACAGAAATGAAAATTATTAAATGATTTAATAAAGAATGTCAAAAATCAAAAGAAAAAAGAGACTTGTTGTGGAATAGAAACAGAAGACACAATAGTAAGACAGCATCTAACAACTAGAAAGAGGCAAGAAACGATTATACAAGGATAAGGAGAGAAGCCCATAGAGTCTATGGCATAGACAGTTTGAGGAAGAGATAAATAAAAGTAGTGACCAACTGAAGCTACAGTATTTTACAGCTAGATCCAAAACAAAACTAAAGTTAAAGATAAAATACAGTCCATTACAGACGAGGGGATCACCTATACACAAGAAAAATATATTTGTGAAGCAATAAATAAAAATTTCGAATCCGTGTTTACAAAAGAAAACAATTTTCAGAGATGATATGGAACATGCATGTCCATACATATTAACAGATATACAAATATCAGATAAAAATATACAGGAAGAGTTAAGTTAATTACACAAAGGAAAAGCAAATGGTCCTGACAAAATTTCATTATGGGTGCTATATGAAGTTGTGATTTTTTTTTTTTTTAAGTGTACGACTCTGGGCATAGACTTGACAGCCTGCTCCCAGAGCCCAGTAGTCCTCCTACATACCATGCACCTCTACATGTAGCAGATCAATATATTTAATATTCAAGGAATCTTTAGTTCAAGGCAAATAGGGTTTTATATAGCTAGAGTTGAAAAATTTTAAGGGATCAGTGTGAAAATTGTACCATACATTGACAGTAATGTGCAACATATTTCAGTCATATCGCATGCAGATCTGAACATAAAAAATAAAAAATAAAATATATAAATATAAATGTACGTAATGCACAGAAAATTGCGTGTTTTTTGCATCAACAAAATGAGGTACTTACCATAAAGAACTTCTAGAAATTGACTGAAATTAATTTTGTGACTAGAGCAATACATTAATGAAACATTTGTGGAAGAACTCTCCCCTAGGAAGAAAACTGTATTTTATAATAATACTTGAAGTATGAAGCCAGTTTTTACATTGCAAATATAGCAAAAATATATTATATTAAATGTTCTGCTGCAGTTATCATTGAATATCCTCAAGACTCTTGCATGCAAACATTACAAAAAGTCTAAAGATTAAAATGAGACCAAAAACTTGAAAATCTGGTAATAAATAATGATATAGTGTCTCTACAAAGTGAGGAAACTTAAAAAAAAAAATAGTTATGAGAAAACGAGTGTTGAAGTTTGTGAATGCCGTTTCTTTGTCTGGGTTGGTCTGTAAGAGTTGTTTTGCATGTATTGTGTATTATATTATATATCTGCATATCTAGATGGTTTTCTAACCTAGCATGTGCAGTAAGGGTGTTCTTTCAGGTTTGCAGTGATAACCCTCACTGCTGCAATGCTGACTGCTGTGTACATTTTTTTTAGCAAAGTATCTCTGTTGATACATTTAACAAAAACGTGGGTTCCTAATGTGCCCCTGCAGCATAATGAGGATCAGCAGTGATCTTGCACTTCTTTCTTGGTCTAGAAGGGCATTCCATCTCTCGATACATGTCCCATCTATGAGGAAGATAAATAATGTCCTCAGTGCGTTCGAATCCAAGATCGCCAGCAAGGTGTCCTTTTCCATAGCCCATATTGTAAAACAAACATGACTAAGCAATGACAAACTCAAGAACAGACTTACTCAGACTCTTAACCTTGGGACAAAGTTTCCAACTTCTTGCATGTAGCGATTCGTTTGGGTTCTGCGTCTTGCCCTTCATACAATGTCCTAGGAGTTTCTCATCAGTCAGTCTTATGTACACTTGGCATAGTATTTCCTTTCCCTTTCCATCCAATGGGACTTGTACCTTCATAGTAGAATGGGAAGGTGGTTCTTCTAAACACTATTTTTCTGCCAGAAACACTAAGAGTTCTCAGTCTGAGGGCAAGAGATCGTTGAAAGTGCAAACATCAGGACCCAAGCACTTGTAGCAGACTAAATTCTTCAGGGCATGATGAATTTCACTTATTTCTTATATCACTGTTGTTGACGCTGAGCACTGTGTATAACTCGGTTCATCAGCGAAAATTCTCTTCCTCTTATTGGCAATGGAAATGTGTTCCGATGTGACAGGTTCTTGAGTAGGACTCGCAAGTTGGGGTGCCGGTGATGCTGGTGACTTCGGGTGACGAGGTGGTGGTGTATTGAGCATGGCTCACTTTTAACCCATTTTTTCTCTTCTTGAAGTTGTCTACGTCGTTTAGCCATTTCTTCTTGCCTTTTCTCTAGTTTTTACCTCATCAGTAACACCTGTTTGCTTAGTGGAGGCATTGGGAATAAGCGAAAACTGGAGCAGTACTCCACAAAAGGTGACGAAACGAGACTGACAACCCCCCACCTCCAGTGCCCTGAGGTAACTGATGGTATGGTCTTCTCTCGATACACACACAGAACCTATGGCTAGCTAGCTGCCAGATACTGGCAAAGAGTTAAATTTCAACACGAGAAAGCACAAAATAGCGAGTGAAATCTAAATTATTTTCATTGTTTACACTCACCACGCATGCCACGTGGGCAGCTAGGGTATTTAAATATCCTTTTTAACCACAGTGAGCCTTAGAATAATATTCACCAAAATTTTAAATGTACTCCTATGGTGCTTAAACTTTGGGAAGGTGTTGCCAGATAGTTGACTGATATGCCTATATCCTTCACTGATTTTCTAAAAATTTCAATTTTTTTCGTCTCCGAAATCTGGTTGCGTCCGTAAAGCCTAATCGCATCAATTCATGCAATGAGAGCTTTATGCCAAATTGCCTAATCGCATCAATTGAGCATGGCCTGTAAAAAACTGCAGAGCGCTTCTTCCTCCCCGATTATGATGTACATAGCTTCAGGCAAAGGAGAACTCACCCCTGAGGTGGTGTGAAGGGGGATCGGACCAACCCAGGCGGTGGGGGGCACCTCCCCTCTGGGCCACCTCTGTGCCACCCTCTATCCCACTCCCTCACTCCCTCCTTGTCCCCCATCACCCTCCCACCCCTCCACGCACCTGCATCTCTCCTCCCACCACCACCTGTGTCCCTTCCAACCCACTCTCGCCCCTCCTTTCACCCTGCTAGCCTTGTGTCCCCCCCGAACCTCACCCCATCCCTCCCTCCTTGTCCCTCACTACCCTTCCACCCCCTAAAGACCCCCGAGAGGTATCAGGCTGCCAAGATGTTACAGAACACACTGAAGTGCTTTCTTTTCATGCAAAAAGTTGGTTATTTTTCCAACCCCCGTACCTATAGGCCTACTTTCCACAGCCTAGTAATCTCCCCACACCTACATACACCTGTTTTCATGGTTGGTGTGACCAATCACTTTGAAATGACCTGTTTCAATAAGAAACATAGGAGTTCATCAAGATTTTTGTTTTATATTGTTTCCTAGGGGTACCTACTCCAAACTTTTTTACTTCGATGCGCGATTGTGCGGTAACTATCAGGCCAACGGGGGTCCAGATTGTGTTGTCAGGTGTGTAAATTCTTCCTCTTTACCCAGAAGACACTCAATTTGCCCTTGGTGAATGTCGCCAGAACATCTTCAAGTTGCGGTTGTGGGGGAGGACTCAACTGAAATTATTGTGGTCTTAAGGGATTAAGCAACTATGACAGAGTTACAGAAACACTGCAGAAAAGAGAAAGATGAGGGGACAGTATCTATCTAGATTTCGAGAAAAAATTTGACAGAGTACCACACCAAAGACTTTTATTGAGACTGTACCATCAAGGCAACCTGTACTGTTGGATGCAAGATTTTCTCAGAAAAAAACGGAAATAAGAAGAGTGATAAGGGGTAATTACTCATCATTGGGGGAAGTGTCTAGTGGGATTCCACAGAGCTCAGTACTGGCACCAGTTATGTTTTTAGTGTGTATAAATGACATAGCTAGTAACACTGGAAATGAAAGCTATCTACGTATGTTTGCTGCTGATGCAAAAATACAAAGGAGAATTACCAACACAGACTCTTGTAGAGACCTGCAAGAAGAATTAAATAAATGTCTTGAATGGAACAATAAATGGCAAATGAAATTTATTATGGATAAGTGTCATGTAATTTAGTTTAGGAAAAGTGGAAATAGACCAAATTGGGATTATAAGTTAGGAAGTTCAAGGTTACACATATCAGAAAGAGAGAAGGACCTAGGAGTGATTATTAGTAACAGACTATCTCATTAGTGAGAAGTTATGGAACATGTATATACAACTTTCTAACATGAGAGTAGTATTCACATAAATAAATGAAGACATGCTGAGAAAGATAATAACATCTTTCATCAGATCAACACAGGAATATGCATCAGTACTCTGGAATCCTCATCTCAAGAAACACATAGATAAGACTGAAAAAGTTCAAAGGGCTGCTACAAGATGGGTACCAAGCTTAAGAGGTCCAAGCCACGAAGAAAGACTAGAAAAAAATAATTTACCAACACTACAGGAGAGAAGGAAAAGAGGAGACATGATTTTGCTATTTAATGCGTCTCAAGGAAAGAGACAATAGACATACTTGAGTATGTAACATATGGGGAAGCATCAGCAGGAAGGCACTGCAAAAACCTACATAAAAAGAGAGATGATAAAGACGTAAGGGAATTCAGCTTCCCAAATAGGGCAATTGATCAATGGAATGCACTACCGAATGAGACAATGTGTGCCAAAACAATTAATAAATTTAAGGATATGTATGATAAAAGTGATTTAATAAACGGGACAGTACAAGCCTGACTCATTCCTGTTAACATAAAATTAGGTAAGAACAATTAGGTAAGAGAACACACACACAAACACTCCACCTCAAACACCAAGACACACACACACACACACACACACACACACACACACACACACACACACACACACACACACACACACACACACACACCACATAACAGCACATTCAATAAAATTCATTACAGCAAACATACCACACTATAACATACACTCCATAATACTAACACACGGCACAACAGCATACTAAACGACCGCCTTTGCCTTCCCCAAACACTCGTCACATTACACTTTCACACACACACACACACACACACACGTCAACCAGCCAGTAATATATCCCGAGAAACTGGAGGTGAGAGTCAGAGAGCCAGAGAGAACAGAAGGGGATTGGAGAGATGAGAGAAGCAAGTATAAGAGATAGGATTGAGTAGGAGGTTCGCCGTCACGCTGACAATCCGTGGGTCACGTCAATCTCTTCATCACATGAGAGATATAAATGTTTGACAATAAATCCCCATAACTACCCAGAGGCTCTATGTCACCTCATTTATGATACAAATCTCCACACTATCCATCGCCTTAAGACTTTATATAGGTAGCAACCCAGATTACTGGTGACAGGTGCCTCGTCACTCCTCAGTTACAGTCCCAACTCCTACGTGTGTCAGCAGCAGTAATCTAGATACTCTACAATATCTGATGCTGGTAGCAACGATTCTCCACATCATCCACATTATCAACACTGATAACACCTACCTGTCTACCTACCTCCCTATGTACCCTATTAACGTGTGTGTGTGTGTGTGTGTGTGTGTGTGTGTGTGTGTGTGTGTGTGTTGTAGCTATTGTGTGACGTAAAGTGAGTGTGGGCTGCAGAAACGGGAGGAGGTGATGTCGTGTGTGGTGTTGTGTTGGGTGTATGTGTGTGAGTTTTCTTACCTAGTTGTTCATAGGTAATTGTATCTTTACAAAAATGAGTCAAGCTCGTACTGTCTCGTGCATTAAAGTATTTTTACCATAAATATCTTTAAATTTACGGACCATTTTGGCACACACTATTCCATTCGGTAGTGTATTCCACTGTTCAATTGCCCTATTTGGGAAACTGAATTTCCTTACGTCTTTATCACCCCTCTTTTAATGCAGTTTTTTCCTGTGTACTCTTGCCGATGCTTCTCCAAGGGTTTTATACTCACTGATGTCTATTTTCTCTTTCCCTGTGATGCATTTTTATACCATAATCATGTCTCTTTTGGAGAAAGCATATGACAGGGTGGATAGACTAGGATTGTGGAAAGTGTTAAGAATATATGGAATAGATGGGAAGTTCTTGAATGCTGTGAAGAGTATGTACGATGGTGCGAAGGCTGCAGTGCGTGTGGATGGTGAACTAAGTGAATTTTTCTCTTTGAAAGTTGGGTTGAAACAGGGATGTGTCATGTCTCCATGGTTGTTCAATCTGTACATGGATGGGGTAATAAAAGAGGTACAAGGTAGGGTAGTGGATGTTGGAGTGGCCCTGGTGAGAGAGGATAGTGTTTGGAAACTCCCTGTACTGTTGTTTGCAGATGATACCGTGTTGTTGAGTGAAGACGAAGGGGAGCTGCAAGGCTTGGTGGAGGAGTTTGAGAGAGTGTGTAAGAAACGGAATCTAAAGGTGCATGTAGGGAAGAGTAAAGTGATGGTGTTTGAGAGAGGTGAAGTCAGTGAATGTACAGCGAGGTTGGATGGTGAGGAATTGGAAAATGTGAGTACGTTTAAGTACTTGGGTAGTGTGATGAGTAAGGATGGAGGTTTGGAGGGTGAAGTGCTTGAAAGGGTACAGCAGGGAAGAAAGGTTGCTGGTTCTTTGAAAGCAGTGATAAGAAACAGGGAAGTGAGCATGGAAGTGAAAAAGTTACTACATGACAGTATTGTGATACCAACTCTAACGTACGGAAGTGAAGCTTGGACGTTGTTGGAAGGACACAAGTCAAGAGTGAGAGCCGTGGAAATGAGTTATTTAAGAGGAGCCTGTGGAGTCACATGGAGAGACAGGCTGACGAATGAGGATATAAAGGAGCATTGTGGTGTTGATGTGGATGTGATAGGAAGCGTTATGAGGAACACACTGAGGTGGTTTGGCCATGTGGAGAGGATGGAGGGTCAAAGACTGACGAAGAGAGTGTATGTGAGTGAGGTGGAGGGGGGAAGAGGGAGGGGGAGGCCGAGGATGAGGTGGAGAGATGGGGTGGAGAGGTATATGAGAGAGGGGGGTGTGAGTTGGGAGCAGGGGAGTGAAATGGCGGGGGACAGGGCGACTTGGAGGCGATTTGTTTGTGGCCACCCCAAACGGGATTGAGGCGTCTGGCAATAGATAGATAGATGTCTCTTTTATTCCTTCTATCTTGTGATGTTGTTAGGTTCATTTTTTCTAGTCTTTCTTCATAGCTTAGATCCGTTAAGCTTGGTATCCATTGTTTAACTACCCTTTGTACTTTTCCAATCTTATCTATGTATTTTTTTGTTATATGTAGATTTTAATGATATATTCTCTAGGGTTGGTCTTAACTCATTAACCTACCAGGCATCATTACATTATTTGTTTACCACCCAGTGCAGTAAATGGTTTCCTGGTTTATAAGAAACCATTTGACTGTCACTCAGTGCACGTTCATCTAAAGGCAGTACCACATCGATTGAGTAAATGATGGGCGCCCCCACCTATCACAACAGAAGATTTAGACACTGATCCAATGGGAAGTGATGTCAGTGGAAAGACGTCTTTAACTATCAGGGTATCAGGAAATAATATTGTGCTCTTGACCTTGTTCATATGGTATAAGGGATTGGCAAGAAGTACCAGTTCAGTGCTTAAAGTATCTTGGGATAAAAAAATGGGGGAAATGAGTATAAAAAATAAGCAAAAGAAGGGGACATGTATGAATAATAAACCAGGCGTTCATAAACACTCAGTGGAAAATTAAATGAAAATTACCTACCTCATCAACTGTGAAGGTAATTAGTGGCATTAATTAAGGCATTTTCCTAAGCACTATTTTTTTTTTTTAATGTAAGGAAGAATGAACCAAAGGCAACGAGCCTGCAAAACTATTCCTTCCAAGAGAAAAACAAAATATAAGAGAGAGCCAAATTCAAGATCCGATCATTTCCAGATGCCTGGACACACTGCGTTTGAAAAACTGGAGATCATACGAAGTAGGAAATACAGACAGAGGGAGACAGTTGCATCTTTATCTCTTGCATTAGAGAGTTGGACAGAAAAGGGATGAGAGTTTGCTGCTAGACGGGTGCTACGCATCCGTCGTAGGGGTGGAGGAATGCATGCAGACAGTTCAGAGGAGCAGTGACCATTGAAGTAGCGATAGAAAAGAGATAAAGATGCAACAGTGCGGCAAAGAAACAAAGGTTGAAGGGAGTCAGCAAGAGGAGGAGAATTAATGAGGCGGAAAGCCTTTGAATCCACCCTATTGAGAAGAGCTGTATGTGGGGAGCCTTCCCACACATGAGAGTTGTACTCTACACAGGGGTGGATAAAACCCCTGTATAGAGTCAACAATTGTGCAGGGGTAAAGAAGGAATGGAATCGGCTTAGCACACCCAATCTCTTGGAAGCTGATTTTACGAGAGATGTAATATGATCTTTCCAAGACAAATCCCGAGTAAATGAAACCCCTAGCATGTTCAAGGATGATGCAGGATTAAGCTGAATATTATCAATCATTAGTGGGTATACCTGTGGAAGATTTTGTCGGGTTGATAGGTGCAAAAACTGTCTTTGATGCATTAAAAGCAACAAGATTATTTTTACCCCAGTCAGAGATATGAGCCAAGTCAGACATTAGGTGTGCCATAGCCTCATCCATTGTTTGTTGAAGTAACTGCTGAGATGGACGTTGCGGGAATCGAATGGAAAGGTGAAAGGTGGAGTCATCAGCGTATGAGTGGATAGGGTTAGATGTACAGCTTAGGTCATTGATAAATAAAAGGAAGAGAGCTGGTGATAGGACAGAGCCCTGAGGAACACCACTGTTAATAGATCTAGGAGAAGAACGATGGCCGTCTACAACAGCGGCTATAGAACGACCAGAAAGGAAGCTAGAGATGATGGCACGATAGAAGGATAGAAACCGTAAGAGGGAAGTTTGGAAATTAAAGATTTATGCCAGACTCGATCGAAAGCCTTTGAGATGTCAAGTGCAATGGCAAAGCTTTCGCCAAAGTCCCGAAAGGAGGATGATCATGAGTCTGAAAGGTAGGTGAGAAGATCGCCAGTGGAGAGTCCCTGACAGAACCCATACTGACGATCAGAAAGAAGGTTGTGATAGGAAAGATGCTTTAAAATTTTTCTATTAAGAACAGACTCGAAAACTTTTGAGATACAGGATGTTAAAGTAATTGGACGATAGTTAGAGGGTTGGGAATGCTCACCCTTCTTTGGGACTGGCTGAATGAGAGCAAACTTCCAGCAAGAAGGAAAGGTACAAGTTGTTAGACAAAGGGGAAAGAGTTTGCCTAGGCTGGGTGTAAGCACAGAAGCATAGTTCTTGAGAACAACAGGAGGGACTCCATCAGGACCATATGCCTTATTAGTATTGAGACCTGTGACAGCAGAAAATACATCATCTGAAGACATTTTAATATCAGCCATGAAGAAGTCAGAGGGGAGAAGTGATGAAGGAAGAGCATCGGAATCGTCAAAGGTGGCATTGGAGGTGAAAGTCTGAGTGAAGAGATCTGCTTTATCAGTAGAAGAAATAGCTACAGAGCCATCAGAGTAGAAAAGAGGAGGGAAGGATGATGAGGTAAAGTTGTTAGAAAGGTTTTTGGCAAGGTGCCAGAAGTAGCGGGAAGAATTCGAGTTAGAGAGTTGAGAGCACTTAGTACGGATGAAATTATTTTTAGCAGAGCGAAGAACAGACTTAGCACGATTCCGGGCAGAAACGTATAAAAGATGTGATTCAGGGGTGGGTTGGCTCCGGTACCTTTTATAGGCCCTTTTCTTGTTGCGGACAGCATTTGAACAAGCGTGATTAAACCAAGGTTTTCGTGCATTAGTCAAAGGATATGAAAAAGGAATGTATGCTTCCATGCCCGAAAGAATAACCTCTGTATTGCACAACACACACCCAGATGGCTCCCGGCCATGGAAGCAATAACCATTCCAGGGAAAATCAAAGAAGTACTGCCAGTCCGCAGCTCCAAAGTGCCACAGACGACATTTCTTTGGAGGTCCGCAGGCCATACTGGAGCGATAGGACAGATGAAGGTGATAAGGTTGCGATCGGAGGAGCCCAACAGAGAGAAAAGATTAACAGTGTAAGCAGAAGGATTAGTTGTAAGGAAGAGGTCAAGTATGTTGGAACTC
Organism: Coenobita brevimanus; assembly: GCF_032717465.1. Taxonomy (NCBI): domain Eukaryota; kingdom Metazoa; phylum Arthropoda; class Malacostraca; order Decapoda; family Coenobitidae; genus Coenobita; species Coenobita brevimanus. The sequence goes on along the minus strand of NC_136997.1, from coordinate 37,127,681 downwards.
TCTCCAAGGCCATCAGGGATACAGGTAGGGTGCTGTATAAGCTGCTCTAGGTCATTAAGGATAGAAAAGGTGTAGGCTTGTTCACCAGGTGGATCAATGAAAGGAGAGGAGAGCCAAAGGTGGTGGCGAACATTGAAATCTCCTAGAATGGAGATATCAGAGAAAGGAGAAATGGATAGAATGTGTTCCATTGTAGAAGTAAGATAGTCGAAGAATTTTTGATAGTCAGTAGAATTAGGAGATAGGTAAACAGCACAGATATATTTAGTCAGAGAATGACAGGAAAGCCGAAGCCAGAGTGTAAAGAATTCGGAAGAATCAAGTTCAGGAACACGAGAGAAAGATAAGTTGTTGTGTGTATATACACAACAGCCACCTTTGGCTTTGAAATGAGTATAGAGAAAGTAGGAGGATACAGAAATGGGTCTGCTGTCAGTTGCCTCAGACAGCTGAGTCTCAGTTAGAAAAAGAAGGTGAGGTTTAGAGAAGGAGAGGTGGTGCTCAACAGAGCGAAAGTTAGAGGAAAGGCCACGAATGTTGCAGACATGAAGAAGAGAATCAGACAGTGGTTCCAGGCATCTTGAGTCGTCACCGGGAGAGGGGCAGAAGGTGGGGGCATTTATGGTCCCCACCTGGGGACTCCGAGGCTATGTGCTATGGTACTGTAGTCACTATTGTTGTATACAAACAAAACTAAACATACAGTATTTATCACAGTGTTAAACATCAAAACTAAATCCTTTTCCACACCATACTCTCCCATGGGAATGCTGTACTGCATTGTACAAAACTATACATATCACATTAGTGTGTATAAAAATAATAATCATGTTGAGATCCATATTCTTTCTTGGGAATGTCGCATATTCTAAACATTTACCATTATTGTGTCTAAAAATAATCAATAGAGAGCACCATATTTTGTTGGGAATGCTGTATATTCAAGCCTTAACCTATCACATTAATTAGACACATTTTTTATGCATAAAAAAATTTTTACGCATAAAAAAATAATCATGTAGGCCACCACAGTACTTCCTGGAAATGCTTTATATACAAAACTAAACATTTATCACATTATTACGCACGAGCGCACCCAGAAACTGAGTAGGGGAGGTTTCCAAATTACTGACAAGTCCTTGTGAGCAAAGCAAACCCATACAGCTGTGGGGTCCCGGGGAAGGGGTACGGTAGGCCCCTCAGGATTTTCTTTTTTTAATCTAACCAGTAATTGATGGACAGATCACTGCACTAACATAATGCAATCAGTGTATTAACTACTTTCCTTTAACGCTCTTGCAATTTTATTAAATGCACATCATAATGCACATCATATCATAACTTATATTAAACAGACATTATCAATATTTGACATTGTATGGCAGTCCTGAATTGTATTCAGATGGGTGTGAAGTCTCACTGTCGGAGTAGAACTGGTCAGACCGCAAGAAATCCGACTGAGAGGGGTTTCCGGGTAACCAGGAAACCCCCCTGTGTGCGCCCCTGCTTTACGCACAATAATAATAAATATAATAATTAATAATAATAATAATGAACTACCTCTCCTGGCAATGCTTTATATACAAAATCAACCATGTATTATGCACAATAATAATAATGCAGAACTCCTGTCTTTCCCTGAGAGGCCTTGTGCCAAAATTATCTCTAATACACTCCCGGGGTTTAATTAAATCTTATCACGACTGACACAACTCCAATGTACGTATTCTATTTCTAAAAACCCCAAATGATTCTGTTCAACTGAGAACAAGTCATAGAACCCTGAGAATTAAACACTTAACTAAAATCACCTACTTTTCATTTGACTTGGGAACACCCTATTATTTAACATTCCAATTCAAAATATTGCCCTTAAGCTGTGTATATTCATCTGAAGAAAGCATAAAATGAAAATGAAGTAGAGCTTGCTCTTATAGTTTGTGGGGTTAACTAGCCATGGCCTAAAAGCAACCACTTTTCAGCTGGACTTAGTCATCAAATTCAAGTCATGAGAGTGTTTGCTGCTGCTGTACTATGAATTTAACTCTTAAAGTACCTATTTACTCATGTCTGAAATGGTGAGTGCACAATTATCATTTTGATTTTACTGTACACGTATTTATTATTACAGTCGTGTTTATTTTATTGTGTGCTGTACTCTTCATATTTGTACATACAGGTACTCCAACATGACCAGGGTGTTTTAGGAAAGGAAATGATGTAAATAGTGGTCTTACAGTACACAATGGCAAATTGAGCAGAAATTTGTCAACTCCAGTACGTATAAGAATATATTCTGTAATACAGCTGAATCTTAATATTTACAAATATCAAAGTGATTCACCATCTATAATCAACTGTAAGAACTCCTTGGATCTATATTTTGCATAACCCATGTTTGCAGATGCCATTAATCCATAACAACACAAACTAATGAGAGAGTTCGAAATCTGCCAAATTTCTGATGAATGACAGCGCTTTTATGTGGACCGAATATTGCTTTTTACCATTCTTTCCCTCCGCCTTCTTTCCTTAGTTGCGATTAATCAGCATTAGTCATATGAAACAGTTACAAACAGCTTGAATGAGGACCCTTGCAATTTATACATTATCTCCTGGGTAAAAACTACATCTGGCACTAGCAAATGCCCCTATGTGGGAGGAGAAAAAATGCATAGAGGTGGCATAGGGGCCATCCATGTAAATGAAAGGAAGAACAAGATAAATGTGGCAAATCTTATTGTAAATGGCATGAATTATTAGGAGAAGAGGCATACAGTTTTATGAATGAATGGGGAGAGGCTAGTTTAGATGCATGTAGAGTGAGGGAAACACATTTATTATTATTCAGTAACTCCACCTCAAGTAAAGTTGATACTTAATTTTTTTTCCAACTTCGTGAATCATACAAGTAATTATAATTTTGTTTAATTTTTTTAAATGGACGCTGAAAAGAGGGAGGCAGACGTGATATAGGAAGCTTTCTAAAATTCTCTTTAAAAACAGATTTGCTTAATAACATTAGTCAACAAAAGTAAAATTACGTCATGGTTTTGAACTGAAATGGTCTGATTCTAGGGTAATTGATGGTACTGAACTCTAATATGGCATCGGTAAGGACGTATAAGGTCCGCTTCTTGAAAACCGGTATATCGGTGTATCTTACTCACAAGATGTGACTCATACATTTATTTGTTTAGTTCCATCGATTAAATTTGTATTTTTATTGCAGGTTACATATATTGTTTCCACTTCTATTCTTGCAGAAATTCTCAGTCACATTGACAGTGGTGAAAGATGGAACGCCGCTAATGTTTACACGGTCCTGACCGTTTTTGTTACATTTGTGGAGCGTTCACCCTGAAAAGCTTCAATAAACCTATCACGAAGGCTGTTCGAGTGAACTACAAAAGCTACTTCAAATGTCCATTGGGTGACCAAGAAATAGACTGTAGCACCAGTCGAGCAGGGCAGTACTCCCGAGGTGGATGGAAAGCTGATGACAGGGAGTGCTGGAGCTCCCGTTTCATCAGCCCTCTGGACTAGTTCCTAACCATCCCCCTTTGCTAAACTTTTTCAGTGTGTCAGTTACACAGAGAGTAGGCCAGCATGCTCTCCAGCACAAATTTCTCTAACTATCTACACCAAACTACATGCACAGTACACACTACACTTCCTTTTCCAAAATTCATAAACAAATCATGGCGTCTCATCACCCAGCCTCGGAGTCCCCAGGGACTCCCGGTGACGACTCGAGGTACCTGAAACCACTGTCTGACTGTCTTCTTCTTCATTTCTGCAACATTCGCGGCCATTCCTCTAACTTCCGCTCTGTTGACCACCACCTCTTCTCCTCTAAACCTCACCTTCTTTTTCTAACTAAGACTCAGCTGTCTGAGGCAACTGCCAGCAAACCCTTTTCTGTATTGTCCTACTTTCTCTATACTCATTTCAAAGCCAAAGGTGCCTGTTGTGTATATATACGCAACAGCTTATTTTGCTCTCATGTTCCTGAACTCGATTCTTCTGATTTTTCTACACTCTGGCGTAGGCTTTCCTGTCATTCTCTGACTAAATATATCTGTGCTGTTTGCTTATCCCCTAATTCTACTGACTATCAAAAATTCTTCGACTACCTTACTTCTACGATGGAACACATTCTATCCATTTCTCCTTTCTCTGAAATTTCCATTCTGGAGATTTCAATATTCACCACCATCTTTGGCTCTCCTCTCCTTTCACTGATCCACCTGGTGAACAAGCCTACATCTTTTCTATCCTTAACGACCTAGAGCAGCTTGTACAGCACCCTACCTGTATCCCAGACTGCCGTGGAGAGAGCTCCAACTTACTTGACCTCTTCCTTACACACTAATCCTTCTGCTTACACTGTTAATCACTTCTCTCCGTTGGGCTCCTCCGATCACAACCTTATCACCTTAACCTTTCCTATCACTCCGGTACGGCCTGTGGACCCTCCAGGGAAACGTCGCCTGTGGCATTTTGGACCTGTGGATTGGTAGGCCCTCAGGCAGTATTTCTTTGATTTTCCCTGGAATGATTATTTCTTCCATGGCCGGGAGCCATCTGAGTGTGCCTTGCGCATTACGGAAGTTATTCTCTCGGGCATGGAAGCATACATTCCTTTCTCATATCCTTTGACTAACACAAGAAAGCTTTGGTTTAATCACGCTTGTTCTAATGCTGTCCGCAACAAGGAGAGGGCCTACAAAAGGTACCGGAGCCAACCCACCCCTGAATCACATCATTACGTTTCTGCCCGGAATCGTGCTAAGTCTGTTCTTCGCTCTGCTAAAAATAATTTCATCCATACTAAATGTTGTCAACTCTCCAACTCGAATTATTCCCGCTCATTCTGGCACCTTTGCCAAAAACCTTTCAAACAACTTCACCTCATCATCCTTCCCTCCTCTTTTCTACTCTGATAGTTCTGTAGCTATTTCGTCTACTGATAAAGCAGATCTCTTCACACAGACTTTCTCCTCCAATTCCACCTTAGATGATTCCGGTGATGTTCCTCCATCACTTCTCACCTCTGACTTCCGCATGGCTGACATTAAAATTTCTACAGCTGATGCATTTTCTGCCATCACTGGCCTCAATACTAACAAGGCATATGAGTCTGATGAAGTCCCTCCTGTTGTTCTCAAGAACTGTGCTTCTGTGCTTACACCCTGCCTAGGCAAACTCTTTCGCCTTTGTCTGTCAACTTGTACCTTTCCTTCTTGCTGGAAGTTTGCTCTCATTCAGCCAGTCCCAAAGAAGGGTGAGCATTCCTAACCCTCCAACTATCGTCCAATTCCTTTGACGTCCTGTATTTCAAAAGTTTTCGAGTCAATTCTCAATAGAAAATTTTTTAAGCATCTTTCCTATCACAACCTTCTTTCTGATCGTCAGTACGGGTTCCGTCAGGGACGCTCCAATGGCGATCTTTTCACCTACCTTTCAGACTCCTGGTCATCCTCCTTTCGGGACTTTGGCGAAAGCATTGCCATTGCACTTGATATCTCAAAGGCTTTCGATCGAGTCTGGCATAAATCTTTAATTTCCAAACTGCCCTCTTATGGTTTCTATCCTTCTATCTGTGCCTTCATCGCTATCTTCCTTTCTGGTCATTCTATAGCCGCTGTTGTAGACGGCCATCGTTCTTCTCCTAGATCTATCAACAGTGGTCTTCCTCAGGGCTCTGTTCTATCACCAACTCTCTTCCTTTTATTCATCAATGACCTTCTAAGCTGTACATCTAACCCTATCCACTCATACGCTGATGACTCCACCCTTTACCTTTCCATTCGGTTCCCACAACGCCCATCTCAGCAGTTACTTCAACAAACAAGGGATGAGTCTATGGCACACCTAATGTCTGACTTGGCTCGTATCTCTGACTGGGGTAAAAATAATATGGTTGTCTTTAATGCATCTAAGACTCAGTTCTTACACCTATCAACCCGACAAAATCTTCCACAGGTATACCCACTAATGTTTAATAATATTCAGCTTAATCCTGCATCATCCTTGAACATGCTTGGGGTTTCATTTACTCGGGACTTATCTTGGAAAGATCATATTACATCTCGATGAAAATATGCCTCCAAGAGATTGGGTGCAATAAGCCGACTCCATTCCCCCTTTACCCCTGCACAATTGTTGATCTATACAGGGGTTTTATCCGCCCCTGTGTGGAGTACAACTATCATGTGTGGGGAGGCTCCCCGCATACAGCTGTTCCCAATTGGGTAGAGTCAAAGACTTTTCGTCTCATTAAATTTCATTCTCTTACTGACTCCCTTCAACCTCTGTCTCTTTGCCGCACTGTTGCATCTTTATCTCTTTTCTATCGCTACTTTAATGGTCACTGTTCCTCTGAACTGTCTGCATGCATTCCTCTAACTCTACGATGGAGCGTAGCTCCTGTCTGGCAGCAAACTCTCATCCCTTTTCTGTCCAACTCTCTAATGCAAGAGTTAACCGTTACTCCCAGTCCTTCATTTATGCAACAGGTCAACTCTGGAACTGTCTCCCTCTGTCTGTATTTCCTGCTGCCTATTATCTCCAGTCTTTCAAACGCAGTGTGTCCAGGCATCTTGAAAAGAATGGATCTTGAATTTGGCTCTCTCTTGTATTTTGTTTTTCTCTTCGGAGGGAACTCTTCTTGTGGGCTCATGGCCTTTGGTTCCTTCTTCCATGCATAAAAAAAAACACGTAGCGTGTAGGTCCTGTGTCACATAGAAAACGATGTTCGGCTTTGCCATTCATTGTACCAATGCTGTGGCGAGAGCCCAAAGACCACAGCAACGAGTGCTACATGTGTTTCACGAACATCAAAGGAATAACTATCAAGACACGAGCCACAGTGCAGTGCCCTAATATCGCTTCTGCAATCCGACCAATGCCACACAGTGCAGAACTACTGTACCGGTTCCAAACCCATCTGCTTAACACGAGCTAAGCAGCGAATCTGATTCCAGTCATATCTCCATGGATGATGACTTCCAGGACAACTCAGGACATAGTGGTACCAAACCATTCAACCAGGGAGCCCTTCATGATCTCATAAGGGACCTTGATTTGTCCAAAGAAAAGGCAGAGCTCCTGGGATCACGACTGAAGCAGCGTAACTTGCTGGAAGATGGAGTGCACATCACTATGGCATGTCATCAGCATAGACAACTGTCTGCTTTTTTCAAAATAGTAAACAACCTTTCCTGTTGCAATGACACGGTGTCTTTCTAGCGACAACTCTCTAAGTCTTTTCCATACAAGCCGGATGATTGGAGGCTGTTTATAGATTCAGGAAAAGACACTCTGAAAGCAGTCCTCCTACACAATGGGAATCAGCTTCCATCCATGCCAATAGCACACGCAGAGATGACCGAGAGCTCTGAAATAATGAAGATTGTGCATTTCGCAATCATGTCTGAGAAGCATTAGTGGAAAATCTGCAGGGACCTCAAAGTGATCAGTCTACTTCTGGGCCTTCAGAGCGGTTACACAAAGCTCATGTGCTTTCTCTGCTTGTGAAACAGTAGAGCTAATGCCGAACACTATGTAAAAAAAGAATTGCCGGCAAGACCAAAAAATGCAACCAGAAGGTTCAACTGTCATCACAAACCCCTTGTGGATAAAGAAAATATATTCTTGCCTCCAGTGCATCTCAAGCTGGGCTTGGCAAAAAATTTCGTTAAAGCCATGGATCAAATGGGTACTGGGTTTCAATACTTGCTATGAAGCTCGGTGGCGTGGTATCCGAAGCCAAGTTGAAAGCAGGGGTCTTGAATGGTCCTCAGATCCTTATGCTGGTTAATGATGGTGACTTCATCAAGGCATTAAACCCGCTGGAGAGGGACACATGGGAATGTGTCACAGAACTACCTTGGAAACCATAGTGCAGACAACTACGAAGAAATTGTGGCAGGCATGTTATGGACTTATCATTCTCTGGGCTCAAGGATGTCCTTGAAGATTCATTTCTTTCACTCCAACCTCGATTCCTTCTCAGATAACCTCGGAGACATCAGTGAAGAGCTCAGTGAAAGGTTTCACCAAGACATTGCTATAATGGAGAGCAGGTTTCAAGGCCGACTCAGTCCCAAAATGATGGGCGACTACTGCTTGATGCTACAATGTGAAGAGAGTCAGCTGAACAAGCGGAAAAGCAAAGTGCAGAAGTATTTTTAGTATTTGCATTGGATTTCCATATTTTTGTACCATAAATCGTCACAATATTATCTGTGCCTCAAATTATGTTACAAGGTTGAGACAAGTTACAGTATGCCACACTGAATATGTTTTCAGTCTGATATTCAAAAAACCTGGTCCAATACCGCAAAAGAATATCAGATTTGAAATCAGTGCAAATAAATTAGTCAGGGACACATATTCACGTATGAGAACCATTTTGGCTGTTGACCATTGGACATGGCCCTAACTGCACCATCCTACCAAACAATAACAATGCATGATATTTGGGCAGAAACTCTTTGAATGAAATCCAACGTAGCAGTCGTCTCTGAAGGATAGTGAATCCCATAGCAATGGTATGCAGCAAACAACATCCAGTGACCATTAGGGAATGCCCTGATGGAATCATTGATGACATAACCATCCAACGTCAGCATAAATTTCTGGTCAATAAGCATAGAATCACCTGCTAATCAAGAAATGTATCCCATCTTGTAATCGAGGTATGGAATGGAATTGGAGATGTGATAGAAAGTATGTTAAATAACATTAACTCTACTTCACCAGAGTTTTGATCAAACAAAATTCTATAATTTCTAGTTTTTTTTTTTTTTAAGGATATGTTTTAAGAAAATTATTTAGCTTAAAACTACCAAAAAAAAAATTTTAACGCCTTGTATTTCTAGCTCACCTGTGATTAGCCTTTAAAAATAGTGAGTGGGCCATCATAATTTTAAAACAAACCAAACAATGTTCATTTTCAATGCTGTAAAAGGTACTTACCGCAGGCAGTGAGGGATGATGTAGAGGGCAGCTTGGTGCTCTGATTCTGTACATCATACTCAGTAACAGTTGACTGAAAAATATGTATGTAAAGGCAAGTGTAAATGACTGTACATTTGTGTGCTGGGAGGGGTTTGCTGATAGCCAATACCCTCTTCAGGCACAAAATGATCCACAGGTATACATGGCGAGTGATGAGAAGGGTGGGTGGTGAACTGTATGAAGGGAAGGCAATGATTGATTATGTGTGTGTGTGGATGAAAGGATGCGAAGATGTATAATGGATGCAAGAGCTTATAGAGGTTGGGGGAGTGGACTTTCTGACCACTACTTGGTGGTGGCCAGAATCAAGATCCAAATAAGATGGAGAAATAGAAAAAGGGAAGGACGGGAAGAAGGAGTATTTGTAAGGAGAGTGGAAAGGTTACAAGAGGATGAGAAAAGGCAGAGTATAATAGAGAAGTGGAGGAACGATTGGGCAAATATAAATTGGAGCAGATCGGGGACGTGGAAGGTGTGTGCAGGATATTCACATAAGAAATATGTGCAGCATGTGATGTGGTGTGTGGGATGAAGAGAAGATGAAGGGGGGTGCAAGGAACAGCGTGGTAGAATGAAGAGGTGAAACAGGCTGTGGCACAAAAGATAAAAGCATACAGTGAATGGATGAGAAATAGGGACGTGGAAGAAGTTGAGAGGCGAAAGAGAGTGTTATATGTAGAAAGAAAGAGGTGAAAAGATTAGTAAGAGAGAGTAAGAAGAGACTGGATGAGGAATTTGGAAGGAATTTGAGTGTAAAGAGGAGGGACTGTAAGAAAATGTTCTGGAAAGAGGTGATAAGAGTAAGACAGGGTGGAAGTGAAGTTAGCAGGGAAGTGAAAGATGAAAATGGTAGATTACTAGTGAGGAAGGGAGAAAAAGTGAGCAGATGGAGAGAACATTTTAAGGAATTGTTTAACATAGAGGATGGAAGTAATGCAAGTATAAGTGGCTGGGGAATGGCTGGGAGAAGGAGGGAGGTGAGAAGACAGGAAGAAATCAGTAGGATAGAAGTTGTGGAAGCAATGAAGAAAGCTGAATTGGGGAAAGCCCCAGGAAATGATGGAGTGTGTGGTGAAATGATGAAACATGGGGGAGAGATAGTAGTAGAATGGATGTGGAAGATGTGCAGATTGGCCTGGGAGGAAGGTAGGGTCCCGGAGAATTAGAAGTCAGGTATAATTATTCCCTTGTACAAAGGAAAAGGGAAAAAAGAAGTGTGTGGCAATCATAGGGGTATTTGTCTTCTTAGTATAACAGGAAAAGTGTATGGTAGGATACTTATTGACAGAGATAGAGAAAGAACAGAGGAATTAGTTGGAGAAGAACATGGAGGCTTTAGGAAGGGAAGAGATTGTGTAGATCAGATATGCATTCTTAGATCTTTAGTGGAAAAGTTTCTAGAGAAGGGAAAGAAGTTGTATGCGGCTTTCATGGATTTGGAGAAAGCATATGACAGGGTGGATAGACAAGGATTGTGGAAAGTATTAAGATTACATGGAGCAGATGGGAAGTTGTTGAATGCTGTGAAGAGTATGTATGATGGTTTAAAGGCTGCAGTGCGTGTGGATGGTGAAGTGAGTGAATTTTTCTCTTTGAAGGTTGGGTTGAAACAGGGATGTGTCATGTCTCCTTGGTTGTTCAATCTGTACATGGATGGGGCAATAAAAGAGGTACAAGGTAGGGTAGTGGATGTTGGAGTGGCCCTGGTGAGAGAGGGCAGTGTTTGGAAACTCCCTGTACTGTTGTTTGCAGATGATACTGTGTTGTTGAGTGAAGACGAAGGGGAGCTGCAGGGCTTTTTGAATGAGTTTGGGGGAGTGTGTAAGTAACGGAATCTAAGGGTGAATGTAGGGAAGAGTAAAGTGATGGTCTTTGAGTGAGAAGTCAGTGAATGTACAGCGAGGATGGATGGTGAGGAATTGGAAAATGTGAGTACGTTTAAGTACTTGGGTAGTGTGATGAGTAAGGATGGAGGTTTGGAGGGTGAAGTGCTTGAAAGGGTACAGCATGGATGAAAGGTTGCTGGTTCTTTGAAAGCAGTGATAAGAAGCAGGGAAGTGAGCATGGAAGTGAAAAAGTTACTACATGACAGTATTGTGATACGAACTATAACGTATGGAAGTGAAGCTTGGACGTTCCTGGAAGGACACAAGTCAAGAGTGAGAGCAGTGGAAATGAGTTATTTAAGAGGAGCCTCTAGAGTCACATGGAGAGACAGGCTGACAAATGAGGATATAAAGGAGCGTTGTGGTGTGGATGTGGATGTGATAGGAAGCGTTAGGAGGAATACACTGAGGTGGTTTGGCCATGTGGAGAGGATGGAGGGTGAAAGACTGACGAAGAGAGTGTATGTGAGTGAGGTGGATGGGGGAAGAGGAAGGGGGAGGTCGAGGATGAGATGGAGGGATGGGGTGGAGAGGTATATGAGAGAGGGGGGTGTGAGTTGCGAGCAGGGCAGTGAAATATCGGGAAACAGGGCGACGTGGAGGCGATTTTTTTTGTGGCCACCCCAAACGGGATTGAGGCGTCTGACAATAGATAGATAGATAGAATAGTAAATGACTGATAAGTGGAAATATTAGCCTTTGAATCTCCTATTCCAGCATTCCATGATGTACAGGGTGTCACAGAAGTTTGGTTACAAACTACAGATGTACCTAGTCTATCAGAGAAATAATGTATTTGTTATGGGAACTGCTTAATTTTGTAACTGACGCTGCAAATAAGAACTCTGGACATCTCCAAAACTATTGGAAATGTACATATATACGTGAGCCAACGCCATCACTGATTTCTCATGAAATCAATGTGCAGCTAACTTACCTAAAGTTGAAGAGCTTTCCAGACCTCATTGAAAAACGTTATAATGGCTGGCATCTCCGGTTGATCACTTCCCAATTCTTCTTTGCAGATCCTCAGTTTGGCACTGAGGCCTACAATGTCGTTTATCTTCGAAGCATCAAGATAGGGAAGGAAATCCTAGATGTAATTTTACTTTTTTTCCCTAACAATTGTCCAGTACACTCCGAGGCCTGCATCCCGCAAGTTTGTCAAAATGCTGGGCAATGCCTTCCTCGTCAAATACGGGTATGTATGGCCACTCATCTTGCAACACTGTAATTGAGAGACCTTTTTCAACTCTGTCCTTTCTCTGTAGAATATAGCAGAGGGACTGGTCTCTGCTGATACTATCCTCCAGCCCTGGCCGCAGCTGGCAAGGGCTTGCAGAGTTTCTTAGCATTAAGTATTTCTTGTGTCTAACCATTGAGGAAATCCTTTGGCCAGCAATTAATGCATCGGTACGTGGTGGCACTTCATTTCCTCTCTGGTTGTATGGCTGAGTTATAGGTTTCTTCGGAAACCCTCCTGGTTCGTTTCACACCACTCAAGTCAGAAATGGGTCTTAGATTATTTTCAACCCTGTTGACCAACGACATCACTTACATCTTTGAAAGAGTTAGGGTATTTGGAAATAAATATGATGGGCAATGTTGTCAAAGTCTGGCAACTTCACAATCTTCATAATGCCATCCACCACGACCAGAACCATTTCTCGGTGCAGTGCAGGATGTGGCCTTTCCTCCTCTCGGCGTGCCTTCTTACGAATCTGTGACATCGTCTCCAATGGTATTTGATATTCACGGGACCAGTTTGGACAGGTGTTTGGCGAGAGTATGACTAGACTGGAACTGCTGCTGCTGCAACCAAACGTTGGTGACAGAGGAGTAGTTGGGTTGCTTGTAGGAGTAACTTGAGATTCAGTTGTATTCCCTGAATGCAAAAAAAAAAAAATAAATAAATAATAATAATAATAATAATAATAACAACAATAACTTCAGTGCAATTCAGTGGGGAGTTAATAAGAGGGAAATTTAAAAAAAAAACAGTTATCAAATCATTTATTAACTTGACACAGAGAGTGAAAAGCGTTAACCTTTAACATGCAGAATTCATGTGACAAATTCTTTAGTCTAGGATGAATTAATTTGTGAAGAAAACTGCCAAAACTGAGTACATGTACATGGCAGCAAATTAGGCCACCTATTACCTACAATATACTGGTATACTGTGTATTGACACAGATTATTAATGGTGCATTCTATTCAGACTTTGACCTACCTTCCAAGGTCAAATTTATCTATTTGGCAATGTAAATTTTGTTATGGACCTACTGGAATTTCTCTGGATGTGGAGGTATGAAAGCATTCAGCTGAAAGTAAATCATAATTTATTATCCGTGTAACAGCAAATGCAGAATGTGCATACCGTCATTGACATCAGTGATCAATGAAATGAGGTCCTGCACGTAAGGAGGGGGAAACACGCCACTAGGCCAAACACGGTTTTATGTTGGATACCACTTTTCACTCGTCCTCTACACGTCTGTACTGGATACTGTATATCTTCCTTCCTAGACTGAAAGTAAGGTTCCAAGTTTCCCCCCCAAAACACTGGGAGTTCGCTTTCTGGATGGGAGGACAGACCGAGTGGTGTTCACACATAAGAGGGGGGAAACATCCCATCACTGAATGAGGAGGCGCATGACCAGTCATCGCCGTCGCTACTAGCTGCCACCCCTACTCTCGATCAATCCCAGCCCCGTCTTCTTACCAGTCACAGCCAGTCAGTCTCCTTGCCATTGTTTCTCTCTCTCTCTCTCTCTCTCTCTCTCTCTCTCTCTCTCTCTCTCTCTCTTGATGCATGACAAGGTAATTCCATGTTTTTCTTTCATTTGCTCTGGATTATTTTTTTACTTACAGTGGTGTCTTTACTTAGAAACAATAGTACAATGACTAGCCGTCAGTCTGGCAAAGATAATAGTAAGCCAGGGCCCTTTAGTATGGGTGTGAGGGTGTTTTACCGTACATGTCCTAGTGATGATAGTTACAACGCGGGCAGCAATGATGTGGGTAGTGGTATCGATGTTACCCTAATGCTGTTATGCGTGCTCTTATTAGCGATGATAGTGCGTATGGTGATGATAAGGAATGTATAACTGTAGACAGTGGTACTGCAGGTAGCGTACCACCAACTGGTGATGGACAGAGTGCTGGTGTAAGTGGCAGTGAAGCAGGCGCAGCAGGTAGTCAGGCTACACAACGTGGTCTCATTGGCAAGAATGTGGTGGCGTGTGCTGGTGTTGACGACCAAGGTTCAGCTGAGGGTGAAGGTCATGTTCGCCACCCTCATGACCGAGTAGTGAATCTTGAGAAGACAGGAAGGGTGAGGAAGCGTCGTTTTTACCAGTGGAAGCAACAAATAGTCAAGGAAACGCATAAATTGGGGCAAGAGTACGTGAGTTATACCACGAGTAGTAGTAATTTTTGCTTTTGATTAGTGTGTGTGAATAGCCATAACAATAACACTGGGGAGAGGGGACGGGGGTGCTACATGGATAACCACTGTTATGTTTGTGCAATACAGTATCATCATTACTCGTACTATTACTGTTCATAACAATGAAAAACTTGTATACCTAGTGACCAAAAAAATAATAATAAATAAATAAAAGAAAAGAAAAGAAAAGAAATCATCGTGTTGGAACGAGTAACGAACGGTACATGTGAGGAATGTGCATGAGTACAATGGTTATGAGGGATGGGCTATTGTGTTCTTCTTGTTGTGCAAGATTTTAATGTGTGTAAAAACCATTTTCGGCCAGGAAACGCCGTCAGTGGTTGGTTTAAGTGAAATAACCATAACTGCGTGACGTTCTTCTTTGTTTATACCGTGAATCGTGGGTATACTCATGGGCAAAAGTACTAAGCTTCATACATAATCGGAATTTACACATGGAGAGGTACAATTCTGTATATATATATATATATATATATATATATATATATATATATATATATATATATATATATATATATATATATATATATATATATTGTTACGGAACAGAGAAAGATAAGGTACACTTTCAGTGAGAATACTAAAAATCACTACTGTCACGTAAAGTTCCAGGTTCAAAACAAAAGAGTTAGGTAAAATTACAAGTTAAAGTTTAATGCTCAAACTAACAACAAAACATTCAGGACTCATAAGAATAATGTAAAGCCAAAAAACAGGTTAAATATATGGTTAACTCCAATAGCCTCTATTAACACAAAATTAGCATGAGTAAATTTATCTAAGTCAGCCCTGTTAAAATGAGATACCAGATAATACTCAGTGAATATCAGATATATTATTACAGATACAAAATATTATTGATGATGGCTGACAAAAAGAACCCTACACAAATCACAAAAACCCCACAAGGCCTAAGAATTAACCTTATGCTACACAGTACAAGAAAAAATGCAACAACAGTTATATTCAAATTACACAGCTGCTAGATGGTTGGAGACTTCCTGAGCACTCACAATAATAATAACTGTACAGGGGAGGACAGAGATGTGAGCAAAATGAGGAGTAGATCTAAGTGGCAATAATGTAGAGACTGAGCTCATTATATAGGGGCCAGCAGAGCTTGATACATCTTGTAAGAAGGACGCGCAAATGAAGCCATAGGGGACAAAGAGTTGACAATCCTGCTCTGAACAACAGAAAGAACGACTTACTCTACTATAACGGTAGAAGGGTGGATTGAGGTAGAACACGCTCGTGATCAAACATGCAGCATGCTGTACGTTAGAATTACACAAAGGATGATGAAATCATAGGCTATGTAACACCTCCCCAAAAAGGAAAAGAAATTTACAAAGGAAATTTCTTATTACTCTAAAACAATCTGTCTAAAGTCTAGATAAGCAATCTGCAATGACATTTTCTTTCCCCTTGACATGTTGTATGTCTAATGAATACTCCTGAAGACGTAAACTCCATCTTGTCAATCTCTGATTTTTATCTTTAAACTTACTAAGGAATTTCAGTGAGTTATGATCGGTATAAATGACTATGGGGTCAAAACCAGGACACAAATAAAATGAAAAATGCTGTTAACCCAAAATCAAGGCCAAAAGCTCTTTCTCAATAGTTGAGTAGTTCTTTTGAGGTGGAGTGAACTTCTTACTGTAATAAGATACAGGGTGTTCAATCCCCTGATCATCCTCTTGCAGCAAAACAGCCCCAGCTCCTGTATCACTTTCATCAACAGCCATCTTAAAAGGCTTAACAAAATTTGGAGTAGCGAGCACTGGCTGATTTAATAGAATAGCTTTAAGTTTGTTGAAAGAGGATTCACAGTTATCGGTCCAGACAAATTTAACTCCCTTTTTCAGTAGGTCTGTAAGTGGTGATACAAGAATTGAAAAGTTAAGAACAAATCTCCTGTAATAACCTACCATTCCCAAAAATCTTTGTAGCTCTTTCCTACTTTTAGGTCTGGGAAGATCACTTATAACTTGAACCTTAGCTCCTGGTGGTGCAACATGTCCATCACCAATTACATACCCAAGGTACTGAACTTTAGCTTGACCAAACTCACACTTTGATAAATTAGCTACAAGATTAGCCTGAACTAAACGCTCAAGAAATTTACTGACATGGCATAGGTGATCTTTCCAGTTGTCACTGAAGATTAATACATCATCAATATAAACAACACACCCTGCCAAACCCTCTGTTACAACATTCATGAGCTTCTGAAAAGTGGCTGGTGCATTCTTCATACCATATGGCATTACGGAACATGCAAAAGTCTTTCCTAGTGTTACAAAACTTGAGATATCCCTAGCACGTTCAGTCATAGGTACTTGCCAGTATCCCTTTAACAAATCAAACTTACTTATGTACCTAGCCTTTCCGATCTTGTCTATGCAATCTTCCACACGAGGGAGAGGGTAAGTGTCTGTTTTGGTTATCTGATTAACACGTCTGTAGTCGATGCAAAGCCGCTGTGACCCACCTGGCTTAGGGACTAGAGTGACTGGAGAACTCCACTCGCTCTGACAGGGCTCAGTCATCTTGTGGTCCAACAGGTAGCCAAGCTCCTACTGGATGAGAGGAACTTTCACTGGGTTCACACGGTAAGGAGGCAGTTTAATTGGCTTTGCGTCTCCAACATCGACATCATGCATCAACACAGTGGTTCTTCCTGGAGTGGCATGGAACACTTGCGGGTACTCCTGCAGTAATGCCGAAAACTCCTGCCTTTCCTCGGGAGCTAGATGAGAAAGCTTAGTCTGGAGATCATTCATGATATCAGGATTCTTCCCCAAACTATCACTCAGGCTCATACTGCATGGGAGAGCTTCACTTGCAGACTCGGGTGGAAAAGCTACAGTGCAGACTGGATTATTTTCGTCCCGCCTGTGATATAACTTTAGCATGTTGATGTGACATAGTTGCTTGTTCTTTCTATTCTCTGGTGTGGCGATGACATAGTTGACAACACTGAGTTTCTTCTCCACGAAATAAGGACCACTAAACTTGGCTTGAAGAGGTTGCCCGTGCACTGGGAGCAGAATCAAAACCTAATCTGGCTGAAAGTGACGTAACCTGGACTTCTTATCATACCAAGTCTTCATCTTCTCCTGAGCAGCTCCTAAATTCTCTCTCACCAGCTGTAAAGCAGTGGACAGCCGTTCTTTGAACTTCATCACATACTCCAGCAGGTTGACGTCATCTTCCTCCGACAGCCAGCATTCCTTGAGTAGCTTAAGGGGTCCTCTTACTTCATGGCGAAACAGTAGTTCAAAAGGTGAGAAGCCCAGCGATTCATTTGGAGATTCTCTTGCGGCAAATACGACAAATGGAAGACCTTTATCCCAGTCTTTCTGATGTTCCAAACAGTATTTCTTGAGCATTGATTTGAGTGTTTGATGATATCTCTCCAAAGCGCCTTGAGTCTCGGGATGATAAGCTGAAGACGTGATCTGGGTGATGCCCAACTCTTTCAGGGACTGCTTGAAAACATTTCACATGAAATTACTTCCCCGGTCGGACTGTACCTCCTTGGGCAGACCAAACTTTGTGAAGAACCCTAGCATTTCCTTAACCACGTTCTTTGCTGAGATATTTCTAAGTGGAATGGCTTCAGGATAACGAGTAGCCATATCAATCAGGGTCAACACATAAGAAAATCCTGAAGAAGTCTTAGGAAGAGGGCCCACAATATCCACCAACACACGGGTGAAAGGCGCCTCAAAAGGAGGAATGGGAACTAGAGGTGCAACCTTTTTGATCTGATTACACTTCCCCACAACTTGACAGGTGTGACAAGACTTACAATACCAGGAAACATCCCTGAAGATACCTGGCCAGTAGAAGTGTTTCAGAATGCGTGCCACAGTCTTCCTCACTCCAAGGTGTCCTGCCAAACTGGAATCATGAGCCACTCTAATGATATCCTGCCTACAAACACGAGGGATGACAACTTGATGTACAACCTCCCATTCACAGTCGGCTGATGCTGTTGGGGATCTCCACTTCCTCATAAGTACTCCTGACTTTATATAATAACAGGTAGAAGCACCAGCTGACTCTTCCTCACTGCAAGCAGAGTTAGCTAGACCTTTCAATTCAGGGTCAGCAACCTGCAACTCAACCAACTCTTGACGAGACAAATTATCAACACTACGGGGTACTGCCTGATCTGGTGAGTGGTCCAAATTAGCAAGAAAAGTGTCAGCTAGGATAACATCATCATCATCATTATCCTCTAAATCACCAGTAACTTTAGACTTAGCCCTAGTGACAGCACATGCAGGGAGCACATCAGGGACATCACAGTCCTGGGACGCAGCCACTGGATCACTAGACAACTGAGGAGCTGGACACACTTGACGTCCACCAATATCATTTCCAAGTAAGAAAGTTATACCTGACATTGGGAGTGTCTCAACCAACCCAACCATAACGGAACCATTAGCAAAACCAGACTCTAAATTCACTCTGCACACAGGGACAGAGAAGTAATTATTCCCTACACCTTGTAAGATTAAAGTTTCATCAGAGGAATTAACATTAGAGCCTAGAACACTGGTCAGCATAAGGGATTGGCAAGCACCTGTATCACGATATATTTTAACTGATTTCCTGTCATTATTGTCCAGAGGACTGACAAAACCATCAGACAGGAAATTAGCACATGAACTTTTGAGAGTGTCACCCACGTTACTGCTCAAAAGAGGAGCTCCATCATGAGAATTTAAGTTACCCCTCAAAGCAGGTTCAGTTAACTCGGTTAAAGAATTTTGGGAACTCTCAAGGGTGGACACTAGACCAACTGACTGAATATTTAAAGACTCCTTTTTGTTCACATCACGCTGTCTCCTGAAACATTTCTCCGTAGTATGACCAAGCTTACTACAATAAGTACATTTACTTTTCTGAAATCTAGAGGTGAAGCTGGTATTTACTTCCTGAGAAACATCATCTTTATTCTCTCTCCTGTTACCTGTACTCTGAGTACAGGCAACGTACTTACTCTCAGCTTTCCCTTTTTCTTTAGAATATCTCTTGTGAGTGAGAACATATTCATCAGCTAAAATCGCAGCATCAGACAAATTATCTATTCTTTTCTCATCAAGATATAGGCTTACATCTTTATTAACACACCTCTTGAAGTCCTCCAGCAAAATCATCTGCTTATATTTACCAAAATCAGAATCCACATCCTTAGAATTTAACCACTGCTCTAACAGATCTTTGATTTTTGCATACTCAACATCGGATTGCTTATCTTGCTTGTAAGTTGTCCTAAATTTTACTCTATAGGCTTCAGGAACAAGCTTATAGGCCTTAAGAATGAAGCTCTTAACTACATCATAATTATCAGATTGATCCTGAGGCAAAGATGCATAAGTTACTTGAGCTTTACCGGTGAGAACAGTTTGAAGGAGTACTGGCCAATACTTTTGGGGCCAATTAAAACCTGTAGCTACCCTCTCAAACAACTGAAAATACTTTGTTAAATCAGATTCATTAAAAGGAGGGACAAGTTTAACATTTTTAGCCACATCAAAATCATCAGAGCTAGATGATCCAGTTCCACCTTGTTTCATGCGATACTCATGGTCTGCCTGAATCCTAGCAATTTCAACTTGTGCCTCAGCCTCCTTAGAACGGGCCTGAAATTCAGCCTCCTTAGCACGAGACTCCGCCTCCTTAGCCTGAGCCTCCTGCAGGGCTAGCTGTAACTTAGCTAATTCAATCTGCATTTGCTCATTTGGAGGAGTTACATTAAACAAGCTTTCATTAATCATGTCAACAATTTAATCTTTAGAATGATGAGAGCGAACAGCAATTCCCAATTGTTGAGCAACAAGCTTAAGTTCATTGTTTGTTCTGTTTTCTAAATCACACACTGTTTGCACATTTGACAAAAAATCTTTGGCTTCATCAAGCGTAGTAATAGTAGACATCATGAATAAATCACAGTCACAAAATATCAAGCAATATCCTTATGATAATATCCTGAATATCCTGATAAGAGGTCGCCAAATTTATGTTACGGAACAGAGAAAAATAAGGTACATTTTCAGTGAGAATAATAAAAATCACTACTGTCCCGTAAAGTTCCAGGTTCAAAACAAAAGAGTTAGGTAAAATTACAAGTTAAAGTTTAATGCTCAAACTAACAACAAAACATTCAGGACTCATAAGGATAATGTAATGGCAAAAAACAGGTTAAATATATGGTTAACTGCAATAGCCTCTATTAACACAAAATAAGCATGGGTAAATTTATCTAAGTCAGCCCTGTTAAAATGAGATACCAGATAATACTCAGTGAATGCCAGATATATTATTACAGATACAAAATATTATTAATGATGGCTGACAAAAAGAACCCTACACAAATCACAAAAACCCCACTATGCCTAAGAATTAACCTTATGCTACACAGCACAAGAAAAAATGCAACAACAGTTATACTCAAATTACACAGCTGCTAGATGGTTGGAGACTTCCTGAGCACTCACAATAATAATAACTGTACAGGGGAGGACAGAGATGTGAGCAAAATGAGGAGTAGATCTAAGTGGCAATAATGTAGAGACTGAGCTCATTATATAGGGGCCAGCAGAGCTTGATACAACTTGTAAGAAGGACGCGCAAATGAAGCCATAGGGGACAAAGAGTTGACAATCCTGCTCTGAACAACAGAAAGAACGACTTACTCTACTATAACGGTAGAAGGGTGGACTGAGGAAGAACACGCTCGTGATCAAACATGCAGCATGCTGTACGTTAGAATTACACAAAGGATGATGAAATCATAGGCTATGCAACAATGTATATATATATATATATATATATATATATATATATATATATATATATATATATATATATATATATATATATATATTAGTATATTTAGGCAGAATGTTTTCTTTTATACAAAAATCATTAAAGACCAAGGCGTAGCCATTGTTCACTATTTTTCTGTTGATCTTTTCGAGTTTTCTTACACATTGTTTTACACTATGATTCAGGTTGTAGATAATATGTCCAAGATCCATGTCGTAACTATATTTTATTAATTATTTATTTTCATTTTTCGTAGGACGTTTCGTGTATCCTTACAAATCATCTGCGACTGTAATATAGATACAATACACTATAAAACATGACATATACAACATAAACCTATACAATATATATACTGAAATGTACAACAACGACTAATAAAAGTGTAGAGTTACAAGAGTAACTCAGTGAATGCCAGATATATTATTACAGATACAAAATATTATTAATGATGGCTGAAAAAAAAAACCCTACACAAATCACAAAAACCCCACTAGGCCTATATTTAACCTGTTTTTTGCCATTACATTATCCTTATGAGTCCTGAATGTTTTGTTGTTAGTTTGAGCATTAAACTTTAACTTGTAACTCTACACTTTTATTAGTCGTTGTTGTACATTTCAGTATATATATTGTATAGGTTTATGTTGTATATGTCATGTTTTATAGTGTATTGTATCTATATTACAGTCGCTGATGATGTGTAAGGATACACGAAACGTCCTAGGAAAAATGAAAATAAATAATTAATAAATTATAGTTACGACATGGATCTTGGACATATTATCTACAACCTGAATCATAGTGTAAAACAATGTGTAAGAAAACTCGAAAAGATCAACAGAAAAATAGTGAACAATGGCTACGCCTTGGTCTTTAATGATTTTATATATATATATATATATATATATATATATATATATATATATATATATATATATATATATATATATATATATATAAGGTCTTTGAGAGAGGTGAAGTCAGTGAATGTACAGCGAGGTTGGATGGTGAGGAATTGGAAAATGTGAGTACGTTTAAGTACTTAGGTAGTGTGATGAGTAAGGATGGAGGTTTGGAGGGTGAAGTGCTTGAAAGGGTACAGCAGGGAAGAAAGGCTGCTGGTTCTTTGAAAGCAGTGATAAGAAACAGGGAGGTGAGCATGGAAGTGAAAAAGTTACTACATGACAGTATTCTGATACCAACTCTAACGTATGGAAGTGAAGCTTGGACGTTGTTAGAAGGACACAAGTCAAGAGTGAGAACAGTGGAAATGAGTTATTTAAGAGAAGCCTGTGGAGTCACATGGAGAGACAGGCTGACGAATAAGGATATAAAGGAGCGTTGTGGTGTGGATGTGGATGTGATAGGAAGCGTTATGAGGAACTCACTGAGGTGGTTTGGCCATGTGGAGAGGATGGAGGGTGAAAGACTGACGAAGAGAGTGTATGTGAATGAGGTGGATGGGGGAAGAGGGAGGAGGAGGCCGAGGATGAGATGGAGGGATGGGGTGGAGAGGTATATGAGATAGGGGGATGTGAGTTGGGAGCAGGGCAGTGAAATGGCGGGGGACAGGGCGACGTGGACCCGATTTATTTGTGGCCACCCCAAACGGGATTCGGGCGTCTGGCAATAGATAGATAGGTAGATAGATTTATTTATTTATTTCATATGTGCTTTACTATTCAAACCATCATATTAATGTAAAATGATCTGTGTTCATATCCATGTACCTAAGAGCATATAGAATTTCAGACCAAGAATTTTTAGATGATGAACTAAAAATGATTCAGAGTATTGGAAAGAAGCTAAAATATCCACAAAGCATACTAACTCAGTGACACAATACAGCCAAGAAACGATTCCTTGAAGGGAAAACTAATAAGCCAGATCGCCAGAACATTCAAAGAACCCTTGACCTCCCCTTCCATGAAAATTTTCTTGATGTTCACATACTGAGGAAACTTAATGTACAAGTAGTATTCAAATATGAGAACATCATAAAAAAAAAACTTATCAAGAACAGCCCTTTCAGTAATTCAGGCGTTGTTTACTAAATCCCGTGTAAAAGCTGTAACAAATTTTACATAGGACAATCTGGAAAAGATTTGGAAACTAGAATCTCACAACATAAATACAGTGTAAGGACAGGCCAACAGAGTAGTGATTTATTTCAGCACAAAGCATCCAGTGATCACCATATTGACTGGACAGGCTCCAATATTCTAGCAAGATCAAAAAGCTTAGATGAGAGAAATGTAAGAGAATCTTGTCTAATTTCTGGCACATATGAAAGAATATAAACATGAACTATGGTCATTTTAAGTGTGATAAATTGTTAACTGAATTAATTTTAAAGCAGTATCCCCCAGACTAACAACTGATTGTTCCCTGTCATTATGTCTGTCAACAATAAAATTATTCTACTACATTTCATTCTCCCATTTCGGAAGTAGGCCTACGTAAATATTATGCTTCCCAAACATACCACCAAACTAGGCACTGTTCTTTATGTGTTTCACTTGCTAATTCCTTGTTCCCCTCCTCTCTCTCTCTCTCTCTCTCTCTCTCTCTCTCTCTCTCTCTCTCTCTCTCTCTCTCTCTCATTTCCCCTCCTTGCCTCTTAGTTTACGTCCTTCTACCTCGCAGTCTACCTTCACATTACCTGACACGATTAAATTTATTCCTTATTTCCTTAACCCTTAGACGATGGGGATTTTCTTGAGATGCCTCTGACCGTCTGGATCAATTGAAACCGTTATTTATGGCTTGGTGGACTTTATCACACCATTAGTCGTTGGACATCACTAGTGCTTCCGGCGCACACGAAAAATCGTCTAGAATTTGTCAGGAAAAATATAAAAGATGTCAGTCGTTTTCTAAGGACTAACCTTGGATTACATCCTTCTTATTGATACGTAGCTCATACATAATAATAATAACAAAAATAATAATAATAATAATAATAATAATAATAATAATAACGAAACACCCGATATGTGGCATCTACCATCGCCAAAGGTTTTCTCTCTCCCCTGTCTTCTCGTTACCTTCCTCCCCCACCCCCTCTCCATCTCCTCCCTTGTCCTTTAATCTGGTGGACGAACGCTGCGCCCTCTATGGCCTATGTTTGGAATCATACGCCTGGTTG
Organism: Coenobita brevimanus; assembly: GCF_032717465.1. Classification (NCBI taxonomy): domain Eukaryota; kingdom Metazoa; phylum Arthropoda; class Malacostraca; order Decapoda; family Coenobitidae; genus Coenobita; species Coenobita brevimanus. The sequence goes on along the minus strand of NC_136997.1, from coordinate 37,103,296 downwards.
GGACTGTCGACAAACTTTTGCTCGTGGGTGTACAGTGAGCAACAGTAGTCGTGTCGCGGTTTTGTCCGAAGATTAAATGTAACTCGTGATACATTATGAACCGTCCGTATGACAGACGGCGGAATGTACCAGACGCTTAGCCCGTTAGCTTATGTTTTCACCAAATTTCACGACGCGATTATTGTTGCTTACTGTACTATTGCGGCCAGGAGTTCTTAGCCACTGTCGTCCAGCCAACCCGTGCATGTGGCAGCGTCAGCGTCGCTTTCACGAGCACAAAAGTTGCCTTCGATGCATTTCTGTCGAAAAATATCCCTTCAGCTTTGGGCTTGTACTAATGGATAAAACAATAGTAATATTTACTTTGAAAGTTTGACTCTGGTAACACGAATATGCCATATTGATTATTTAATAACTTGTTTCTCGCATAGAGCCAAGCAAGTGACAAATATGTATATTTGGTTCCTGTCCACGACTTCCTGTAGGTTTGAACCAGCGAACACAGAGTGAAGAAGTTCGAAGCATTCATTTGTTACCAGGAGAGAGAGCGAGAGAGAGAGAGAGAGAGAGAGAGAGAGAGAGAGCGTGTATGGTGGGCGCCTGTGAATTTTGGAATAATGAGGTGGAGGCAGACTGGCGCAGTGAAATGCAAGGGATGAGAAACCCTGGATTCCTGTGATCCATTGAAAACAGGCCACAGTGTGAATATTTATTCCATCAGTCACTAGAACTTGCCTTGCTTTCTTTTATTTATTTATTTATTTTTTTTTAGAATTGCTTTCGTTGGAATAATGAACTAGGAGATAAATGCTGTTGATTTTGCAAAATCTGTGTTTAAGAAAGTAATTTGCCTCTCTGTCCAGAGAGAGATGTCCAGTTAATGAGAAAAATACTCATGAGTTTGCCAAAAATCTCCAGGTGCCAACCACCAGAGAGAGAAAAAAAGCAAACATAAGGCATTTAACAGAAGTTACGCGGCCTGCCAATTATTTGACAAAGTCAACTGGCGTTAGCCAGAATAAAACCCATCTTTCATTTTGTTCGACGAGACGTTATCCTGGGATAAACTCCTTCGTCATCAGCCAAAGGAAAAATTTCCTGTTTAGTTCGAGCACCTTATTTACTCATATCGCATAAAATCATGTGCATGTAGCCGGCATGAAGCTCCTTATCTACGGCCTGGCAAACTCCCTGTAAAGAGTACCCGGTACTATTTGCTACCGACAGACTGAGTTAAGTGGTGAGACTCATCTTTCGTGTAAGGAAATCCACCCCGCCTCTGTGTGTGTGTGTGTGTGTGTGTGTGTGTGTGTGTGTGTGTTGAATTGAGAGTCATCTGACTTGTGGAGCATGGTATGCTGGTTGGTAGGTTGGTGACTGGGTGGTTGGATTGGTTAGTGTACAGTAGGCTGGTGGTTTCACAGGCGGGTTAGGTGGAGTGAGTGGGCGAGAGGGAGGGAAAGGGTTATTGGGCTGGTTAAGTGGGGTGGAGTAGGGTTCGTGCATTGTTTAAGTGGGGTGGGTGGTGGGGCTACCTGTAGGACAAGGCAAGAGACGGGTTTGTGTCGTCCTACTTTTGAGACATACTGTATTGAGTAAGGTTGTGGGTATGTGCGTTGATGGGTGGGTGTGTAGGTGGATGGACGGATTGTGGGAAAACAGGCCACTGGGATTAGGTGAATTGAGTTAATGTCCGAGTTGGGAAAATCGGTACACAGGGGATATTATTCTGGAATCATGCTGAAGTAGGTATATATATCCAGTGAGTTACAACAGGTCCATCGTGCAATACGTCTGTTGGTTAGGAGGTCTGTGTTTCAACTGCACGCATCAGTGGGTGATATAACCACGTCAGATAACAGGTTTATGGGGAAAATAGGTTCATTATGAAAAATACATCCATGGGTATGCGACCATGTAGGAAACCTGCATCCATGGAGAGATTGAAGGTCGACGGAGAAGTTGGTCCTATGGGAAAAAATACATCAATGGGGAAAATTAGTTCATGGGAAAATAGGTTACGTAGAAAAGTAGGCGTCTTTGAAAAAAAAAAAAAATCCTAAGGAAAATAGGTCCATGGGGGATTGTGCTCCGAGTGGTGAAAATGTCCATTGATAAAAATATTTATGGAGTGAAAATAGGTCCATAGGGGCATACACGTACTGTAAACAAACATGGAAATATTTACAATAAATGGGACCTAACATACCCAATTTTTAACAGCGACCGTTGCCTGGAATTAGGCTTACCACTGCACACCTTGGACCAAACAACCATTTGCCAGACCCTACTACCACTTCGTCATCCAGTTATTATATTTCGTAATTTACTTTCATTTAGTCATTTTGGCATAGAAAGCCAACCGGAAAGAAAGGAAAAATCCCTGTTTAACTGTGCTGAGCACCGCATTTCTCCACCTCATTTCTATAAAATTCACGGGCACCCGCTACTCTCTCTCTCTCTCTCTCTCTCTCTCTCTCTCTCTCTCTCTCTCTCTCTCTCTCTCTCCTGGTAACAAATGAATGCTTCGAACTTGTTCACTCTGTGTTCGCTGGTTCAAACCTACAGGAAGTCGTGGACAGGAACCAAATATACATATTTGTCACTTGCTTGGCTCTATACGAGAAACAAGTTATTAAATAATCAATATGGCATATTCGTGTTACCAGAGTCAAACTTTCAAAGTAAATATTACTATTGTTTTATCCATTAGTACAAGCCCAAAGCTGAAGGAATATTTTTCGACAGAAATGCATCGAAGGCAACTTCTGTGTTCATGAAAGCGACGCTGCCACATACACGGCTTGGTTGGACGAGGGTGGCTAAGAACTCCTGGCCGCAATAGTACTATTGCGGACAGGAGTTCTTAACCACCCTCGTCCAGCCAATCTGTGTATGTGACAGCGTCGCATTCACGAGCACAGAAGTTGCCTTCGAGGCATTTCTGTCGAAAAATATTCCTTCAGCTTTGGACTTGTACTAATGGATAAAGCAATAGTAATATTTACTTTGAAGGTTTGACTCTGATAACACGAATATATAATACTGATTATTTAATAACTTGTTTCTCATATAGAGCCAAGCAAGTGATAAATATGTATACTTGGTTCCACTCCACGACTTCCTGTAGGTTTGAACCAGCGAACACAGAGTGAACAAGTTCGAAGTATTCATTTGTTAACAGGAGAGAGAGAGAGAGAGAGAGAGAGAGAGAGAGAGAGAGAGAGAGAGCGTGTATGGTGGGTGTCTGTGAATTTTGGAATAATGAGGTGGAGGCAGACTGGCGCAGTGAAATGCAAGGGATGAGAAACCCTGGATTCCTGTGATCCATTGAAAACAGGCCACAGTGTGAATATTTATTCCATCAGTCACTAGAACTTGCCTTGCTTTCTTTTATTTATTTATTTATTTTTTTTTAGAATTGCTTTCGTTGGAATAATGAACTAGGAGATAAATGCTGTTGATTTTGCAAAATCTGTGTTTAAGAAAGTAATTTGCCTCTCTGTCCAGAGAGAGATGTCCAGTTAATGAGAAAAATACTCATGAGTTTGCCAAAAATCTCCAGGTGCCAACCACCAGAGAGAGAAAAAAAGCAAACATAAGGCATTTAACAGAAGTTACGCGGCCTGCCAATTATTTGACAAAGTCAACTGGCGTTAGCCAGAATAAAACCCATCTTTCATTTTGTTCGACGAGACGTTATCCTGGGATAAACTCCTTCGTCATCAGCCAAAGGAAAAATTTCCTGTTTAGTTCGAGCACCTTATTTACTCATATCGCATAAAATCATGTGCATGTAGCCGGCATGAAGCTCCTTATCTACGGCCTGGCAAACTCCCTGTAAAGAGTACCCGGTACTATTTGCTACCGACAGACTGAGTTAAGTGGTGAGACTCATCTTTCGTGTAAGGAAATCCACCCCGCCTCTGTGTGTGTGTGTGTGTGTGTGTGTGTGTGTGTGTGTGTTGAATTGAGAGTCATCTGACTTGTGGAGCATGGTATGCTGGTTGGTAGGTTGGTGACTGGGTGGTTGGATTGGTTAGTGTACAGTAGGCTGGTGGTTTCACAGGCGGGTTAGGTGGAGTGAGTGGGCGAGAGGGAGGGAAAGGGTTATTGGGCTGGTTAAGTGGGGTGGAGTAGGGTTCGTGCATTGTTTAAGTGGGGTGGGTGGTGGGGCTACCTGTAGGACAAGGCAAGAGACGGGTTTGTGTCGTCCTACTTTTGAGACATACTGTATTGAGTAAGGTTGTGGGTATGTGCGTTGATGGGTGGGTGTGTAGGTGGATGGACGGATTGTGGGAAAACAGGCCACTGGGATTAGGTGAATTGAGTTAATGTCCGAGTTGGGAAAATCGGTACACAGGGGATATTATTCTGGAATCATGCTGAAGTAGGTATATATATCCAGTGAGTTACAACAGGTCCATCGTGCAATACGTCTGTTGGTTAGGAGGTCTGTGTTTCAACTGCACGCATCAGTGGGTGATATAACCACGTCAGATAACAGGTTTATGGGGAAAATAGGTTCATTATGAAAAATACATCCATGGGTATGCGACCATGTAGGAAACCTGCATCCATGGAGAGATTGAAGGTCGACGGAGAAGTTGGTCCTATGGGAAAAAATACATCAATGGGGAAAATTAGTTCATGGGAAAATAGGTTACGTAGAAAAGTAGGCGTCTTTGAAAAAAAAAAAAAAAAAAAAGCCTAAGGAAAATAGGTCCATGGGGGATTGTGCTCCGAGTGGTGAAAATGTCCATTGATAAAAATATTTATGGAGTGAAAATAGGTCCATAGGGGCATACACGTACTGTAAACAAACATGGAAATATTTACAATAAATGGGACCTAACATACCCAATTTTTAACAGCGACCGTTGCCTGGAATTAGGCTTACCACTGCACACCTTGGACCAAACAACCATTTGCCAGACCCTACTACCACTTCGTCATCCAGTTATTATATTTCGTAATTTACTTTCATTTAGTCATTTTGGCATAGAAAGCCAACCGGAAAGAAAGGAAAAATCCCTGTTTAACTGTGCTGAGCACCGCATTTCTCCACCTCATTTCTATAAAATTCACGGGCACCCGCTACTCTCTCTCTCTCTCTCTCTCTCTCTCTCTCTCTCTCTCTCTCTCTCTCTCTCTCTCTCCTGGTAACAAATGAATGCTTCGAACTTGTTCACTCTGTGTTCGCTGGTTCAAACCTACAGGAAGTCGTGGACAGGAACCAAATATACATATTTGTCACTTGCTTGGCTCTATACGAGAAACAAGTTATTAAATAATCAATATGGCATATTCGTGTTACCAGAGTCAAACTTTCAAAGTAAATATTACTATTGTTTTATCCATTAGTACAAGCCCAAAGCTGAAGGAATATTTTTCGACAGAAATGCATCGAAGGCAACTTCTGTGTTCATGAAAGCGACGCTGCCACATACACGGCTTGGTTGGACGAGGGTGGCTAAGAACTCCTGGCCGCAATAGTACTATTGCGGACAGGAGTTCTTAACCACCCTCGTCCAGCCAATCTGTGTATGTGACAGCGTCGCATTCACGAGCACAGAAGTTGCCTTCGAGGCATTTCTGTCGAAAAATATTCCTTCAGCTTTGGACTTGTACTAATGGATAAAGCAATAGTAATATTTACTTTGAAGGTTTGACTCTGATAACACGAATATATAATACTGATTATTTAATAACTTGTTTCTCATATAGAGCCAAGCAAGTGATAAATATGTATACTTGGTTCCACTCCACGACTTCCTGTAGGTTTGAACCAGCGAACACAGAGTGAACAAGTTCGAAGTATTCATTTGTTAACAGGAGAGAGAGAGAGAGAGAGAGAGAGAGAGAGAGAGAGAGAGAGAGAGAGCGTGTATGGTGGGTGTCTGTGAATTTTGGAATAATGAGGTGGAGGCAGACTGGCGCAGTGAAATGCAAGGGATGAGAAACCCTGGATTCCTGTGATCCATTGAAAACAGGCCACAGTGTGAATATTTCTTCCATCAGTCACTAAAACTTGCCTTGCTTTGATATATATATATATATATATATATATATATATATATATATATATATATATATATATATATATATATATATAGGATTGCTTTCGTTGGAATAATGAATTAGGAGATAACTGCCGTTGATTTAACAGAAAGCTGTGCTTAAGAAAGTAATTTGCCTCTCTGTCCAGAGAGAAATATCCAGTTAATGAGAAAAATACTTATGAGTTCGCCAAAAATCTCCAGGTGCCAACCACCAGAGAGAGAAAAAAAATGCGAACATAAGGCATCTAACAGAAGTTACGCGGCCTGCCAATTATTTGACAGTCAACTGGCGTTACCCCGTATAAAATCCCATCTTTCATTTTGTCCGACGAGACGTTATCCTGGGATAAATAAACTCCTTCGTCATGAGCGAAAGGAAAAATTCCCTGTTTAGCTTGAGCACCATATTTACTGATATCGCATAAAATAATGTGTATGTAGCCGGAATGAAGCCCCTTATCTATGGCCTGGCAAACTCCCTGTAAAGAGTACCCGGTACTATTTTCTATCGACAGACTGAGTTAAGCGGTGAGACTCATCTTTCGTGTAAGGAAATCCACCCCGCCTCTGTGTGTGTGTGTGTGTGTGTGTGTGTGTGTGTGTGTGTGTGTGTGTGTGTGTGTGTGTTGAATTGAGAGTCATCTGACTGGTGGAGCATGATATGCGGATTGGTAGGTTGGTAACTGGGTGGGTGGATTGGTTAGTGTAGGCTGGTTGTTTCACAGGCGGACTAGGTGGAGTGAGTGGGCGAGAGGGAGGGAAAGGGTTGTTGGGCTGGTTAAGTGGGGTGGAGTGGGGTTCGTGCATTGTTTAAGTGAGGTGGGTGGTGGGGCTACCTGTAGGACAAGGCATGAGACGGGTTTGTGTCGTCCTACTTTTGAGACATACTGTACTGAGTAAGGTTGTGGGTATGTGCGTTGATGGGTGGGTGTGTAGATGGATGAACGGATTGTGGGAAAACAGGCCACTGGGATTAGGTGAATTGAGTTAATGTCCGAGTTGGGAAAATCGGTCCACAGGGGATATTATTCTGGAATCATGCTGAAGTAGGTATATATATCCAGTGAGTTACAACAGGTCCATCGTGCAATACGTCTGTTGGTTAGGAGGTCTGTGTTTCAACTGCACGCATCAGTGGGTGATATAACCACGTCGGATAACAGGTTTATGGGGAAAATAGGTTCATTGTGAAAAATACATCCATGGGTATTCGACCATGTAGGAAACCTGCATTCATAGAGATTCAAGGTCGACGGAAAAATTGGTCCGTGGGGAGAAAATACATCAATGGGGAAAATTAGTTCGAGGGAAAATAGGTTACGTTGGGAAGTAGGCGTCTTTGGAAAAAAAAAAAAAGTCATTAAGGAAAATAGGTCCATAAGGCTTTGTGCTCCGAGTGGTGAAAATATCCATTGATAAAAGTATTCATGGGGTGAAAATAGGTCCATAGGGGCATACACGTACTATAAACATACATGGAAATAATTAAAATAAATGGGACCTAAAACATACAACTTTTTACAGCGACCGTTGCCTGGAATTAGGCTTACCACTGCACACCTTGCACCAAACAACCGTTTGCCAGACCCTATTACCACTTCGTCATCCAGTTATTATATTTCATAATTTACCTTCATTTAGCCATTTAAGCATAGAAAGCCAACCGAAACGAAAGGAAAAATTCCTGTTTAACTGTGTTGAGCACCTCATTTCTCCACCTCATTCCTCTAAAATTCACGGTCACTCTCTCTCTCTCTCTCTCTCTCTCTCTCTCTCTCTCTCTCTCTCTCTCTCTCTCTCTCTCTCTCTCTCTCTCTCTCTTCTGTTAACAAATGAATGCTTCGAAGTTGTTCACTCTGTGTTCGCTGGTTCAGACCTACAGGAAGTCGTGGAGTGAAACCAAATATACATATATATCACTTGCTTGGCTCTATACTAGAAACAAGTTATTAAATAATCATTATGATATATTCGTGTTATCAGAGTCAAACCTTCAAAGTAAATATTACTATTGCTTTATCCATTAGTACAAGTCCAAAGCTGAAGGAATATTTGTCGACAGAAATGCATCGAAGGCAACTTCTATGCTCGTGAATGCGACGCTGCCACATACACGGCTTGGTTGGACGAGGGTGGCTAAGAACTCCTGTCCGCAATAGTACATGCGACTTTTTTCGCCAGAAATAATGGTATCATCAAAGACAATATGCCTCTATCTCTGCTTCTAATTCACATGAAATTATTGCTTTGGTGTCTAAATATATGCTTTTGAGGTCAAGGAATTCAGCTATACAAGTTGAAATGTGCCTAGACTTAAAGAAATGCATAAAAAATGAAAGAAAACAATGTTCGCCTCATGAAATACACGATGTATTGATAATCTTACTCTTTAGATAACTCACAGTTCTTAAATAACAAAATATACACTTAAAAATGGCTCAATATTTCAAGTCCTAAACGAATGACTTTCAATATATTATAAAAAATATATGTTTCTGCTCAAAACATAGGAGAAATCAAACCTTCAATATAACTAAGCTCTGAATAATCATCCACATTATCGCTTCTTTAATAAATAGATATTAACCTTGCAGATGCAGAATGTTTCATGTCTTCAATTTAATTACGTTATGACATCTACTAGAAGTAAATTCCACATGGTTGAGTGCCTTCTTGTAATTTGCACTCACAAAATGTGCAACAAGATGCACCATTTCTTCTGCAAGAACACCTGGCAGTGGCACATTTCTTGCATGAGCAACGGACTGTGCATTGCTCTGGTAAAGGGTTAGCACAAGTTTCAGGCAAGAGCAAATCATCTTCAAGCACATATCTAAACAATGTTGGTTCCATTTGCTGTGTGAGTTGCTGCAGAAGTGTCATCATTCTGTCAGTGGCAAGAAAAACACTCAAAATATGAGCTCTTACAGCTCTTGTAGCTGGTGGTAATTCCAGTGATCCTTTGCTGTGAAAATACGTATGTGCTCTGAGCTCATCCATTGTTTGACTTTTGGACCCCTTGTTTAGTATCTGAACAAGGTGCTCCTCAGTCATTGACACTGTTTCTGAAGATTTTGGTTCGACCATGCAATGGCCAAAGTCCATTAAGTACCTTTCAGGAATTGCTTTCAAAACCGCATACTTGCTGCCTACTGGTGTAATCACATCCTGTCAATGAGTGCACTGCAGATGAAGTTTGCTAATTTGTCCGAGATGAACAGATACTTCATGTATTGGTATGAATCGAGTGGTGTCACCTGCCTTTGCCCAAATTTCTTGCAGACCCTTTGCATGGAGGATGTCCCAGTGGTACACCAGAAGGAAAATGACATCATTGTCTGAGGAGTGCACCACAATCCGTGTTATGGTATAACTTGTAAAGTTTGCCAGGTGTTGTATGACTCAATCATCTACCTCTTCCAAATGGGAATGTAGTTCAGGCATTTCCACTGATGTGTCAATGAGATTGCTTGGACATGGTTTGGCACCTCTGATTTCACCAAGAACTATTTGACGTCCTTCAGAGTTTGTGGTGGTGTTGACAAGAGAGTGCAGCTGGACTTCTAGGTGTTGTTTGATTTGTGATGAGCCCCAGAAGTTGTCCATGTCAACAGGTAAATATGCTATCTTCTTTGACGTCATTCTATTCAGCTGGACTTCGTGTCATGCGTCATATTCTCTCACAGGCTTGAACTGAATGAAGATCGTATGAATCAAACACTAAGTCTATTCTTCTGGCAGCAAAACGAGACCTTTCTGCATATGTCATGACTGATTTGCACAAGTCTCCAAATGTTTTGAGATTTTTGTTTTCATTTTTCGAGTGACAGCCATAACACTAATGACTAAACCTGACTCCACATTGTCTTCAGAGTTTGGTTGTTTTGGATATTTTTTGGTTAACACTTTCTCAGTCTCATGGACATGATCACTTTTCTGGGCTTTCTTCAATATACCATCCTCATCGTATAGATACTGCTCAGAAGTGACATCATGACATAAAATAGTCTTCACTGGAATGTTGCTTGCTCATGCAATGTCTACCAGGTGTTGATATCATGTATCAGCCTTTTCCTATGTCTTCTCCTTATGGATATTTGTTGGTTTTTGGTGTATGGTATGAAAGCTTTTCAGGTTAACTCTGTGTAGTGTATCGGATATCTTAACAGTCTTGTCATTGAACCTTTGTTGCTATCTTGTTGCTGGCATATTTCATCACTCATGACTTCTTTAGTTAGAATATTGTGCAGAGTCGTGTTTTCTGAGGGCACGTGAAATGGGTTTTCATGTTTCAGGATGTACTCAATCAGGGACTGCACATTTTTCTCACTAAACAAAGTGTCTGCTTCAGTGACAACATGGTTGACATCTGTTTCAGAATCACATTTGATGCCACTTATTTCTCTGTGAAGATTGCTGATCCCAAGCATCTCATAAAAAATCAGCTCCCATTTTGTTACATAGTCTTTCTGCCTGGTTTGACCTATGTTGCAATAATGATGACCTATGATGCCATTGAAAACAATGTCTTTTCTGATATCAGCTACATCCCTAACTCTTTTGCGACCATTTTCTGTGCTTGTCACATTTTTGGCTCTGGTTCTTGACACAGGGTGCACCTTGTGATGTTAACTTCAGAGACAATGTCACACTTTTCACCAGCTAAGTTAAGAGACTCCATGTTTCAATCTACCACTTCATCACCTGAAAAGAAGTTCTGTTATTAGACACCACCACCAAATAAATCATCCACAAGCACAAACCAATAAAATACAGGCACAAGCATGATTATAAATAACATATATTACATAAGCTATGTTCTACAAGAACTAGTATCATATCTTTCAAGGTCCAATGCATTAGTCAAGGGCATCATTGTACAAGACAGAAGCTGTAATTTCTGCATAATATCACGTTTGCAAGAATTAGTTATCAAAAGGTCAGTGATAACAAACACATTGTTGTCTTCTCTTTGCTTTTTATTAGAAATCTTCATAGGTTCATCACAACAGTGAAAACATATTTGTAGGTGGTGGCGACCATCATCCACTCAGTTGATGTAGTGCTGCTTACTTCTTCCTTAGTCAGTATCATTCTTTGTCTGTGCCTGCCCTCCTCACTTCCTATATCTGTTATGAGTCCATATTATAATTACAAATCATAATAGATAGATAGATAAATAGATAGATAGACAGCTCCATGCAAGCCTGGGAAAGGGAAATGATCTTGCCAGTTAACTGAGGAAATGTTGACTATACAGAGGAAGTAGCAAAGTCAGGGAATGATGTAGGTAGTGCGTCAGCGAGATAGCATGCGAACAAAGCCTAGTGACATACACACATACTTACACACAGGTTTCTGGAACTTTCCAACCACAGTGTAACACACGTGACACGACCCCTGTTTCACCAGAATTTAGGAAGCATAGCTCAGAAGGAGACAGGCCATAGAACCAACAGGTAGTGGAGAGAGTGAACAAGAAAGAGGGGCCCAACTAGACTTACTTATTATATTGTCTCTGTAAGACATACCCTGCTCAACTTAGATTTTCTCTGAAGATAATAAATTAAGATCAACTCACTGTATTCATCTTTAATTCCTACTACAAGAATCGAGAGTGGCAACTAAACGACAAAACTTCTCTACAAGTTACTACAAAGTCTTTAATGACATATTTGGTGGCAAGCGAAACTACGGACATCGTCTCCGAATCAAAAGCGAATTTCTACAAAAGCAGGCGAGACTCTACAAGATTAGTGTCAGTTCTACAGTGAATTCCTACAAAATACAGCCTACAATCCAAATAGCCTACAAGTCTACAAAACAACTCTATAATCTTCACGTAACTTCAAGCAGCAGCAAGAAGCATAAAAAAACATAGCAAGTAAAGAAGAGGAAAGACGAAAGCAACAAGCACACAAACCCCCAGCACTCTCTCCCGCCTACCTCCATCGCTGACGCAGAGGTCAAGACACGCATCAAAACACCAGAGCCACATTTATAACGCGTCTTACTCACCTTTCTTCGCCCAGGTTACGCATCGCTACTCAGTATTCACCACAGCTACCAGTGTGGGAAGCCGACGTCACCATGTGCTGAGATGACAACACAACGCGAGTTTGCTGACTTAGGGCCACGCCAAGCAACGTGTGACTGACACCAGGCACTTCTCACTACTCATTACTCATTATTCACATAGCTCCTACTCATACTCATTTATTTCCACAGTATTGAGTTGGAAATTCGACGTTCTATGCTGAGGTTTGCCTGTGATAGCTGTTAACCACCACAAGCACGAGGCCATGGAATTTCCTGAGTAATATCGTCCATCAACATAGCACTAGAATTATCAAGAGATCTTCAGTCAACCCTGCATTTTTCTTCCAAGATCGACAGTTGCATCGACACGCCTCTACGATCTGTATCAAGTGGGTGAAATTATACTTACTCATTTCTTCTCAGTGCTAAAATTAGGTATATTCAACTCCTTTACTTATTCCTATATATACACTTATACACTCACTATCTATCATTTATTACAACTCATTTACTCATCTATTTAGTTAGGACATAAATAAACAAAAGGCGTATTTCATAACACCATATCTTAATGACAGGGATATTTTCCCCACCACCCACGTTAATACCAGATGAAACACAATTAGCTCCAACAACAGATTCACAATTAGGAGAGCACCAAGGCAACACACCCATTGTACAAACCTCACTACAAGTTAAAGACCAAGAAACAAATACGTCAGTTCCAGATGATGAGTGGGAAACCCCCTCTGACGTAGCAAGTGAGGACTTTGTCGCTGACTTGCACAAATGCCAATACACTTAACATGGTTCAAAGTTCCGGCCGAATATATTCCACCATTCCCTCACAGAACGATAAACAAGTCCAAGTTAAATTAACAGAGCAAACAGTGAAAATGAATCACGAAACAAATACGGCGGATCTAAGAACCCCACCCCATGTATATGTTTACCATGAAGATAAAACTGCCCCAAAATTCTCTGGCACAGAAAAAGATCGCATTGATGTCATTTCATTGGTCAGCAGTGCGAACAAATGTTCATCAAGCGCCACATACTCGATGAACAAGAGAAAATTGCCATTTTTTCATATTGCTTAAGCCAGGAAAGATGTCCAGCAAGCAATTTATTGAGATTTGACAAGCTCCTCAAAGCTAGGACATATGATGAATTTAAAACTGAATTTTTGAAGAAATTTTCGGGAGGTATGAACTTCTTGCCAGGTATAATTCCAGAATTACGTAAGATTGTAGATCTTGTAAGGGAGCACACTACAAACCATGTGCTCAGTGAAATAACTGCTGATGTCTCCACAATCAAAAGAACATTGTTAGTTACTTTGGAAAACTCAAATTGGATAACAGATGATGGAAAGATGTCCCCAGACCTCGTCGTGGACATCATTGGTTATGTAGCTGCCTTGTGTAAATTACCTGATAGGACCCTTAAGATCGCCAAGACGATCGCGTACACCCTAGGCATGTGATTACTAGACTTAATGAACGAGGTAGAGATGCAATGCAGTAAAGCAGGTATGGTCGACACACCCGCACATTCTAGTAGAATGAGAGTACCTGAGACAGTATCAGCTGTGAAAACATCTACACCAACCCCAAATAAAGAACAAAATCGATCGCGACCCGAAAGCAGGCAGAGCAAACAACCAAACGTGACGAGGATTCGATCACAAACACCAGGCTACAGGCAGTTTCATAAGTTTTCGCGCAGCCCGAGCAGGTCTCGCGCCATAAACAACACTACTTATGGGAAGTCACCTCGTAGGTCACAGTCAAGAGATAGGTCCATTCTATGTCATTATTGTGCAAAACCAGGACACACAAGGTATGAATGCTTTATCAAAGCAAAAGAGGATAGACAAAAGACACAAGGATTTGGTCCTTACTGTAGGCATCATGGATACCAAGGGCACTAGACCAGTGACTGCAAAACAGTAGAAAAAATTGTGTCTATGTTCAAATCGGGGGAAGATCAAGTCATGACAAAAAATGAACAAACGTAAAGAAAAACAAGTCTAAAATTCACATAGGAGGCATGTTGGGAAATAAGTGTATCTTGATACCAGCTGTATGTGAGGATCAAAACGTTTCCCTATTTTTAGATACAGGCTCTCCAGTGAACTTAATAACACATGAAGAACTAAATAGAATTCTTAAAAATTAGAAGAAAGTAACTTTTCTGGAAGAAGCTGATTTAGATTTATATACGGTAGATGGAAAACAAATTACAGTGAAAGGTATGATAAGGTTAAATATCAGTTTCACAGAGACTACAAGACCATTCTCTGCATTTTTCTATATCGTTGAAAACTTAGCAATTAAAGCTCATATGTTACTGGGCTTAAGCTCCATGAGAGGAGAGAACATAACTATAATCCCACAAATGAATGGAATAGACTTTGACAATGAATTCATAGAGGACATACCATCAGAGCCCTCACCGATTAGTAAAAGAGAACCAAAAAGAATTGGTATTAAAGGCTTAAACAAACATACACAAACAGATGAGTGTATAGATCTACTCCCACCACCAGCCCCATCCTCCAGAATTAGTGACCCAGATAACAGTACTGATTTATCAGTTTTGCCAGCCCATCTCACCAATGATTTAGTTATACCATCTAATTCTTATATGAAAGTTACCATAAAGAGCAAATTACGGAATAGTACTGTTCTTGTCTTAGAAGAATTATGTAAAGTAAAGGGATTGTCAGTAGAAAACGCATTATATCAGATGAACGACGAAGGGCAAACTCAGATATTCATAATTAATCACATGAATGGGGAAGTTCAGTTGAAAAAGGGGACTTGCATAGTTAATATTGAATATGTCCCGCCCCTGTGAAGGAAATAGTTATAGCTGGAGTGACAAGTGAGATAAAATCTACGGATAGAGAAAACATAAAAGAGAATTTAATTCACTCAGGTGAATTTGATGAAGAAAATGATTTGTTAACCCTGCTGGAAACACACAGGGGCACTGTAGCATTACCCGGAGAACAATTAGGGTGTACTAACCTGATTAATCACAAGATTAATGCGCACCCAGAAACACCACCAATTTTCGTACCAGCTTACCACATCCCACACTCCCAACGTACACTTGCAAATCAGTATGTCGATGAAATGTTAAAACTTGGAATTATTGAGCCTTCAGTCTCCCCGTGGAATGCCCCATTATTCTTCGTACCCAAAGGAAATGGAGAAATGCGTGCTGCAGTAGATTACCGTAAACTAAACAATCACACAATCCCAGACCGATTTCCCATGCCATTTGCTATGCGACGTTCTACAGAATATTGGACCTGAGAATAACATATTCTCAACCATCGATCTCCTAAACGGCTATTATCAGATACCGGTTTCAGAGGAGTCACATAAATACACTGCCTTTTCCACAAACAGAGGCCATTACCAATATACAAGGATGCCGATGGGACTGAGGACAGCCCCAGGCACATTCCAGCGTCTTATGAATTACGTATTGTCCGGAATTTTAGGACAAGGAATATTTGTTTATCTTGACGATATTATCATCGCAACGAAGAATATTACGGATCATCTCAGGAAATTAGACTTACTCTTACAAAAGCTTAGTGATGCTGGTTTAAAAATTAAGCTTTTAAAATGCAAATTTTGCTTTAAGGAAATAAATTTCTTAGGCCACAAATTAAGTTCTAATGGTATTCACACCACTGATGACAAAATACAGGCAGTGAGAGATTTTCCTGAACCCACTACGATTGACGAAGTTAGACAACTTTTAGGTCTAGCTGGGTACTATAGGTCATTCGTATCACAGTTCTCTCAAATAGCCTTTCCTCTATTCCAACTACTCAAAAAAGATGCTATATTCCAATGGGAAGAACAAAAAAGGGCATTTAAAAATCTACAAATTAAACTAACAAATGCACCTTATTTAGCATATCCAGATTACACAAAATCATTTCTTATTTGTACAGACGCATCAGTTAAAGGATTAGGGGCTGTACTGATGCAGGAAGATAAAAGAGGAAAAAATCAACCAATTGCATTTGCCAGCAGACAAAAGAGGTGCAGAGAAAAATTATTGCATTACAGACTTAGAGGCACTTGCAGTGGTTTTTGCATTACAAAAGTTTCGAGATTTGGTATATGGTTACGAAATCCACTTATTCACCGACCATAAACCACTACTGGGTATGTTTAAAGAAAAACTCCTTTCTGGGAGGAGAGCAAGATGGAAATGTACAGTTGAAAACTACAACGTACAAATTCATTATATACAAAGTAAAATGAACATAGTAGCTGACGCATTATCTAGGAACCCGAACACAATTCAGGTCGCGGCATTAGATCTCAAGGGAAATATCCCAAACCACAATGATATCGCAAAAGCACAAAGACTTGACCCAATATGGTCTAAAGTTATATACAAGTTAGAAAGTGGAGATGACATACAATTACCCAAACTGCATGTACCACTCGAACAATTCACAATGGTCAATAATACATTATACAAGATTAACTCTAAACAACCAAAACGCCAAAGAAATCCTAACCAGTTGGTAGTACCTAATGACATGATACCCCAAGTATTACGAACGATACACGATAGCCCACATGCAGGACATCCTGGAAAGGATAAGACATTCAAACAAGCCCAGCTGTTATATTACTGGCCTTCATTATGAAAAGATATAAACAATCATATAGACAGATGCGAATCATGTGCAAAACACAAAGGATACCCAATCACACCTGCACCGATGGGTAATTACCCTGTACCGCATCGACCATGGGACGTTGTCGCTGTTGATTTGCTCAAGATGCCATTATTATACAATAATAACCTATACCTATTCGTAGCAACGGATCATTTTTCCCGTTATGTCATTTTAGCTCCAATTAAAGATAAGACACCAGAGACAGTAGCAAAGGCAATAACAGATAATGTAATATGTCGCTTTACTACCCCAAAGGTATTAATAAGTGGTAATGGAGGAGAATTTAATTCTGAGATCTTGCAAGAAATATGTAAACAATACAACATCAAAAAGGTTAACGTTTTAGCCTATCACCCAGCATCGAATAATGTGACAGTCTGCCCATATACAATTACGATGATTACTCTAAACTCCGTTTATGTGAATTCCAGGACATATATAAAAGAGTCAAAAAACAATTAACGATGTAAAAGGAAGAAATGACGGAGGCATTTAACAAGAAGGCAAGAGATTCACCTATCAGCTTAGGAGACATTGTTTATGGTATCATTCATACGAGAGACAATAAATTATCCCCAAAATTTGATGGCCCAAACAGAGTGATTAACATAAAAGCAAACAAAGGTTTAATTAAGTCACTGTCAACTGGCGAAGAGAAACAAGTTCATATTGATCATTTAAAACGAGTTTCAAGGGAATTATCCAATAATTATTCGGCATCAGATACAACCGAACAGGCGAACGTACCTCAAGAAACCAAGCAAGAAAACAACAATGATTACAAAAAGAAATTAAGGTCATATACCAAACAATCAAAAGTAGGTGCAACTGTTCCAATCAAATCTACAGTACATCATTTACGAGAATTAAATATCGATTTAAACTCCTTCTATAAATGAAATAACAATCAACCGTAACGCACATCATCACTATCATCGACCACAGCATGACCATATTAGGAAATTAATAGATTTTTTTTCTGTAGGTTACGATGAAGGGACTTATGCTATGGATTCTCCTCTACATAACAAGAGGATATGCGCATTTAGACCCCCAACACATAGTACGACAAGGATGCCTCATAGCTCCAACGGCCACGACTTCAATCGTAAAGGACGTCATGAGTACTGAAATAAGTCTGGATTACTTGTATGAATTACCTTCTTATCTAGAATATCTTCCGAAGCCTATGCGAACCCTGGACTTCATGATAGGAGGCTATGATTCACAAGCACATAACACAAAGGAAGTGAATGAAATAGTGAAGTTAGCTAAATGGAAAATAGAACAGGCAAAGTCAAGTATGCTCATCATGATCCAAGATCTCCCATCTTATGGAACGGAGGTACTGAGCGACAGGAACAACATCACACGTACTCGCCAAAAGCGCGGTTTGTTCAACCTGGGTGGCGCAGTTCTTGGGAACATCTTTGGATTAGCTACAGAGGATGACCTTAAAGAAATAAACAACAAATTTAATAAAATAGCTCAGGCACTAACATACCAAGATAGATTCATCACAGGACAGAACTCAGCAATGAAGACAATTGTGAAAAATCTGAAAAAGGCAGAAAACATAGCTCTCGAAAGTGTAGATAAAATAAATGAAATGGAACATAACATAACACTTTTCCAACACTTCATCATCACAAAACATATTGACACGATTCTACTACAATTAGACAACACTAGAAATCGTTACAGGGCACTTATGCAAGGAATTTCGAATGCTGGTGATGGCAAGATCACAATTGACTTACTCCCAGTTCATGAGCTACATCAGATAATTAGTCAAGGCATACATAAACATAAATTGAAGCCTTTGTTCCGAAGTAGGGAATTCATGCAATATTATCCATATTTAGAAGCAACACTAACACCAACATCAGTAGTAGTTCATGTACCATTCATAACTGAAGACCTGTTCACAGTATACCAAATACATCCCTTCCCCTATAAAAATAACAACACTTTGGTCATCATCAACATCAACACAGACACCGAACTCATCATGGTCTCCAAGAGACGGAACACTGTCACTTTCGCAAGTGAATCAACGATTGAACGAAAGTGCTGCACATCCTTACATGCTGTTCATCTTTGTCCTGCGTACATTTTCACGTTTCAGCGTACTGATACAGTCCCTTGTGAATTGGCTATCATCAGAAATGACAATATTCATAATCATTGCAACTTCACTTTTGCTCCAGATAAACTTGTACACCATCAAAGCATCGGACACTCACAGTTTTTTTATTTCACTCATAACACATCAGTTTACATAGTCTGTCCAGATATACCAGCATCTCATACTTCAGCCTCAGGATTATACATAGCACCAGATTACTGTGCTGTATTTACACCAGCCATGTCTACTTTATCCACCATCAATCACTACGCCATTCTCAATTATACACACAAACATTTCCACCCACTGCCTGATATGGACTTAAACATGAGCACAAGTATTAAGTTGACTTCACCAAAGTTTGAAACTATGCAGCTGATCAATGAAACAATGAAGCCCTGGGAAGATTTGAGTTTGAGTATGTTCAACCCATATTATGTGTATAGCCCAGCACCTACTGTCTTTATAATCTTCTGCATTGTATTTGCAGTACTGCAAATACAATGCATGCAACAATTGCAAATTTGGAGTCAGTATTTAGTGGGGGGAGAGTTAACATTCAAGTTAACCCCCCTGAATGAAGTGTACATATTTTGTATATAGTATTATATATATATATATATATATATATATATATATATATATATATATATATATATATATATATATATATATATATATATATATACTGTATATATATAATATATATATATATATAAAATACAAACAAGAATGACCCATGATATAGACGTATGGCATACCAGTACCATTATCTTTAAATTAAATATTAATAACTCTTACCATAATATTAATTTTAAACAATTTTTTTCTTGCATGTATGCATTTCACTACAATAACCCACGTACATACTGAAGTACAATTAAATAATTTACCTTTAATGCATTTATTCAAATATGTATACAACTTGTTTAACATGTAATATTACTGGATCATTGCAGTTTACTATGAATATTATATGCATACAATATTATAATCAATATTATGTTATAATAGATTAGCATATGTCAACGATGATTGCTGTCGGAGTACCTTCAGCGGCGTGGCCGAGCAATGTTATGAGTCCATATTATAATTACAAATCATAATAGATAGATAGATAAATAGATAGATAGACAGCTCCATGCAAGCCTGGGAAAGGGAAATGATCTTGCAAGTTAACTGAGGAAATGTTGACTATACAGAGGAAGTAGTAAAGTCAGGGGATGATGTAGGTTGTGTGTCAGCGAGATAGCATGCGAACAAAGCCTAGTGACATACACATATACTTACACACAGGTTTCTGGAACTTTCCAACCACAGTGTAACACACGTGACACGACCCCTGTTTCACCAGAATTTAGGAAGCAGAGCTCAAAAGGAGACAGGCCATAGAACCGACAGGTAGTGGAGAGAGTGAACAAGAAAGAGGGGCCCAACTAGACTTACTTATTATATTGTCTCTGTAAGACATACCCTGCTCAACTTAGATTTTCTCTGAAGATAATAAATTAAGATCAACTCACTGTATTCATCTTTAATTCCTACTACAAGAATCGAGAGTGACAACTAAACGACAAAACTTCTCTACAAGTTACTACAAAGTCTTTAATGACATAGATCTCCCATCTTTCCTGTCACTTCTTATTGCCCTTCTTTCCTTTACAGTGGCTTTACATTGAGTGACAGGCCAAATGGTTTCCGGTAAGCCAGAAAACCATTTACAACGCTGGGTGGTAACTATATAACCAACCCATACGTGCTCCCTACTTGTCAACAAGTGGGTTGGTGGAGGGTTAGTACCCCTCCCTGTAAAACCAATAACTTAAAGTCAAATGGCCACCCCTTACGGGATTATGGTGTCTGGCAATAGATAGATAGATAGATAGATTTGTCTACTTGAACTCAAGGGAAAAACATTATGAAAACTTTTTTTTTTTTTCTAAGTAAGTGTCACACACTCTTAAACTGACAAAGTGAGGGTATTGTCTCATTTGTGGGAATGAAGCAACTTATATGGCCAAATTGGGTTCCTAAACCTTAGATATGTAGGTTGACCCCAGAATAATTGCTGCAGAAAATTTAGTTGACTAAGTAATGCTGGAGGCTGTTAAAAAATTTAGAAAAAAAAAATGTCCATGGCGAACATTGTTTTTCCATTTTTTTTAATGCATTTCTGTAAGTCTGGGCACATTTTAACTTACATAGCTGAATTCCTTGACATCAAAAACATATATTTAGACACCAAAACAATAATTTCATGTGAATTAGAAGCAGAGATGGAGGCATGTTGTCTTTAATGATACCTTAATTTTTTGGAAAAAAAAAAAAAAAAAAAAGGCGCATGTAAATGTCAGCTTCAAAGGCCATTTACTGGAAATCGACCATTCACCCAGATGTCTACCCAAGATTTTTCCGAACCTAAGATAGTACACCTGATGAATCTATCGTCTAAAAAAATAATAAAAATAAAAGTGTCTAAATTGCAAAGCATGACATATTAGATATTAAATATGCAGAGTTTCTCTTAGTTCTTGGGTTTATCTTATTGGAAGCACCTGGATATTTTAAGAAGAATTGGGTTACTTTAATTTTAAATTTGTAAAGCTTGGCTGAAAAGCAAGCTGGCAATGAAAATTACATGTGACACATTTCGCAACTGAAGACTTCATTGTTCAAAAGTAAAGCTTCTCTCCTCCAATATAACCCTTCGATAAATACATATACAACCTCAGTTACTGGTTGGATCTTTGTGACTTACCATCATTATTGGCATATATTCTGCCTGTCCTTTCCCTCGGGAAAATGGGCAGTACAGGAGACATCTGGCTTCGGCTGACAATTGGGGATGGCTGTGAGCTCCTCAATCCACGGAACTGAGTACTGTAGGCACGTCTGTCTTTATATGAACTGGTGTGGATGAACAGGGCCCTTCAATCAAGTCTCTCTTCTGTAAGAAAAGCAAATGATAAAAAAATAACTGGATTGTTGGAAAAAGAAAGGACCAAACTCTATTATGACTTGCCAATACAAAAGGCATGCAAGGAGGTTTCCTCTGCTGCAAGAGTTTGGTAGTCTGCTGAGGCTAATGTAACAGTCAACTACAACACTTCACGAATCAAAACTCTTTCCAGTAACATCATGGCTTCTTAATCGTGCATTTATATTATAAATAGGGACATCATATGACACTTCTGCCACACACAGTGCTATAAGAAATGTCTTCATTATGGACTTCTTAGATGCCTGTAACGACTTGGGAATAACAGCCTAAACAGGGATGCACTTTCAAGGAAATCCTTGACTTTTCCCAGGACTTACATTAGGTAGTTGTTATGGTAATTGCTGTTATGACACACCCTCACTTGAAGGCATAAACTTGACAGTTGAGGCCGAAACCTGGATGGTGTAGCTGATGAAAAGTTGGCCCTGTATTCACCAGGTTCATTGTCATCTGAAGGAGAAAAAATATATAAACAAGATGCTGAAAAAGTTTGCATCTTATTAGGAAAGCAGAAGTCATGTTCCTCAGCAGGTTCAGTGTCACACTCGAAAAACATAAAGTACACAATGCTATAAATTCCAATTACGTTGGCGGACCAAGAGATAAATCATGAAATATTTACATTGTTTTCTATTTCAGAGAGAAGTATGAATTTATAATTTATGAATAACCTACCATTTGTGTGGTTTGCAGTGTTGAAACTTAGTGAATTTGGAAGGTTAATAGATGCAGGTTCCCTATAGCCAGAAAAACCATGTCTTCCTGGCTTAGATGTTGACTTTACTGGAGGCTCTTCTCTTCCCCATTCTATGTTTTCGTCTGAAACAAGTATCAAAGCTGAATAATTGAACTATGTAACTAATTATATATTCAAAATATTTTACAGTTTGTATATCTACACCATCTTAGTGTAGTGATACTCTGTTTTTAGGGAAACTCTACACTGAGTGGCAAGCCAAATGATTTCCTGTAAACCAGGAAAGCATTTATAACGCTGGGTGGTAACCTTATAATTAACCAACACGTGTTCCTTACGTGACTAGTGGGTTGGCGGAGGGTTGGTGCCTCTCCCCGGAAAACAATTAACTATAAATACGAACAGGAAGCCTCGGACCAGGACTGACCAAAAGCTGATGACTAAGGACTGAAGAAAGGACAAGGTACTGAATGTAAGGGGTGCAAATGATGAGGTGAAACAGAGAGAGATTGTCCAGGAGCCTGAGGGTGCGAAAGTGGATGCATGTGGATTAACTGGAACTAAAGGGCGAGGTGAGACTGAGAGAGAATGGGAGTATGGATGTGGTATACACGCAGAGTAGGTGAGAATAACAGGGCAAAAGAAGGAGTGTGTATTGTTGTGAGTAACAGATGGAAGGAAAATAAAAGAGAGTAGGGATCAGCTGCCTTTAGGGTTGTGTGGGTAAGACTGAAAGTTGGACTACAATTGTGGGGGACAGTGTGCGTATATGCTCCAACGCAAGATCATGAAAGCAGAGTGAGAGAAGAGTTCTGGACAAATGTGGAAGCATGCATGGAGAGTGTTTTTGACTGGAGATCTATCTATCTATCTATTGCCAGACGCCTCAATCCCGTTTGGGGTGGCCACAAACAAATCGCCTCCAAGTCGCCCTGTCCCCCGTCATCTCACTGCCCTGCTCCCAACTCACACTCCCCTCTCTCATATACCTCTCCATCCCATCCCTCCATCTCATCCTCGGCCTCCCCCTCCCTCTTCCCCCCTCCACCTCACTCACATACACTCTCTTCGTCAGTCTTTCACCCTCCATCCTCTCCACATGGCCAAACCACCTCAGTGTGTTCCTCATAACGCTTCCTATCACATCCACATCCACACCACAACGCTCCTTTATATCCTCATTTGTCAGCCTGTCTCTCCATGTTACTCAACAGGCTCCTCTTAAATAACTCATTTCCACTGCTCTCACTCTTGACTTGTGTCCTTCCAACAACGTCCAAGCTTCACTTCCGTACGTTAGAGTTGATATCACAATACTGTCATGTAGTAACTTTTTCACTTCCATGCTCACCTCCCTGTTTCTTATCACTGCTTTCAAAGAACCAGCAACTTTTCTTCCCTGCTTTACCCTGTCAAGCACTTCACTTTCCATACATCCATCCTTACTCATCACACTACCCAAGTACTTAAACGTACTCACATTTTCCAATTCCTCACCATCCAACCTCGCTGTACATTCACTGACTTCACCTCTCTCAAGGACCATCACTTTACTCTTCCTTACATTCACCCTTAGATTCCGTTTCTTACACACTCTCCCAAACTCATCCACCAAGCCTTGCAGCTCCCCTTCGTCTTCACTCACCAACACAGTATTATCTGCAAACAACAGTACAGGGAGTTTCCAAACACTATCCTATCCCACCAGGGCCACTCCAACATCCACTACCCTACCTTGTACTTCTTTTATTACCCCATCCATGTAAAGATTGAACAGCCATGGAGACATGACACATCCCTGTTTCAACCCAACTTTCAAAGAGAAAAATTCACTTAGTTCACCATCCACACGCACTGCAGCCTTCGCACCATCGTACATACTCTTCACAGCATTCAACAACTTCCCATCTACTCCATATATTCTTAACACTTTCCACAATCCTTTTCTATCCACCCTGTCATATGCTTTCTCCAAATCCATGAAAGCCGAATACAACTTCTTTCCCTTCTCTAGAAACTTTTCCACTAAAGATCTAAGAATGAATATCTGATCTACACAACCTCTTCCCTTCCTAAAGCCTCCATGTTCTTCTCCAACTAATTTCTCTGTTCTTTCTCTAACTCTGTCAATAAGTATCCTACCATACACTTTTCCTATTATACTAAGAAGACAAATGCCTCTATGATTACCACACACGTCTTTTTCCCCTTTTCCTTTGTACAAGGGAATAATTATTCATGACTTCTAATCCTCCGGGACTCTACCTTCCTCCCAGGCCAATCTGCACATCTTCCACATCCATTCTACTACTATCTCTCCCCCATGCTTCAGCATTTCACCACACACTCCATCAATTCCTGGGGCTTTCCCCAATTTAACTTTCTTCATTGCTTCCACAACTTCTATCCTACTGATTTCTTCCTGTCTTCTCACCTCCCTCCTTCTCCCAACCATTCCCCAGCCACTTATACTCGCATTACTTCCATCCTTTATGTTCAACAATTCCTTAAAGTGTTCTCTCCATCTGCTCACTTTTTCTCCCTTCTCCACTAGCAATCTACCATTTTTATCTTTCACTCCCCAGCTAAATTCACTTCCACGCTCTCTTACTCTTTTCACTTCTTTCCAGAAAATTTTCTTACAGTCCCTCCACTTTATACTCAAATTCCTCATCCACTCTCTTCTTACTCTCTCTTACTAATCTTTTCACCTCTCTCTTTGTTTCTACATATAACTCTCTCTTCCGCCTCTCAACTTCTTCCACGCCCCTATTTCTCATCCATTCATTGTATGCTTTCTTCTTTTGCGCCACAGCCTGTCTCACCTCTTCAGTCCACCATGGTGTTCCTTGCACCCCCCTCCGTCTTCTCTTCCTTGCACACACCACATCACATGCTGCACATATTTCTTCTGTAAATATCCTACACACACCTTCCACGTCTCCCATCTGCTCCAATTCATATTTGCCCAATCGTTCCTCCACTTCTCTCTTATACTCTGCCTTTTTCTCATCCTCTTGTAACCTTTCCACTCTCCTTGCAACTACTCCTTCCTCTCGTCTTTCCCTTCTTCTATTCCTCCATCTTGAATTCTAATTCTGGCCACCACCAAATAGTGGTCAGAAAGTCCACTCCCCCATCCTCTATGAGCTCTTCCATCCATTACACATCTTCGCATCCTTTCATCCACACACTGGAGATATGAATGGAATGGTAGGGAATGGGAAGGTGGATGGAGTAGTTGGTGAGTGGGGTGTGCCAGAGATGGATGAAAATGGCAGTGCTTTAGTAGACATTTGTGGTGGGAGGGGGTTTGTGATAGCCAATACCCTCTTCAGGCACAAAATGATCCATAGGTGTACGTGGCGAGTGATGAAAAGGGTGGGTGATGAACTTAATGAACGGAAGGGAATGATTAATTATGTGTGTGGATGAAAGGATGAGAAGGTGTGCAATGGATGCAAGAGTATATTGGCGTTGGGGAAGTGGACTTTCTGACCACCACCAAGTGGTGGTCAGAATTAAAATACAAATGAAATGGAGAATTAGAAGACGAGTAGGACAGGAGGAAGTAGTTCATACAAGGAGGGTGGAAAGGTTACAAGTAGATGGATAAAAGGCAGAAGATAAGAGGGAAGTGGAGGAGAAATTGGGTAAATATGGATTGGAGCAGATGGGGGACGTGGAAGATGTGTGTAAGATATTCACAGAAGAAATCTGTGCAGCATATGAGGTGGTGTTTGGGGTGAAGAGAAGACGAAAGGTGGAGCAGGGAATATCATGGTGGAATGAAGAGATGAGAGAGGCTGTGGCACAAATGAAGAAAGCATATAATGAGTGGACGAGAAACAGGGGAGTGGAAGAAGTTGAGAAATGGAAGAGAGAGTTACATGTAGAGAGGAAGTGAGAGGTGAAAAGATTAGTAAGAGAGAGTAAGAAGTAAGGAATTTGAGTGTGGAGTGGAGGGAATGTAAGAAAATGTTCTGGAAAGAGACAAAGAGAGTTAGACATGGTGCCGAAGAAGTTAGCTTGTTAGTGAAAGATAAAAATCGTAGATTACTAGTGGAGAAGGGAGAAAAACTGAGCAGATGGAGAGAACACTTTAAGAAATTGTTGACCATAGAGGACGGAAGTAATGCAAGTATAAGTGGTTGGGGAATGGCTGGGAGAAGGAGGGAGGTGAGAAGACAGGAAGAAATCAGTAGGATAGAAGGTGTGGAAGCAATGAAGAAAGTTAAATTGGGGAAAGCCCCAGGAAATGATGGAGTGTGTGGTGAAATGCTGAAGCATGGGGGAGAGATAGTAGTAGAATGGATGTGGAAGATGTGCAGATTGGCCTGGGAGGAAGGTAGGGTCCCGGAGGATTGGAAGTCAGATATAATTATTCCCTTGTACAAAGGAAAAGGGGGAAAAAGAAGTGTGTGATAATCATAGGGACATTTGTCTTCTTAATGCAACAGGAAAAGTATACGGTAGGATACTTATTGACAGAGTTGGGGAAATAACAGAGGAATTAGTTGGAGAAGAACAGGGAGGTTTTAGGAAGGGAAGAGGTTGTGTGGATCACATATTCATTCTTATATCTTTAGTGGAAAAGTTTGTAAAGAAGGGGAAGAAGTTGTACACAGCCTTCATGGATTTGGAAAAAACATATTAAAGGGTAGATAGACAAGGACTGTGGAAAATCTTTAGAATATATGAAGTAGACGGGAAGTTGTTGAAGGCCGTGAAGAGTCGGTATGATGGTGCTAAGGCTGCAGTGCGTGTGGATAGTGAACTTAGTGAATTTTTCTGTTTGAAGGTTGGACTGAAGCAAGGATGTGTCAGATATTCGTGGTTGATCAGTCTATATACTGTATGGATGGGGTTATAAAAGACATACAAGGTAAGGCAGTGGATGTAGGAGTGGCCCTAGTGAGAAAGGGCAGTGTTTGGAAACCCTGTACTGTTGTTTGCAGATGATACTGTGTTGTTAAGTGAAGACGAAGGGGAACTGCAAGGCTTGGAGGGTGAGTTTGGGAGACTGTGTAAGAAACGGAATCTAAAGGTTAATGTAAGGAAGAGTAAAGTTATGGTCTTTGAGAGAAGTCAGTGAATGTACAGTGAGGTTGGATGAGGAGGAAATGGAAAATGTGAGTGTGTTTAAATACTTGGGTAGAGTGATGAGTAGGGATAGAAGTTTAGATGGTGAAGTGCTTGAAAGAGTTCAACACGGAAGAAAGGTTGCTGGTTCCTTGAAAGCAGTAATAAGAAACAGGGAAGTGAGCATGACAGTGAAAACAGTTACTACATGACAGTATTGTGATACCAGCTCTAAGGTATGGAAGTGAAGCTTGGACCTTGTTGGAGGAACAGAATTCAAGAGTGAGAGCAGTGGAAAAGAGTTATTTGAGAGGAGCATGTGGAGTTACATGGAGAAACAGACTGACAAATGAGGAATTGATGGAACATTGTGGAGTGGATGTGGATGTAATAGGACGCGTTAGGAGAAACACACTGAGATGGTTTAGCCATGTGGAGAGGATGGAGAGTGAGAGACTGACGAGGAGAGTGTATGTGAGTGAGGTGGAAGGGGGAAGAGGGAGGAGGAGGCCAAGGATGATTTGGAGGGATGGAGTGGAGAGGTATATAAGAGGGGTGAGGTGTGAGCTGGGAGCAGGGCAATGAAATGTCGGGGGACAGAGCGACATGGAGGCGATTTGTTTGTGGCCACCCCTTACGGGATTAAGGCGTCTGAGAATAGATAGACAGAAAGATATCAAGTCATGCTCGTCAGCGGAGAAGTGAAGGTGTGGCCTTATATTATACCAGTATCCGTGGCCTTAGCACCAACCTAAATTCAGTTCATTTTTTCCTACAGTCCATAACCCATCTGGCCCTATGCCTCACAGAACCACAAATCTCACCCTTCACAGAAGTATCCTCATTTTGTTTTCCTGGTTACAATTGCTCTCACAAATTTCCGTAACAAGAGCGGCACCTGTTGTTATATCTAGTCTCAATATGCACTTGACACTATTTTAAACTTCATCCAGTTGTTATTACTTATTGTATAAACTATCTATCTATCTATTGCCAGACGCCTCAATCCCGTTTGAGGTGGCCACAAACAAATCGCCTACACATCGCCCTGTCCCCCGCCATTTCACTGCCCTGCTCCCAACTCACACCCCCCTCTCTCATATACCTCTCCACCCCATCCCTCCATCTCATCCTCGGCCTCCCCCTCCCTCTTCCCCCCTCCACCTCACTCACATACACTCTCTTCGTCAGTCTCTCACCCTCCATTCTCTCCACATGGCCAAACTACCTCAGTGTGTTCCTCATAACGCTTCCTATCACATCCACATCCACACCACAACGCTCTTTTATATCCTCATTCGTCAGCCTGTCTCTCCATGTGACTCCACAGGCTCCTCTTAAATAACTAAATTGTCAAAATATTACCACATATATCAGTGTAGCCTATCAATCCCCCAATGCTTCTTCAGAACCCAGGGTATTTGACTCCATATCCATACAGTTGAATAGCCTTAACCTTGCCCTCAGCACCTAAATTACAATTTTGGGTTATTTTAACATACATAATGGTGAATGGTTATTGCATTCTGCCAGGACTGATGATGCTGATCTAGAGTGCGAGTGTTTGCAGAATCGTTTAATCTCACGCAGCTGGTAAAGCAACCAACCAGAATACCAGATAATCCTGACCATAATGCCCATCACTTGGATCTATTCTTGACAAATAATCCGGATCAATACAGGATAGAAGCGCTCCCACCACTTGGATCCTCTGACCCCAATCTCATCAAAGCCTCATTAGTTAGCTCCCCCCAAACTTCCCAGTTCTGAGCCTGTCAGGATGACCCGATGGCACTTTTATAGGGAAGACCGGGATGGATTTAGAAATTATCTTGCTGACATTCCATGGCAGTCATTCTTTTCTAGTGATGTCAGTTCTACCCAGTCCCACATTTGCGACTTAATACTAGCTGGTATGGATTTATTCATACCAATTCAACAGTTCACTAAAAGATCGAACTCTCCAAAATGATTTGATAGCAACTGTGCCAAAGCAACAGCCCAAAAATCATTAGCATATAACTCTTACTTAAAATTTAAAAAAAATCTGAATCACTCTCTCAATTTAAAATTGCTAGAAATCATGCAAAAGCTGTAATAAATCTTGATAAAACAAATTTTCTTCAAAATCAAGCATCAAAGCTACTTAACAACCCTAATGACAATAGAATATTCTGGTCAACTCTCAGTTCTTTTAATAATAGCTTTAACAAGATATCATCCATTCCCCCACTAAAACCTTCAGATGGCAAGATTACAAACGACCCGTGTGAGAAAGCAAATATCTTTGCCAGTACATTTGCCATAAATGCTACCATAGAGGAAGTCAGCCAGAACGTCCCAGTACTAGAACTTGACTCTCTCGAAATTGTTCCACTTAAAATTCCGACTAGATATGTAAAATCCATCCTAGACAATTTACCTACCAACAACTCCAGGGTCAGACGAAATTCCTCCAGTTGTTCTGAAAAAGTGTTTCCCAGAACTTGCCTCTGTTTTAGCTAAATTATCCAGGCTATGCATACGTACTTTTTCATACCCTAATTCATGGAAGGAAGCCAATATCCACCCAATTCCAAAGAAAGGAAGTTCTTCTGACGCCTCTGATTACAGACCAATAGCAGTCACATCTTCTCTTTGTAAAGTATTTGAAATTTTAATTAATAAGCACATAGTTAAACATCTTGAATCCAACTTAATTAGTGATAGACAACATGGTTTTTTGCCACGAAAGATCCACCATTGACTTACTCAATCTCCTGACTCATACCATTCATCAATCAATCGACCTACATGGAGAAACTCATGCAGTAGCCCTTGATATTTCTAAAGCTTTTGATAGAGTATGGTTCGTTCCCTGCTGTCCAAACTTCCTCGCTACGGACTAACGTCTTTTGTACCTTTGCTTTCCTCGTATCTCAGCGACAGAACAATAAGAGTAAAATTAGATGATGTTTATTCCAATTTCCGCTCAATTAACGTCGGCGTGCCACAGGGATCAGTTCTGGCGCCAAACCTGTTCCTGGCTCATGTTAGTGATCCCTTATCTGTCACCCACAATCCCATCCATTCATATGCAGATGACTGAACACTTCATAGCTCATTCACACTCAAACACCCATTTACAAAGTCTAATATCTCTAACCCTCAACTCAGTACAGCCATCTCCATAAATCAAGACTTATCTACGATCAATGAATGGGGACAAAACAACCTTGTCTCATTTAATGCTAATAAAACAAAATGTAAACAATTTACTAATAGACAGATATTGTCAGATTCGTATATTACGTTCAGTGCTACTAATATTCCCATCTCCAAAAGTATTGAAATTCTCGGTGTCTCACTTAATAATACCCTCAGCTGGACCTGTCATATCAGATCACTTGCTAAAACTGCCGCAAAGAAACTTGGATTATTGTAGAGTCTGTCTATCTATCTATATACCTAGGCTGCTTCCCCCAAGGAAAGGGAGGTAGCCGAGACAGGACGACACACTCTTCACACTCTGTAACAACAATAAAACTAGTTTCTCTACGGCCGTTTAGAGAAATTGAAGAATGAGAAAGTGACTAGAATATTGCTACATAGGTGAGGTATTGGGGGCGGGAGGGAAATTGGGGATGAGATGGATGCATGAGTTGGAGGGGTGGATGGAGTCAGCCTGATGGTGGAATGCAAGGTGACATGGAGGTCACTTTTCTCTTCCTGGTTTTAGGCGACTGCCAGTAGATAGAGGCTTCCTAGTGGCATCTTTTTGGAGATTTATTTTGCCTTTTACGACTTGATATTCTGTTTTGTTATTCTGCATCGTCATACTTTACGTCAATAACATACATAATAATATTGAAATAAAATGTGCAAAATAGATGGCTGTGGACGAGGCGCTATGAAAGAGTTCAGTGTCAACTAAAATACAGCCCAGAGAGTCATTGGATTCCTCTCAGCTGAATAAAGTCGTCAGAAGTTAGTCTGAAGAGAATATATGTAACCTAGAGGTGTTCCATCCCTAAGGGGGTTAATGGTATCAGCATTAACACACAGGCTTCTAGAACTCCTTCTCCAGGGTCAGTAATTTTGTCACCAGGAAGCTCCCTAAAACCTTTTCCTAAGCGATTGTTTGCATATTGCACATTACTCTTCTCTTCTGTATTATATAAATCCCCCAAGCATCACAATATTCAGCCTAAATAACGCAGAAAAGGATAAAAACTACACTAACCAAAAGCAACACACTAAGGATGAGGTGCTAGGGAACATCCTTAAGTGACGAGAATAGGGTCCAGATACACTAACGGTCGTACTCTCTTGGCGCCTCCCTTACTGGCCGCAACGCACCCTTTCGGCGTTACACTGGTATGCACACACTGTGTCGGCCGCCATCTTTGTGGTGTAAATCTCCATATTGCTAAAGACACCGCAGATCACCCTTTCAAGAACGTGACTCGGAAATAGAGGCACATAATATCAATTACCTGACCCCGACCAAAACAATGGTGAGTTGTCTGCAATGTGAAGGGTAGCTAGTTCCTTAAGTACAATATAAATACGCCTATGTATATACTCGTACGTATGCACCTGTGTATGCACTTACATATGGACCTGTGTCTGTACCTACATACATATTTACTGTAGGAGGAAAATTAAGCCTGCCATCAACTGAGTTCACGTTTGAGATGAACATGGGGCCTCAGCATTAACAACTTATTATGAATCCCTTGAAAAGTAGATCTCTCTCTCTCTCTCTCTCTCTCTCTCTCTCTCTCTCTCTCTCTCTCTCTCTCCCTCCGTTTTTTTGCAATTACCAGACGATTTTAATCCACCCAGGAATGCCACGCTTACTTAAGGGGTTCATCAAGGGTATATCTAAGCTTCCCTGTTCGGGAGATGTTCTCAACCTGAAGGAGAATGAATGGTGATAGTATGAATAAAGTGAAAGCTACGGCATGGCAGCGACAAGATGCCATCATTATAGGCTATACTGTTAAGAAATTATTCCTTAAACACCGAAAGATAATTATGGAAAGAACTTAACCAAAGACACTTCATATACCCTAAATTCAATGACTGTTAGTATTAACCTCCATGGAACCGTTTTTACTCCAACAACTAAGCCTATTAATCAACTCCAAAACATGGCAACCCAATTCTCTTGTCCAGACAACTAAGTCTGATTCAGCTTCAAAATATGATAACCCAAAATTCTTGTCCAGACAAATAAGCCGATGATTCGACTGTAAACTTTTAGGAAACGAAAGCTGACAAAGTTTATGCAGCCAAACAACTAAAACTATGACTTGACCCCGAAGCCTTTTAAACCTAAAAATCCACAATTGTTGCCCATACAACTAAGCCTACGATTCGACGATAAACCTTTTAAACATGACAGTTCAAAATTCTTACTCAGAGAACTAAACCAGTGATTCAGTTCCAGACTTTTCACACATGCCCCCCCCCCCAAAAAAAAAAAAAAAAAAAATCGAGCAGCCAAACTACTAAAGCTAAAAATTGACTCCAAACTTTCGAAATACAAAAGTTCCAAAAATTCAGACAGCCAAACCAGTGAACTGTTTTACTCTAGAGCTACAACGGTGATGTATACCCCCTCCCAGAAAGAAAAATTGATCAGTCAGACAGTTAAAACTAGTTCTTGACTCCAAAGCTACCAAACAACAGCTCCCAAAATTCGATCAAACAACTAAAACTAAGATTCGACTTCAAATTCTCAAAACACTGCAGCTCTGAAACTTTTCAAACTTCAAAACACTCCCCCCCCCAATATCTATCTATCTATCTATATAATAACTAGATAAGCAAAAATCGATCATTCAGACTAAAATATGCTTCCCCTCCAATGCATCGAAACACAGCTTCTAAACTCCGAGAGCCATACCATTAAACCTATGATTAAACTCCAGAGATATGAACTATGACAATCCCCTTCAAAATCCGAGCCTAATACAATTAACTGCCCAAGTTTCACAGTGAGCTGTACCATCAATAAATGGAATATGCAAGGAATTATAAAAGCTGCTTGAGCATAGGTGTAAGGATGTCCCAAATTTTTTACGATCATTTTTTATTCTGAGGTAAAATTATCGAAGATATTTATTATCGATTTCTTCCCATAGCGTTTTTTTTTTTCTCTTAAGAACTGCAAGGAAGAAGAATGCAGAATCATTTCTTCTCCTTCACTCTCCCCCCCTCCCCCCCCAAAAAAAAAAAAAACTTGGGTATGAGAGGGAAATAATCTACTATAGGTTTTCTGTGGGATGAAAGAAGGGAGAGAAAATGCATAGTTTTCTAATCTTCGCTATGTTTCTAGTTCTTCCTGCGAAATCAGACCTTAAAGTTACGAGGAATTAATCGTAAATAGTTTCGAGAAAGAACGTCTTACGATCACCCTTATCTGGTAACTGTCCATTCTTTCTGCTAGAAAGCCAAAGAGAAGAATCTCTATTTTTTGTTCTTTCTGTTTAAAAAAGATGGTCTCTAGGGAAACATCATAATCACTTTTTTTTTCTCTGCAAAATAGAAGATCAAAATGATAGACAAATTCCCAAGTCTCGTTCTTCCTGCAATGAGTGTGAAGTTACGAGATGGAACTGATCGGAAATGTATTAATGAATCCGGTTCATCTTCATTCCACATTACGGACTGTAGTCAGCAACGATGGAAAGACATCAACACCCATATTTTCGTCGACTAAAGAAGCCCCATAACACCTCTTCCTAAGCGATTTAGTTTTGGATATGGCTGGGATAGTATTCTTTTGTAGATTATTTGCGTGTGAGTCTATGTTTGGAAGTGTGAATGGAAGATTGTCAGGTGTTGATATAGGAAGGGCAAGGAAAGGTGTGACCTTGTTAATGAGTCCGGAAGTACAGCAGTGTGTGACTGAATGGAAGGAGGTGTCATTGAGACTGATGTGGGTGAAAGCAAAATTTGAATGTGAGTTGTGGGTGTTTATGAGTGCATATGGGCCTGGTAGTGAAAGGGATGAAGGAAAGAGGGAGTCTTTCTGGAATGATGTTGATGAGTGTCTGCAGAGTTTTGTACCGAATATGAATGTGGTAATGATGGGAGATCTGAATGGTAGAGTGGGAAATGTAGCAGTTGAAGATGTAGTTAGTATGCATGGTGTGCCTGGAAGAAATGAAAATGGGGAACGAATGATAGGGATGTGCTTTGAGCAAGAAATGGTGATTGGAAATACCCTGTTTGAGAAAAAGATATTTATAAGTATACATGGGTGAGACAGGAAGGTGCAAGGGTTCTTGATAGAGCATTGATGGACTATGTGGTTGTGTCCAGGAATATAATAGGAAGATTGTTGGATGTGAGAGTTCTGAGAGGGGAAGGTGGAGGTATGTCTGACCACTACCTGGTGGAGGGAAAGTTAAGAGTAGGTAAGAGATGTGTGAGAGCTAGGAGGGTTAGGTGTGGCAGGGAGGTGTTGAAAGTGAGTTGGATAAAAGAGAGAAAATGATAGGGTACCAGGAGAAGTTGAAAGATGAGTGGAATGCAGTGAAAGATCAGGAAAATGACAGTGTGGAGGAGGAATGGCGGTTGTTTAAGAGTGCTGTGGTGGGGCATACGGAAGAGGTGTGTGGTGTGAGACGAGTGGGTGGTGTTGTAAGAAAAGGAAGTGAATGGTGGTGTGAGGAAGTAAGTATGCCTGTGGCTGAGAAGTGACGTGCATATGAAGTGTGGCTGCAGAGGAAGGATGAGGTGTCATATGAAAGGTATAAGGAAAAGAGGAATAGGTCGAGAAGGGCTGTGCGTGACGCTAAAGTGGCAGCAGATGAGAGGTGGGGTAGGCAGTTGACTGAGAATTTTCAACAGCATAAGAAAATGTTCTGGAAGGAGGTGAAAAGGGTGCGAAAGGGAGAGTCTGGGAAGGAGTAGCGAGTAAAAGTAGAGGATGGAAGGATGTTAATTGAGATGGATGCAGTAAGAAAGAGATGGGTAGAGTATTTTGAAAGATTGTTAAATGTAGAAGAGGAAAAGGAGGCTGAGATTGTGGCGGATGGAAGGGTGCAAGGAATAAATGTGTTGGGAGAGTTGAATGATTCTCTTTGATCATGAAGGATGAAGTGCAGGAGGCAGTAAAGGAGATGAAAACAGGGAAAGCTGCAGGTATGGATGAGTGTGCAGTGGAATGCCTGAAGGGTGATAGAGCAACTATTGTTGACTGGTTAGTAAGATTGTTGAATGTGTGCTTTGTGGAAGGTATGGTGCCAGTTGACTGGGCAAGTGCTTGTGTGGTCCCACTGTATAAAGGCAAGGGTGATAAGTATGAATGTACTAGCTTTAGGAGTATAAGTCTGTTCAGTGTTGTAGGTAAGGTGTATGGTAGAGTGTTAATTAAAAGAGAGAGGGTACAGAGGGAGTGATTGGTGATGAGCAGTGTGGCTTTAGGAGAGAGAGGGGATGCGTGGATCAGGTGTTTGCTGTGAGACAAATGTGTGAAAAGTATTTTGCAAAAGGCAAGGATGTGTATTGGGCGTTCATGGACTTAGAGAATGCGTATGATAGAATTGATAGGGAGGCTTTGTGGACTGTTTTCAGATTGTATGGACTTGATGGTAGGTTACTAAAAGGGGTGAAAAGTTTTTATGTAAATAGTAGAACGTGTGTAAGAGTGGGAAATACTGTGAGTGATTAGTTTCCCGTGAGAGTGGGGCCGCGGCAGGGATGTGTGATGACGCCTTGGTTGTTTAATATTTATATGGATGGTGTTGTAAGGGAGGTGAATGCAAGAGTGTTAGGTGGAGAACTGAGTCTGGTGAATGTTGATGGTAGAGAGTGGAATCTGAAGCAGCTGCTGTTTGCAGATGATACTGCACTGGTGGCTGATTCAGAGAAGAGTTTTGAGACAGTTGGCAGAGGAGTTTGGAAGGGTGTGTGAAAGGAGGAAATTGAAAGTAAATGAGAATAAGAGTAAAGTGATGAAGTGTACGAGGTTGGCAGATGGTAGAAGGACGAATATAGTTTTGAATGGTGAGTTGCTTGAGGAGGTAGAGTGTTTTAAGTATTTAGGGTAACATGTTGCTGTGGATAGAAGAATAGATGCAGAATGAAGTTTAGAATGAATGAAGTAGAAAAGGTGCTGGGAGAAATGAAAACAGTGTTTAGATGTCGTTCGCATAGAATGGATGTAAAGAGAAGGCTGTATGAGGGTGTTGTGTTACCGACTGCATCATATGGGGCTGAAACATGGACTATGGGTGTAGCAGAGAGGAAAAGTTTGAATGTATTGGAGATGAGGTGTCTGAGGAGTATGTGTGGAGTGACGCATATGGATCGAGTGAGAAATGATGAAGTGCGAAGGAGAACTGGAGTTGTTCAGAAGATGGTTGATAGAGTTGAGCAGAGGCTGTTGCGATGGTTTGGGCATATGGAGAGAATGGATAATGAGCGATAGGTGAAAAAGATAACCAGATCTGATGTGAGAGGTGTGAGGCTGAGAGGGAGACCACGAATAGGGTGGATGGACAGTGTGAAGAGAGCGCTGGATGCAAGAGGGATGTCTGTTGAGCAAGGAAGAGTGGCTGTGAGTGACAGAAATAAATGGAGAGAAATTGTGAATGGATAAATGATGATGTAGCCCTGAGGGGATATTCTCCCGCATTTGGTCTGAGCAGCTGATCAGGTCAGGTGCGGGTAAGGGGATAGGTCTATTATGATATGGTAGGGGTAAACCAGCTCTGCTGTCGGGCCCTGCTGTGGATGTCACTGATTGCACAGTATAGTTCACCCCTGTTTGGTGTGGTGTGGTGAGGCTCTGTCCCTTCTCCCCTCTGGGGCCGAGATGCAAATGAATATGTTTGAGTGGATGAGCAGCCTAGGTATATATATACTGTATAGTCATATATCTATATATATATATATATATATATATATATATATATATATATATATATATATATATATATATATATATATATATATATATATACACCTAGGCTGGATTAGGTTATGAGAAAGGTTGTAAGGAGAACTGGTGCAGGAACTAACTGAAAAGAAAAAAAGAGGCTGATGGATTTGAACTATGCTGATGATATTGTACTGATTTGTGGAAGTATTTACGAGATGCAGAGGGTGCTTGATTGTCTGGTGGAGGAAGGAGAAAAAGTTGGATTGGTAATGAATTGTGGAAAGACTGAAATTATTAATATGAACGTGGAGAACCAGATCTATTGTGTAATTGGAAATAATGTGGTGAAGAATGTAGGAAATTTTAAATATCTGGGAACGATTGTATCATCTAATGGATCATTAAACAATGAAATTGAGGAGAGGATTAGACAGGCTTGGCGAGCTGTTGGAATGTTGAAATCTGTTTGGAATAATAATATGCTTTCGGTGCATACTAAAGTAAAAATTTACAAATCCATGGTTAGGCCAATTTTAATTTATGGGCATGAGTCATGGTACAGTACAATTGCAACAGATCAGAAAGTATTAGGATTTGTGAATAAAATACTGAGAAGGATTCTTGGGGTAAAGTGGCAAGAAATAGTTACAAATGAAAGAGTATGTGATATTACGAGAGTGGAACCAGTTGATGAATATGTGAGACTGTCTCGCTGGAAATGGCTGGGGCACATATATAGAAAAGAGGGTAGTTTAATACAGGATGTGCCAGAGTGGACTGCTAGACGAAGAAGAGGTGAGGTAGGCCGAGGGAAACCTGGTTGAGGACAGTGAAAAGAGAAGCGGGAGAGGAGTGTTGGTGGGACCTGAAGGAGATGGCAAGACACAAATATTGGTGAAGAGTGTTCATTGAGGTCCTATGCATCCCGTGGGGTGGCACAAGACATGATATACAGTATATATATATATATATATATATATATATATATATATATATATATATATATATATATATATATATATATATATATATATATATATATATATATATATATATATATATATATATATATATATATACGAGCAGGTCAGTGAAATGGCGGGGGACAGGGCGACTTGGAGGCGATTTGTTTGTTGCCACCCCATATGGGATTGAGGCGTCTGGCAATATATATATATATATATATATATATATATATATATATATATATATATATATATATATATATATATATATATATATATATATATATATATATATTGTTACGGAACAGAGAAAGATAATGTACACTTTAAGTGAGAATACGAAGAGTCACTACTGTCCCGTAAAGTTCCAGGTTCAAAACAAAAGAGTTAGGTAAAATTACAAGTTAAAGTTTAATGCTTAAATTAACAAGAAAACATTCAGGACTCATAAAGATAATGTAATGGCAAATAAACAGGTTAAATATATGGTTAACTGCAATAGCCTCTATTAACACGAAATTAGCAAGAATAAATTTATCTAAGTCAGCCCTGATAAAAATGAGATACCAGATAATACTCAGTGAATGCCAGATAAATAATTACAGATACAAACTATTATCAAAAATGACTGACATAAAGAACCCCACACGCATTACAAAAACTTCACTAGGCCTACAAATTAAACTTATGCTATACAGTACAAGAAAAAATGCAACAACAGTTATACTCAAATTACACACAGCTGCTAGATGGTTGGAGACTTCTTGAGCACTCACAATAATAATATCTGTACAGGGGAGGACAGAGATGTGAACAAAATGAGGAGCAGATCTAAGTGGCAATGATGCAGAGACTAAGCTCATTATATAGGGGCCAGGAGAGCTTGATACAACTTGTAATGAGGACGCGCAAATGAAGCCATGGGGACAAAGAGATGACAATCCCGCAAAGTATAACAGAGATGTCGACTTACTCTACTATAACGGTAGAAGGGGGGACTGAGGCAGAACACGCTCGTGATCAAACATGCAGCAACTGTGCGTTAAAATTACACAAAGGATGATGAAATCATAGGCTATGTAACACCTCCCCACAAAGAAAAAGAAATTTACAAAGGAAATTTCTTATTACTCTAAACAATCTGTCTAAAGTCTAGATAAGCAATCTGCAATAACATTTTCTTTCCCCTTGACATGTTGTATGTCTAATGAATACTCCTGAAGAAGTAGACTCCATCTTGCCAATCTCTGATTTTTATCTTTAAACTTACTAAGGAATTTCAGTGGGTTATGATCGGTATAAATGACTATGGGGTCAAAACCAGAACACAAATAAAATGAAAAATGCTGTAAACCCAAAATCAAGGCCAAAAGCTCTTTCTCAATAGTTGAGTAGTTCTTTTGAGGTGGAGTGAACTTCTTACTGTAATAAGATACAGGATGTTCAATACCCTGATCATCCTCTTGCAGCAAAACAGCCCCAGCTCCTGTATCACTTGCATCAACAGCCATCTTAAAAGGCTTAGCAAAATTTGGAGTAGCGAGCACTGGCTGACTTAATAGAATAGCTTTAAGTTTGTTGAAAGAGGATTCACAGTTATCGGTCCAGACAAATTACACTCCCTTTTTCAGTAGGTCTGTAAGTGGTGATACAAGAATAGAAAAGTTAAGAACAAATCTCCTGTAATAACCTACCATTCCCAAAAATCTTTGTAGCTCTTTCCTACTTTTAGGTCTGGGAAGATCACTTATAACCTGAACCTTAGCTCCTGGTGGTGCAACATGTCCATCACCAATTACATACCCAAGGTACTGAACTTTAGCTTGACCAAACTCACACTTTGATAAATTAGCTACAAGATTAGCATGAACTAAACGGTCAAGAAATTTACTGACATGGCATAGGTGATCTTTCCAGTTGTCACTGAAGATTAATACATCATCAATATAAACAACACACCCTGCCAAACCCTCTGTTACAACATTCATGAGCTTCTGAAATGTGGCTGGTGCATTCTTCATACCATACGGCATTACAGAACATGCAAAAGCCTTTCCTAGTGTTACAAAACATGAGATCTCCCTAGCACGTTCAGTCATAGGTACTTGCCAGTATCCCTTTAACAAATCAAACTTACTTATGTACCTAGCCTTTCCGATCTTGTCTATGCAATCTTCCACACGAGGGAGAGGGTAAGTGTCTGTTTTGGTTATCTGATTAACACGTCTGTAGTCAATGCAAAGCCGCTGTGACCCACCTGGCTTAGGGACCAGAGTGACAGGAGAACTCCACTCGCTCTGACAGGGCTCAATCATCTTGTGGTCCAACAGGTAGCCAAGCTCCTTCTGGATGAGAGGAACTTTCACTGGGTTCACACGGTAAGGAGGCAATTTAATTGGCTTTGCGTCTCCAACATCGACATCATGCATCAACACAGTGGTTCTTCCTGGAGTGGCACGGAACACTTGCGGGTACTCCTGCAGTAATGCCGAAAACTCCTGCCTTTCCTTGGGTGGTAGATGAGAAAGCTTAGTCTGGAGATCATTCATGATATCAGGATTCTTCCCCAAACTATCACTCAGGCTCATACTGCATGGGAGAGCTTCACTTGCAGACTCGGGTGGAACAGCTACAGTGCAGACTGGATTATTTTCATCCCGCTTGTGATATAACTTTAGCATGTTGATGTGACATAGTTGCTTGCTCTTTCTACGATCTGGTGTGGCGATGACATAGCTGACATCACTGAGTTTCTTCTCCACGAAATAAGGGCCACTAAACTTGGCTTGAAGAGGTTGCCCATGAACTGGTAGCAGAATCAAAACCTGATCTCCTGGCTGAAAGTGGCGTAACCTGGACTTCTTGTCATACCAAGTCTTCATCTTCTCCTGAGCAGCTCCTAAATTCTCTCTCGCCAGCTGTAAAGCAGTGGACAGCCGTTCTTTGAACTTCATCACATACTCCAGCAGGTTGACGTCATCTTCCTCCGACAGCCAGCATTCCTTGAGTAGCTTAAGGGGTCCTCTTACTTCATGGCCAAACAGTAGTTCAAAAGGTGAGAAGCCCAGTGATTCATTTGGAGATTCTCCTGCAGCAAACACAACGAATGGAAGACCTTTATCCCAGTCTTTCTGATGTTCCAAACAGTATTTCTTGAGCATCGATTTGAGTGTTTGATGATATCTCTCCAACGCTCCTTGGGTCTGGGGATGGTAAGCTGAAGACGTGATCTGGGTGATGCCCAACTCTTTCAGAGACTGCTTGAAAACATTTGACATGAAATTACTTCCTCGGTCTGACTGTACCTCCTTGGGCAGACCAAACTTTGTGAAGAACCCTAGCATTTCCTTAACCACGTTCTTTGCTGAGATGTTTCTAAGTGGAATGGCTTCAGGATAACGAGTAGCCATATCAATCATGGTCAACACATAAGAAAATCCTGAAGAAGTCTTAGGAAGAGGGCCCACAATATCCACCAACACACGGGTGAAAGGCGCCTCAAAAGGAGGAATGGGAACTAGAGGTGCAACCTTTTCGGTCTGATTACACTTCCCCACAACTTGACAGGTGTGACAAGACTTACAATACCAGGAAACATCCCTGAAGATACCTGGCCAGTAGAAGTGTTTCAAAATGCGTGCCACAGTCTTCCTCACTCCAAGGTGTCCTGCCAAACTGGAATCATGAGCCACTCTAATGATATCCTGCCTACAAACACGAGGGATGACAACTTGATGTACAACCTCCCATTCACAGTCGGCTGATGCTGTTGGGGGTCTCCACTTCCTCATAAGTACTCCTGACTTTACATAATAACAAGTAGAAGCACCAGCTGACTCTTCCTCACTGCAAGCAAAGTTAGCTAAACCTTTCAACTCAGGGTCAGCAACCTGCAACTCAACCAACTCTTGACGAGACAAATTATCAACACTACGGGGTACTGCCTCATCTGGTGAGTGGTCCAAATTAGCAAGAAAAGTGTCAGCTAGGATAACATCATCATCATCCTCTAAATCACCAGTAACTTTAGACTTAGCCCTAGTGACAGCACATGCAGGGAACACATCAGGGACATCACAATCCTGGGACGCAGCCACTGGCTCACTAGACAACTGAGGAGCTGGACACACTTGACTTCCACCAATATCATTTCCAAGTAAGAAAGTTACACCTGACATTGGGAGTGTCTCAACCAACCCAACCATAACGGAACCATTAACAAAACCAGACTCTAAATTCACTCTGCACAGAGGGAGAGAGAAGTAATTATTCCCTACACCTTGTAAGATTACAGTTTCATCAGAGGAATTAACATTAGAGCCTAGAACACTGGTCAGCATAAGGGATTGGCAAGCACCTGTATCACGATATATTTTAACTGATTTCCTGTCATTACTGTCCAGAGGACTGACAAAACCATCAGACAGGAAATTAGCACATGAATTCTTGAGAGTGTCACCCACGTTACTGCTCAAAAGAGGAGCTCCATCATGAGAATTTAAGTTACCCCTCAAAGCAGGTTCAGTTAACTCAGTTAAAGAATTCTGGGAACTCTCAAGAGTGGACACTAGACCAATTGACTGAATATTTAAAGACTCCTTTTTGTTCACATCACGCTGTCTCCTGAAACATCTCTCCGTAGTATGACCAAGCTTACTACAATAAGTACATTTACTTTTCTGAAATCTAGAGGTGAAGCTGGTATTTACTTCCTGAGAAACATCATCCTTATTCTCTTTCCTGTTACCTGTACTCTGAGTAGAGGCAACGTACTTACTCTCAGCTTTCCCTTTTTCTCTAGAATATCTCTTGTGAGTGAGAACATACTCATCAGCTAAAACTGCAGCATCAGACAAATTATCTATTCTTTTCTCATCAAGATATAGGCTTACATCTTTATAAATACACCTTTTGAAGTCCTCCAGCAAAATCATCTGCTTAAATTTGTCAAAATCAGAATCCACATTCTTAGAATTTAACCACTGCTCCAACAAATCTTCTTTGATTTTTGCATACTCAACATGGGATTGCTTATCTTGCTTGAAAGTTGTCCTAAATTTTACTCTATAGGCTTCAGGAACAAGCTCATAGGCCTTAAGAATCAAGCTCTTAACTACATCATAATTATCACATTGATCCTGAGGCAAAGATGCATAAGTTACTTGAGCTTTACCGGTGAGAACCGTTTGAAGGAGTACTGGCCAATACTCCTTAGGCCAATTAAAACCTGTAGCTACCCTCTCAAACAACTGAAAATACTTTGTTAAATCAGATTCATTAAAAGGAGGGACAAGTTTAACATTTTTAGCCACATCAAAATCATCAGAGCTAGATGATCCAGTTCCACCTTGTTTCATGCGATACTCATGGTCTGCCTGAATCCTAGCAAGTTCAACTTGTGCGTGAAACTCAGCCTCCTTAACATCAGCCTCCTTAGCACGTGCTTGAAATTCAGCTTCCTTCACACGAGCCTCCTGCAGGGCTAGCTGTAACTTAGCTAATTCAATCTGCGTTTGCTCATTTGGAGGAGTTACATTAAACAAGCTTTTATTAATCATGCCAACAATTTGATCTTTAGAATGATGAGAGTGAACTGCAATTCCCAATTGTTGAGCAACAAGCTTAAGTTCATTCTTTGTTCTGTTTTCTATATCACACACTGTTTGCACATTTGACAAAAAATCTTTGGCTTCATCAAGTGTAGAAATAGTAGCCATCATGAATACATCACAGTCACAAAATATCAAACAATATCCTTATGATAATATCCTGAATATCCTGATATGAGGTCGCCAAATTTATGTTACGGAACAGAGAAAGATAATGTACACTTTAAGTGAGAATACGAAGAGTCACTACTGTCCCGTAAAGTTCCAGGTTCAAAACAAAAGAGTTAGGTAAAATTACAAGTTAAAGTTTAATGCTTAAATTAACAACAAAACATTCAGGACTCATAAAGATAATGTAATGGCAAATAAACAGGTTAAATATATGGTTAACTGCAATAGCCTCTATTAACACGAAATTAGCAAGAATAAATTTA
This sequence comes from Coenobita brevimanus, assembly GCF_032717465.1. NCBI lineage: Eukaryota > Metazoa > Arthropoda > Malacostraca > Decapoda > Coenobitidae > Coenobita > Coenobita brevimanus. The sequence goes on along the minus strand of NC_136997.1, from coordinate 37,058,676 downwards.
TCTAAGTCAGCCCTGATAAAAATGAGATACCAGATAATACTCAGTGAATGCCAGATAAATAATTACAGATACAAACTATTATCAAAAATGACTGACATAAAGAACCCCACACGCATTACAAAAACTTCACTAGGCCTACAAATTAAACTTATGCTATACAGTACAAGAAAAAATGCAACAACAGTTATACTCAAATTACACACAGCTGCTAGATGGTTGGAGACTTCTTGAGCACTCACAATAATAATATCTGTACAGGGGAGGACAGAGATGTGAACAAAATGAGGAGCAGATCTAAGTGGCAATGATGCAGAGACTAAGCTCATTATATAGGGGCCAGGAGAGCTTGATACAACTTGTAATGAGGACGCGCAAATGAAGCCATGGGGACAAAGAGATGACAATCCCGCAAAGTATAACAGAGATGTCGACTTTACTATAACGGTAGAAGGGGGGGACTGAGGCAGAACACGCTCGTGATCAAACATGCAGCAACTGTGCGTTAAAATTACACAAAGGATGATGAAATCATAGGCTATGTAACAATATACAGTATATATATATATATATATATATATATATATATATATATATATATATATATATATATATATATATATATATATATATATATATAATAGAGAGATAGACTGATTTATTCAATAGATATATAATAAAAATACAGTGGTAAGTCTAAAGCAGTCACTTGTAAAATAAAAAAAATGGACGTATGTACTTGCTATCTATTTATATGGGACATAGTAATATGGTAACATATTTTAATATGAATACTTGCACATATATATTATGTTGTGTACTTTAGATCAATACTATACATTATGTAACCCCTTATTTTGTTATTTTATATAAAATATATTCATAATATGAACAATATTTACACAGTTAGTCTCAATTATAAGGCTTTGCCTTTGAATACTGATTCCAAGTTTTCAATCCTAGCTTGCTTTCTGCGCATAGCCAACGGCAAGTATGACAAGAGAAAATTATTAGGATAACTGGACTCTATCGGATACGTTTGTGTGAAGCTACAGAACGTGGTGAATGTTTTTGGCGTATCCGATGGAGCCAGGATTCTGGGGGCTTGAATGATGAGTGAATGGAAGTGTGACACATTGGACTGGGCAAATTTGGGCTGTCTGGTCATTGCTACTCCTCACTCTGCCCTAAAATGGGAAAGGTCAAGATGATGATGAAGCTGGCTATAAACACAATATGGACTGAAAATAATCCTTCTATATTCTTGCCAAGGTTACATTGTTTGATTGATCAATTGCATGGTTTCAAATTTAGGTGAAGTTAACGTAATATGTGTATCTGTATTTAAATTTATCTTAGGTAATGGTTGGAAGTATTTATGTGTGTGGTTGAGAATAGTTAGTGGTGTTTAGTTGATAAGGTGGACAGTGAAGGTGTTAGTACCGAACAGTAATCAGATGATATGTATAAAACAGATGCTAATTTACCGCATGTGTTGGAGACGTGTCTGAGCAAATTATAAAAACTGATGTATTTTGAGTGAAGTTGAAATACTGTGAATGTCCAATTCGTTGATGATGGATGAGTTTATCTCGAGCAAATGTGGAGTTGCAATGATGAATGTTGTGTTTCTTTATGATGGCCATTTCACAAAGAACTGCCTCATCTGGCTGAAACGTGAAGATTTATACAGGACACAGATGATAATGCATGCAGTGATCTGAGACATTTATGTTCAATTGTTGTTTCACTTGCGAAGGTGACAGTGTCCTGTTTATTGGAGACCATGATGAATTATGTTTTGGTGTTGTTGGTGACAAATCACTCATCTTCTTTAGAAGGAAAAGGGTATATATGAGAGACAGTGAAAAAATCATGTTATGAAAGGTGCAAGAACTACTATTGATGTTGGTGTGAGTATTGTTTCTAATTATGGATAATTTAACATCAAATTCCTTTCCTCATCAAAGGTTTCAGACAATATTTACTTACACCCTGATTGATTTTTTGATGCAGATTGTGAATGGGAAGTAAATCAGTAGGGATCCTGCCGTTACCCAGTTTAGCAATGCCTTTCATGAAAACTTAATAATGAGCTTTAGTAGTGTCTAACTGAGCTATTATCATGTCCTTATGTTCCATAACCACTGAGAAGTGTTGGAAAAGTGGTATTTCCTTCTAGTCCGTTTACTTTCTCCACAATTCCCTGAGTTGATTCTCTGTTCTTCAGAGGTTCTTTACAACTGCCATCACTACAGTGTTCTGAGTATCAGTGAGCTTATATTGATATGAATGAATCTGTAGCTTTGTTAAATATGATATCTATTTCTTCAAGATCATTTTCTGCAGCCAATCTAAAAATATTACCTAGAATTGCTCAATGTACCACCTATAAAAGGAGTCTAAATAGATTCCTAGGTCATGTAAATGCCTTGTTATGATATCTGCTGTAATAGTTGCACCTATGTTTGTATGTCTGGTATGCGATCGTAATTTATTCCGGTATATAAACATATTTTCTTCTTCTTGGTTGTATCCCATGTTTTTTTTTTTTAACTGCAAGCTAAATTTCTTGAAACACTTTTTAAATGATCACTATAAATATTTTTCTCTTCGTCACTCGAGAATGACTTAATTAAAACCTAATGGCTGTTCTTTTAATTACTACGTATGGACCTTCAAATATCGGTGACATTTTATTCTTTCTATTGTGAGTGATGCCATAAACAATTTGACCAGGGTTGATATTTGATTTTTTTTTTTTTTGCCTCCTTATTAAATGATTCTGCCATTTCTCCCTTGAACATCGTTAACTGTTTCTTTAACTTTGTATCTCTTGGGATTTACGTAAACGAAGTTTAGGATAATCTTCATAGTTGTATATAGGCATTTGTTCGTTTCCAATTATCTCACATGGGAGACGTTTGTCTGTCCCGTAAATAATGAAATGAGGTGAGTATCCTATGGACTTGTTAATTGCACAGTTAACTGATTCTTCAACTCTGCGGATCCAATCATCCCAGATTGCAAAATTCTCATTAAGAATGTGAAGTAACATATTTTTATTGTCTCCCTACCAATCCATTAGACGCTGGATAATTTGCTAAAACATTAACTTGTATTGTTTACATATTTCTTATAAAATTTCAGAGTTAAATTTTTCTCTCATTATCGCTATTAGCACCTTTGGGGTGGTGTACCTACAGATAATAGTAACAAAAATTACCCGCACGACTAACCTAACCTAACCTTGAGAGGTGCTGAGTATTCAACAGGCCAGATCCTTGTACTCATCAAACTGAAACGAAAAATATGTCTAAAAATTCTCTATAAACCATCCACCTAGAAACCAAAATGTGGTATTTTATCCTGCCCTGTCCAGACCGATTTTCCACCACTGACCACCACCAATGCCTACCAATTATGGAAGAAAAACAAAATTGGCTCAAACCTCCACTTTTGGTGAGACATATCGAGAATTCATAGAGAAATCGCTCACCTGAGGTTTAAAATACTGGATACAGGTAGCAATACCCCTTACCTTACTCTGTTTTCTATCAGGCTGGCTCCAAAGAAAACGAGTTCTATGGTAGGGTAACTATTCCACACCACTCATAAACGGTATGTATTTATTTATTTGGTACGAATTTATATGTAGTAAGAGAACTTATTGGTTTTCACACAGTAATATAGGAAATATAAGCATTGTTTCACTAACCAAACACATCAATATACCTGACCCTTCTTGGTGACATTACTTGATCATCATTTCTGACTTTCCTCCTCTGATGCAACGTAAAGTTTATCCTCTACATTGTCAACGATTAGGGAATCACTCTGGCCTTGAATTTCGTACTGTGGCACGACACGTCTTTACTGGCCAGGTCACTGATAACAGGTGAATTGCCGAGACAATGGCGTGCGGGAGGAGGGGAGGTCATGCAGAGTAAGGCATTGACCCTGCCTGGCATCTTGTAGAGGAAGGTGTCCCTTGTATGGGTACCAAAAATCACTCGTGAAATTCGAAAAGTGTGCAAATTAGGGACCTTGCAATTGCTGCATGTTTATATACGTCAAGGGAAGTCACAGTGACAAACGTGTGGACCTATATATACATCAACAGGAGTCGCCTGGTGAAAGGATAAACCTACTTGTATTACGTTTTGCAACACTATTACAGAGAAGCTGTCTCAATGCCCACCTCTAGACTCAAATAACAATGCAACAAACCTAGATGCAGAGAGGCTTAACATTAAGACCCTACTTCAATGCACTGTAGAAGAAACCCTACGCTTCTCCACTCATCAAAATTAACACTAAATTTGATGATAATGATGAGAGCATTGATGACTATGTTGCAAGGAAAAATAGATCACACAACAATTGATTTGCTCATCCTCACTCCATAACTTTTAAAATTCCAGAATTTAAAAGCTATACCCAGAAAAAGGTGCGATACATAGAGAACAAACGGTGGACTGAGCAAGTGAAAGAGCAGCAAATGCTGGCTGATAGAAATGACCATCATGGGTTCTATAAGTCAATAGAAACCAGCCAGAGGCCACCCGAATATAACATAATCTGTTTTCGATCAGCTGAAGGACACCTACTGAAAGACAAGTAAAGAATCCTAGAATGATGGGCACAACACTTCAATACCTTGATGAATTCCAGAATACCATTGGAACACAGTATTCTTGACAGTATTCCAATTGCTCTCCAAGTACCAGATCTCGATGTCCCACCAACACTTGTAGAAACTGTTCAGGCCATCCGATCTCTAATAAATAACAAACGCCCTGGCCCTGATGGCATACCATCTGAACCAAAGAGGGTAGTTAGTTACTCCACCGGCTCTTTCATGATCTCATACAGATTATCTGGAACCAAGAACAATTTCCATCTGAATGGCTTACTTCTGAACATTTATTTTAACCATCTAGAGGAAGAAAGGGTACCATTCAAATTGTGACAACAGCAGAGGCATCTCCCTGCTTGTGAATGTTAGCGGAGTACTAGCTAAGGTAATGTTATCCAGACTGATAAAACATCTGAGTCAGCAATGCCTGAAATACGATGTGGATTTCGGTAGGAATGAAATACCTTTAATACGATCTTTTTGCTCGACAGAAGCAAGAGAAATGCCTCGAGTAGAACCGTTACTTATATATTGCATTCATCTATCCTGCCAGAGCATTTGACACTGTCAAAAGAGAACTTTTATGGACTGCTTCATTGCAATTTTGAGATACAAAAAAAAAAAGTCTCTTACCATCTGGAAGAGAGTGCATGACAATATGAATGGTCATGAGTCCACAAGTGGGAACAAATCCGAACCCTTTAACATGAACGTGGCGTAAAGGAAGAATTTGTCTGGGTTACTTTCATTTTCAACATCTACCTCACTGAATTCACCCTTTTAACCCTAGAATGCTTACGTCGGGTTAATTTCCCTGTTCGGTGGTTTATTTATTTGCTATTTTGTTATGATAAGAGCTTTGAAGCTGCCGTTCCCTATACCTTCAATCCACCCTACCCACTACCTACATAGGTAGTGGTGTGGTTTCATCTCGCATTTATCACCACGATATTTGGGTTTAAAGTTTTTTACCCGACAAAAGCATTTGTGTTACATTTTTTTATTTTTGTGTTTTCCTTTTTTTCCAGGTGTATAATTAGTTTCTGATTAAATCAAAGAGACTAAAGGGTGAAACCAATCTAACAGAGTCTAAATTGATAAAAAAAGGTGTTTTACAGGTATAATGTGGATTAAGTGTTTTTTACCCGACAAAAGCATTTGTGTTCCATTTTTTTTAATTTCTGTTTTTTTTTTTTTAGGTGTATAACTATTGTATAATTATATTAAAGAGACTAAAGTGTACAAAGACTAAAATAGACTAAAGTGTACAAAGACTAAAATAGACTAAACTGAAAGAAAAAGTAAAAAAAAAAAAATTGTCCCGGCGAAAGCAGTACTGTGAGGATAATAACGTAAACATTCTAGGGTTAAATCACTAGCAAATGGACTAATATGATGGAATAAAAAGCCAGTTCTATTTTGGAAAGTAAAGTATTCATCTCAGACATCTTCATGCGCAATGAAACACTGAAATGGCTCATTTTCAAGAGCTACAATATGCTGATGAGTGCGCTGTCCTTGCACTTACCCCAGAACAACACAGTCTTGCCATTGTTTCCAACATAAATCATACAATGGAACTTAGAATAAGTGTCAATAAAATATATAATATCTGAGAAATCAACATAGGATTCTCTTGCATTTCGGATAAACATCGAAAATGTAAATAATTTGGAGAATTTTACCTATTTTTGGAAATACCGTCACAGATAAAAAAGACTGATGCAGAAGTCACTGCGTAAATCATTAACACTTCATTCTGCTTGGAAGTCTCAGATCCAGAGCCTTTGAAGACACACACTTCAGAATCGAGGAAAGCATCAGAATATAAGGCTCTAGGCCACTCCATCCTTTCTTACCATGCTGAATTCTGTACTACTAACCAACTTCACATAAAACAGCTTGAGTCATTTCACATTGGATGCGTACAGCGCATCATAGCATTCATGCGGGAAGACAAGGTCCTTCGCTCAGAAATTGTCCAGCGGGCAAATTCAGCCAGCTTAGAAAATATGCTGGCTAAAAACAGCTGAGAAGGGTCAGACACGTGTTCTACATGCCTGATCACCGCCTTTCCCCTCAGATTCTCTATTCCCAGGTCCGTATAGGACGCCACAACCCAGTGGACAAAAGATGAGATATAAAGATGATATGAGACCATCTCTAAAACATGCAACATTACACTAAAAGACTTTGAAACCAATGCCTCTGACAAAAAACAATGGAAAACCCCTTGTAGCGAAGGAACCATTCATCTCGAAGAAGCTTGGAGACCCGACCGAAAAGAATATAAATAACAGAGACAATCAAAACAGAGTTTTCCAGGCAAGATCGGTCTTGAAATGGCGACTGTATGGTAAAGTTTGCGGATCCAGGATAAGTCTGCACAGTCACACGCACTAGCTCCAAAAATAGTGGGAGTATTGTAAGCATAGTCTTCTGTAGCAGAAGGATACTTTTAAGTTAATGTGTGTGTGTGTGTGTGTGTGTGTGTGTGTGTGTGTGTGTGTGTCAGAGGTCTCTCAAGGTGAACAAAATAATCGGGTGGAAGCAAGACGAATGTGGAAACTGACAACATTGTAAGAAAAATTTTTCCCCATCCTATAATTAAGTGGGAGTAATAAATATTTGAGTCAAATTATTTATTACTTTTTTTTTACGATAAACCCCAAAATGGCGGCCACGTGGTGTAGTGGGCTAAGAGACTTCAACTGGATTTAGCCCATAAAGGTTCAAGATGTAGGAGATGTTAGTTTCTGTTTCGCTTATTTAATGCCACCCAGGGGTGAAGGGGTGGTCTCCTATTTAGTAATATCTACACTGAACACCGTAGCCCGCCTAGGTTGGATTTTAGTAAGATAATTAGTTAGTAATACTTACAGAGACTCATAAACCCATTCTGAGACTCCTACCTTCTCATTCATTATATACGTGGTACCAACAAGGTCCCTTTCTATCGAAGGATGATAATGTAATCAATAGAGTCGCTGAAGTAGTGTGTTCCCTTCTACACCTGCGTCAGGAGGAAGGTATCAGCATCGTCAGAACTGGTCATGGGGTGGAGGTATATGTGACGCCCCGGACTGAGGTACACAGGGTTGGTTGATCGTAGGAGGGCTTGGGGCACAAGCTCTCCATAGTCCACCATGCTGGGGCTGAATGAAAAAGAAGAATACGAAGAGGGAGAAGGTTTAAATTATGCTGTAAAACCTTTTTGAAACTCGGAAACTATCTTTCGTACAGAGGGGACTAAACGGGTTCGGCGCAGAATCCATCCATAATTTGGAATCTGTTCCAACCATCTATCCATCATCCTATCCTACATTGCCACCTGAGGAGTGCAGGAGCCCGGGGTTAGGTAAGTAGATCCTGACATTTAAGTTGAGAGTGACCAGCCTCACCCATCCCTGAGTGGCGTTACGTGAGCAATAACCCCAACCACTCCTTGGATATAAACCTTCACTGGCTTAATTCGATTGGAGCATAGCAATTACCCCCAAAACCACCAGGCGCCATAATTTGGTTATATGGTTACCACTCAGTGTAGTAAATGGCTTCCTGGTGTACAGGAAACCATTTTTGGCTTGTCACTCAGTGTAAGGTCACCCATAGGCAGAAGGATCAGGAAGGAATGAAGGAAAGAATGACAAAAGAGGGAGTGTAAAGTCACCCGTAGGCAGAAGGACAAGGAAAGACTGAAGTAAAGAAAGACAGAAGAGGACAGAAGGAAAACAGAGAGGAGAGGAAAGGACAGACACCCGAGAGCATCATTACATCGACTGAGTGGACAGAGAGCGCCCCCAACTACCGCAAAATTATTTTTATACTTATTTTTAGTTGTCAGCGTCTATAATATCGGAGTATTTCCCAGAAAATGTAAGCCAATTTTTATTGTACTTCCAAAACCCCATGGAAAGATAAACAGTCGCAGGATTCTTGAGGGGCTGGTCAACAATGCCACTGAAGTCTTTATTACAGGGTCTGAGTGAGGGAGTCAGGTATAAGGTAATGTGTTATGTGTTAGGGAATATCTTCAGTGAAGCCAGAAATAGACATATTCTGTGGAGATTGTTGAACCACGTAAGTCAGAATGAATATTGAACAAAGATCAGTCTGATTCCATGGTACATCTTCACAGCATTCCGATTCTCACTCTCACCCATAGTACATCTGACACTGAAAAGAAAAGATCCAGATTTTGTTCCTGTGAAAGAGGATATTCTTCCAGTTCTTTTATTCAAATCTAAACGATGAGGAAGTTTACATCAGGATATATCCTGAACTGGCCGCAAACTGAGCCGGTCCTTTATAAGCAATGAAGGTCTGGAAGACTGGAGCAAGGAGAAATGATCTTAAGAAACCTTATTCCATCGTACAAAGCGTGAATGTGGTAAGACCAGAAGGACGAAGAAAGGTAGTATTTCAGGACTGTCACTACATTCCTCTCCTCATATTGATTTTGAAAAGGTTGTTGGAGGATTGTAAAGCCTTGAAAATATAGTTTCCATAGTTTTCCACACGGTGTAGGTGAGGGGAGAGAAGTAAGAAGAAGTGTGGCATGATTCATCCGTAGTTGAAGCTCAAAGATTATTGAGGAAGTAATTCTTTGGGTGTCTGGCTTCCTCTTTGTGATTTCAGGGTTGACAAGGGTTGTGATATTCTGAAGTGGGACGATGACGACACAAAGAAAACTGGCAACACGAATTTACTTAAACCCACACATTATGATGGATTCAGTTAGTTCCTCTGGTGACTGTAAGGCGCGACTACCAAGGCACAGTGTACACAGACTTAAGGTTGATCTATCGATTGCCAGACGCCACAACCTCGCAAGGGGTGGCCACCCGACCTTGAGTCACCTGTTTTACTGGCAGAGGGACTAACCCTCCAGCAGCCCACTTGCTGACACGTAGGGAGCACGTACGGTTTGGTTATATGGTTACCACCCAGCAATGTAAATTGTTTCTTGGCTTATAGAAAAACATTTGGCTTGTCACTCAATGTAAAGCCACCTTTAAAGGAAAGAAAAGTAATAAGAAGTGACAGGAAAGATGGGAGAAATAGGAAGAGAGGAGGGCAGACACAGAAAGAGAACGATAAAGGCTAAGGAAGAAGTAGGCAGCACTACATCAAGTGAGTGGATCGATAAGAATTTAAAATGATCAAGATAAGTAACAGTTAAAAGTAAGTTCTTCGAGATGATGCTACTCTCACACCGTATCTGAGTCTTCTTAATGCCCCAAAGTCCCATGCTAGTACGGATGTAGTAGTTGCAACCTTGGGCTAATTTGATAAGGGAACCCAGTACACTGCAGACGTTTTCTACCCATCTGCAGTCCACCATCCTCCTTTGGGGGAAAAGGAAATTAGCTGAGGGGCGTTTGTATAACAACGCAGGTGAGCCACCCAGCTATGTCCGTGTTGCCACATTAAAGCGTCTCTCTCCAACTCGAAGTTAAATCAAGAGAAGGAAAATGGAAACAAGAAAAAAAAAAAAATCTAATTGAGCCAGTTCCTTCAGTGCCTGGGTTTGGTGCTGTTAGACAGTCACGGAGAGTATTGACAAATATTACAAAAAAATAATAATAAAGTACATTGATGATACTAACAGATAACAGATAAGAGTAAACTGATAAAACAAGAAATTATGCTACTCTTACATGATATCAGATTCAGCCAGTTCCTTCTTTATCTGTATATGGTGTGGGTAGAAGGGCACGGTAAGCACTGACATAAGGTTGCTCATGGAGTTCGCTGTTAAGATGTCCACAGCCACCCACCAGAAAATCAGCCACACACTCGCCCATGAAAATTCGCGCACCCTACAGTCTTTCATGGACTTCATCATTTCTCACTCGATCCATACGCGTCACTCAACACATACTCTTCATACACCTCATCTCCATTACATTAAAACTTTTCCTCCCTGCTACACCTATATTCCATGTTTCAGCCCTTTATAACACTGTCGGTACCATAACACCCTCATACATCTTCTCTTTACATCATTTACCTTTCCTACTTTATTCATTCTAAACTTAACTTCTGCATCTATTCTTCCATCCACAGCAGCATGTGAACCTAAATACTTAAAACACTCTACCTACTCAAATAACTCACCATTCAAAACAATATTCATCCTCTTACAATTTACCAGCCTCGTACACTTCATCACTTTACTCTTATTCTCATTGAATCTCAATGTCCTCCTTCACACGCCTTTCTAAAGTCCTCTGCCAACTGTCTCAATCTCTCCTCTGAATCAGCCACTAGTGCAGCATCATTTGCAAACAGCACCTGATTCAGATTCCACTCTCTACTACCAGCATTCACCAGACTCAAACCTCCAGCTAACACTCTTACAATACCATTCATACAAATATTTAACAATCAAGGCGACATTACACATCCCTTCCGCAGCTGTACTATCACGGGAAATCAATCAATCACAGTATTTCCCACTCTTACACATGCTCTACTATTTAGATGAAAACGTTTCAATACTTTCAACAACCAACCATCAAGTCCATATAATCTTAATACAGTCCACAAAGTCTCTCTATCAATTGTATTATACGCTTTCTCTAAATCCATGAACGTCCAAAACACATCCTTACCTTTCGCTAAATGCCTTTCACACACCTGTCCCACAGCAAACACCTGAGCCACACATACCTTCCCTCTCCTAAAGCCATACTGCTCATCATCAATCACTCCCTTTATACCCTCTCTAACACTCTTAATTAACACTTAACCATACACCTTACCTACAACACTCAACAGACTTATACCCCTAAAGAGGGCACATTCATACTTATCACCTTTACTTTTATACTCAGGAACCACACAAGCACTTGCCCAGTCAATAGGCACCATACCTCTAACAAAACACACATTCAGCAATATTACAAACCACATAACAATAGTCGCTCCACCACCTTTCAGGCATTCCACAGCACACCCATCCATACCTGCAGCTCTCCCTGTTTTCATCTCCTGTACTGCCTCCTGCACTTCCTCCATCGTGATCAAAGTATCATTCATGTCTCCGAAAACAATTATTCTTTGCACCGCTCCAGCTGCCTCAATCTCAGCCTCCATTTCCTCGTCTACATTTAACGATTTTTAAAATACTCTGCCCATCTCTTTCTTACTGCATCCATCTCAGTTAACATGCTTCCATCCTCTGCTTTTACTCTCTCTTCCTTCCCAGGCTCTCCCTTTCACATCCTTTTCACATCCTTCCAAAACATTTTCTTATTGTGTTGAAAATTCTCAGTCAATCGCCTACCCCACCTCTCATCCACTTCATCATCACGCACAGTCCTTCTCGCCCTATTCCTCTTTTCCTTACACCTCTCATATGACACCTCATCCTTCCTCTGCAGCCACACTTCATATGCACGTCTCTTCTGAGCCACAGGCATACTTACTTCCCCGCACCACCATTCACTTCCTTTTCTTACACCACCACCCTCTCGACTCACACCACACACCTCTTCAGCATGCAGCACTGCAGCATTCTAAAACCACTACCATTCCTCCTCCACACTGCCATTTTCCTGGTCTTTCACTGCGTTCCATTCATCTTTCACTTTCTCCTGATACTATATCATTTTCTCTCTTTTGTTCAACTCAATGACTCTCAAAATCTCCCTGCCACACCTAACTTTCCCAGCTCTCACCCATTTCTTGCGTACTCTCGACTTTCTCTCCATCAGGTAGTTGTCAGACATACCTCCACCCTCCCCGCTCAAAATTTTCACATCCAACAATCTTCCGCTTACATTCCTGGACACAACCACAAAGACCACCAATGCTCCATCAACAACCCTTCTACCCTCCCGTTTCTGCCATGTATGCTTATATCTTTCTTCTCTAATAAGATACTTCCAATCAACATCTCTCGCTCAACACACATCCCTTTCATTCGTTCACCATTTTCACTTCATGCATACCAACTACACCCTCACCTGCTACATTTTCCACTCTGCCATTCAGATCTCCCATCAATACCACATTCACATTCGCTGCAAAACTCCGCAGACACTGATTAACATCATTCCCAAAACATTGCCTCTCTTCTGCATACCATTTGCTATCAGGCCCATATACACTCACAGATACCCACAACTCACCTTCAGATTTCGCTTTCACCAACTGTCACGGGGGGAAGTGAAAATACAAATAAATGCTAATAATTCGTCGATTGACATAAAAGAAATCGACTTATGAAATCAATTAGTAAATTTTACTTTAAATGGCTTACTTCGCCGATTCTCTAAAGACGAGAATTTTTAAAACTTTCTCAACAGTACAAAACTGAGACTAATCACTCACAAGTATTGTACTGTTCGTACTATTGGCCTCTGAGATAGTGTCCTTACCCCTGACAATCAATAATAGTACGAATTATAATGAACGGACTCTTGCTGGGGCTAACTCCTGGCTGGCACAAAGGATTTAAGAATTAATGCCTAAATACCGGTCGTGCTTAATATAAGAAATTTGTGCAAATTGGAAGAAGCAAATAAAACAAAACACAATGTGGAGAAATCAGACACAAGTCTACATTTAATTAAGCTCAAAGAAAAGAACTATAAATTTATTAATTACAACAAAATATATTTATGTTATAAGAATCTCAAAGTAAATTCAAAATATCAAAGCAAAGGAAAAACACACACACTCAAATGACAGTGGAGAAAAAATCGAGCTGTTTCTGCGAAGAGGCTGGGCATCTCTGATTGATCGATCCGCTGCAATTCACACACGTCCACTACTGCCGATCAAAAACTCGGTGGGGAGATGCGGGGAATCGTAAAACTGCTGGAGACTGTAGCCGTTACGATGAGGGTCTTGCTTAGCACTGGGCACGACCTTCCTTCCATGGCTGTCTGACACTTACTAAACTAATGTTCCCATGTCTGATAAAGGGGCATGAGAAATGGGCGTGTGCTGTGGAATGCCTAAAAGGTGGTGGAGCGACTATTATTAAGTGGTTAGTAAGATTGTTGAATGTGTGTTTTGTTAGAGGTATGGTGCCTATTGACTGGGCAAGTGCTTGTGTGGTTCCTGAGTATAAAGGTAAAGGTGATAAGTATGAATGTACCCTCTTTAGGGGTATAAGTCTTTTAAGTGTTGTAGGTAAGGTGTATGGTTGAGTGTTACGTAATTAAGAGTGTTAGAGAGGGAACAAAGGGAGTGATTGATGATGAGCATTATGGCTTTAGGAGAGGAAGGGTATGTGTGGCTCAGGTGTTTGCTGTGGGACAGGTGTGTGAATGGCATTTAGCGAAAGGTAAGGATGTGTTTTGGACGTTCATGGATTTAGAGAAAGCGTATAATACAATTGATAGAGAGACTTTGTGGACTGTATTAAGATTATATGGACTTGATGCTTGGTTGCTAAAAGGATTCGAACGTTTTCATGTAAATAATAGAGCATGTGTAAGAGTAGGAAATACTGTGATTGATTGATTTCCCGTGATAGCAGGGCTGCGGAAGGGATGTGTAATGTCGCCTTGATTGTTTAATATTTATATGGATGGTGTTGTTAGAGTGTTACCTGGAGGTTGGAATCTGGTGAATGCTGGTGGTAGAGAGTGGAATCTGAACCAGGTGCTGTTTGCAAATGATGCTGCACTAGTGGCTGATTCAGAGGAGAGATTGAGACAGTTGGCAGAGGACTTTAGAAAGGCGTGTGAAGGAGGACATTGAGATTCAATGAGAATAAGAGTAAAATGATGAAGTGTACGAGGCTGGTAAATTGTAAGAGGATGAATATTGTTTTGAATGGTGAGTTATTTGAGTAGGTAGAGTGTTTTAAGTATTTAGGTTCACATGTTGCTGTGGATGGAAGAATAGATGCAGAAGTTAAGTTTAGAATGAATAAGGTAGGAAAGGTAAATGATGTAAAGAGAAGATGTATGAGGGTGTTATGTTACCGACAGCGTTATAAAGGGCTGAAACATGGAATATAGGTGTAGCAGGGAGGAAAAGTTTTAATGTAATGGAGATGAGGTGTATGAGGAGTATGTGTAGAGTGACGCGTATGGATCGAGTGAGAAATGATGAAGTCCATGAAAGACAGTAGGGTGCGCGTGTTTTCATGGGCGAGTGTGTGGCTGATTTTCTGGGGGGGGGGGGTTGTGGACATCTTAACAGCGGCCTCCATGAGCAAACTTATGTCAGTGCTTACCGTGCCCTTCTACCCACACCATATACAGATGGAGGAGGAACTGGCTGAATCTGATATCATGTAAGAGTAGCATAATTTCCTGTTTTATCAGTTTTCTCACATCTGTTATCTGTTGGTATCATCAATGTAATTTATTACTATTTTTTTGCAGTATTTGTGTCAATACTCTCCTTGTCTAGCTAACAGCACCAAATCCAGGCACTTGGTGTGGGAGAGGGAAGCTTTAATGTGGCAACACCGACATAGCTGGGTGGCTCTCCTACGTTGTTCTACAAACGCCTCTCAGCTAATTTCCTTTTCCCCCAAAGGAGGATGGTGGACTTCAGATGGGTAGAAAACGTCTGCAGTGTACTGGGTTTCCTTATCAAATTAGCCCAAGGTTGCAACTACTACATCCGTACTAGCATGGGACTTTGGGGCATTAAGAAGACTCAGATACGGTGTGAGAGTAGCATCATCTCGAAGAATTTACTTTTAACTGTTACTTATCTGGATCATTTTAAATTCTTATCAATCCACTCACTTGATGTAGTGCTGCCTACTTCTTCCTTAGCCTTTATCATTCTTCTTCTATGTCTGCCCTCCTCTCTTCCAATTTCTCCCATCTTTCCTGTCACTTCTTATTACTTTTCTTTCCTTTAAAGGTGGCTTTACATTAAGTGACAAGCCAAATGTTTTTCTTAAGCCAAGAAACAATTTACAACGCTGGGTGGTAACCATATAACCAAACCGTACGTGCTCCCTACGTGTCAACAAGGGGGCTGGTGGAGGGTTAGTCCCCCTGCCATTAAAACAGGTGACTCAAGGTCGGGTGGCCACCTATTGCGGGGTTGTGGCGTCTGGCAATCGATAGATCAACCTTAAGTCTGTGTTCACTGTGCCTTGGTAGTCGCGCCTTACAGTCACCAGAGGGACTAACTGAATCCATCATAATGTGTGGGTTTAAGTAAATTCGTGTTGCCAGTTTTCTTTGTGTCGTCATCGTCCCACTTCAGAATTTCACAACTTTTGTCAACCCTGAAATCACAAAGAGGAAGCCAGACACCCAAAGAATTACTTCCTTAATAATCTTTGAACTTCAACTACGGATGAATCTTGCCACACTTCTTCTTACTTCTCTCCCCTCACCCACACCGTGTGGAAAACTATGGAAACTATATTTTCAAGGCTTTACAATCCTCCAACAACCTTGTCAAAATCAATATGAGGAGAGGAATGTAGTGACAGTCCTGAAATACTACCTTTCTTCGTCCTTCTGGTCTTACCACATTCACGCTTTGTATGATGGAATAAGGTTTCTTAAGATCATTTCTCCTTGCTCCAGTCTCCCAAACCTTCATTGCTTACAAAGGACCTGCTCAGTTTGCGGCCAGTTCGGGATATATCCTGATGTAAACTTCCTCATCGTTTAGATTCGAATAAAAAAACTGGAAGAATGTCCTCTTTCACTGGAATAAAATCTGGATATTTTCTTTTCATTGACAGATGTACTATGGGTGAGAATGAGAATCGGAATGCTGTGAAGATGAACCAAGAAATCAGACTGATCTTTGTTCAATATTCATCCTGACTTACGTGGTTCAACAATTTCCACAGAATAGGTCTATTTCTGGCTTCACTGAAGATATTCCCTAACACATAACACATTACCTTATACCTGACTCCCTCACTCAGACCCTGTAATAAAGACTTCAGAGGCATTGTTGACCAGCCCCTCAAGAATCCTGCGACTGTTTATCTTTCCATGGGGTTTTGGAAATACAATAAAAATTGGCTTACATTTTCTGGGAAATACTCCGATATTATAGACGCTGACAACTAAAAATAAGTAAAAAAAAAATTTTGCGGTAGGTGGGGGCGCTCACTATCCACTCAGTCGATGTAATGATGCTCTCGGGTGTCTGTCCTTTACTCTCTTCCCTGTTTTCCTTCTGTCCTCTTCTGTCTTTCTTTACTTCAGTCTTTCCTTGTCCTTCTGCCTACAGGTGACTTTACACTCCCTCTTTTGTCTTTCTTTCCTTCATTCCTTCCTGTTCCTTCTGCCTATGGGTGACCCTACACTGAGTGACAAGCCAAAAATGGTTTCCTGTACACCAGGAAACCATTTACTACACTGAGTGGTAGCCATACAACCAAATTATGGCGCCTGGTGGTTTAGGGAGTAATTGCGATGCTCCAATCGAATTATGCCAGTGAAGGTTTATATCCAAGGGGTGGTTGGGGTTATTGTTCACGTAATGCCACTCAGGGATGGATGAGGCTGGTCACTCTCAACTTAAATGTCAGGATCAATTTACCTAGGCCCGGGCTTTGCGCTCCTCAGGGGGCAATGTAGGATAGGATGATGGATAGATGGTTGGAACAGATTCCAAATTATGGATGGATTCTGCGCCGAACCCGTTTAGTCCCTTCTGTACCATAGTTTCCGAGTTTCAAGGAGGTTTTACAGCATAATCTAAACCTTCTCCCTCTTCGTATTCTTCTTTTTCATTCAGCCCCAGCATGGTGGACTATGGAGAGCTTGTGCCCCAAGCCCTCCTATAATCAACCAACCCTGTGTACCTCAGTCCGGGGCGTCACATATACCTCCACCCCATCACCAGTTCTGACGACGCTGATACCTTCCTCCTGACGCAGGTGTAGAAGGGAACACACTGCTTCAGCGACTCTGTTGATTACGTTATCATCCTTCAGATAGAAAGGGACCTTGTTGGTACCACGTATATAATGAATGAGAAGGTAGGAGTCTCAGTATGGGTTTATGAGTCTCTGTAAGTATTACTAACTAATTATCTTACTAAAATCCAACCTAGGCGGGCTACGGTGTTCAGTGTAGATATTAATAAATAGGAGACCACCCCTTCACCCCTGGGTGGCATTAAATAAGCGAAACAGAAACTAACATCTCCTACATCTTGAACCTTTATGGGCTAAATCCAGTTGAAGTCTCTTAGCCCACTACACCACGTGGCCGCCATTTTGGGGTTTATCGAAAAAAAGAGTAATAAATAATTTGACTCAAATATTTATTACTCCCACTTAATTATAGGATGGGGAAAAATTATTCTTACAATGTTGTCAGTTTCCACATTCGTCTTGCTTCCACCCGATTATTTTGTTCACCTTGAGAGACCTCTGACACACACACACACACACACACACACACACACACACACACATTAACTTAAAACTATCCTTCTGCTACAGAAGACGATGCTTACAATACTCCCACTGTTTTTGAAGCCAGTGCTTGTGACTGTGCAGACTTATCCTGGATCCGCAAACTTTACCATACAGTCGCCATGTCAAGACCGATCTTGCCTGGAAAACTCTGTTTTGATTGTCTCTGTTATTTATATTCTTTTCGATCGGGTCTCCAAGCTTCTTCGAGATGAATGGTTCCTTCGCTACAAGGGGTTTTCCATTGTTTTTTGTCAGAGGCATTGGTTTCAAAGTCTTTTAGTGTAATGTTGCATGTTTTAGAGATGGTCTCATATCATCTTTATATCTCATCTTTCTTTCACTGGGTTGTGGCGTCCTATACGGACCTGGGAATACAGAACCTGAGGGGAAAGGCGGTGATCAGGCATGTAGAACACGTGTCCGACCCATCTCAGCTGTTTTTAGCCAGCATATTTTCTAAGCTGGCTGAATTTGCCCACTAGACAATTTCTGAGAGAAGGACCTTGTCCTCCCGCATGAATGCTATGATGCGCTGTAGGCATCCAATGTGAAATGACTCAAGCTGTTTAATGTGAAGTTGGTTAGTAGTACAGAATTCAGCACGGTAAGAAAGGATGGAGTGGCCTAGAGCCTTATATTCTGATGCTTTCCTCGATTCTGAAGTGTGTGTCTTCAAAGACTCTGGATCTGAGACTTCCAAAGCAGAATGAAGTGTTATTGATTTGCGCAGTGACTTCTGCATCAGTCTTTTTATCTGTGACGTTATTTCCAAAGGTAGGTAAAAATCTCCAAATTATTTACATTTTCGATGTTTATCCGAAATGCAAGAGAATCCTATGTTGATTTCTCAGATATTATATATTTTATTGACACTTATTCTAAGTTCCATTGTATGATTTATGTTGGAAACAATGGCAAGACTGTGTTGTTCTGGGGTAAGTGCAAGGACAGCGCAGTCATCAGCATATTGTAGCTCTTGAAAATGAGCCATTTCAGTGTTTCATTGCGCATGAAGATGTCTGAGATGAATACTTTACTTTCCAAAATAGAACTGGCTTTTTATTCCATCATATTAGTCCATTTGCTAGTGATTTAACCCTAGAATGCTTACGTTATTATCCTCACAGTACTGCTTTCACCTGGATAATTTTTTTTTCTACATTTTCTTTCAGTTTAGTCTATTTTAGTCTCTATACACTTTAGTCTCTTTGATATAATCATACAATAATTATACACCTGAAAAAAAAAAGAAAAAGAAAAAACAAAGATTAAAAAATGTGGAACACAAATGCTTTTGTCGGGTAAAAAACACTTAATCCACATTATACCTGTGAAACACCTTTTTTTATCAATTTAGACTCTGTTAGATTGTTTTCACCCTTTAGTCTCTTTGATTTAATCAGAAACTAATTATACACCTGGAAAAAAAGGAAAACAAAAATAAAAAAAATGTAACACAAATGCTTTTGTCGGGTAAAAAACACTTTAAACCCAAATATCATGGTGATAAATGCGAGATGAAACCACACGACTACCTATGTAGGTAGGGGGTAGGGTGGATTGAAGGTATAGGGAACGGCAGCTTCAAAGCTCTTATCATAACAAAATAGCAAATAAATAAACCACCGAACAGGGAAATTAACCCGACGTAAGCATTCTAGGGTTAAAAGGGTGAATTCAGTGAGGCAGATGTTGAAAATGAAAGTAACTCAGACAAATTCTTCCTTTACGCCACGTTCATGTTAAAGGGTTCGGATTTGTTCCCACTTGTTGACTCATGACCATTCATATTGTCATGCACTCTCTTCCAGATGGTAAGAGACTTTTTTTTTTTTTTTTTAATCTCAAAATTGCAATAGAGCAGTCCATAAAAGTTTTTTTTTTGACAGTGTCAAATGCTCTGGCAGGATAGATGAATGCAATATATAAGTCACGGTTCTACTCGAGGCATTTCTCTTGCTTCTGTCGAGCAAAAAGATCGTATTAAAGGTATTTCATTGCTACCGAAATCCACATCGTATTTCAGGCATTGCTGACTCAGATGTTTTATCAGTCTGGATAACATTACCTTAGCTAGTACTCCGCTAACATTCACAAGCAGGGAGATGCCTCTGCTGTTGTCACAATTTGAATGGTACCCTTTCTTCCTCTAGATGGTTAAAATAAATGTTCAGAAGTAAGCCATTCAGATGGAAATCGTTCTTGGTTCCAGATAATCTGTATGAGATCATGGAAGAGCCGGTGGAGTAACTAACTACCCTCTTTGGTTCAGATGGTATGCCATCAGGGCCAGGGCGTTTGTTATTTATTAGAGATCGGATGGCATGAACAGTTTCTGCAAGTGTTGGTGGGACATCGAGATCTGGTACTTGGAGAGCAATTGGTATACTGTCAAGAATACTGTGTTCCAATGGTATTCTGGAATTCATCAAGGTATTGAAGTGTTGTGCCCATCATTCTAGGATTCTTTACTTGTCTTTCAGTAGGTGTCCTTCAGCTGATCGAAAACAGATTATGTTATATTCGGGTGGCCTCTGGCTGGTTTCTATGGACTTGTAGAACCCATGATGGTCATTTCTATCAGCCAGCATTTGCTGCTCTTTCACTTGCTCAGTCCACCATTTGTTCTCCATGTATCGCACCTTTTTCTGGGTACAGCTTTTAAATTCTGGAATTCTAAAAGTTATGGAGTGAGGATGAGCCAATCAATTGTTGTGTGATATATTTTTCCTTGCAAGATAGTCATCAATGCTCTCATCATTATCATCAAATTCAGTGTTAATGTTGATGAGTGGAGAAGCCTAGGGTTTCTTCCACAGTGCATTGAAGTAGGGTCTTAATGTTAAGCCTCTCTGCATCTAGGTTTGTTGCATTGTTATTTGAGTCAAGAGGTGGGCATTGAGACAGCTTGTCTGTAATAGTGCTGCAAAACGTATTACAAGTAGGTGTATCCTTTCACCAGCCGACTCCCGTTGATGTATATATATATCCACACGTTTGTCACTGTGACTTCCCTTGATGTATATAAACACGCTGCAATTGCAAGGTCCCTAATTTGCACAATTTTCGAATTTCACGCTTGATTTTTGGTAACTATACGCGGGACACCTTCCTCTACAAGATGCCAGGCAGGGTCAATGCCTTACCCAGCAAGACCTCCCCTGCTCCTGCACGCCATTGTCTCGGCAATTCACCTGTTACCAGTGACCTGGCTAGTAAAGACATGTCCTGCCATAGTACGAAATTCAAGGCCAGAGTGATTCCCTACTCCATGACAATGTAGAGGATAAAGTTTACGTTGCATTAGAGGAAGAAAGTCAGAAATTATGATCAGGTAATGTCTCCAAAAAGGGTCAGGTATGTTGATTTGTTTGGTTAGTGAAACAATGCTTATATTTCTTGTATTACTGTGTGAAAACCAATATGTGCTCTTACTACATATAAATTCGTACCAAACAAATAAATAAATACCGTTTATGAGTGGTGTGGAATAGTTACCCTACCATAGAACTCGTTTACTTTGGAGCCAGCCTGATAGAAAACACAGCAAGGTAAGGGGTACTGCTACCTATATGCAGTATTTTAAACCTCAGGTGAGCGATTTCTCTATGAATTTTCGATATTTTTCACTAAACACGGAGGTTTGAGCCGATTTTTTTCCCATAATTGGTAGGGATTGGTGGGGATCAGTGGTGGAAAATCGATCGGGACGGGGCGGGTTAAAATACCACATTTTGGTTTCTAGGTGGATGGTCTACAGAGCATTAATTTTTAGACATATTATTCGTTGCAGTTTGATGAGCATAAGATAATGGGCTGTTGAATACTCTGCTTCCCTCAAAGCTTCACTTCTGATGCCAACCCTGTTCCTGATTCATATTAATGATCTCTTATCTGTCACCCATAATCCTTTTTGTTCATATGCAGATGGCTCAGCACTTCATAGTTCATTCACACTCAGACACCCATTTACAAAGTCTGATATCACTAACTCTTAACTCAGTACAGACATCTCCATAAATCAAGACTTATCTACGATCAAAACAACCTTGTCTCATTTAATGCTAGTAAAACTAAATATATACAATTTACTAATAGACAGATATTGCCAGAATATTGTACAGCGTCCATAACTTCTTCACTGATGAGCAGTTAGCTACAATATAAAAGTCATATGCACTCTCAGCTTGAATACTACTCACCCTTGCGGAATGGATGTGAAGAGGTTGCATTAAAACAACTAGACAAAATTCAGAACAAAGCTGTTGGATTTATTAATAACCCTACTATTACTAATAAACTACCTCCCCTACAAGTAAGATATGTTCATACCAAATGCTCAGACGAAGTTGCGTCCATTGTGCCACCTCTCCATGCCTTCCCTCGTGTTACACGGGCATCTGGTAGTTCTCATGACTGGAATGTCACTCAGCCATATTGCAGAACTTCTGCCTATCAGAATTCTTTCATTTCTCGAACTGCATCTCTCTGGAACTCGCTTCCCCAGAGTTGTTTCCCTCCAAATTTTAATCTACAGCTATTCAATTCTAACTGTTACAGATATTTTGTGAATGGAGGACGCCAGTAATCTAGTGTATGGATTAGTTTTTTTATTATTCATTTGTTTTTCCTTCCTCTGTTCTGTTATTAAAAAAAGAAAAATCTTCGATCTCACTGTCTTAGTATAACGGTCAATTAGGTGCCAATGTCCAGATCACGGGTGCATCCATGTGGTATTGTTTTATTCTTAAGTTGAAAGTTGGTGTTAATGACCATATTGTGTTACAAACATAGGGAAAGCAGTCTTAAGCCATTTTTATTCATGTTACCAACATAATGGCAGCCTAAAATCCCTTGCCGGTGGTGGTTATCTTTTTCTACTCTAGCATGAAAATTTCCAAGCAGGATGAGTTTGTCATTATGCGGTATTGAACAAATGGTAGCATCCACAGAGACATAAAGATAATCTTTGATGGTGTCCACAGAGTCAAGTGTTGAGGCTTAGTCACAGAAGAGTATTACATGCAGGACTTCGGAGAGTGCTATGCACCAGCACATCACACTGTCTGCTAAGGAAAGGCGATTCCTGGATCTTCTGTGGTAGCTCCCTTTGGACGGGAAACCCATTACTATAATATCTTTTTACATTGTCAGGGTATCCCCTCCAGATATAGGTATACCATTCTCCTGCTTCTATTAGCTTGCCCTTTCCTGAGAGGTGAGTCAACAATGTCAATTTTATATTTTTCAGTTCATGTACAATAAGGGCAGTTCCACAGCATGTTCGTGTGTCGTAGTATCAAGTAAGGTTCATTAATCCAAGGTAGCAAGAGTCAGAGGGATTCTTTTGTTTTTTTCGACTGCAACTTGGGATGCCTTGACAGACACAGTTATCTGCCCAGTTGGTGCGTAGCAGCAAATCTTAAGGTTACCTTTCCGTCAGGGATAAACAGTTGGACGTCTGTTTCCGGATGGTTAATTGCACTGGATGCTGCATAAGGCATGGCCTGCTCCTATGTCATCATGCCAGCGACCACTAGACCAGTACTACCTATGTGTTGGACTTGAGCTCGCGACTTCCAGCCACATCGATGACCTATCAAAGTCACGCTATCCTGTCGCTATAGGTCTGTTGATTTTCATGAGAGGATGAATTTGTAGGTAAATATGGTACTGGGATTGCGTAATGAATAGATTTGATGTGATGGTGAGGGTGCACAGTCTTTACCATCACATGACTTTACCCTTCTCAAACTGTGATGGTTTCCTCAAGATTCACAATGACCCTCTGAGCTGGGTCGCAGGAGTCTGCTGTGAGTTCTGTCTGTCGAGCCCCGCCTTCCATGGTACTAAACTCATGAATTTTTCTTGCAGGCTTTACCCCAGTTGGATTAAAGGTTGACGACACCTCCGTGGACCAGATTTCACTCAAATTTGGTATTTCGATTTTCATGATAAAAGTCTCCCTTTCGTGTAGAAAAATCATGTAATACTCAAACACACTTATCAACCCCTTTCCCCCAGTCCGCCCTACACATCCCCTTTTCTCTCCTAACACATCGATTTTCACTCAGTGACAAAATTATATTTTCTGTCATTGATGTGCTGCAATTTTTCCTGTAGGCTCGGGGAATCACTTAGTAACAGCCAAACTCTCCATTCCAAACCCCCCCAGTCCCCCAAACATCCCCCTGAATTTTCGTCAAATTTGGCATGTGTCTAACGTCGGCAACCACAATTCACAATAATGAAATAAAACTCCTAAAAATCCCGAATATATACTCTATTAATACATCTGTCAATGTGGAAAATTCACACATTTGTATCATTTAACATGCAAATATATCATGTTTTACCTCCTACGTATGCTGTAGCAATCTCCCCAATGACGAGACCCACTATTATACAGTAGGCTTTTTTTTTTTTTTTTTTTTTTTAGTTTCCTTATTTACCATTCAGTAAAAACCCCAACACTATGAAGAACATCATCGCTAAAGGCCAACCAAGTAAGGGTGCGAGAAAGCAAAGGGTTATATTGCCGCATGTATGGTATAAAACGTATAGAAGCAATTATTACAAGCACAGAGCTGAACAAAGAGTTACAGTGACATATAAATGGGACCAAATTGTTGGAATAAATATCATTACAAATTTAGGAGTGAGCAAAGGGATACACTGACACACGGATACATACATACATATGTAGAGAGAGGCAGACATGCTCCTGTTTCATCAGCCCTCGGGACTAGGTCCCGACCATCCCCTTTTGCTGAACTTTTTCATTGTCTCAGTAACACAGAGAGTAGGCCAGCATGCTCTCCAATAGAAGTTGGTCTAACTATCAACACCAAACTACATGCACAGTACACACTACACTTCCTTATCCAAAATAAAAAAAAATAATGGCAGTGCAACACATGGCCTCGGAGTCCCCGGGGGTGGAGGGAGCATAAATGTCCCCACCTTCTGCCCCTTTCCCGGTGATGATTTAAGCTGCCTGGAACAAATCTCCGACTCTCTTCTTCTTCATTTCTGCAACATTCGTGCCCTTTCCTCTAACTTTTGCTTTGTTTAGCACCACCTCTCTTTCTCTAAACCTCATCTTCTTTTTCTAACTGAGACTCAGCTGTCTGAGGCAACTGACAGTAAACCCTTTTCTGTATCCTCCTACTTTCTGTATACTCGTTTCAAAGCCAAAGGTGGCTGCTGTGTAAATATACGCAACGACTTATCTTGCTCTCATGTTCCTGAACTCGATTCTTCTGAATTGTCTACACTTTGGCTTCGGCTTTCCTGTCATTCTCTGGCTAAATATATCTTCGCTGTTTACGTATCTCCTATTTCTACTATCAAAAATTTTATGACTATCTTACTTCTACGAAGGAACGCTATCCATTTCTCCTTTCTCTGAAATATCCATTCTAGGAGGTTTCAATGATCACCACCACCTTTGCTCTCCTCTCCTCTCACTGATCCACCTGATGAACAAGCCTACACCTTTTCTATCCTTAATGACCTAGAGCAGCTTGTACAGCACCCTACCCATATCCCTGACCACCTTGGAGAGAGCTCCAACGTACTTGACCTCTTCCTCACAACACTAATTCTTCTGCTTACACTATTAATCTTTTCTCTCCGTTGAGCTCCTCAGATCACAACCTTATCACCTTAACCTGTCCTATCGCTCTGGTATGGCCTGTTGACCCTCCAAAGGAACGTCGTCTGTGGCACTTTGGAGCTGTGGATTGGGAGGCCCTCAGGCCGTACTTCTTTGATTTTCCCTGGAATGATTATTGCCACCATGGCAAGAAGCAATCTGAGTGTGCCTTGAGCATTACTGAGGTTATTCTTTCAGACACTGAAGCATATATTCCTTTCTAATATCATTTGACTAATGCAAGAAAGCCTTGGTTTAATCATGCTTGTTCTAATGCTGTCCACAACAAGGAGAGGGCCTATAAAAGGTACCGGAGCCAACCCACCTCTGAATCACATCTTTTATACGTTTCTGCCCGGAATCATGCTAAGTCTGTTCTTCACTCTCCTAAAAATAATTTCATCCCTACTAAATGCTCTCAACTCTCCAACTCGAATTCTTCCCACTCCTTCTGGCATCTTGCCAAAAACTTTTCTAACAATTTTACCTCATCATTCTTCCCTCCCCTTTTCTACTTTGATGGCTCTGTAGCTATTTCTTCTACTGATAAAGCGGATCTCTTCGCTCAGACTTTCTCCTCCAGTTCCACCTTAGACGATTCCGGTGCTGTTCCTCCATCACTTCCCCCCTCTGACTTCCTCATGGCTGACATTAAAATTTCTTCAGCTGATGTATTTTCTGCCATCACAGGCCTCAATACTAATGAGGCATATGGGCCTGATGGAGTCCCTCCTGTTGTTCTCAAGAACTGTGCTTCTGTGCTTACACCTTGCCTAGGCAAACTCTTTCGCCTTTGTCTATCAACTTGTACCTTTCCTTCTTGCTGGAAGTTTGCTCTCATTCATCCAGTCCCAAAGAGGGGTGACCATTCCCAACCCTCTAACTATCGTCCAATTGCTTCAACATTCTGTATCTCAAAGATTTTTGAGTCAATTCTTAATAGAAAAATTTTAAAGCATCTTTCCTATCACAACATTCTTTCAGATCATCAGTAAGGGTTCCGTTAGGGACGTTCCACTGGCGATCTTCTCACCTACCTTTCAGACTCATGGTCATCGTCCTTTCGGGACTTTGGCGAGAGCTTTGCCATTGCACTTGACATCTCAAAGGCTTTCGATCGAGTCTGGCATAAATCTTTAATTTCCAAACTGCCCTCATACGGTTTCTATCCTTCTATCTGTGCCATCATCTCTAGCTTCCTTTCTGGTCGTTCTATAGCCGCTGTTGTAGACGGCCATCGTTTTTCTCCTAGATCTATCAACAGCGATGATCCTCAGGGTTCTGTCCCATCACCAACTCTCTTCATTTAATTCATCAATGGCCCTCTCCATGCTGATGACTCCACCCTTCACCCTTCCATTCGGTTCCCACAACGTCAATCGCAGCAGTTACTTCAGCAAACAAGGGATGAGACTATGGCACACCTAATTTCTGACTTGGCTCGTATCTCTGACTGGGGTAAAAATAATCTGGTTGTTTTTAATGCATCAAAGACTCAGTTTTTACACCTATCAACCTGACAAAATTTTCCACACTTATACCATCTAATGTTTGACAATATTCATCTTAATCCAGCATCATCCTTGAACATGCTTGAGGTTTAATTTACTCGGGACCTATCTTGGAAAGATCATATTACATTTTTTTTGTAAAATTTGATTCCAAGAGATTATTTGTGCTAATCCGACTCAGTTCCTTCTTTACCCCTGCACAATTGTTGACTCTATACAGGGGTTTTATCCGCCCCTGTGTGGAGTACAACTCTCATGTGTGGGGAGGCTTCCCATATACAGCTCATCTCAATAGCGTGGAGTCAAAGGCTTTTCGTCTCATTAACTCTCATCCTCTTACTAACTCCTTTCAACGTCTGTCTCTTCGCCGCACTGTTGCATCTTTATCTCTTTTTTTATCACTACTTCAATGGTCACTGCTCCTCTGAACTGTCTGCATGCATTCCTCCACTTCTACGACGTGCGCGTAGCACCCGTCTAGCAGCAAACTCTCATCCCTTTTCTGTCCAACTCTCTAATGCAAGAGTTAACTGTTACTCCCAGTCCTTCATTTATGCAACAGGTCAACTCTGGAACTGTCTTCCTCTGTCTGTATTTCCTGCTTCCTATGATCTCAACCCTTTCAAACGCAGTGTGTCCAGGCATCTCGAAATGATCCGATCTTGAGTTTGGCTCTCTTTTGTATTTTGTTTTTCTCTTGGAAGGAACAATAATTGTGGCCTCACGACCTTTGCTTCCTTCTTCCTCACATAAAAAAAAACATTCATAGATGTATATATCAATACATATACGTGTATATTCACGCACAAGTACCCATACTGTAGACATACTGTATGTACAGGATAGGTACGCATGTATAAAGATATGGGTATGTGTACAAACGTGCATACATATGTATACTCTACATGCACATATGATATATATTCATATATAGATATACAGGGAGACATATATACATACAGGTATACAATCTAATTAGATAAATATACATAGTCACATACACAGGTTTATAAATACACAGACATTATATATGCATTATAATATTATCTCTTGATTTAAAACTCCAGCACAAGGACAATACATGCACATGCACCTGACGTGTACGTGTGTGTACAACACACACACAAAAACGCAGGCTTGCATATATGTATTGCAAAATGTACCATCATTGTCCTAGCGCCAGAGCATTACAATGAAAGGCGGTCGGGGTGAAGGGAAAGAACGTCTTCGAGTACAAGATTTGTGATGAAGTAGGTACACAAAGCAGAAAAGAATAATCCAGACGGTCTGAAGGGGGCAATATCTGGGCAGGTAATGATGTGATGGGATAATGCTTCATCTATGGGATTGTGACAGACATTGCATAGCCTCTTGGTGGCCGGTCGGCCAGTGATTTCCCCTGGGGAGCCATACCCCAGGCGAAAGCAAGCAATGGCCACACCACTGCGGTGGGTGAAGGTGCGGTGCTTGCCGTAGGTGTGACTCATACCATGGTAAGGTTCATAATTCTGAGTGGTGATACTAGTGGGACGTTCAGCAACAGTATGCAGGGCTAGGTCCTCCCTAGACTCCTCGAGATATGATTCTACTGACAACTGTTCTGGACCCAGGGAGGAGGATGGTAGCTAAGGGGAAGTTACAGGCAGCTCCTGCCAGGCGATATGCCTAGTCGTGACGGATGTGACCAACATGGGCTGGGATCCATATGAAAGAAACCTTGAGGCCAAGAAGATGAGCCTGATGGAGGCGGGAGTAAAGAGAGGTGAAGAGAGGGAAGGGGCGTCTGTGGGACTGTGAATTAGGGAAAGGGCAGTCTGGGAATCTCTGATGATGAGACCTGGTACGTGTTGAGACCGAAGGAAGTCAAGGACAAAGCGTTTAGAAGATAATTCACACTGGGTTCTGCTGGCCCAGTTGGGAAGGCAGTTGGAGGTGGAGAAGACGGGGGAAGCGGAGTTAGTAAAGGCAATGCAAGCAGCTCCAGCCCAACCGTTAGCGAGGACAGAACCGTCAGTGTAGATGTGAATAGAATGGGAAGGGTAGGTGCAGGGTATGGTGTTAAGGGTTTTCGGTGATGCAGAGCTGTGATGGGACTCGTCAGCGGTCAGAAGCAATCGTGTGTACTGCACAGTAGGAGTTCTAAGTGTCCAGGAAGGGGTAAAAGGTCAGTAGGTATGGGAGTGACAAGACCAGCATCGATACTGGCGGGATTACGGCCAGAAAGCTGGAGAGGACAGTTAAGTGCCAAACGAATTTTGTCTGAGCCATTATCACAGGACGTGTACCGTAAAGCACCCTCAGGCCCATACTAGAGGCCCGGGCTCACTATTATCTTTGCCTAATTGATGGCTAGTCATTGTACTATTGTTTCTAAGTAAAACCACCATTGTAAGTAAAAAATAATCCAGGGCAAGTGAAAGGAAAACATGGGGTTACTGACTGACACTCAGCTGTCTGAGGCAACTGACAGCAAACCCTTTTCTGTAACCTCCTACTTTCTCTATACTCATTTCAAAGCCAAAGGTGGCTGTTGTGTATATATTCGCAACAAATGGAGAGAAGTACTGCCTGAGGGCCTCCCAATCCACAGCTCCAAAGTGCCACAGACGACGTTCCTTTGGAGGGTCCACAGGCCATACCAGAGCGATAGGATAGGTTAAGGTGATAAGGTTGTGATAGGAGGAGCCCAACGGAGAGAAAAGATTAATAGTGTAAGTAGAAGGATTAGTTGTGAGGAAGAGGTCAAGTACGTTGGAGCTCTCTCCAAGGTGGTCAGGGATATGGGTAGGGTGCTGTACAAGCTGCTCTAGGTCATTAAGGATAGAAAAGGTGTAGGCTTGTTCACCAGGTGGATCAGTGAGAGGAGAGGAGAGCAAAGGTGGTGGTGATCATTGAAATCTCTTAGAATGGAGATTTCAAAGAAAGGAGAAATGGATAGAATGCGTTCCATCGTAGAAGTAAGATAGTCATAGAATTTTTGATAGTAGAAATATGAGATACGTAAATAGCGAATATATATTTAGCCAGAGAATGACAGGAAAGCCGAAGCCAGAGTGTAGAGAATTCAGAAGAATCGAGTTCAGGAACACGAGAGCAAGATAAGTTGTTGCGAATATATACACAACAGCCAGCTTTGGCTTTGAAATGAGTATAGAGAAAGTAGGAGGATACAGAAAAGGGTTTGCTGTCAGTTGCCTCAGACAGCTGAGTCTCAGTTAGAAAAAGAAGATGAGGTTTAAAGAAGGAGAGGTGGTGCTAAACAGAGCAAAAGTAAGAGGAAAGGCCGTGAACGTAGCAGAAATGAAGAACAGAGTCAGACAGTAGTTCCAGGCTGCTCAAGTCGTCACCGGGAGAGGGGCGGAAGGTGGGGGCATTAATGAGTCCCCTCCCCCGGGGACTCCGAGGCCACGTGTTGCACTGCCATTATTTTTTTTTATTTTGGAAAAGGAAGTGTAGTGTGTACTGTGCATGTAGTTTAGTGTTGATAGTTAGAGCAACTTGTATTGGAGAGCATGCTGGCCTACTCTCTGTGTTACTGAGACAATGAAAAAGTTCAGCAAAAGGGGATTGTCGGGTCCTAGTCGCGAGGGCTGATGAAACGGGAGCATGTCTGCCTCACTCTACATATGTATGTATGTATCCGTGTGTCAGTGTATCCCTTTGCTCACTCCTAAATTTGTAATGATATTTATTCCAACAGTTTTGTCCCATTTATGTGTCACTGTATCTCTCTGTTCAGCTCTGTGCTTGTAATAATTGCTTCTATACGTTTTATACCATACATATAACCCTTTGCTTTCTCGCACCCTTACTTGCTTGGCCTTTAGCGATGATGTTCTCCTTAGTGTTGGGGTTTGTACTGAATGGTAAATAAGGAAACTAAAAAAAAAAAAAAAAATACAGTATAATAGTAGGTCTCGTCATTGGGGAGATTGCTACAGCATACGTAGGAGGTAAAACATGATATATTTGCATGTTAAATGATCCAAATGTCTGAATTTTCCACATTGACAGATGTATTAACAGAGTATATATTCGGGATTTTTAGGAGTTTTATTTCATTACTGTCAATTGTGGTTGCTGACGTTAGACACATGCCAAATTTGACGAAAATTCAGGGGGATGTTTGGGGGACTGGGGGGGTTTGGAATGGAGAGTTCGACTGTTACTAAGTGATTCCCCGAGCCTACAGGAAAAATTGCAGCACATCAATGACAGAAAATATAATTTTGTCACTGAGTGAAAATCGGTGTGTTAGGAGAGAAAAGGGAATGTGCATGGCGGACTGGGGGAAAGGGGTTGATAAGTGTGTTTGAGTATTACATGATTTTTCTACACGAAAGGAAGACTTTTATCATGAAAATCGAAATGCCAAAATTGAGTGAAATCTGGTCCTCGGAGGTGTCGTCAACCTTTAATCCAACTGGGGTAAAGCCTGCAAGAAAAATTCATGAGTGTAGTACCATGGAAGGCGGGGCTCGACAGACAGAACTCACAGCAGACTCCTGCAACCCAGCTCAGAGGGTCATTGTGAATCTTGAGGAAACCATCACAGGTTGAGAAGGGTAAAGTCATGTGATGGTAAAGACTGTGCACCATCACGATCACATCAAATCTATTCATTACGCAATCCCAATGCCATATTTACCTACAAATTCATCCTCTCATGAAAATCAACAGACCTATAGCGTCAGGATAGCGTGACTTTGATAGGTCATCGATGTGGCTGGAAGTCGCGAGCTCAAGTCCAACACATAGGTGGTACTGGTCTAGTGGTCACTGGCATGATGACATAGGAGCAGACCATGCCTTATGCAGCATCCAGTGCAATTAACCATCCGGAAACAGACGTCCAACTGTTTATCCCTGACGGAAAGGTAACCTTAAAATTTGCTGCTACGCACCAACTGGGCAGATAACTGTGTCTGTCAAGGCATCCCAAGTTGCAGTCAAAAAAAACAAAAGAATCCCTCTGACTCTTGCTACCTTGGATAAATGAACCTTACTTGATACTGACTAAGACACACGAACATGCTGTGGAACTGCCCTTATTGTACATGAACTGAAAAATATAAAATTGACATTGTTGACTTGCCTCTCAGGAAAGGGCAAGCTAATAGAATTAGGAGAATGGTATACCTATATCTAGAGGGGATACCCTGACAATGTAAAAAGATATTATAGTAATGGGTTTCCCATCCAAAGGGAGCTACCACAGAAGATCCAGGAATCGCCTTTCCTTAGCAGACAGTGTGATGTGCTGGTGCATAGCACTCTCCAAAGTCCTGCATGTAATACTCTTCAGTGACCAAGATTCAACACTTGACTCTGCGGATACCGTCAAAGATTATCTGTATGTCTCTGTGGATGCTACCATTGTAACGATAGATTTTTCTATCCCACCGGTTAACACCAGTGTAACGGTATGAATTTTTATATTCTTACCTGTTGTTGGCACTGATCAACTCATCCATGGATAATACAAGTGGTACTCGACTTAGTATAATAGTTTATTGTAATTTGAGAAATATTGTGGCAGCGTTTGTAGTTTTTGGCCGAGCTTAGATTTAATCAGTACAACAGGTGGTCGCCGTTCCCTCAGCGAAGGAATCTTGAATTGAAAGGGGAGTGAATAGGCTTGAGGACTTAATTCCCTTAATTAGGTACACTAAGAAAATAAGAGAAGATAAATACTTTACTCTACTTTAATAATTTTATGTTAATTTCCACAAAACATTTTGAATTACATGATCCTCTGTAGTATGAAATATTATATATTAAAACCATGGTTTGGGTGATCATTCCTCCAATATTGTTACCAGGCGAAAATAATTTGATACATACAAGCGAAGTATGAAGTCACTGTACCATACTTTCTTTTTGTCAGTTATTCCTGGGCTCGACAATAGCCTCAAGACAGGGACCTTTTTACGAGCATGGGTTATCTTTTCGGGTTGGCATAGCCTCGAACCAATAAGAATGATTACTCGTGTTCATTTTCGTCCATATAATATACTCTCATCATGTAATTCTCTAGAATCCAATATCAGTTCAGGATTATTTATAGTTCACAATCATCATTACTACATAATCACCAAAAATGTATAATCACTCGGGCTGGTGTAGCCTCGAGGTACAATAAAAAAAAAAAAATGTTTAATCACTAAGAATTTGTATTCACTCGGGCTTGTTTAGCCTCCAGGTACTATTCAAACATTGTATAATCACTAAGAATACATAATCACTAGGGCTTGTTTAGCCTCGAGGTTCATTTCAAAATTACATCATTACTCACAGTCACTAAAGTTCCCTTCCACGCTCATAACTTCCTAACCTTAGTTACAAGAAAGAAAACGGTTAATGGTTTTGAATTTCGCTCTTCCGTTACCAGATTACATCACTTCCAAATTTCCATTTCTTATTTACAAAGTAAAATTCACTTGATAGATCAATAATACTATTACAATTACATTTGGTTTATATAATAATTCATGGATAGTGTAATGTGTGTATGCTCAAGTCTTTGGACAATACTATGGGAAGGCCTCACGCTCACACTGACGTCGCCCGTGTCTGTGGACTGAACAAACGTCCATTATATACGACGTCTGGGGCTCGAGTGACGTTAAACTTTCAACAGTATTACTTCATATAGTCCATGACAAGTAAGGATTAAACAAAGAAAAAGAGGGGGAGGAAGGAGAAATGTGGACGGCTCACCTGAACAAACGTCCATTATAAATGACGTCTGGGGCTCGAGTGAGCTCGCTAGTGACGCCACTGCTTAGTGGAATGAGGTGGTGTTTTTGAAATATGGTGGGTGTCAATTCTCTTTACAATTTATTTAGCAGTGTACCCATGACGCCAGGACTTTTGACTGACTTGGGGAAAATTTGGGATTTATTCCTTACTTAATTTATATACTGATTCTATCACTATCTCACTTTGAATTTTAAGGCAGCTCATGCCATCTAGTGACGGCCAAGACAAACGGGACCTTTAAATCCTCACAAATGACATTATTTAGGCCTTTTGGACTGTTAATCTTACATATTTTGGGTTCTAGCAGCTTCATTAGTAAACATTTCACAACTAGGTTACGGAAAGAATTGTATATTCATTATTATTCTGTTTAAGGTTTAAATTCGGCGCCCAAAAACGACGCACAAAGGAAGAGGAAAAGCTGCGCGCATCTGTTATTCATTACTCGACCAGACGGGCAATTCCCATAGCTCAACATCCACAATTACATCACCCAATGCATAGATACAGAGATACATACATATAAAAATAGTTAACCCTACATTAATCATTAACATATGAATTACTACTTAGGATAGGAACTTATAAACTAATATTCAGGTTACACTCTATCTAACTTAAAAATTACAGTACTTCTAAACACATACATGAATATCAAATTTGTGGCACTACACGGCTCCCACGTTCGGAAAACAAATTTTACCCGTCAATTTTCTATGACATGTGCATGGATGGAATGTTGTTACTCTTATAACTGCTATGAACACTTTGAATTGGAATCCATTTCCCCACAATCGGTGGCACCTGTTGGTCCACATTAAACACCTGATGCGAACCTCAGAAGGTCGCTTACTCACTTCATTTGGAGGTATGATCACTCCTTACTTGAGATGTTATGAGGGAATTTATGCCCCAGTCAGCCTCAGGTTTTGGAGGATAGCTTGTCGCTCACCTGAGCTCGACAGGGTCTCTCGAGATTGAGATCACCACGGGAGGCGCTTCTTTACACTCTTCCATTCGCAATCACATTCACTCTGTCCTTTTGATTCCAGCTTTCTGCCCGCAAGAGGTGAGTGCTCATTCTGTCCTGAAGACTTCACTACCTCACAAACCGTGCAACTGTAAGGTGAGGGGATTAATTATTCCCCTCGAAGTAAGGCACTTCCCAGTTCCAACAGGAACTCTTCTTTCTTTTCCTTTTTTACACCCTCTCCTCGGGGATGAGTCCACCCGGAACATAACTTTAAGCAGTTATGTTTCACAACATTCGTCACATGCACTTGTCTACTTCTCTAACTAATACTCCTCTATGAGCCTCCGAGGGGCATTCCTCACTCGCGGTGGTAATCGCTAATCTTCGGGCTCCGGGGCGAGCTCTTGTTGCAGCGGTTCTAAGAGCCATTCCTCGGTACCTTAATATGGTTTTACCTTTTCAGCAGCCCTTTGTATTTTTTTTCCACTAAATACATTTTCAATGATATAAACACTTCCATCTAGCAGCACTTCAATCACTTTATACGGGCCATCCCATTTGGCATTCAGTTTACTACAGGTACCCGGCTGTATGGTCTCTTTTTTCGCCCACACAAAACTATTGACTCCAACCTTCTGTGCTCTCCTCCGTTGTCCAGGACGATACCTCGTGACGTCCCAAAAATCGATGAAGTATTGCCCAAGACAATGTATGATGTTTTGTGTATGTTTGTCTCTGGGTAATATTTGTTTAGAGAACATATAATTACCTAACCCTTAACATTCTAAGCTAAAAGGAAGGAAAGAAAAGTGAAGAATTAGCACTAAGCTTAGGAAACATGGAAATATCAAGACGAGAGGTAGGACAGAAAAGCAGAAGAGGACAGTAAGGAGACAGACTGGAGATAAAAAGGCTCCCTTTAGTCGCCTCTTACGACAAGCAGGGATACTGGGGAAGTATTCTTTCCCCCCTTCCCCAGGGGTAACCGTATCTAGTACACTATTTGTACCACATTACTACCAGGATGTTCTGTATATAGAGTTGCGGAAGTATTTGGGAATGACCAACCAATGCTACCCTTAACATTCTCACTTCTCTTTGCTCTTCACTTCCCTTCACTTTCTCACCAACGCCACTAATTTGGGAACGATGAATATCCCACCGCTATTGCCACCAGTGTAACGATGGAAAAGTTATCCCACCGCTTGCCACCAGTGTAACGAAAGATTTTTCTTTTCCACCGGTTAACACCAGTGTAACGGTATGAATTTTTATATTCTTACCTGTTGTTGGCACTGATCAACTCATCCATGGATAATACAAGTGGTACTTGACTTAGTATAATAGTTTATTGTAATTTGAGAAATATTGTCGTAGCGTTTGTAGTTTTTGGCCGAGCTTAGATTTAATCAGTACCACAGGTGGTCGTCGTTCCCGCAGTGAAGGAATCTTGAATTGAATGGGGAGTGAATAGGCTTGAGGACTTAATTCCCTTAATTAGGTACACTAAGAAAATAAGAGACGATAAATACTTTACTTTAATAAATTTATGCTAATTTCCACAAAACATTTTGAATTACATGACCCTTTGTAGTATGAAATATTGTACATTAAAACCATGGTTTGGATGATCATTCCTCCAACATTGTTACCAGGCGAAAACAATTTGATACATACAAGCAATGTATGAAGTCACTGTACCATACTTTCTTTTTGTCAGTTATTCCTGGGCTCGACAATAGCCTCAAGACAGGGACCTTTTTACGAGCATGGGTTATCTTTTCGGGTTGGCATAGCCTCGAACCAATAAGAATGATTACTCGTGTTCATTTTCGTCCATATAATATACTCTCATCATGTAATTCTCTAGAATCCAATATCAGTTCAGGATTATTTATAGTTCACAATCATCATTACTACATAATCACCAAAAATGTATAATCACTCGGGCTGGTGTAGCCTTGAGGTATAATTAAAAAAAAAAAATGTTTAATCACTAAGAATTTGTATTCACTCGGGCTTGTTTAGCCTCGAGGTACTATTCAAACATTGTATAATCACTAAGAATACATAATCACTAGGGCTTGTTTAGCCTCGAGATTCATTTCAAAATTACATCATTACTCACAGTCACTAAGTTCCCTTCCACGCTCATAACTTCCTAACCTTAGTTACAAGAAAGAAAACGGTTAATGGTTTTGAATTTCGCTCTTCCGTTACCAGATTACATCACTTCCAAATTTCCATTTCTTATTTACAAAGTAAAATTCACGTGATAGATCAATAATACTATTACAATTACATTTGGTTTATATAATAATTCATGGATAGTGTAATGTGTGTATGCTCAAGTCTTTGGACAATACTATGGGAAGGCCTCACGCTCACACTTACGTCGCCCGTGTCTGTGGACTGAACAAACGTCCATTATATACGACGTCTGGGGCTCGAGTGACGTTAAACTTTCAACAATATTACTTCATATAGTCCATGACAAGTAAGGATTAAACAAAGAAAAAGAGGTGGAGGAAGGAGAAATGTGGACGGCTCACCTGAACGAACATCCATTATATACGACGTCTGGGGCTCGAGTGAGCTCGCTAGCGACGCCACTGCTTAGTGAAATGAGGTGGTGTTTTTGAAATATGGTGGGTGTCAATTCTCTTTACAATTTATTTAGCAGTGTACCCATGACGCCAGGACTTTTGACTGACTTGGGGAAAATTTGGGATTTATTCCTTACTTAATTTATATACTGATTCTATCACTATCTCACTTTGAATTTTAAGGCAGCTCATGCCATCTAGTGACGGCCAAGACAAACGGGACCTTTAAATCCTCACAAATGACATTATTTAGGCCTTTTGGACTGTTAATCTTACATATTTTGGGTTCTAGCAGCTTCATTAGTAAACATTTCACAACTAGGTTACGGAAAGAATTGTATATTCATTATTATTCTGTTTAAGGTTTAAACTCGGCGCCCAATAACGACGCACAAAGGAAGAGGAAAAGCTGCGCGCATCTGTTATTCATTACTCGACCAGACGGGGAATTCCCATAGCTCAACATCCACAATTACATCACCCAATGCATAGATACAGAGATATATACATATAAAAATAGTTAACCCTACATTAATCATTAACATATGAATTACTACTTAGGATAGGAACTTATAAACTAATATTCAGGTTTCACTCTAACTTAAAAATTACAGTACTTCTAAATACATACTTGAATATCAAATTTGTGGCACTACACGGCTCCCACGTTTGGAAAACAAATTTTACCCGTCAGTTTTCTATGACATGTGCATGGATGGAATGTTGTTACTCTTATAACTGCTATGAACACTTTGAATTGGAATACTTTCCCCCACAATCGGTGGCACCTGTCGGTCCACATTAAACCCCTGATGTGAACCTCGGAAGGTCGCTTACTCACTTCGTTAGGAGGTATGATCACTCCTTACTCGAGATGTTATGAGGGAATTTATGCCCCAGTCAGCCTCAGGTTTTGGAGGATAGCTTGTCGCTCACCTGAGCTCGACAGGGTCTCTCGAGATTGAGATCACCACGGGAGGCGCTTCTTTACACTCTTCCATTCGCAATCACATTCACTCTGTCCTTTTGATTCCAGCTTTCTGTCCGCAAGAGGTGAGCGCTCATTCTGTCCTGAAGACTCCACTACCTCACAAACCGTGCTAACTGTAAGGTGAGGGGATTAATTATTCCCCTCGAAGTAAGGCACTTCCCGGTTCCAACAGGAACTCTTCTTTCATTTCCTTTTTTACACCCTCTCCTCGGGGATGAGTCCACCCGGAACATAACTTTAAGCAGTTATGTTTCACAACTTTCGTCACATGCACTTGTCTACTTCTCTAACTAATACTCCTCTATGAGCCTCCGAGGGGCATTCCTCACTCGCGGTGGTAATCGCTCATCTTCGGGCTCCGGGGCGAGCTATTGTTGCAGCGGTTCTAAGAGCCATTCCTCGGTACCGTAATATGGTTTTACCTTTTCAGCAGCCCTTTGTATTTTTTTTCCACTAAATACATTTTCAATGATATAAATACTTCCATCTAGCAGCACTTCAATCACTTTATACGGGCCGTCCCATTTGGCATTCAGTTTTCTACAGGTACCCGGCTGTATGGTCTCTTTTTTCGCCCACACAAAACTATTGACTCCAACCTTCTGTGCTCTCCTCCGTTGTCCAGGACGATACCTCGTGACGTCCCAAAAATCGATGAAGTATTGCCCAAGACAATGTGTGATGTTTTGTGTATGTTTGTCTCTGGGTAATATTTGTTTAGAGAACATATAATTACCTAAACCTTAACATTCTAAGCTAGAAGGAAGGAAAGAAAAGTGAAGAATTAGCACTAAGCTTAGGAAACATGGAAATATCAAGACGAGAGGTAGGACAGAAAAGCAGAAGAGGACAGTAAGGAGACAGACTGGAGATAAAAGGGCCCCCTTTAGTCGCCTCTTACGACAAGCAGGGATACTGGGTAAGTATTCTTTCCTCCCTTCCCCAGGGGTAACCGTATCTAGTACACTATTTGAACCACATTACTTCCAGGATGTTCTGAATATAGAGTTGCGGAGGTATTTGGGAATGACCAACCAATGCTACCCTTAACATTCTCACTTCTCTTTGCTCTTCACTTCCCTTCACTTTCTCACCAACGCCACTAATTTGAGAACGATGAATATCCCACCGCTATTGCCACCAGTGTAACGATGGAAAAGTTATCCCACCGGTTGCCACCAGTGTAACGATAGATTTTTCTATTCCACCGGTTAACACCAATGTAACGGTATGAATTTTTATATTCTTACCTGTTGTTGGCACTGATCAACTCATCCATGGATAATACAAGTGGTACTTGACTTAATATAAAAGTTTATAGTAATTTAAGAAATATTGTGGCAGCGTTTGTAGTTTTTGGCCGAGCTTAGATTTAATCAGTACCACAGGTGGTCGTCGTTCCCTCAGCGAAGAAATCTT
This sequence comes from Coenobita brevimanus, assembly GCF_032717465.1. Taxonomy (NCBI): domain Eukaryota; kingdom Metazoa; phylum Arthropoda; class Malacostraca; order Decapoda; family Coenobitidae; genus Coenobita; species Coenobita brevimanus. Next base: position 37,018,737 of record NC_136997.1, on the reverse strand, counting down.
GAATTGGAAGGGGAGTGAATAGGCTTGAGGACTTAATTCCCTTAATTAGGTACACTAAGAAAATAAGAGAAGATAAATACTTTACTCTACTTTAATAATTTTATGCTAATTTCCACAAAACATTTTGAATTACATGACCCTTTGTAGTATGAAATATTGTACATTAAAACCATGGTTTGGATGATCATTCCTCCAACATTGTTACCAGGCGAAAACAATTTGATACATACAAGCGATGTATGAAGTCACTGTACCATACTTTCTTTTTGTCAGTTATTCCTGGGCTCGACAACAGCCTCAAGACAGGGACCTTTTTATGAGCATGGGTTATCTTTTCGGGTTGGCATAGCCTCGAACCAATAAGAATGATTACTCGTGTTCATTTTTGTCCATATAATATACTCTCATCATGTAATTCTCTAGAATCCAATATCAGTTCAGGATTATTTATAGTTCACAATCATCATTACTACATAATCACCAAAAATGTATAATCACTCGGGCTGGTGTAGCCTCGAGGTACAATAAAAAAAAAAAAATGTTTAATCACTAAGAATTTGTATTCACTCGGGCTTGTTTAGCCTCGAGGTACTATTCAAACATTGTATAATCACTAAGAATACATAATCACTCGGGCTTGTTTAGCCTCGAGGTTCATTTCAAAATTACATCATTACTCACAGTCACTAAAGTTCCCTTCCACGCTCATAACTTCCTAACCTTAGTTACAAGAAAGAAAAAGGTTAATGGTTTTGAATTTCGCTCTTCCGTTACCAGATTACATCACTTCTAAATTTCCATTTCTTATTTACAAAGTAAAATTCACTTGATAGATCAATAATGCTATTACAATTACATTTGGTTTATATAATAATTCATGGATAGTGTAATGTGTGTATGCTCAAGTCTTTGGACAATACTATGGGAAGGCCTCACGCTCACACTGACGTCGCCCGTGTCTGTGGACTGAACAAACGTCCATTATATACGACGTCTGGGGCTCGAGTGGCTACGTTAAACTTTCAACAATATTACTTCATATAGTCCATGAAAAGTAAGGATTAAACAAAGAAAAAGAGGGGGAGGAAGGAGAAATGTGGACGGCTCACCTGAACGAACGTCCATTATGTATGACGTCTAGGGCTCGAGTGAGCTCGCTAGCGACGCCACTGCTAAGTCAAATGAGGTGGTGTTTTTGAAATATGGTGGGTGTCAATTCTCTTTACAATTTATTTAGCAGTGTACCCATGACGCTAGGACTTTTCATTGAATTGGAGAAAATTTGGGATTTATTCCTTACTTAATTTATATACTGATTCTATCACTATCTCACTTTGAATTTTAAGGCAGCTCATGCCATCTAGTGACGGCCAAGACAAACGGGACCTTTAAATCCTCACAAATGACATTATTTAGGCCTTTTGGACTGTTAATCTTACATATTTTGGGTTCTAGCAGCTTCATTAGTAAACATTTCACAACTAGGTTACGGAAAGAATTGTATATTCATTATTATTCCGTTTAAGGTTTAAACTTGGCGCCCAATAACGACGCACAAAGGAAGAGGAAAAGCTGCGCGCATCTGTTATTCATTACTCGACCAGACGGGGAATTCCCATAGCTCAACATCCACAATTACATCACACAATGCATAGATACAGAGATACATATATATAAAAATAGTTAACCCTACATTAATCATTAACATATGAATTAGTACTTCGGATAGGAACTTATAAACTAATATTCAGGTTACACCCTATCTAACTTAAAAATTACAGTACTTCTAAACACATACATGAATATCAAATTTGTGGCACAACACCATTTGTTCAATACTACATAATGACAGACTCATCCTGCTTGGAAATTTTCATGCTAGAGTAGAAAAAGATAATCACCACCGGCAAGGGATTTTAGGCTGCCATTATGTTGGTAACATGAAAAAAAAATGGCTTAAGACTGCTTTCCCTATGTTCGTAACACAATATGGTCATCAACACCAATTTTCAATTTGAGAATAAAACAATACCACATGGATGCACCCGTGATCTGGACATTGACCGTCATACTAAGACAGTGAGATCGAAGATTTTTCTTTTTTAATAACAGAACAAAGAAAAACAAATGAATAATAAAAAAACTAATCCATACACTAGATTACTGGCGTCCTCCATTCACAAAATATCTGTAACAGTTAGAATTGAATAGCTGTAGATTAAAATTTGGAGGGAAACAACTCTGGGGAAGCGAGTTCCAGAGAGATGCAGTTCGAGAAATGAAAGAATTCTGATAGGCAGAATTTCTGCAATATGGCTGAGTGACATTCCAGTCATGAGAACTACCAGATGCCCGTGTAACACGAGGGAAGTCATGGAGAGGTGGCACAATGGACGCAACTTCGTCTGAGCATTTGATATAAACATATCTTACTAGTAGGGGAGGTAGTTTATTAGTAATAGTAGGGTTATTAATAAATCCAACAGCTTTGTTCTGAATTTTGTCTAGTTGTTTTAATGCAACCTCTTCACATCCATTCCACAAGGGTGAGTAGTATTCAAGCTGCGAGTGCATATGACTTTTATATTGTAGCTAACTGCTCATCAGTGAAGAAGTTATGGACGCTGTACAATATTCTGGCAATATCTGTCTATTAGTAAATTGTATATATTTAGTTTTACTAGCATTAAATGAGACAAGGTTGTTTGGTCGTAGATAAGTCTTAATTTATGGAGATGTCTGTACTGAGTTGAGTTAGTGATATCAGACTTTGTAAATGGGTGTCTGAGTGTGAATGAACTATGAAGTGCTGAGCCATCTGCATATGAACAAAAAGGATTATGGGTGACAGATAAGAGATCATTAATATGAATCAGGAACAGGGTTGGCATCAGAAGTGAAGCTTTGAGGGAAGCTGAGTATTCAACAGCCCATTATCTTATGCTCATCAAACTGCAACGAATAATATGTATAAAAATTAATGCTCTGTAGACCATCCACCTAGAAACCAAAATGTGGTATTTTAACCCGCCCCGTCCCGATCGATTTTCCACCACTGATCCCCACCAATCCCTACCAATTATGGAAAAAAAAAATCGGCTCAAACCTCCGTGTTTAGTGAAAAATATCGAAAATTCATAGAGAAATCGCTCACCTGAGGTTTAAAATACTGCATATAGGTAGCAGTTCCCCTTACCTTGCTGTGTTTTCTATCACGCTGGCTCCAAAGCAAACGAGTTCTATGGTAGGGTAACTATTCCACACCACTTACACACGGTATTTATTTATTTGTTTGGTACGAATTTATATGTAGTAAGAGCACATATTGGTTTTCACACAGTAATACAGGAAGTATAAGCATTGTTTCACTAACCAAACAAATCAACATACCTGACCCATTTTGGAGACATTACCTGATCATCATTTCTGACTTTCTTCCTCTAATGCAACGTAAACTTTGTCGTCCACATAGTCATCGAATAGGGAATCACTCTGGCCTTGAATTTCGTACTATGGCACGACATATCTTTACTGGCCAGGTCACTGGTAAGAGGTGAATTGTCGAGACAATGGCGTGCAGGAGTAGGGGAGGTCTTGCTGGGTAAGGCATTGACCCTGCCTGGCATCTTGCAGGGGAAGGTGTCCCGCGAATAGGTACCAAAAATCACGCGTGAAATTCGAAAATTGTGCAAATTAGGGACCTTGCAATTGCAGCGTGTTTATATACATCAAGGGAAGTCACAGTGACAAACGTGTGGACCTATATATACATCAACGGGAGTCGGCTGGTGAAAGGATACACCTACTTGTAATACGTTTTGCAGCACTATTACAGACAAGCTGTCTCAATGCCCACCTCTTGACTCAAATAACAATGCAACAAACCTAGATGCAGAGAGGCTTAACATTAAGACCCTAATTCAATGCACTGTAGAAGAAACCCTAGGTTTCTCCACTCATCAACATTAACACTGAATTTGATGATAATGATGAGAGCATTAATGACTATGTTGCAAGGAAAAATAGATCACACAACAATTGATTGGTTCATCCTCACTCCATAACTTTTAGAATTCCAGAATTTAAAAGCTATACCCAGAAAAAAATGCGATACATGGAGAACAAATGGTGGACTGAGCAAGTGAAAGACCAGCAAATGCTGGCTGATAGAAATGACCATCATGGGTTCTACAAGTCCATAGAAACCACCCAGAGGCCACCCGAATATAATATAATCTGTTTTCGATCAGCTGAAGGACACCTACTGAAAGACAAGCAAAGAATCCTAGAATGATGGGCACAACACTTCAATACCTTGATGAATTCCAGAATACCATTGGAGCACAGTATTCTTGACAGTATTCCAATTGCTCTCCAAGTACCAGATCTCGATGTCCCACCAACACTTGCAGAAACTGTTCAGGCCATCCGATCTCTAATAAATAACAAACGCCCTGGCCCTGATGGCACACCATCTGAACCAAAGAGGGTAGCTAGTTAATCCACCGGCTCTTCCATGATCTCATACAGATTATCTGGAACCAAGAACGATTTCCATCTGAATGGCTTACTTCTGAATATTTATTTTAACCATGTAGAGGAAGAAAGGGTACCATTCAAATTGTGACAACAGCAGAGGCATCTCCCTGCTTGTGAATGTTAGCGGAGTACTAGCTAAGGTAATGTTATCCAGACTGATAAAACATCTGAGTCAGCAATGCCTAAAATACAATGTGGATTTCGGTAGGAATGAAATACTTTTAATATGATTTTTTTGCTCTACAGAAGCAAGAGAAATGCCACGAGTAGAACCGTGACTTATTTATTGCATTAATCTATCCTGCCAGAGCATTTGACACTGTCAAAAGAGAACTTTTATGGACTGCTCTATTGCAATTTTGAGATACAAAAAAAAAAAAAAAAAAAAAAAAAAAGTCTCTTACCAACTGGAAGTGAGTGCCTGACAATATGAATGGACTGAGTCAACAAGCGGGAACAAATCCGAACCCTTTAACATGAACGTGGCGTAAAGGAAGAATTTGTCTGGGTTATTTTCATTTTCAACAAATACCTCACTGCATTCACCCTTTTAAATCACCAGGAAATGAACTAATATGATGGAATAAAATGCCAGTTCTATTTTGGTAAGTAAAGTATTCATCTCAGACGTCTTCATGTGCAATGAAACACTGAAATGGCTCATTTCCAACAGCTACAATATGCTGATGAGTGCGCTGTCCTTGCACATACCCCAGAAGCCCTACAACACAGTCTTGCCATTGTATCCAACATAAATCATACAATGCAACTCAGAATAAGTGTCAATAAAACAGATAATATCTGAGAAATCAACATAGCATTCTCTTCCATTTCAGATAAACATCGAAAATGTCAATCATTTGGAGAATTTTACCTACCTTTGGAAATATTCTCAAAGATAAAAAAGACTGATGCAGAAGTCACTGCGCAAATCAACCACACTTCCTCCTGCTTTGGAAGTCTCAGATCCAGTGTCTTTGAAGACACACTTGAGAGTCGAGACGAAAGCATCAGAAGGCTGAAGGCCACCCCATCCTTTCTTACCGTGCTGAATTCTGTACTACTAACCAACTTCACATTAAACAGCTTGAGTCGTTTCACATTGGATGCGTACAGCGCATCATAGCATTCACGTGGGAGGACAAGGTCCCTCGCTCAGAAATTGTCCAGCGGGCAAATTCAGCCAGCTTAGAAAATATGCTGGCTAAAAACAGCTGAGATGGGTCGGACACGTGTTCTACATGCCTGATCACCGCCCTTCCCGCCAGGTTCTGTATTCTCAGGTCCATACAGGACGCCACAACCCAGTGGACAAAAGATGAGATATAAAGATGATATAAGACCATCTCTAAAAAATGCAACATCACACTAAAAGACTTTGAAACCAGTGCCTTTGACAAAAAACAATGAAGCGATGGAACCATTCATCTCGAAGAAGCTTGGAGCCCCGACCAAAAAGAATATAAATAACAGAGACAACCAAAACAGAGTTTTCCAGGCAAGGTCGGACTTGACATGGCGACTGTATGGTAAAGTTTGCGGATGCAGGATAAGTCTGTACAGTCACACGCACTGGCTCCAGAAGGATAGTTTCAAGTTAATGTGTGTGTGTGTGTGTGTGTGTGTGTGTGTGTGTGTGTGTGTCTGTGTCTGTGTCTGTGTGTGTCTGTGTCTGTGTGTCTGTTTGTGCGTGTGTGTGTGTGTGTGTGTGTGTGTGTGTGTGTGTGTCTGTGTGTGTCTGTGTCTGTGTGTCTGTTTGTGCGTGTGTGTGTGTGTGTGTGTGTGTGTGTGTGTGTGTGTGTGTGTGTGTGTGTGTTCTTACCTAGTTGTTCTTACCTAATTGTATCTTTACAGGAATGAGTCAAGCTCGTACTGTCCCGTGTCTTAAACCATATTTATCGTACATATCCTTAAATTTGTTAATTGTTTTTGCACACACTATTTCATTCGGTAGTGCATTCCATTGATCAATTGCTCTGTTTGGGAAACTGAATTTCCTTACGTCTTTATCACCTCTCTTCTTATGCAGTTTTTTGCAGTGTCCTCTTGCTGATGCTTCTCCATATGTTAAATAATCATTTATGTCTATTTTCTCCTTTCCTGATATGCATTTATATAGCATTATCATGTCACCTCTTTTCCTTCTCTCCTGTAGTGTTGGTAGATTCAGTTTATTTAGTCTTTCTTCGTAGCTTAGGTCCCTTAAGCTTGGTATCCATCTGTAGCGGCCCTTTGAACTTTTTCAATCTTGTCTATGTGCTTTTTGAGATGAGGACTCCAGACTACTGATGCATATTCCAGGGTTGGTCTAATGAATGATGTTATTATCCTTCTTAGCATGTCTTCATTTATGTATGTGAATGCTATTCTCATATTTGCAAGCAGTGTATACATGTTCCGTACCTTCTCGCTGATGTGGTCAGCCGGAGATAGTCTGTTATTGATGATCACACCTAGGTCTTTCTCTCTTTCTGATGTATATAGGGTTTTATTTCCTAACCTATAATCCCAATCAGGTCTTATTCCACTTTTACCAAACTTGATTACATGACACTTGTCCACATTGAATTCCATTTGCCATGTACTACTCCATTCATGAAGTTTATTTAATTCTTCTTGTAGCTCTTTACAAGAGTCTGTGTTAGTAATTCTCCTTTGTATTTTTGCATCATCTGCAAACATATTCAGATAGCTCTCATTTCCAGTGTTACTGTTTATATCATTTATATACACTAAAAACATGATTGGTGCCAGCACTGAACCCTGTGGTACTCCACTAGTCACTTCTTTCCATGATGAGTAGTTTCCTCTTAGTACTGTCCTCATTTCTCTTTTTATGAGAAAGTCTTGCATCCAACAAAACAGTTTGCCTCGAATTCCTCCTTGATGGTACAGTTTCCATAAAAGTCTTTGGTGTGGTACTGTCAAAAGCTTTCTTGAAATCTAAATAGATACTGTCCACCCATCCTTCCCTTTCCTGTATTGTGTTTGTTACTCTGTCATAGTAGCTTAACAGATTAGTAACACATGATTTTCCTTTTCTGAAACCAAACTGTCTTTCTGTTATCATACTGTGTTCTTCTAGATGATTTACCCAAGCTTTTCTTATAAGTTTTTCTAATACCTTGCATACAACACTGGTCAGTGATACTGGTCGGTAGTTGAGTAGATTTTGTCTATTTCCTTTCTTGAATAAGGGGACAATATTTGCTTTTTTTCCAAATATCTGGTAGTTTACCTTGACTCAAGGATTTCTTGAAAATTAAAAATAATGGTTTACATAACTCCTTTGCACATTCTCGTAATACCCAACATGAAATTTCATCAGGACCACTTGCTTTTCCTCTGTCTAATCTACTTAACTCCTCCTGTATTACTTTTTCTGCTATTTGTATATCTGGTAGTATGTGTGGACATGCGTGTTCCACATAGTCCCTCTCAAAATTTTTTTCTTCTGTAAAAACTAATTGGAAATTCTTATTTAATGCTTCACAAATATCTTTCTCTTGTGTATAAGTGATTCCCTCGTCCGTAATGGATTGTATTATATCTTTTACTTTAGTTTTGCTTCTGATATAGCTGTAAAACAGCTTTGGTTGATCACTACTTTTATTTATTATATCCTCCTCAAACTGTTTTTGGGCTTCCCTCCTTATTCTTGTATAGTCGTTTCTTGCCTGTTTGTAATTATTGTACGCCCTTTCACTATTGTGTCTTCTGTATCTATTCCACAACAAATCTCTTCTTTCTTTTGATTTTTTACATTCTGTATTTAACCATTTCTGTATTTTCTTATCTGCTTCTTTGTGCTGTGGGATGTACTTCTGGACTCCTATTTCATAAAATTCACAAAAATTTTTATATACAGCATTTAAATTTTGTCCTCTAAGCTCATTTTCCCAATCAACTTCTAAGAAATACTTCTTTAGGTCTTGATAATTTCCTTTTTATAGTTTAGGCTCTTTTTGTAACTATCATTGCTGTTTACTATGTCATATGCTATCCTGAAGTTATAGTTTAGTACTGCATGATCGCTTTTGCCGAGTGGAGGGTGTTATATTAAACTGTCAATATCATTTTCTTGCCTTGTAAATATTAGATCTAGTACTGAAGGTACGTACATCAAGTCCTCTTTCTCTGGTGGTTTCCCTCACATGTTGCATTAAGAAAAACTCTTGTACGAGATCCAGGAGCTTTTGGTCCCAACAGCTTTCTTGGCTATTTATATCAAGAGTATTCCAATTTATATTTGTATTGAAGTCCCCAGTTAGTATAATTCTCTCCGATTTCTCTTCCATTTTATGTAGCAATGATCTTACACTCTGAATTGTACTCTCTGCCAGGTCCTCATATTCGTCTCTTTCCCATGTGTTTGATCTGGGTGGCATGTACAAATTTGCTACAATTACTTTACCTTCAGATGTGTCGATCTCTACTGCAATCAGTTCTACTTGTGATGGTCTATCTATCTATTGCCAGACGCCTCAATCCCGTTTGGGGTGGCCACAAACAAATCGCCTCCAAGTCGCCCTGTCCCCCGCCATTTCACTCCCCTGCTCCCAACTCACACACCCCTCTCTCATATACCTCTCCACCCCATCTCTCCATCTCATCCTCGGCCTCCCCCTCCCTCTTTCCCCCTCCACCTCACTTACATACACTCTCTTCGTCAGTCTTTCACCCTCCATCCTCTCCACATGGCCAAACCACCTCAGTGTGTTCCTCATAACGCTTCCTATCACATCCACATCAACACCACAACGCTCCTTTATATCCTCATTCGTCAGCCTGTCTCTCCATGTGACTCCACAGGCTCCTCTTAAATAATTCATTTCCACGGCTCTCCTGTGATGGTATATCTAGTTTTATTTCCTTGACTTTTAGATTTTTCTTAGTTAATATTATAATTCCTCCTCCATTTTTTAAATATCTGTCTCTTCTCCATATATTGTATTCCTCTAAGTTTAGTATGTCATTTGATATCCTTAGTATTAATTTTGTTTCAGTTAGGCATATTATTTGTGGTTCATTTTCTCTGACATAATCATTCATCTCTAGTAATTTAGATACCATTCCATCCACATTTGAGTACATGAACTTTATCATCTTGTTTATATACTTGTCCTGACATGGTTCTACTACCTTCCTCCTTTTTCTTCCATCCTGTTTGTGTACCACTTTCGTACCTGCAATCCTATTACTTTGTAAAAAAATTTCTTCTTGTCCTCTTCTGATCTTCCCTCATTTTTTGTTTTTGCTTCCTCCCTTTTCTCTTTCAGTAATTCCATTTCCTCTTGTGTTAGACATCTTTTTATCCATGCATTTTTGAACTCCTCTTTATCTTTAAGATTCTTTGCATTTTTTAGTATCTCTTCCACAGTGTTTGCACTCTGGAAAGTCACCTTTAGAGGTCTTGTCTTGCTTTTCTCGTATTTCCCTAACCTTTTGTGTTCCTCTATGTCTTTACTACAGATTTTCTCTGATACTTCTTTCAGTAAGCTCATTACATTTGCCATCTCCTTTTTGTCTCTTGTTATCTTGTTTTTAACTTCATCCCCTTCTATACCAATGATTACTATTGATTTGTTTATCTCTACTGACTCTCTGACTAACTTTGGATTGTTTCGGATTATTCTTTTCACCTCCTTTTTAATGCTTTTTTCCTCCACCCTTGTTTCTAAGTCTTTCTTTACTTTCACCATTTCTGCATACGTGGTTTCTACATCATTTTTGTAGCTTTGCACAGCTTCATTTACTTGTGTTATCTTCTCCTCAATATCACTGCTCTGGTCAATAAGACTGCTAACTTGCCTAATTGTCTCTGTGTCGTTTTTGAACTCTTCCATAACACTCTCGTGACTGACTACTGTACTTGCTATTTCACTGATTATCTTCCTAAGTGTACTCAATTCCACTGCTAGTTCACTGATGGTTGTGTCTTTCTTATTGGCCTCCCTTCCTAGTTTTTCTATTTCTTCCTTTTGCAAGTGCATCTGCTTCTTCATTTCATCAATTTCATTTTTGAAAGCCATTTCTAGTTTGTGTACACATTCAACCAGTCTATTGTGGGTCTCTGCTTCAACCAGTTCTTGGTAGAAATCATCATTTTGCTTTTTACTTTTATCCCTTTTCTTTTCCAAATTTGTTTTACTGAAGTATGTATCCATTTTGCAATACTTAAAGTGCAAAGCATATACTTACAATCTCCGTCTTGTTGTAAACAAACCTCAGAGATGACTCAGCTTATTCTTTCGTCTTGGTTCTATTTCCCGTTTTTACAAGTCTTGTTGAAACTTTTTTTTTTTTCCTTTTTATAATGAACAATCATTTAGTCTAACCTGGTACTGAGCTTGACTCATACAAAGATACTATTTAGGTAATGCCACTGACCGTGATTGGTACGGAGCGCCGGTGTCACACGTCCACCTAGCTTGAATCCCTCTGTGTGTGTGTGTGTGTGCGTGTGTGTGTGTGTGTGTCACAGGTCTCTCAAGGTGAACAAAATAATCGGGTGGAAGCAAGACGAATGTGGAAACTGACAACATTGTAAGAATAATTTTTCCCCATCCTATAATTAAGTGGGAGTAATAAATATTTGAGTCAAATTATTTATTACTTTTTTTTTACGATAAACCCCAAAATGGCGGCCACGTGGTGTAGTGGGCTAAGAGACTTCAACTGGATTTAGCCCATAAAGGTTCAAGATGTAGGAGATGTTAGTTTCTGTTTCGCTTATTTAATGCCACCCAGGGGTGAAGGGGTGGTCTCCTATTTATTAATATCTACACTGAACACCGTAGCCAGCCTAGGTTGGATTTTAGTAAGATAATTAGTTAGTAATACTTACAGAGACTCATAAACCCATACTGAGACTCCTACCTTCTCATCCATTATATACGTGGTACCAACAAGGTCCCTTTCTATCTGAAGGATGATAATGTAATCAATAGAGTCGCTGAAGCAGTGTGTTCCCTTCTGCACCTGCGTCAGGAGGAAGGTATCAGCGTCGTCAGAACTGGTGATGGGGTGGAGGTATATGCGACGCCCCGGACTGAGGTACACAGGGTTGCTTGATTGTAGGAAGGCTTTGGGCACAAACCCTCCATAGTCCACCATGCTGGGGCTAAATAAAGAACAAGAATAACAAGAGGGAGAAGGTTTAGATTATGCTGTAAAACCTCCTTCAAAATCGGAAATTATCTTTCGAACAGAAGGGACTAAACGGGTTCGGCGCGGAATCCATCCATAATTTGGAATCTTTATCATCTATCTATCCATCATCCTATCCTACATTGCCCCCTGAGGAGTGCAGGAGCCCGGGGCTAGGCAAGTTGATCCTGACATTTAAGTTGAGAGTGACCAGCCTCATCCATCCCTGAGTGGCATTACGTGAGCAATAACCCCAACCACCCCTTGGATATAAACCTTCACTGGCTTAATTCGATTGGAGCACCGCAATTACCCACTAAACCACCAGGCGCCATAATTTGGTTATATGGTTACCACTCAGTGTAGTAAATAGTTTCCTGGTGTACAGGAAACCATTTTTGGCTTGTCACTCAGTGTAGGGTCACCCATAGGCAGAAGGAACAGGAAGGAATGAAGGAAAGAAAGACAAAAGAGGGAGTGTAAAGTCACCCGTAGGCAGAAGGACAAGGAAAGACTGAAGTAAACAAAGACGGAAGAGGACAGAAGGAAAACAGGGAGGAGAGGAAAGGACAGACACCCGAGAGCATCACTACATCGACTGAGTGGATAGTGAGCGCCCCCACCTACCGCAAAATTATTTTTATACTTATTTTTAGTTGTCAGCGTCTATAATATCGGAGTATTTCCCAGAAAATGTAAGCCAATTTTTATTGTACTTCCAAAACCCCATGGAAAGATAAAAAGTCGCAGGATTCTTGAGGGGCTGGTCAACAATGCCTCTGAAGTCTATTACAGGGTCTGAGTGAGGGAGTCAGTTATAAGATAATGTGTTATGTGTTAGGGAATATCTTCAGTGAAGCCAGAAATAGACCTATTCTGTGGAGATTGTTGAACCACGTAGGTCAGGACTTAATTCCCTTAATTAGGTACACTAAGAAAATAAGAGAAGATAAATACTTTACTTTAATAATTTTATGCTAATTTCCACAAAACATTTTGAATTACATGACCCTTTGTAGTATGAAATATTGTACATTAAAACCATGGTTTGGATGATCATTCCTCCAACACTGTTACCAGGCGAAAACAATTTGATACATACAAGCGATGTATGAAGTCACTGTACCATACTTTCTTTTTGTCAGTTATTCCTGGGCTCGACAATAGCCTCAAGACAGGGACCTTTTTACGAGCATGGGTTATCTTTTCGGGTTGGCATAGCCTCGAACCAATAAGAATGATTACTCGTGTTCATTTTCGTCCATATACTCTCATCATGTAATTCTCTAGAATCCAATATCAGTTCAGGATTATTTATAGTTCACAATCATCATTACTACATAATCACCAAAAATGTATAATCACTCGGGCTGGTGTAGCCTCGAGGTACAATAAAAAAAAAAAAATGTTTAATCACTAAGAATTTGTATTCACTCGGGCTTGTTTAGCCTCCAGGTACTATTCAAACATTGTATAATCACTAAGAATACATAATCACTCGGGCTTGTTTAGCCTCGAGATTCATTTCAAAATTACATCATTACTCACAGTCACTAAAGTTCCCTTCCACGCTCATAACTTCCTAACCTTAGTTACAAGAAAGAAAACGGTTAATGGTTTTGAATTTCGCTCTTCCGTTACCAGATTACATCACTTCCAAATTTCCATTTCTTATTTACAAAGTAAAATTCACTTGATAGATCAATAATACTATTACAATTACATTTGGTTTATATAATAATTCATGGATAGTGTAATGTGTGTATGCTCAAGTCTTTGGACAATACTATGGGAAGGCCTCACGCTCACAATGACGTCGCCCGTGTCTGTGGACTGAACAAACGTCCATTATATACGACGTCTGGGGCTCGAGTGGCTACGTTAAACTTTCAACAATATTACTTCATATAGTCCATGACAAGTAAGGATTAAACAAAGAAAAAGAGGGGGAGGAAGGAGAAATGTGGACGGCTCACCTGAACGAACATCCATTATATACGATGTCTGGGGCTCGAGTGAGCTCGCTAGCGACGCCACTGCTTAGTGAAATGAGGTGGTGTTTTTTAAATATGGTGGGTGTCAATTCTCTTTACAATTTATTTAGCAGTGTACCCATGACGCCAGGACTTTTGACTGACTTGGGGAAAATTTGGGATTTATTCCTTACTTAATTTATATACTGATTCTATCACTATCTCACTTTGAATTTTAAGGCAGCTTATGCCATCTAGTGACGGCCAAGACAAACGGGACCTTTAAATCCTCACAAATGACATTATTTAGGCCTTTTGGACTGTTAATCTTACATATTTTGGGTTCTAGCAGCTTCATTAGTAAACATTTCACAACTAGGTTACGGAAAGAATTGTATATTCATTATTATTCTGTTTAAGGTTTAATCTCGGCGCCCAATAACGACGCACAAAGGAAGAGGAAAAGCTGCGTGCATCTGTTATTCATTACTCGACCAGACGGGGAATTCCCATAGCTCAACATCCACAATTACATCACCCAATGCATAGATACAGAGATATATACATATAAAAATAGTTAACCCTACATTAATCATTAACATATGAATTACTACTTAGGATAGGAACTTATAAACTAATATTCAGGTTTCACTCTAACTTAAAAATTACAGTACTTCTAAATACATACTTAAATATCAAATTTGTGGCACTACACGGCTCCCACGTTTGGAAAACAAATTTTACCCGTCAATTTTCTATGACATGTGCATGGATGGAATGTTGTTACTCTTATAACTGCTATGAACACTTTGAATTGGAATACTTTCCCCCACAATCGGTGGCACCTGTCGGTCCACATTAAACCCCTGATGTGAACCTCGGAAGGTCGCTTACTCACTTCGTTAGGAGGTATGATCACTCCTTACTCGAGATGTTATGAGGGAATTTATGCCCCAGTCAGCCTCAGGTTTTGGAGGATAGCTTGTCGCTCACCTGAGCTCGACAGGGTCTCTCGAGATTGAGATCACCACGGGAGGCGCTTCTTTACACTCTTCCATTCGCAATCACATTCACTCTGTCCTTTTGATTCCAGCTTTCTGTCCGCAAGAGGTGAGCGCTCATTCTGTCCTGAAGACTCCACTACCTCACAAACCGTGCTAACTGTAAGGTTAGGGGATTAATTATTCCACTCGAAGTAAGGCACTTCCCGGTTCCAACAGGAACTCTTCTTTCTTTTCCTTTTTTACACCCTCTCCTCGGGGATGAGTCCACCCGGAACATAACTTTAAGCAGTTATGTTTCACAACATTCGTCACATGCACTTGTCTACTTCTCTAACTAATACTCCTCTATGAGCCTCCGAGGGGCATTCCTCACTCGCGGTGGTAATCGCTCATCTTCGGGCTCCGGGGCGAGCTATTGTTGCAGCGGTTCTAAGAGCCATTCCTCGGTACCGTAATATGGTTTTACCTTTTCAGCAGCCCTTTGTATTTTTTTTCCACTAAATACATTTTCAATGATATAAATACTTCCATCTAGCAGCACTTCAATCACTTTATACGGGCCGTCCCATTTGGCATTCAGTTTTCTACAGGTACCCGGCTGTATGGTCTCTTTTTCGCCCACACAAAACTATTGACTCCAACCTTCTGTGCTCTCCTCCGTTGTCCAGGACGATACCTCGTGACGTCCCAAAAATCGATGAAGTATTGCCCAAGACAATGTATGATGTTTTGTGTATGTTTGTCTCTGGGTAATATTTGTTTAGAGAACATATAATTACCTAAACCTTAACATTCTAAGCTAGAAGGAAGGAAAGAAAAGTGAAGAATTAGCACTAAGCTTAGGAAACATGGAAATATCAAGACGAGAGGTAGGACAGAAAAGCAGAAGAGGACAGTAAGGAGACAGACTGGAGATAAAAGGGCCCCCTTTAGTCGCCTCTTACGACAAGCAGGGATACTGGGGAAGTATTCTTTCCCCCCTTCCCCAGGGGTAACCGTATCTAGTACACTATTTGAACCACATTACTACCAGGATGTTCTGAATATAGAGTTGCGGAGGTATTTGGGAATGACCAACCAATGCTACCCTTAACATTCTCACTTCTCTTTGTTCTTCACTTCCCTTCACTTTCTCACCAACGCCACTAATTTGAGAACGATGAATATCCCACCGCTATTGCCACCAGTGTAACGATGGAAAAGTTATCCCACCGGTTGCCACCAGTGTAACGATAGATTTTTCTATTCCACCGGTTAACACCAATGTAACGGTATGAATTTTTATATTCTTACCTGTTGTTGGCACTGATCAACTCATCCATGGATAATACAAGTGGTACTCGACTTAATATAAAAGTTTATAGTAATTTAAGAAATATTGTGGCAGCGTTTGTAGTTTTTGGCCGAGCTTAGATTTAATCAGTACCACAGGTGGTCGTCGTTCCCTCAGCGAAGGAATCTTGAATTGGAAGGGGAGTGAATAGGCTTGAGGACTTAATTCCCTTAATTAGGTACACTAAGAAAATAAGAGAAGATAAATACTTTACTCTACTTTAATAATTTTATGCTAATTTCCACAAAACATTTTGAATTACATGACCCTTTGTAGTATGAAATATTGTACATTAAAACCATGGTTTGGATGATCATTCCTCCAACATTGTTACCAGGCGAAAACAATTTGATACATACAAGCGATGTATGAAGTCACTGTACCATACTTTCTTTTTGTCAGTTATTCCTGGGCTCGACAACAGCCTCAAGACAGGGACCTTTTTATGAGCATGGGTTATCTTTTCGGGTTGGCATAGCCTCGAACCAATAAGAATGATTACTCGTGTTCATTTTTGTCCATATAATATACTCTCATCATGTAATTCTCTAGAATCCAATATCAGTTCAGGATTATTTATAGTTCACAATCATCATTACTACATAATCACCAAAAATGTATAATCACTCGGGCTGGTGTAGCCTCGAGGTACAATAAAAAAAAAAAAATGTTTAATCACTAAGAATTTGTATTCACTCGGGCTTGTTTAGCCTCGAGGTACTATTCAAACATTGTATAATCACTAAGAATACATAATCACTCGGGCTTGTTTAGCCTCGAGGTTCATTTCAAAATTACATCATTACTCACAGTCACTAAAGTTCCCTTCCACGCTCATAACTTCCCAACCTTAGTTACAAGAAAGAAAAAGGTTAATGGTTTTGAATTTCGCTCTTCCGTTACCAGATTACATCACTTCTAAATTTCCATTTCTTATTTACAAAGTAAAATTCACTTGATAGATCAATAATGCTATTACAATTACATTTGGTTTATATAATAATTCATGGATAGTGTAATGTGTGTATGCTCAAGTCTTTGGACAATACTATGGGAAGGCCTCACGCTCACACTGACGTCGCCCGTGTCTGTGGACTGAACAAACGTCCATTATATACGACGTCTGGGGCTCGAGTGGCTACGTTAAACTTTCAACAATATTACTTCATATAGTCCATGAAAAGTAAGGATTAAACAAAGAAAAAGAGAGGGAGGAAGGAGAAATGTGGACGGCTCACCTGAACGAACGTCCATTATGTATGACGTCTAGGGCTCGAGTGAGCTCGCTAGCGACGCCACTGCTAAGTCAAATGAGGTGGTGTTTTTGAAATATGGTGGGTGTCAATTCTCTTTACAATTTATTTAGCAGTGTACCCATGACGCTAGGACTTTTCATTGAATTGGAGAAAATTTGGGATTTATTCCTTACTTAATTTATATACTGATTCTATCACTATCTCACTTTGAATTTTAAGGCAGCTCATGCCATCTAGTGACGGCCAAGACAAACGGGACCTTTAAATCCTCACAAATGACATTATTTAGGCCTTTTGGACTGTTAATCTTACATATTTTGGGTTCTAGCAGCTTCATTAGTAAACATTTCACAACTAGGTTACGGAAAGAATTGTATATTCATTATTATTCCGTTTAAGGTTTAAACTTGGCGCCCAATAACGACGCACAAAGGAAGAGGAAAAGCTGCGCGCATCTGTTATTCATTACTCGACCAGACGGGGAATTCCCATAGCTCAACATCCACAATTACATCACACAATGCATAGATACAGAGATACATATATATAAAAATAGTTAACCCTACATTAATCATTAACATATGAATTAGTACTTCGGATAGGGACTTATAAACTAATATTCAGGTTACACCCTATCTAACTTAAAAATTACAGTACTTCTAAACACATACATGAATATCAAATTTGTGGCACAACACCATTTGTTCAATACTACATAATGACAGACTCATCCTGCTTGGAAATTTTCATGCTAGAGTAGAAAAAGATAATCACCACCGGCAAGGGATTTTAGGCTGCCATTATGTTGGTAACATGAAAAAAAATGGCTTAAGACTGCTTTCCCTATGTTCGTAACACAATATGGTCATCAACACCAATTTTCAATTTGAGAATAAAACAATACCACATGGATGCACCCGTGATCTGGACATTGACCGTCATACTAAGACAGTGAGATCGAAGATTTTTCTTTTTTTAATAACAGAACAAAGAAAAACAAATGAATAATAAAAAAACTAATCCATACACTAGATTACTGGCGTCCTCCATTCACAAAATATCTGTAACAGTTAGAATTGAATAGCTGTAGATTAAAATTTGGAGGGAAACAACTCTGGGGAAGCGAGTTCCAGAGAGATGCAGTTCGAGAAATGAAAGAATTCTGATAGGCAGAATTTCTGCAATATGGCTGAGTGACATTCCAGTCATGAGAACTACCAGATGCCCGTGTAACACGAGGGAAGTCATGGAGAGGTGGCACAATGGACGCAACTTCGTCTGAGCATTTGATATAAACATATCTTACTAGTAGGGGAGGTAGTTTATTAGTAATAGTAGGGTTATTAATAAATCCAACAGCTTTGTTCTGAATTTTGTCTAGTTGTTTTAATGCAACCTCTTCACATCCATTCCACAAGGGTGAGTAGTATTCAAGCTGCGAGTGCATATGACTTTTATATTGTAGCTAACTGCTCATCAGTGAAGAAGTTATGGACGCTGTACAATATTCTGGCAATATCTGTCTATTAGTAAATTGTATATATTTAGTTTTACTAGCATTAAATGAGACAAGGTTGTTTTGATCGTAGATAAGTCTTAATTTATGGAGATGTCTGTACTGAGTTGAGTTAGTGATATCAGACTTTGTAAATGGGTGTCTGAGTGTGAATGAACTATGAAGTGCTGAGCCATCTGCATATGAACAAAAAGGATTATGGGTGACAGATAAGAGATCATTAATATGAATCAGGAACAGGGTTGGCATCAGAAGTGAAGCTTTGAGGGAAGCTGAGTATTCAACAGCCCATTATCTTATGCTCATCAAACTGCAACGAATAATATGTATAAAAATTAATGCTCTGTAGACCATCCACCTAGAAACCAAAATGTGGTATTTTAACCCGCCCCGTCCCGATCGATTTTCCACCACTGATCCCCACCAATCCCTACCAATTATGGAAAAAAAAAATCGGCTCAAACCTCCGTGTTTAG
The DNA here is from genome assembly GCF_032717465.1 of Coenobita brevimanus. Lineage (NCBI taxonomy): Eukaryota > Metazoa > Arthropoda > Malacostraca > Decapoda > Coenobitidae > Coenobita > Coenobita brevimanus. Next base: position 36,999,491 of record NC_136997.1, on the reverse strand, counting down.
TGAAAAATATCGAAAATTCATAGAGAAATCGCTCACCTGAGGTTTAAAATACTGCATATAGGTAGCAGTTCCCCTTACCTTGCTGTGTTTTCTATCACGCTGGCTCCAAAGCAAACGAGTTCTATGGTAGGGTAACTATTCCACACCACTTACACACGGTATTTATTTATTTGTTTGGTACGAATTTATATGTAGTAAGAGCACATATTGGTTTTCACACAGTAATACAGGAAGTATAAGCATTGTTTCACTAACCAAACAAATCAACATACCTGACCCATTTTGGAGACATTACCTGATCATCATTTCTGACTTTCTTCCTCTAATGCAACGTAAACTTTGTCGTCCACATAGTCATCGAATAGGGAATCACTCTGGCCTTGAATTTCGTACTATGGCACGACATATCTTTACTGGCCAGGTCACTGGTAAGAGGTGAATTGTCGAGACAATGGCGTGCAGGAGTAGGGGAGGTCTTGCTGGGTAAGGCATTGACCCTGCCTGGCATCTTGCAGGGGAAGGTGTCCCGCGAATAGGTACCAAAAATCACGCGTGAAATTCGAAAATTGTGCAAATTAGGGACCTTGCAATTGCAGCGTGTTTATATACATCAAGGGAAGTCACAGTGACAAACGTGTGGACCTATATATACATCAACGGGAGTCGGCTGGTGAAAGGATACACCTACTTGTAATACGTTTTGCAGCACTATTACAGACAAGCTGTCTCAATGCCCACCTCTTGACTCAAATAACAATGCAACAAACCTAGATGCAGAGAGGCTTAACATTAAGACCCTAATTCAATGCACTGTAGAAGAAACCCTAGGTTTCTCCACTCATCAACATTAACACTGAATTTGATGATAATGATGAGAGCATTAATGACTATGTTGCAAGGAAAAATAGATCACACAACAATTGATTGGTTCATCCTCACTCCATAACTTTTAGAATTCCAGAATTTAAAAGCTATACCCAGAAAAAAATGCGATACATGGAGAACAAATGGTGGACTGAGCAAGTGAAAGACCAGCAAATGCTGGCTGATAGAAATGACCATCATGGGTTCTACAAGTCCATAGAAACCACCCAGAGGCCACCCGAATATAATATAATCTGTTTTCGATCAGCTGAAGGACACCTACTGAAAGACAAGCAAAGAATCCTAGAATGATGGGCACAACACTTCAATACCTTGATGAATTCCAGAATACCATTGGAGCACAGTATTCTTGACAGTATTCCAATTGCTCTCCAAGTACCAGATCTCGATGTCCCACCAACACTTGCAGAAACTGTTCAGGCCATCCGATCTCTAATAAATAACAAACGCCCTGGCCCTGATGGCACACCATCTGAACCAAAGAGGGTAGCTAGTTAATCCACCGGCTCTTCCATGATCTCATACAGATTATCTGGAACCAAGAACGATTTCCATCTGAATGGCTTACTTCTGAATATTTATTTTAACCATGTAGAGGAAGAAAGGGTACCATTCAAATTGTGACAACAGCAGAGGCATCTCCCTGCTTGTGAATGTTAGCGGAGTACTAGCTAAGGTAATGTTATCCAGACTGATAAAACATCTGAGTCAGCAATGCCTAAAATACAATGTGGATTTCGGTAGGAATGAAATACTTTTAATATGATTTTTTTGCTCTACAGAAGCAAGAGAAATGCCACGAGTAGAACCGTGACTTATTTATTGCATTAATCTATCCTGCCAGAGCATTTGACACTGTCAAAAGAGAACTTTTATGGACTGCTCTATTGCAATTTTGAGATACAAAAAAAAAAAAAAAAAAAAAAAAAAAAGTCTCTTACCAACTGGAAGTGAGTGCCTGACAATATGAATGGACTGAGTCAACAAGCGGGAACAAATCCGAACCCTTTAACATGAACGTGGCGTAAAGGAAGAATTTGTCTGGGTTATTTTCATTTTCAACAAATACCTCACTGCATTCACCCTTTTAAATCACCAGGAAATGAACTAATATGATGGAATAAAATGCCAGTTCTATTTTGGTAAGTAAAGTATTCATCTCAGACGTCTTCATGTGCAATGAAACACTGAAATGGCTCATTTCCAACAGCTACAATATGCTGATGAGTGCGCTGTCCTTGCACATACCCCAGAAGCCCTACAACACAGTCTTGCCATTGTATCCAACATAAATCATACAATGCAACTCAGAATAAGTGTCAATAAAACAGATAATATCTGAGAAATCAACATAGCATTCTCTTCCATTTCAGATAAACATCGAAAATGTCAATCATTTGGAGAATTTTACCTACCTCTGGAAATATTCTCAAAGATAAAAAAGACTGATGCAGAAGTCACTGCGCAAATCAACCACACTTCCTCCTGCTTTGGAAGTCTCAGATCCAGTGTCTTTGAAGACACACTTGAGAGTCGAGACGAAAGCATCAGAAGGCTGAAGGCCACCCCATCCTTTCTTACCGTGCTGAATTCTGTACTACTAACCAACTTCACATTAAACAGCTTGAGTCGTTTCACATTGGATGCGTACAGCGCATCATAGCATTCACGTGGGAGGACAAGGTCCCTCGCTCAGAAATTGTCCAGCGGGCAAATTCAGCCAGCTTAGAAAATATGCTGGCTAAAAACAGCTGAGATGGGTCGGACACGTGTTCTACATGCCTGATCACCGCCCTTCCCGCCAGGTTCTGTATTCTCAGGTCCATACAGGACGCCACAACCCAGTGGACAAAAGATGAGATATAAAGATGATATAAGACCATCTCTAAAAAATGCAACATCACACTAAAAGACTTTGAAACCAGTGCCTTTGACAAAAAACAATGAAGCGATGGAACCATTCATCTCGAAGAAGCTTGGAGCCCCGACCAAAAAGAATATAAATAACAGAGACAACCAAAACAGAGTTTTCCAGGCAAGGTCGGACTTGACATGGCGACTGTATGGTAAAGTTTGCGGATGCAGGATAAGTCTGTACAGTCACACGCACTGGCTCCAGAAGGATAGTTTCAAGTTAATGTGTGTGTGTGTGTGTGTGTGTGTGTGTGTGTGTGTGTGTGTGTGTGTGTCTGTGTCTGTGTGTGTCTGTGTCTGTGTGTCTGTTTGTGCGTGTGTGTGTGTGTGTGTGTGTGTGTGTGTGTGTCTGTGTGTGTCTGTGTCTGTGTGTCTGTTTGTGCGTGTGTGTGTGTGTGTGTGTGTGTGTGTGTGTGTGTGTGTGTGTGTGTGTGTTCTTACCTAGTTGTTCTTACCTAATTGTATCTTTACAGGAATGAGTCAAGCTCGTACTGTCCCGTGTCTTAAACCATATTTATCGTACATATCCTTAAATTTGTTAATTGTTTTTGCACACACTATTTCATTCGGTAGTGCATTCCATTGATCAATTGCTCTGTTTGGGAAACTGAATTTCCTTACGTCTTTATCACCTCTCTTCTTATGCAGTTTTTTGCAGTGTCCTCTTGCTGATGCTTCTCCATATGTTAAATAATCATTTATGTCTATTTTCTCCTTTCCTGATATGCATTTATATAGCATTATCATGTCACCTCTTTTCCTTCTCTCCTGTAGTGTTGGTAGATTCAGTTTATTTAGTCTTTCTTCGTAGCTTAGGTCCCTTAAGCTTGGTATCCATCTGTAGCGGCCCTTTGAACTTTTTCAATCTTGTCTATGTGCTTTTTGAGATGAGGACTCCAGACTACTGATGCATATTCCAGGGTTGGTCTAATGAATGATGTTATTATCCTTCTTAGCATGTCTTCATTTATGTATGTGAATGCTATTCTCATATTTGCAAGCAGTGTATACATGTTCCGTACCTTCTCGCTGATGTGGTCAGCCGGAGATAGTCTGTTATTGATGATCACACCTAGGTCTTTCTCTCTTTCTGATGTATATAGGGTTTTATTTCCTAACCTATAATCCCAATCAGGTCTTATTCCACTTTTACCAAACTTGATTACATGACACTTGTCCACATTGAATTCCATTTGCCATGTACTACTCCATTCATGAAGTTTATTTAATTCTTCTTGTAGCTCTTTACAAGAGTCTGTGTTAGTAATTCTCCTTTGTATTTTTGCATCATCTGCAAACATATTCAGATAGCTCTCATTTCCAGTGTTACTGTTTATATCATTTATATACACTAAAAACATGATTGGTGCCAGCACTGAACCCTGTGGTACTCCACTAGTCACTTCTTTCCATGATGAGTAGTTTCCTCTTAGTACTGTCCTCATTTCTCTTTTTATGAGAAAGTCTTGCATCCAACAAAACAGTTTGCCTCGAATTCCTCCTTGATGGTACAGTTTCCATAAAAGTCTTTGGTGTGGTACTGTCAAAAGCTTTCTTGAAATCTAAATAGATACTGTCCACCCATCCTTCCCTTTCCTGTATTGTGTTTGTTACTCTGTCATAGTAGCTTAACAGATTAGTAACACATGATTTTCCTTTTCTGAAACCAAACTGTCTTTCTGTTATCATACTGTGTTCTTCTAGATGATTTACCCAAGCTTTTCTTATAAGTTTTTCTAATACCTTGCATACAACACTGGTCAATGATACTGGTCGGTAGTTGAGTAGATTTTGTCTATTTCCTTTCTTGAATAAGGGGACAATATTTGCTTTTTTTCCAAATATCTGGTAGTTTACCTTGACTCAAGGATTTCTTGAAAATTAAAAATAATGGTTTACATAACTCCTTTGCACATTCTCGTAATACCCAACATGAAATTTCATCAGGACCACTTGCTTTTCCTCTGTCTAATCTACTTAACTCCTCCTGTATTACTTTTTCTGCTATTTGTATATCTGGTAGTATGTGTGGACATGCGTGTTCCACATAGTCCCTCTCAAAATTTTTTTCTTCTGTAAAAACTAATTGGAAATTCTTATTTAATGCTTCACAAATATCTTTCTCTTGTGTATAAGTGATTCCCTCGTCCGTAATGGATTGTATTATATCTTTTACTTTAGTTTTGCTTCTGATATAGCTGTAAAACAGCTTTGGTTGATCACTACTTTTATTTATTATATCCTCCTCAAACTGTTTTTGGGCTTCCCTCCTTATTCTTGTATAGTCGTTTCTTGCCTGTTTGTAATTATTGTACGCCCTTTCACTATTGTGTCTTCTGTATCTATTCCACAACAAATCTCTTCTTTCTTTTGATTTTTTACATTCTGTATTGAACCATTTCTGTATTTTCTTATCTGCTTCTTTGTGCTGTGGGATGTACTTCTGGACTCCTATTTCATAAAATTCACAAAAATTTTTATATACAGCATTTAAATTTTGTCCTCTAAGCTCATTTTCCCAATCAACTTCTAAGAAATACTTCTTTAGGTCTTGATAATTTCCCTTTTTATAGTTTAGGCTCTTTTTGTAACTATCATTGCTGTTTACTATGTCATATGCTATCCTGAAGTTATAGTTTAGTACTGCATGATCGCTTTTGCCGAGTGGAGGGTGTTATATTAAACTGTCAATATCATTTTCTTGCCTTGTAAATATTAGATCTAGTACTGAAGGTACGTACATCAAGTCCTCTTTCTCTGGTGGTTTCCCTCACATGTTGCATTAAGAAAAACTCTTGTACGAGATCCAGGAGCTTTTGGTCCCAACAGCTTTCTTGGCTATTTATATCAAGAGTATTCCAATTTATATTTGTATTGAAGTCCCCAGTTAGTATAATTCTCTCCGATTTCTCTTCCATTTTATGTAGCAATGATCTTACACTCTGAATTGTACTCTCTGCCAGGTCCTCATATTCGTCTCTTTCCCATGTGTTTGATCTGGGTGGCATGTACAAATTTGCTACAATTACTTTACCTTCAGATGTGTCGATCTCTACTGCAATCAGTTCTACTTGTGATGGTCTATCTATCTATTGCCAGACGCCTCAATCCCGTTTGGGGTGGCCACAAACAAATCGCCTCCAAGTCGCCCTGTCCCCCGCCATTTCACTCCCCTGCTCCCAACTCACACACCCCTCTCTCATATACCTCTCCACCCCATCTCTCCATCTCATCCTCGGCCTCCCCCTCCCTCTTTCCCCCTCCACCTCACTTACATACACTCTCTTCGTCAGTCTTTCACCCTCCATCCTCTCCACATGGCCAAACCACCTCAGTGTGTTCCTCATAACGCTTCCTATCACATCCACATCAACACCACAACGCTCCTTTATATCCTCATTCGTCAGCCTGTCTCTCCATGTGACTCCACAGGCTCCTCTTAAATAATTCATTTCCACGGCTCTCCTGTGATGGTATATCTAGTTTTATTTCCTTGACTTTTAGATTTTTCTTAGTTAATATTATAATTCCTCCTCCTTTTTTTAAATATCTGTCTCTTCTCCATATATTGTATTCCTCTAAGTTTAGTATGTCATTTGATATCCTTAGTATTAATTTTGTTTCAGTTAGGCATATTATTTGTGGTTCATTTTCTCTGACATAATCATTCATCTCTAGTAATTTAGATACCATTCCATCCACATTTGAGTACATGAACTTTATCATCTTGTTTATATACTTGTCCTGACATGGTTCTACTACCTTCCTCCTTTTTCTTCCATCCTGTTTGTGTACCACTTTCGTACCTGCAATCCTATTACTTTGTAAAAAAATTTCTTCTTGTCCTCTTCTGATCTTCCCTCATTTTTTGTTTTTGCTTCCTCCCTTTTCTCTTTCAGTAATTCCATTTCCTCTTGTGTTAGACATCTTTTTATCCATGCATTTTTGAACTCCTCTTTATCTTTAAGATTCTTTGCATTTTTTAGTATCTCTTCCACAGTGTTTGCACTCTGGAAAGTCACCTTTAGAGGTCTTGTCTTGCTTTTCTCGTATTTCCCTAACCTTTTGTGTTCCTCTATGTCTTTACTACAGATTTTCTCTGATACTTCTTTCAGTAAGCTCATTACATTTGCCATCTCCTTTTTGTCTCTTGTTATCTTGTTTTTAACTTCATCCTCTTCTATACCAATGATTACTATTGATTTGTTTATCTCTACTGACTCTCTGACTAACTTTGGATTGTTTCGGATTATTCTTTTCACCTCCTTTTTAATGCTTTTTTCCTCCACCCTTGTTTCTAAGTCTTTCTTTACTTTCACCATTTCTGCATACGTGGTTTCTACATCATTTTTGTAGCTTTGCACAGCTTCATTTACTTGTGTTATCTTCTCCTCAATATCACTGCTCTGGTCAATAAGACTGCTAACTTGCCTAATTGTCTCTGTGTCGTTTTTGAACTCTTCCATAACACTCTCGTGACTGACTACTGTACTTGCTATTTCACTGATTATCTTCCTAAGTGTACTCAATTCCACTGCTAGTTCACTGATGGTTGTGTCTTTCTTATTGGCCTCCCTTCCTAGTTTTTCTATTTCTTCCTTTTGCAAGTGCATCTGCTTCTTTATTTCATCAATTTCATTTTTGAAAGCCATTTCTAGTTTGTGTACACATTCAACCAGTCTATTGTGGGTCTCTGCTTCAACCAGTTCTTGGTAGAAATCATCATTTTGCTTTTTACTTTTATCCCTTTTCTTTTCCAAATTTGTTTTACTGAAGTATGTATCCATTTTGCAATACTTAAAGTGCAAAGCATATACTTACAATCTCCGTCTTGTTGTAAACAAACCTCAGAGATGACTCAGCTTATTCTTTCGTCTTGGTTCTATTTCCCGTTTTTACAAGTCTTGTTGAAACTTTTTTTTTTTTCCTTTTTATAATGAACAATCATTTAGTCTAACCTGGTACTGAGCTTGACTCATACAAAGATACTATTTAGGTAATGCCACTGACCGTGATTGGTACGGAGCGCCGGTGTCACACGTCCACCTAGCTTGAATCCCTCTGTGTGTGTGTGTGTGTGCGTGTGTGTGTGTGTGTGTCACAGGTCTCTCAAGGTGAACAAAATAATCGGGTGGAAGCAAGACGAATGTGGAAACTGACAACATTGTAAGAATAATTTTTCCCCATCCTATAATTAAGTGGGAGTAATAAATATTTGAGTCAAATTATTTATTACTTTATTTTTACGATAAACCCCAAAATGGCGGCCACGTGGTGTAGTGGGCTAAGAGACTTCAACTGGATTTAGCCCATAAAGGTTCAAGATGTAGGAGATGTTAGTTTCTGTTTCGCTTATTTAATGCCACCCAGGGGTGAAGGGGTGGTCTCCTATTTATTAATATCTACACTGAACACCGTAGCCAGCCTAGGTTGGATTTTAGTAAGATAATTAGTTAGTAATACTTACAGAGACTCATAAACCCATACTGAGACTCCTACCTTCTCATCCATTATATACGTGGTACCAACAAGGTCCCTTTCTATCTGAAGGATGATAATGTAATCAATAGAGTCGCTGAAGCAGTGTGTTCCCTTCTGCACCTGCGTCAGGAGGAAGGTATCAGCGTCGTCAGAACTGGTGATGGGGTGGAGGTATATGCGACGCCCCGGACTGAGGTACACAGGGTTGCTTGATTGTAGGAAGGCTTTGGGCACAAACCCTCCATAGTCCACCATGCTGGGGCTAAATAAAGAACAAGAATAACAAGAGGGAGAAGGTTTAGATTATGCTGTAAAACCTCCTTCAAAATCGGAAATTATCTTTCGAACAGAAGGGACTAAACGGGTTCGGCGCGGAATCCATCCATAATTTGGAATCTTTATCATCTATCTATCCATCATCCTATCCTACATTGCCCCCTGAGGAGTGCAGGAGCCCGGGGCTAGGCAAGTTGATCCTGACATTTAAGTTGAGAGTGACCAGCCTCATCCATCCCTGAGTGGCATTACGTGAGCAATAACCCCAACCACCCCTTGGATATAAACCTTCACTGGCTTAATTCGATTGGAGCACCGCAATTACCCACTAAACCACCAGGCGCCATAATTTGGTTATATGGTTACCACTCAGTGTAGTAAATAGTTTCCTGGTGTACAGGAAACCATTTTTGGCTTGTCACTCAGTGTAGGGTCACCCATAGGCAGAAGGAACAGGAAGGAATGAAGGAAAGAAAGACAAAAGAGGGAGTGTAAAGTCACCCGTAGGCAGAAGGACAAGGAAAGACTGAAGTAAACAAAGACGGAAGAGGACAGAAGGAAAACAGGGAGGAGAGGAAAGGACAGACACCCGAGAGCATCACTACATCGACTGAGTGGATAGTGAGCGCCCCCACCTACCGCAAAATTATTTTTATACTTATTTTTAGTTGTCAGCGTCTATAATATCGGAGTATTTCCCAGAAAATGTAAGCCAATTTTTATTGTACTTCCAAAACCCCATGGAAAGATAAAAAGTCGCAGGATTCTTGAGGGGCTGGTCAACAATGCCTCTGAAGTCTATTACAGGGTCTGAGTGAGGGAGTCAGTTATAAGATAATGTGTTATGTGTTAGGGAATATCTTCAGTGAAGCCAGAAATAGACCTATTCTGTGGAGATTGTTGAACCACGTAGGTCAGGACTTAATTCCCTTAATTAGGTACACTAAGAAAATAAGAGAAGATAAATACTTTACTTTAATAATTTTATGCTAATTTCCACAAAACATTTTGAATTACACGACCCTTTGTAGTATGAAATATTGTACATTAAAACCATGGTTTGGATGATCATTCCTCCAACACTGTTACCAGGCGAAAACAATTTGATACATACAAGCGAAGTATGAAGTCACTGTACCATACTTTCTTTTTGTCAGTTATTCCTGGGCTCGACAATAGCCTCAAGACAGGGACCTTTTTACGAGCATGGGTTATCTTTTCGGGTTGGCATAGCCTCGAACCAATAAGAATGATTACTCGTGTTCATTTTTGTCCATATAATATACTCTCATCATGTAATTCTCTAGAATCCAATATCAGTTCAGGATTATTTATAGTTCACAATCATCATTACTACATAATCACCAAAAATGTATAATCACTCGGGCTGGTGTAGCCTCGAGGTACAATAAAAAAAAAAAATGTTTAATCACTAAGAATTTGTATTCACTCGGGCTTGTTTAGCCTCGAGGTACTATTCAAACATTGTATAATCACTAAGAATACATAATCACTCGGGCTTGTTTAGCCTCGAGATTCATTTCAAAATTACATCATTACTCACAGTCACTAAAGTTCCCTTCCACGCTCATAACTTCCTAACCTTAGTTACAAGAAAGAAAACGGTTAATGGTTTTGAATTTCGCTCTTCCGTTACCAGATTACATCACTTCCAAATTTCCATTTCTTATTTACAAAGTAAAATTCACTTGATAGATCAATAATACTATTACAATTACATTTGGTTTATATAATAATTCATGGATAGTGTAATGTGTGTATGCTCAAGTCTTTGGACAATACTATGGGAAGGCCTCACGCTCACAATGACGTCGCCCGTGTCTGTGGACTGAACAAACGTCCATTATATACGACGTCTGGGGCTCGAGTGGCTACGTTAAACTTTCAACAATATTACTTCATATAGTCCATGACAAGTAAGGATTAAACAAAGAAAAAGAGGGGGAGGAAGGAGAAATGTGGACGGCTCACCTGAACGAACATCCATTATATACGATGTCTGGGGCTCGAGTGAGCTCGCTAGCGACGCCACTGCTTAGTGAAATGAGGTGGTGTTTTTTAAATATGGTGGGTGTCAATTCTCTTTACAATTTATTTAGCAGTGTACCCATGACGCCAGGACTTTTGACTGACTTGGGGAAAATTTGGGATTTATTCCTTACTTAATTTATATACTGATTCTATCACTATCTCACTTTGAATTTTAAGGCAGCTTATGCCATCTAGTGACGGCCAAGACAAACGGGACCTTTAAATCCTCACAAATGACATTATTTAGGCCTTTTGGACTGTTAATCTTACATATTTTGGGTTCTAGCAGCTTCATTAGTAAACATTTCACAACTAGGTTACGGAAAGAATTGTATATTCATTATTATTCTGTTTAAGGTTTAATCTCGGCGCCCAATAACGACGCACAAAGGAAGAGGAAAAGCTGCGTGCATCTGTTATTCATTACTCGACCAGACGGGGAATTCCCATAGCTCAACATCCACAATTACATCACCCAATGCATAGATACAGAGATATATACATATAAAAATAGTTAACCCTACATTAATCATTAACATATGAATTACTACTTAGGATAGGAACTTATAAACTAATATTCAGGTTTCACTCTAACTTAAAAATTACAGTACTTCTAAATACATACTTAAATATCAAATTTGTGGCACTACACGGCTCCCACGTTTGGAAAACAAATTTTACCCGTCAATTTTCTATGACATGTGCATGGATGGAATGTTGTTACTCTTATAACTGCTATGAACACTTTGAATTGGAATACTTTCACCCACAATCGGTGGCACCTGTCGGTCCACATTAAACCCCTGATGTGAACCTCGGAAGGTCGCTTACTCACTTCGTTAGGAGGTATGATCACTCCTTACTCGAGATGTTATGAGGGAATTTATGCCCCAGTCAGCCTCAGGTTTTGGAGGATAGCTTGTCGCTCACCTGAGCTCGACAGGGTCTCTCGAGATTGAGATCACCACGGGAGGCGCTTCTTTACACTCTTCCATTCGCAATCACATTCACTCTGTCCTTTTGATTCCAGCTTTCTGTCCGCAAGAGGTGAGCGCTCATTCTGTCCTGAAGACTCCACTACCTCACAAACCGTGCTAACTGTAAGGTTAGGGGATTAATTATTCCACTCGAAGTAAGGCACTTCCCGGTTCCAACAGGAACTCTTCTTTCTTTTCCTTTTTTACACCCTCTCCTCGGGGATGAGTCCACCCGGAACATAACTTTAAGCAGTTATGTTTCACAACATTCGTCACATGCACTTGTCTACTTCTCTAACTAATACTCCTCTATGAGCCTCCGAGGGGCATTCCTCACTCGCGGTGGTAATCGCTCATCTTCGGGCTCCGGGGCGAGCTATTGTTGCAGCGGTTCTAAGAGCCATTCCTCGGTACCGTAATATGGTTTTACCTTTTCAGCAGCCCTTTGTATTTTTTTTCCACTAAATACATTTTCAATGATATAAATACTTCCATCTAGCAGCACTTCAATCACTTTATACGGGCCGTCCCATTTGGCATTCAGTTTTCTACAGGTACCCGGCTGTATGGTCTCTTTTTTCGCCCACACAAAACTATTGACTCCAACCTTCTGTGCTCTCCTCCGTTGTCCAGGACGATACCTCGTGACGTCCCAAAAATCGATGAAGTATTGCCCAAGACAATGTATGATGTTTTGTGTATGTTTGTCTCTGGGTAATATTTGTTTAGAGAACATATAATTACCTAAACCTTAACATTCTAAGCTAGAAGGAAGGAAAGAAAAGTGAAGAATTAGCACTAAGCTTAGGAAACATGGAAATATCAAGACGAGAGGTAGGACAGAAAAGCAGAAGAGGACAGTAAGGAGACAGACTGGAGATAAAAGGGCCCCCTTTAGTCGCCTCTTACGACAAGCAGGGATACTGGGGAAGTATTCTTTCCCCCCTTCCCCAGGGGTAACCGTATCTAGTACACTATTTGAACCACATTACTACCAGGATGTTCTGAATATAGAGTTGCGGAGGTATTTGGGAATGACCAACCAATGCTACCCTTAACATTCTCACTTCTCTTTGTTCTTCACTTCCCTTCACTTTCTCACCAACGCCACTAATTTGAGAACGATGAATATCCCACCGCTATTGCCACCAGTGTAACGATGGAAAAGTTATCCCACCGGTTGCCACCAGTGTAACGATAGATTTTTCTATTCCACCGGTTAACACCAATATAACGGTATGAATTTTTATATTCTTACCTGTTGTTGGCACTGATCAACTCATCCATGGATAATACAAGTGGTACTCGACTTAATATAAAAGTTTATAGTAATTTAAGAAATATTGTGGCAGCGTTTGTAGTTTTTGGCCGAGCTTAGATTTAATCAGTACCACAGGTGGTCGTCGTTCCCTCAGCGAAGGAATCTTGAATTGGAAGGGGAGTGAATAGGCTTGAGGACTTAATTCCCTTAATTAGGTACACTAAGAAAATAAGAGAAGATAAATACTTTACTCTACTTTGATAATTTTATGCTAATTTCCACAAAACATTTTGAATTACATGACCCTTTGTAGTATGAAATATTGTACATTAAAACCATGGTTTGGATGATCATTCCTCCAACATTGTTACCAGGCGAAAACAATTTGATACATACAAGCGATGTATGAAGTCACAGTACCATACTTTCTTTTTGTCAGTTTTTCCTGGGCTCGACAACAGCCTCAAGACAGGGACCTTTTTATGAGCATGGGTTATCTTTTCGGGTTGGCATAGCCTCGAACCAATAAGAATGATTACTCGTGTTCATTTTTGTCCATATAATATACTCTCATCATGTAATTCTCTAGAATCCAATATCAGTTCAGGATTATTTATAGTTCACAATCATCATTACTACATAATCACCAAAAATGTATAATCACTCGGGCTGGTGTAGCCTCGAGGTACAATAAAAAAAAAAATGTTTAATCACTAAGAATTTGTATTCACTCGGGCTTGTTTAGCCTCGAGGTACTATTCAAACATTGTATAATCACTAAGAATACATAATCACTCGGGCTTGTTTAGCCTCGAGGTTCATTTCAAAATTACATCATTACTCACAGTCACTAAAGTTCCCTTCCACGCTCATAACTTCCCAACCTTAGTTACAAGAAAGAAAAAGGTTAATGGTTTTGAATTTCGCTCTTCCGTTACCAGATTACATCACTTCCAAATTTCCATTTCTTATTTACAAAGTAAAATTCACTTGATAGATCAATAATGCTATTACAATTACATTTGGTTTATATAATAATTCATGGATAGTGTAATGTGTGTATGCTCAAGTCTTTGGACAATACTATGGGAAGGCCTCACGCTCACACTGACGTCGCCCGTGTCTGTGGACTGAACAAACGTCCATTATATACGACGTCTGGGGCTCGAGTGGCTACGTTAAACTTTCAACAATATTACTTCATATAGTCCATGACAAGTAAGGATTAAACAAAGAAAAAGAGAGGGAGGAAGGAGAAATGTGGACGGCTCACCTGAACGAACGTCCATTATGTATGACGTCTAGGGCTCGAGTGAGCTCGCTAGCGACGCCACTGCTAAGTCAAATGAGGTGGTGTTTTTGAAATATGGTGGATGTCAATTCTCTTTACAATTTATTTAGCAGTGTACCCATGACGCCAGGACTTTTCATTGAATTGGGGAAAATTTGGGATTTATTCCTTACTTAATTTATATACTGATTCTATCACTATCTCACTTTGAATTTTAAGGCAGCTCATGCCATCTAGTGACGGCCAAGACAAACGGGACCTTTAAATCCTCACAAATGACATTATTTAGGCCTTTTGGACTGTTAATCTTACATATTTTGGGTTCTAGCAGCTTCATTAGTAAACATTTCACAACTAGGTTATGGAAAGAATTGTATATTCATTATTATTCCGTTTAAGGTTTAAACTTGGCGCCCAATAGCGACGCACAAAGGAAGAGGAAAAGCTGCGCGCATCTGTTATTCATTACTCGACCAGACGGGGAATTCCCATAGCTCAACATCCACAATTACATCACACAATGCATAGATACAGAGATACATATATATAAAAATAGTTAACCCTACATTAATCATTAACATATGAATTAGTACTTCGGATAGGAACTTATAAACTAATATTCAGGTTACACCCTATCTAACTTAAAAATTACAGTACTTCTAAACACATACATGAATATCAAATTTGTGGCACAACACCATTTGTTCAATACTACATAATGACAGACTCATCCTGCTTGGAAATTTTCATGCTAGAGTAGAAAAAGATAATCACCACCGGCAAGGGATTTTAGGCTGCCATTATGTTGGTATCATGAAAAAAAATGGCTTAAGACTGCTTTCCCTATGTTCGTAACACAATATGGTCATCAACACCAATTTTCAATTTGAGAATAAAACAATACCACATGGATGCACCCGTGATCTGGACATTGACCGTCATACTAAGACAGTGAGATCGAAGATTTTTCTTTTTTTAATAACAGAACAAAGAAAAACAAATGAATAATAAAAAAACTAATCCATACACTAGATTACTGGCGTCCTCCATTCACAAAATATCTGTAACAGTTAGAATTGAATAGCTGTAGATTAAAATTTGGAGGGAAACAACTCTGGGGAAGCGAGTTCCAGAGAGATGCAGTTCGAGAAATGAAAGAATTCTGATAGGCAGAATTTCTGCAATATGGCTGAGTGACATTCCAGTCATGAGAACTACCAGATGCCCGTGTAACACGAGGGAAGTCATGGAGAGGTGGCACAATGGACGCAACTTCGTCTGAGCATTTGATATAAACATATCTTACTAGTAGGGGAGGTAGTTTATTAGTAATAGTAGGGTTATTAATAAATCCAACAGCTTTGTTCTGAATTTTGTCTAGTTGTTTTAATGCAACCTCTTCACATCCATTCCACAAGGGTGAGTAGTATTCAAGCTGCGAGTGCATATGACTTTTATATTGTAGCTAACTGCTCATCAGTGAAGAAGTTATGGACGCTGTACAATATTCTGGCAATATCTGTCTATTAGTAAATTGTATATATTTAGTTTTACTAGCATTAAATGAGACAAGGTTGTTTTGATCGTAGATAAGTCTTAATTTATGGAGATGTCTGTACTGAGTTGAGTTAGTGATATCAGACTTTGTAAATGGGTGTCTGAGTGTGAATGAACTATGAAGTGCTGAGCCATCTGCATATGAACAAAAAGGATTATGGGTGACAGATAAGAGATCATTAATATGAATCAGGAACAGGGTTGGCATCAGAAGTGAAGCTTTGAGGGAAGCTGAGTATTCAACAGCCCATTATCTTATGCTCATCAAACTGCAACGAATAATATGTATAAAAATTAATGCTCTGTAGACCATCCACCTAGAAACCAAAATGTGGTATTTTAACCCGCCCCGTCCCGATCGATTTTCCACCACTGATCCCCACCAATCCCTACCAATTATGGAAAAAAAAAATCGGCTCAAACCTCCGTGTTTAGTGAAAAATATCGAAAATTCATAGAGAAATCGCTCACCTGAGGTTTAAAATACTGCATATAGGTAGCAGTTCCCCTTACCTTGCTGTGTTTTCTATCACGCTGGCTCCAAAGCAAACGAGTTCTATGGTAGGGTAACTATTCCACACCACTTACACACGGTATTTATTTATTTGTTTGGTACGAATTTATATGTAGTAAGAGCACATATTGGTTTTCACACAGTAATACAGGAAGTATAAGCATTGTTTCACTAACCAAACAAATCAACATACCTGACCCATTTTGGAGACATTACCTGATCATCATTTCTGACTTTCTTCCTCTAATGCAACGTAAACTTTGTCGTCCACATAGTCATCGAATAGGGAATCACTCTGGCCTTGAATTTCGTACTATGGCACGACATATCTTTACTGGCCAGGTCACTGGTAAGAGGTGAATTGTCGAGACAATGGCGTGCAGGAGTAGGGGAGGTCTTGCTGGGTAAGGCATTGACCCTGCCTGGCATCTTGCAGGGGAAGGTGTCCCGCGAATAGGTACCAAAAATCACGCGTGAAATTCGAAAATTGTGCAAATTAGGGACCTTGCAATTGCAGCGTGTTTATATACATCAAGGGAAGTCACAGTGACAAACGTGTGGACCTATATATACATCAACGGGAGTCGGCTGGTGAAAGGTTACACCTACTTGTAATACGTTTTGCAGCACTATTACAGACAAGCTGTCTCAATGCCCACCTCTTGACTCAAATAACAATGCAACAAACCTAGATGCAGAGAGGCTTAACATTAAGACCCTAATTCAATGCACTGTAGAAGAAACCCTAGGTTTCTCCACTCATCAACATTAACACTGAATTTGATGATAATGATGAGAGCATTAATGACTATGTTGCAAGGAAAAATAGATCACACAACAATTGATTGGTTCATCCTCACTCCATAACTTTTAGAATTCCAGAATTTAAAAGCTATACCCAGAAAAAAATGCGATACATGGAGAACAAATGGTGGACTGAGCAAGTGAAAGACCAGCAAATGCTGGCTGATAGAAATGACCATCATGGGTTCTACAAGTCCATAGAAACCACCCAGAGGCCACCCGAATATAATATAATCTGTTTTCGATCAGCTGAAGGACACCTACTGAAAGACAAGCAAAGAATCCTAGAATGATGGGCACAACACTTCAATACCTTGATGAATTCCAGAATACCATTGGAGCACAGTATTCTTGACAGTATTCCAATTGCTCTCCAAGTACCAGATCTCGATGTCCCACCAACACTTGCAGAAACTGTTCAGGCCATCCGATCTCTAATAAATAACAAACGCCCTGGCCCTGATGGCACACCATCTGAACCAAAGAGGGTAGCTAGTTAATCCACCGGCTCTTCCATGATCTCATACAGATTATCTGGAACCAAGAACGATTTCCATCTGAATGGCTTACTTCTGAATATTTATTTTAACCATGTAGAGGAAGAAAGGGTACCATTCAAATTGTGACAACAGCAGAGGCATCTCCCTGCTTGTGAATGTTAGCGGAGTACTAGCTAAGGTAATGTTATCCAGACTGATAAAACATCTGAGTCAGCAATGCCTAAAATACAATGTGGATTTCGGTAGGAATGAAATACTTTTAATATGATTTTTTTGCTCTACAGAAGCAAGAGAAATGCCACGAGTAGAACCGTGACTTATTTATTGCATTAATCTATCCTGCCAGAGCATTTGACACTGTCAAAAGAGAACTTTTATGGACTGCTCTATTGCAATTTTGAGATACAAAAAAAAAAAAAAAAAAAGTCTCTTACCAACTGGAAGTGAGTGCCTGACAATATGAATGGACTGAGTCAACAAGCGGGAACAAATCCGAACCCTTTAACATGAACGTGGCGTAAAGGAAGAATTTGTCTGGGTTATTTTCATTTTCAACAAATACCTCACTGCATTCACCCTTTTAAATCACCAGGAAATGAACTAATATGATGGAATAAAATGCCAGTTCTATTTTGGTAAGTAAAGTATTCATCTCAGACGTCTTCATGTGCAATGAAACACTGAAATGGCTCATTTCCAACAGCTACAATATGCTGATGAGTGCGCTGTCCTTGCACATACCCCAGAAGCCCTACAACACAGTCTTGCCATTGTATCCAACATAAATCATACAATGCAACTCAGAATAAGTGTCAATAAAACAGATAATATCTGAGAAATCAACATAGCATTCTCTTCCATTTCAGATAAACATCGAAAATGTCAATCATTTGGAGAATTTTACCTACCTTTGGAAATATTCTCAAAGATAAAAAAGACTGATGCAGAAGTCACTGCGCAAATCAACCACACTTCCTCCTGCTTTGGAAGTCTCAGATCCAGTGTCTTTGAAGACACACTTGAGAGTCGAGACGAAAGCATCAGAAGGCTGTAGGCCACCCCATCCTTTCTTACCGTGCTGAATTCTGTACTACTAACCAACTTCACATTAAACAGCTTGAGTCGTTTCACATTGGATGCGTACAGCGCATCATAGCATTCACGTGGGAGGACAAGGTCCCTCGCTCAGAAATTGTCCAGCGGGCAAATTCAGCCAGCTTAGAAAATATGCTGGCTAAAAACAGCTGAGATGGGTCGGACACGTGTTCTACATGCCTGATCACCGCCCTTCCCGCCAGGTTCTGTATTCTCAGGTCCATACAGGACGCCACAACCCAGTGGACAAAAGATGAGATATAAAGATGATATAAGACCATCTCTAAAAAATGCAACATCACACTAAAAGACTTTGAAACCAGTGCCTTTGACAAAAAACAATGAAAAACCCCATGTAGCGATGGAACCATTCATCTCGAAGAAGCTTGGAGCCCCGACCAAAAAGAATATAAATAACAGAGACAACCAAAACAGAGTTTTCCAGGCAAGGTCGGACTTGACATGGCGACTGTATGGTAAAGTTTGCGGATCCAGGATAAGTCTGTACAGTCACACGCACTGGCTCCAGAAGGATAGTTTCAAGTTAATGTGTGTGTGTGTGTGTGTGTGTGTGTGTGTGTGTGTCTGTCTGTCTGTGTCTGTGTCTGTGTGTGTCTGTGTCTGTGTGTCTGTTTGTGCGTGTGTGTGTGTGTGTGTGTGTGTGTGTGTGTGTGTGTGTGTGTGTGTGTGTGTGTGTGTGTTCTTACCTAGTTGTTCTTACCTAATTGTATCTTTACAGGAATGAGTCAAGCTCGTACTGTCCCGTGTCTTAAACCATATTTATCGTACATATCCTTAAATTTGTTAATTGTTTTGGCACACACTATTTCATTCGGTAGTGCATTCCATTGATCAATTGCTCTGTTTGGGAAACTGAATTTCCTTACGTCTTTATCACCTCTCTTCTTATGCAGTTTTTTGCAGTGTCCTCTTGCTGATGCTTCTCCATATGTTAAATAATCATTTATGTCTATTTTCTCCTTTCCTGATATGCATTTATATAGCATTATCATGTCACCTCTTTTCCTTCTCTCCTGTAGTGTTGGTAGATTCAGTTTATTTAGTCTTTCTTCGTAGCTTAGGTCCCTTAAGCTTGGTATCCATCTGTAGCGGCCCTTTGAACTTTTTCAATCTTGTCTATGTGCTTTTTGAGATGAGGACTCCAGACTACTGATGCATATTCCAGGGTTGGTCTAATGAATGATGTTATTATCCTTCTTAGCATGTCTTCATTTATGTATGTGAATGCTATTCTCATATTTGCAAGCAGTGTATACATGTTCCGTACCTTCTCGCTGATGTGGTCAGCCGGAGATAGTCTGTTATTGATGATCACACCTAGGTCTTTCTCTCTTTCTGATGTATATAGGGTTTTATTTCCTAACCTATAATCCCAATCAGGTCTTATTCCACTTTTACCAAACTTGATTACATGACACTTGTCCACATTGAATTCCATTTGCCATGTACTACTCCATTCATGAAGTTTATTTAATTCTTCTTGTAGCTCTTTACAAGAGTCTGTGTTAGTAATTCTCCTTTGTATTTTTGCATCATCTGCAAACATATTCAGATAGCTCTCATTTCCAGTGTTACTGTTTATATCATTTATATACACTAAAAACATGATTGGTGCCAGCACTGAACCCTGTGGTACTCCACTAGTCACTTCTTTCCATGATGAGTAGTTTCCTCTTAGTACTGTCCTCATTTCTCATTTTATGAGAAAGTCTTGCATCCAACAAAACAGTTTGCCTCGAATTCCTCCTTGATGGTACAGTTTCCATAAAAGTCTTTGGTGTGGTACTGTCAAAAGCTTTCTTGAAATCTAAATAGATACTGTCCACCCATCCTTCCCTTTCCTGTATTGTGTTTGTTACTCTGTCATAGTAGCTTAACAGATTAGTAACACATGATTTTCCTTTTCTGAAACCAAACTGTCTTTCTGTTATCATACTGTGTTCTTCTAGATGATTTACCCAAGCTTTTCTTATAAGTTTTTCTAATACCTTGCATACAACACTGGTCAGTGATACTGGTCGGTAGTTGAGTGGATTTTGTCTATTTCCTTTCTTGAATAAGGGGACAATATTTGCTTTTTTTCCAAATATCTGGTAGTTTACCTTGACTCAAGGATTTCTTGAAAATTAAAAATAATGGTTTACATAACTCCTTTGCACATTCTCGTAATACCCAACATGAAATTTCATCAGGACCACTTGCTTTTCCTCTGTCTAATCTACTTAACTCCTCCTGTATTACTTTTTCTGCTATTTGTATATCTGGTAGTATGTGTGGACATGCGTGTTCCACATAGTCCCTCTCAAAATTTTTTTCTTCTGTAAAAACTAATTGGAAATTCTTATTTAATGCTTCACAAATATCTTTCTCTTGTGTATAAGTGATTCCCTCGTCCGTAATGGATTGTATTATATCTTTTACTTTAGTTTTGCTTCTGATATAGCTGTAAAACAGCTTTGGTTGATCACTACTTTTATTTATTATATCCTCCTCAAACTGTTTTTGGGCTTCCCTCCTTATTCTTGTATAGTCGTTTCTTGCCTGTTTGTAATTATTGTACGCCCTTTCACTATTGTGTCTTCTGTATCTATTCCACAACAAATCTCTTCTTTCTTTTGATTTTTTACATTCTGTATTTAACCATTTCTGTATTTTCTTATCTGCTTCTTTGTGCTGTGGGATGTACTTCTGGACTCCTATTTCATAAAATTCACAAAAATTTTTATATACAGCATTTAAATTTTGTCCTCTAAGCTCATTTTCCCAATCAACTTCTAAGAAATACTTCTTTAGGTCTTGATAATTTCCCTTTTTATAGTTTAGGCTCTTTTTGTAACTATCATTGCTGTTTACTATGTCATATGCTATCCTGAAGTTATAGTTTAGTACTGCATGATCGCTTTTGCCGAGTGGAGGGTGTTATATTAAACTGTCAATATCATTTTCTTGCCTTGTAAATATTAGATCTAGTACTGAAGGTACGTACATCAAGTCCTCTTTCTCTGGTGGTTTCCCTCACATGTTGCATTAAGAAAAACTCTTGTACGAGATCCAGGAGCTTTTGGTCCCAACAGCTTTCTTGGCTATTTATATCAAGAGTATTCCAATTTATATTTGTATTGAAGTCCCCAGTTAGTATAATTCTCTCCGATTTCTCTTCCATTTTATGTAGCAATGATCTTACACTCTGAATTGTACTCTCTGCCAGGTCCTCATATTCGTCTCTTTCCCATGTGTTTGATCTGGGTGGCATGTACAAATTTGCTACAATTACTTTACCTTCAGATGTGTCGATCTCTACTGCAATCAGTTCTACTTGTGATGGTCTATCTATCTATTGCCAGACGCCTCAATCCCGTTTGGGGTGGCCACAAACAAATCGCCTCCAAGTCGCCCTGTCCCCCGCCATTTCACTCCCCTGCTCCCAACTCACACACCCCTCTCTCATATACCTCTCCACCCCATCTCTCCATCTCATCCTCGGCCTCCCCCTCCCTCTTTCCCCCTCCACCTCACTTACATACACTCTCTTCGTCAGTCTTTCACCCTCCATCCTCTCCACATGGCCAAACCACCTCAGTGTGTTCCTCATAACGCTTCCTATCACATCCACATCAACACCACAACGCTCCTTTATATCCCCATTCGTCAGCCTGTCTCTCCATGTGACTCCACAGGCTCCTCTTAAATAATTCATTTCCACGGCTCTCTTGTGATGGTATATCTAGTTTTATTTCCTTGACTTTTAGATTTTTCTTAGTTAATATTATAATTCCTCCTCCTTTTTTTAAATATCTGTCTCTTCTCCATATATTGTATTCCTCTAAGTTTAGTATGTCATTTGATATCCTTAGTATTAATTTTGTTTCAGTTAGGCATATTATTTGTGGTTCATTTTCTCTGACATAATCATTCATCTCTAGTAATTTAGATACCATTCCATCCACATTTGAGTACATGAACTTTATCATCTTGTTTATATACTTGTCCTGACATGGTTCTACTACCTTCCTCCTTTTTCTTCCATCCTGTTTGTGTACCACTTTCGTACCTGCAATCCTATTACTTTGTAAAAAAATTTCTTCTTGTCCTCTTCTGATCTTCCCTCATTTTTTGTTTTTGCTTCCTCCCTTTTCTCTTTCAGTAATTCCATTTCCTCTTGTGTTAGACATCTTTTTATCCATGCATTTTTGAACTCCTCTTTATCTTTAAGATTCTTTGCATTTTTTAGTATCTCTTCCACAGTGTTTGCACTCTGGAAAGTCACCTTTAGAGGTCTTGTCTTGCTTTTCTCGTATTTCCCTAACCTTTTGTGTTCCTCTATGTCTTTACTACAGATTTTCTCTGATACTTCTTTCAGTAAGCTCATTACATTTGCCATCTCCTTTTTGTCTCTTGTTATCTTGTTTTTAACTTCATCCTCTTCTATACCAATGATTACTATTGATTTGTTTATCTCTACTGACTCTCTGACTAACTTTGGATTGTTTCGGATTATTCTTTTCACCTCCTTTTTAATGCTTTTTTCCTCCACCCTTGTTTCTAAGTCTTTCTTTACTTTCACCATTTCTGCATACGTGGTTTCTACATCATTTTTGTAGCTTTGCACAGCTTCATTTACTTGTGTTATCTTCTCCTCAATATCACTGCTCTGGTCAATAAGACTGCTAACTTGCCTAATTGTCTCTGTGTCATTTTTGAACTCTTCCATAACACTCTCGTGACTGACTACTGTACTTGCTATTTCACTGATTATCTTCCTAAGTGTACTCAATTCCACTGCTAGTTCACTGATGGTTGTGTCTTTCTTATTGGCCTCCCTTCCTAGTTTTTCTATTTCTTCCTTTTGCAAGTGCATCTGCTTCTTTATTTCATCAATTTCATTTTTGAAAGCCATTTCTAGTTTGTGTACACATTCAACCAGTCTATTGTGGGTCTCTGCTTCAACCAGTTCTTGGTAGAAATCATCATTTTGCTTTTTACTTTTATCCCTTTTCTTTTCCAAATTTGTTTTACTGAAGTATGTATCCATTTTGCAATACTTAAAGTGCAAAGCATATACTTACAATCTCCGTCTTGTTGTAAACAAACCTCAGAGATGACTCAGCTTATTCTTTCGTCTTGGTTCTATTTCCCGTTTTTACAAGTCTTGTTGAAACTTTTTTTTTTTTCCTTTTTATAATGAACAATCATTTAGTCTAACCTGGTACTGAGCTTGACTCATACAAAGATACTATTTAGGTAATGCCACTGACCGTGATTGGTACGGAGCGCCGGTGTCACACGTCCACCTAGCTTGAATCCCTCTGTGTGTGTGTGTGTGTGCGTGTGTGTGTGTGTGTGTCACAGGTCTCTCAAGGTGAACAAAATAATCGGGTGGAAGCAAGACGAATGTGGAAACTGACAACATTGTAAGAATAATTTTTCCCCATCCTATAATTAAGTGGGAGTAATAAATATTTGAGTCAAATTATTTATTACTTTTTTTTTACGATAAACCCCAAAATGGCGGCCACGTGGTGTAGTGGGCTAAGAGACTTCAACTGGATTTAGCCCATAAAGGTTCAAGATGTAGGAGATGTTAGTTTCTGTTTCGCTTATTTAATGCCACCCAGGGGTGAAGGGGTGGTCTCCTATTTATTAATATCTACACTGAACACCGTAGCCAGCCTAGGTTGGATTTTAGTAAAATAATTAGTTAGTAATACTTACAGAGACTCATAAACCCATACTGAGACTCCTACCTTCTCATCCATTATATACGTGGTACCAACAAGGTCCCTTTCTATCTGAAGGATGATAATGTAATCAATAGAGTCGCTGAAGCAGTGTGTTCCCTTCTGCACCTGCGTCAGGAGGAAGGTATCAGCGTCGTCAGAACTGGTGATGGGGTGGAGGTATATGTGACGCCCCGGACTGAGGTACACAGGGTTGCTTGATTGTAGAAATTCTTAGGGCACAAACCCTCCATAGTCCACCATGCTGGGGCTGAATAAAGAACAAGAATAACAAGAGGGAGAAGGTTTAGATTATGCTGTAAAACCTCCTTCAAAATCGGAAATTATCTTTCGAACAGAAGGGACTAAACGGGTTCGGCGCGGAATCCATCCATAATTTGGAATCTTTATCATCTATCTATCCATCATCCTATCCTACATTGCCCCCTGAGGAGTGCAGGAGCCCGGGGCTAGGCAAGTTGATCCTGACATTTAAGTCGAGAGTGACCAGCCTCATCCATCCCTGAGTGGCATTACGTGAGCAATAACCCCAACCACCCCTTGGATATAAACCTTCACTGGCTTAATTCGATTGGAGCACCGCAATTACCCACTAAACCACCAGGCGCCATAATTTGGTTATATGGTTACCACTCAGTGTAGTAAATAGTTTCCTGGTGTACAGGAAACCATTTTTGGCTTGTCACTCAGTGTAGGGTCACCCATAGGCAGAAGGAACAGGAAGGAATGAAGGAAAGAAAGACAAAAGAGGGAGTGTAAAGTCACCCGTAGGCAGAAGGACAAGGAAAGACTGAAGTAAACAAAGACAGAAAAGGACAGAAGGAAAACAGGGAGGAGAGGAAAGGACAGACACCCGAGAGCATCACTACATCGACTGAGTGGATAGTGAGCGCCCCCACCTACCGCAAAATTATTTTTATACTTATTTTTAGTTGTCAGCGTCTATAATATCGGAGTATTTCCCAGAAAATGTAAGCCAATTTTTATTGTACTTCCAAAACCCCATGGAAAGATAAACAGTCGCAGGATTCTTGAGGGGCTGGTCAACAATGCCTCTGAAGTCTTTATTACAGGGTCTGAGTGAGGGAGTCAGGTATAAGGTAATGTGTTATGTGTTAGGGAATATCTTCAGTGAAGCCAGAAATAGACCTATTCTGTGGAGATTGTTGAACCACGTAAGTCAGGATGAATATTGAACAAAGATCAGTCTGATTCCTTGGTTCATCTTCACAGCATTCCGATTCTCACTCTCACCCATAGTACATCTGACACTCAAAAGAAAAGATCCAGATTTTGTTCCAGTGAAAGAGGATATTCTTCCAGTTTTTATTCGAACCTAAACGATGAGGAAGTTTACATCAGGATATATCCTGAACTGGCCGCAAACTGACCAGGTCCTTTGTGAGCAATGAAGGTTTGGGAGACTGGAGCAAGGAGAAATGATCTTAAGAAACCTTATTCCATCATACAAAGCGTGAATGTGGTAAGACCAGAAGGACGAAGAAAGGTAGTATTTCAGGACTGTCACTACATTCCTCTTCTCATATTGATTTTGACACGGTTGCTGGAGGATTGTAAAGCCTTGAAAATATAGTTTCCATAGTTTTCCACACGGTGTGGATGAGGGGAGAGAAGTAAGAAAAAGTGTGGCAAGATTCATCCGTAGTTGAAGTTCAAAGATTATTAAGGAAGTAATTCTTTGGGTGTCTGGCTTCCTCTTTGTGATTTCAGGGTTGACAAAAGTTGTGAAATTCTGAAGTGGGACGATGACGACACAAAGAAAACTGGCAACACGAATTTACTTAAACCCACACATTATGATGGATTCAGTTAGTTGGTGACTGTAAGGCGCTACTACCAAGGCATAGTGAACACAGACTTAAGATTGATCTATCGATTGCCAGACGCCACAACCCCGCAATAGGTGGCCACCCGACCTTGAGTCACCCGTTTTAATGGCAGGGGGACTAACCCTCCACCAGCCCACTTGCTGACACGTAGGGAGCACGTACGGTTTGGTTATACGGTTACCACCCAGCGTTGTAAATGGTTTCTTGGCTTAAGAAAAACATTTGGCTTGTCACTCAACGTAAAGCCACCTTTAAAGGAAAGAAAAGTAATAAGAAGTGACAGGAAAGATAGGAGAAATAGGAAGAGAGGAGGGCAGACACAGAAAAAGAACGATAAAGGCTAAGGAAGAAGTAGGCAGCACTACATCAAGTGAGTGGATCGATAAGAATTTAAAATGATCAAGATAAGTAACAGTTAAAAGTAAATTCTTCGAGATGATGCTACTCTCACACCGTATCTGAGTCTTCTTAATGCCTCAAAGTCCCATGCTAGTACGGATGTAGTAGTTGCAACCTTGGGCTAATTTGATAAGGGAACCCAATACACTGCAGACGTTTTCTACCCACCTACAGTCCACCATCCTCCTTTAGGGGAAAAGGAAATTAGCTGAGAGGCGTTTGTAGAACAACGCAGGTGAGCCACCCAGCTATGTCGGTGTTGCCACATTAAAGCTTCCCTCTCCCACACCAAGTGCCTGGATTTGGTGCTGTTAGCTAGACAAGGAGAGTATTGACACAAATACTGCAAAAAATAATAATAAATTTCATTGATGATACTAACAGATAACAGATGTGAGTAAACTAATAAAACAAGAAATTATGCTACTCTTACATGATATCAGATTCAGCCGGTTCCTTCTATATCTGTATATGGTGTGGGTAGAAGGGCACGGTAAGCACTGACATAAGGTTGCTCATGGAGGCCGCTGTTAAGATGTCCACCGCCCCCCCCCCCCCCCCCAGAAAATCAGCCACACACTCGCCCATGAAAACACGCGCACCCTACTGTCTTTCATGGACTTCATCATTTCTCACTCGATCCATACACGTCACTCCACACATACTCCTCATACACCTCATCTCCATTACATTAAAACTTTTCCTCCCTGCTACACCTATATTCCATGTCTCAGCCCCTTATAACGCTGTCGGTACCATAACACCCTTATACATCTTCTCTTTACATCAGTTCTAAGTGAACAACATCTAAACATTTTTTTCATTCCTCCAAACACCTTTCCTACTTCATTCATTCTAAACTTAACTTATACATCTATTCTTCAATCCACAGCAACATGTGAACCTAAACACTTAAAACACTCTACCTCCTCAAGTAACTTACCATTCAAAACAATATTCATCCTCTTACTATTTACCACCCTCGTACACTTCATCACTTTACTCTTATTCTCATTTAATCTCAATGTCCTCCTTCACACGCCTTTCTAAAGTTCTCTGCCAACTGTCTCAATCTCTCCTCTGAAGCAGCCACTGGTGCAGCATGATTTGCAAACAGCACCTGGTTCAGATTCCACTCTCAGCCACCAGCATTCACCAGATTCAAACCTCCAGGTAACACTCTAACAACACCATCCATATAAATATTAAACAATCAAGGCGACATTACACATCCCTTCCGCAGCCCTGCTATCACGGGAAATCAATCAATCACAGTATTTCCCACTCTTACACATGCTCTACTATTTACATGAAAACGTTCCAATCCTTTTAGCAACCAACCATCAAGTCCATACAATCTTAATTCAGTCCACAAAGTCTCTCTATCAATTCTATTATACGCTTTCTCTAAATCCATGAACGTCCAAAACACATCCTTACCTTTCGCTAAATGCTTTTCACACACCTGTCCCACAGTAAACTCCTGAGCCACACATACCCTCCCTCTCCTAAAGCCATACTGCTCATCATCAATCACTCCCTTTGTACCCTCTCTAACACTCTTAATTAATACTCAATCATACACCTTACCTACAACACTCAAAAGACTTATACCCCTAAAGAGGGTACATTCATACTTATCACCCTTACCTTTATACTCAGGAACCACACAAGCACTTGCCCAGTCAATAGGCACCATACCTCTAACAAAACACACATTCAACAATCTTACCAACCACTTAATAATAGTCACTCCACCACCTTTTAGGCATTCCACAGCACACGCCCATTTCTCATGCCCCTTTATCAGACATGGGAACATTAGTTTAGTAAGTGTCAGACAGCCATGGAAGGAAGGTCGTGCCCAGTGCTAAGCAAGACCCTCATCGTAACGGCTACAGTCTCCAGCAGTTTTACGATTCCCCTCATCTCCCCACCGAGTTTTCGATCGGCAGTAGTGGACGTGTGTGAATTGCAGCGGATCGATCAATCAGAGATGCCCAGCCTCTTCGCAGAAACAGCTCGATTTTTTCTCCACTGTCATTTGAGTCTGTGAGTGTTTTTCCTTTGCTTTGATATTTTGAATTTACTTTGAGATTCTTATAACATAAATATATTTTGTTGTAATTAATAAATTTACAGTTCTTTTCTTTGAGCTTAATTAAATGTAGATTTGTGTCTGATTTCTCCACATTGTGTTTTCTTTTATTTGCTTCTTCCAATTTGCACAAATTTCTTATATTAAGCACGACCGGGATTTAGGCATTAATTCTTAAATCCTTTGTGCCAGCCAGGAGTTATCCGCAGCAAGAGTCTGTTCATTATAATTCGTACTATTATTGATTGTCAGGGGTAAGGACACTATCTCAGAGGCCAATAGTACGAACAGTACAATACTCGTGAGTGATTAGTCTCAGTTTTGTACTGTTGAGAAAGTTTTAAAAATTCTCGTCTTTAGAGAATCGGCGAAGTAAGCCATTTAAAGTAAAATTTACTAATTGATTTCATAAGTCGATTTCTTTGTGTCAATCGACGAATTATTAGCATTTACTTGTATTTTCACTTCCCCCCATGACAGTTGGTGAAAGCGAAATCTGAACGTGAGTTGTGGGTATCTGTGAGTGTATATGGGCCTGATAGCAAATGGGATGCAGAAGAGAGAAAATGTTTTGGGGATGATGTTAATGAGTGTCTGCAGAGTTTTGCAGCAAATGTGCATGTGGTATTGATGGGAGATCTGAATGGCAGAGTGGGAAATTTAGCAGGTGAGGGTGTAGTTGGTATGCATGAAGTGCTTGGAAGAAATGAAAATGGGGAACGAATGAAAGGGATGTGTGTTGAGCGAGAGTTGTTGATTGGAAGTATCAGATTTGAGAAGAAAGATATAAGCATACATGGCAGAAACGGGAGGGTAGAAGGGTTGTTGATGGAGCATTGGTGGTCTTTGTGGTTGTGTCCAGGAATGTAAGCGGAAGATTGTTGGATGTGAAAATTTTGAGCGTGGAGGGCGGAGGTATGTCTGACAACTACCTGGTGGAGAGAAAGTCGAGAGTACGCAAGAAATAGGTGGGAGCTGGGAAAGTTAGGTGTGGCAGGGAGATTTTGAGAGTCATTGAGTTGAACAAAAGAGAGAAAATGATATAGTATCAGGAGAAAGTGAAAGATGAATGGAACGCAGTGAAAGACCAGGAAAATGGCAGTGTGGAGGAGGAATGGTAGTGGTTTTTGAATGCTGCAGTACTACATGCTGAAGAGGTGTGTGGTGTGAGTCGAGAGGGTGGTGGTGTAAGAAAAGGAAGTGAATGGTGGTGCGGGGAAGTAAGTATGCCTGTGGCTCAGAAGAGACGTGCATATGAAGTATGGCTGCAGAGGAAGGATGAGGTGTCATATGAGAGGTGTAAGGAAAAGAGGAATAGGGCGAGAAGGACTGTGCGTGATGATGAAGTGGATGAGAGGTGGGGTAGGCGATTGACTGAGAATTTTCAACACAATAAGAAAATGCTTTGGAAGGATGTGAAAAGGATGTGAAAGGGAGAGCCTGGGAAGGAAGAGAGAGTAAAAGCAGAGGATGGAAGCATGTTAACTGAGATGGATGCAGTAAGATAGAGATGGACAGAGTATTTTAAAAATCGTTAAATGTAGACGAGGAAATGGAGGCTGAGATTGAGGCAGATGGAACGGTGCAAAGAATAATTGTTTTGGGAGAGATGAATGATTCTTTGATCACGATGGAGGAAGTGCAGGAGGCAGTACAGGAGATGAAAACAGGGAGAGCTACAGGTATGGATGGGTGTGCTGTGGAATGCCTGAAAGGTGGTGGAGCGACTACTAATAAGTGGTTAGTAAGATTGTTGAATATGTGTTTTGTTAGAGGTATGGTGCCTATTGACTGGGCAAGTGCTTGTGTGGTTCCTGAGTATAAAGGTAAAGGTGATAAGTATGAATGTACCCTCTTCAGGGGTATAAGTCTTTTGAGTGTTGTGGGTAAGTTGTATGGTTGAGTGTTAATTAAGAGTGTTAAAGAGGGTATAAAGGGAGTGATTGATGATGAGCAGTATGGCTTTAGGAGAGGGAGTTTATGTGTGGCTCAGGTGTTTGCTGTGGGATAGGTGTGTGAAAAGCATTTAGTGAAAGGTAAGAATGTGTTTTGGACGTTCATGGATTTAGAGAAAGCGTATAATAGAACAGATAGAGAGACTTTGTGGACTGAAATAAGATTGTATGGACTTGATGGTTGGTTGCTAAAAGGATTGGAACGTTTTCATGTAAATAGTAGAGCATGTGTAAGAGTGGGAAATGCTGTGATTCATTAATTTCCCGTGATAGTACGGCTGCGGAAGGGATGTGTAATGTCGCCTTAATTGTTCAATATTTGTATGAATGGTATTGTGAGAGTGTTAGCTGTAGGTATGAGTCTGGTGAATGCTGGTGGTAGAGAGTGGAATCTGAATCAGGTGCTGTTTGCAAATGATGCTGCACTAGTGGCTGATTCAGAGGAGAGATTGAGACAGTTGGCAAAGGACTTAAGAAAGACATGTGAAGGAGGACATTGAGATTAAATGAGAATAAGAGTAAAGTGATGAAGTGTACGAGGCTGGTAAAATGTAGGAGGATGAATATTGTTTCGAATGGTGAGCTGCTTGAGGAGGTAGAGTGTTTTACGTATTTAGGCTCACATGTTGCTGTCGATGGAAGAATAGATGCAGATGTTAAGTTTAGAATGAATGAAGTAGGAAAGGTGTTTGGAGGAATGAAAAAAATGTTTAGATGTTGTTCGCTTAGAACTGATGTAAAGAGAAGATGTATAAGGGTGTTATGGTACCGACAGCGTTATAAGGGGCTGAGACATGGAATATAGGTGTAGCAGGGAGGAAAAGTTTTAATGTAATGGAGATGAGGTGTATGAGAAGTATGTGTAGAGTGACGCGTATCGATCGAGTGAGAAATGATGAAGTCCATGAAAGACTGTAGGGTGCGCGTGTTTTCATGGGCGAGTGTGTGGCTGATTTTCTGGTGGGTGGCTGTGGACATCTTAACAGCGGCCTCCATGAGCAAACTTATGTCAGTGCTTACCGTGCCCTTCTACCCACACCATATACAGATATAGAAGGAACTGGCTGAATCTGATATCGAGTAAGAGTAGCATAATTTCTTGTTTTATCAGTTTACTCTTATCTGTTATCTGTTAGTATCATCAATGTACTTTATTATTATTTTTTTGTAATATTTGTCAATACTCTCCGTGACTGTCTAACAGCACCAAACCCAGGCACTGAAGGAACTGGCTCAATTAGATTTTTTTTCTTGTTTCCATTTTCCTTCTCATGATTTAACTTCGTGTTGGATAGAGACGCTTTAATGTGGCAACACCGACATAGCTGGGGTGGCTCACCTGCGTTGTTATACAAACGCCCCTCAGCTAATTTCCTTTTCCCCCAAAGGAGGATGGTGGACTGCAGATGGGTAGAAAACGTCTGCAGTGTACTGGGTTCCTTTATCAAATTAGCCCAAGGTTGCAACTACTACATCCGTACTAGCATGGGACTTTGGGGCATTAAGAAGACTCAGATACGGTGTGAGAGTAGCATCATCTCGAAGAATTTACTTTTAACTGTTACTTATCTTGATCATTTTAAATTCATATCAATCCACTCACTTGATGTAGTGCTGCCTACTTCTTCCTTAGCCTTTATCATTCTTTTTCTGTGTCTGCCCTCCTCTTTTCCTATTTCTCCCATCCTTCCTGTCACTTCTTATTACTTTTCTTTCCTTTAAAGGTGGCTTTACATTGAGTGACTAGCCAAATGTTTGTCTGTAAGCCAAGAAACCATTTACAACGCTGGGTGGTAACAGTATAACCAAACCGTACGTGCTCCCTACGTGTCAGCAAGTGGGCTGGTGGAGGGTTAGTGCCCCTGCCAGTAAAACGGGTGACTCAAGGTCGGGTGGCCACCCCTTGCTGGGTTGTGGCGTCTGGCAATTGATAGATCAACCTTAAGTCTGTGTTCACTGTGCCTTGGTAGTCGCGCCTTACCGTCACCAGAGGAACTAACTGAATCCATCATAATGTGTGGGTTTAAGTAAATTCGTGTTGCCAGTTTTCTTTGTGTCGTCATCGTCCCACTTCAGAATTTCACAACTTTTGTCAACCCTGAAATCACAAAGAGGAAGCCAGACACCCAAAGAATTACTTCCTCAATAATTTTTGAGCTTCAACTACGGATGAATCTTGCCACACTTCTTCTTACTTCTCTCCTCTCACCCACACCGTGTGGAAAACTATGGAAACTATATTTTCAAGGCTTTACAATCCTCCAACAACCTTGTCAAAATCAATATGAGGAGAGGAATGTAGTGACAGTCCTGAAATACTACCTTTCTTCGTCCTTCTGGTCTTACCACATTCACGCTTTGTATGATGGAATAAGGTTTCTTAAGATCATTTCTCCTTGCTCCAGTCTCCCAAACCTTCACTGCTCACAAAGGACCTGCTCAGTTTGCGGCCAGTTCAGGATATATCCTGATGTAAACTTCCTCATCTTTTAGGTTCGAATAAAAAAACTGGATGAATATCCTCTTTCACTGGAACAAAATCTGGATATTTTCTTTTCATTTTCAGATGTACTATGGGTGAGAGTGAGAATCGGAATGCTGTGAAGATGAACCAAGGAATCAGACTGATCTTTGTTCAGTATTCATCCGGACTTACGTGGTTCAACAATCTCCACAGAATAGGTCTATATCTGGCTTCACTGAAGATATTCCCTAACACATAACACATTACCTTATACCTGACTCCCTCACTCAGACCCTGTAATAGACTTCAGAGGCATTGTTGACCAGCCCCTCAAGAATCCTGCGACTGTTTATCTTTCCATGGGGTTTTGGAAGTACAATAAAAATTGGCTTAAATTTTCCGGGAAATACTCCGATATTATAGACGCTGACAACTAAAAATAAGTAAAAAAATAATTTTGCGGTAGGTGGGGGCGCTCACTATCCACTCAGTCGATGTAGTGATGCTCTCGGGTGTCTGTCCTTTCCTCTCCTCCCTGTTTTCCTTCTGTCCTCTTCTGTCTTTGTTTACTTCAGACTTTCCTTGTCCTTCTGCCTACGGGTGACTTTACACTCCCTCTTTTGTCTTTCTTTCCTTCATTCCTTCCTGTTCCTTCTGCCTATGGGTGACCCTACACTGAGTGACAAGCCAAAAATGGTTTCCTGTACACCAGGAAACCATTTACTACGCTGAGTGGTAATCATATAATCAAATTATGGCGCCTGGTGGTTTAGGGGGTAATTGCGATGCTCCAATCGAATTAAGCCAGTGAAGGTTTATATCCAAGGGGTGATTGGGGTTATTGCTCACGTAATGCCACTCAGGGATGGGTGAGGCTGGTCACTCAACTTAAATGTCAGGATCAACTTACCTAGGCCCGGGCTCCTGCACTCCTCAGGGGGCAATGTAGGATAGGATGATGGATAGATGGTTGGAACAGATTCCAAATTATGGATGGATTCTGCGCCGAACCCGTTTAGTCCCTTCTGTACCATAGTTTCCGAGTTTCAAGGAGGTTTTACAGCATAATC
Organism: Coenobita brevimanus; assembly: GCF_032717465.1. Classification (NCBI taxonomy): domain Eukaryota; kingdom Metazoa; phylum Arthropoda; class Malacostraca; order Decapoda; family Coenobitidae; genus Coenobita; species Coenobita brevimanus. The sequence goes on along the minus strand of NC_136997.1, from coordinate 36,965,289 downwards.
TAAAGCTTCTCCCTCTTCGTATTCTTCTTTTTCATTCAGCCCCAGCATGGCGGACTATGGAGGGTTTGTGCCCCAAGCCTTCCTACAATCAACCAACCCTGTGTACCTCAGTCCGGGGCGTCACATATACCTCCACCCCATCACCAGTTCTGACGACGCTGATACCTTCCTCCTGACGCAGGTGTAGAAGGGAACACACTGCTTCAGCGACTCTATTGATTACATTATCATCCTTCAGATAGAAAGGGATCTTGTTGGTGCCACGTATATAATGAATGAGAAGGTAGGAGTCTCAGTATGGGTTTATGAGTCTCTGTAAGTATTACTAACTAATTATCTTACTAAAATCCAACCTAGGCGGGCTACGGTGTTCAGTGTAGATATTAATAAATAGGAGACCACCCCTTCATCCCTGGGTGGCATTAAATAAGCGAAACAGAAACTAACATCTCCTACATCTTGAACCTTTATGGGCTAAATCCAGTTGAAGTCTCTTAGCCCACTACACCACGTGGCCGCCATTTTGGGGTTTATCGTAAAAAAAAAGTAATAAATAATTTGACTCAAATATTTATTACTTCCACTTAATTATAGGATGGGGAAAAATTATTCTTACAATGTTGTCAGTTTCCACATTCGTCTTGCTTCCACCCGATTATTTTGTTCACCTTGAGAGACCTCTGACACACACACACACACACACACACACACACACACACACACACACACATTAACTTAAAATTACCCTTCTGCTACAGAAGACGATGCTTACAATACTCCCACTGTTTTTGGAGCCAGTGCTTGTGACTGTGCAGACTTATCCTGGATCCGCAAACTTTACCATACAGTCGCCATGTCAAGACCGATCTTGCCTGGAAAACTCTGTTTTGATTGTCTCTGTTATTTATATTCTTTTCGGTCGGGTCTCCAAGCTTCTTCGAGATGAATGGTTCCTTCGCTACATGGGGTTTTCCATTGTTTTTTGTCAGAGGCATTGGTTTCAAAGTCTTTTAGTGTGATATTGCATTTTTTAGAGATGGTCTTATATCATCTTTATATCTCATCTTTTGTCCACTGGGTTGTGGCGTCCTATACGGACCTGGGAATACAGAACCTGAGGGGAAAGGCGGTGATCAGGCATGTAGAACACGTGTCCAACCCATCTCAGCTGTTTTTAGCCAGCATATTTTCTAAGCTGGCTGAATTTGCCCACTGGACAATTTCTGAGCGAGGGACCTTGTCCTCCCACGTGAATGCTATGATGCGCTGTACTCATCCAATGTGAAATGACTCAAGCTGTTTAATGTGAAATTGGTTAGTAGTACAGAATTCAGCACCGAAAGAAAGGATGGAGTGGCCTAGAGCCTTATATTCTGATGCTTTCCTCGATTCTGAAGTGTGTGTCTTCAAAGACTCTGGATCTGAGACTTCCAAAGCAGAATGAAGTGTTATTCATTTGTGCAGTGACTTCTGTATCAGTCTTTTTTATCTGTGACGGTTTTTCCAAAGGTAGGTAAAATTGTGGAGGGATGTAGTTGAGAGGTATATGAGGGAGGGGGGGTGAGTTGGGGGGAGGGGAGTCAAATGGTGGGTGACAGAGTGACTTGGAGGCGTTTTGTCTGCGGCCACCCTTTGCGGGATTAGGGCGTCGGGCTATAGATAGATAGGTAAAATTGTCCAAATTATTTACATTTTCATGTTTATCCGAAATGCAAGAGAATGCTATGTTGATTTCTCAGATATTATATATTTTATTGACACTTATTCTGAGTTCCATTGTATGATTTATGTTGGAAACAATGGCAAGACTGTGTTGTTCTGGGGTAAGTGCAAGGACAGCGCACTCATCAGCATATTGTAGCTCTTGAAAATGAGCCATTTCAGTGTTTCATTGTGCATGAAGATGTCTGAGATGAATACTTTACTTTCCAAAATAGAACTGGCTTTTTATTCCGTCATATTAGTCCATTTGCTAGTGATTTAACCCTAGAATGCTTACGTTATTATCCTCACAGTACTTCATTCGCCGGGAGAATTTTTTTTTTTCGACGTTTTCTTTCAGTTTAGTCTATTTTAGTCTTTTACACTTTAGTCTCTTTGATATAATCATACAATAATTATACACCTGAAAAAAAAAGGAAAAAACAAAAATAAAAAAAAATGGAACACAAATGCTTTTGTCGGGTAAAAAACACTTAATCCACATTATACCTGTGAAACACCTTTTTTATCAATTTAGACTCTGTTAGATTGTGTTCACCCTTTAGTCTCTTTGATTTAATCAGAAACTAATTATACACCTGGAAAAAAAAGAAAACAAAAATAAAAAAAATGTATCACAAATGCTTTTGTCGGGTAAAAAACACTTTAAACCCAAATATCATGGTGATAAATGCGAGATGAAACCACACCACTACCTATGTAGGTAGGGGGTAGGGTGGATTGAAGGTATAGGGAACGGCAGCTCCAAAGCTCTTATCATAACAAAATAGCAAATAAATAAATCACCGAATAGGAAAATTAACCCAACGTAAGCATTCTAGGGTTAAAAGCGTGAATTCAGTGAGGTAGATGTTGAAAATGAAAGTAACTCAGACAAATTCTTCCTTTACGCCACATTCATGTTAAAGGGTTCGGATTTGTTCCCACTTGTGGACTCACGACTATTCATATTGTCATGCACTCTCTTCCAGATGGTAAGAGACTTTTTTTTTTTTTTTAAATCTCAAAATTGCAATGAAGCAGTCCATTAAAGTTCTTTTTTGACAGTGTCAAATGCTCTGGCAGGATAGATTAATGCAATATATAAGTAACGGTTCTACTCGAGGCATTTCTCTTGCTTCTGTCGAGCAAAAAGATCGTATTACAGGTATTTCATTCCTACCGAAATCCACATCGTATTTCAGGCATTGCTGACTCAGATGTTTTATCAGTCTGGATAACATTACCTAAGCTAGTACTCCGCTAACATTCACAAGCAGGGAGATGCCTCTGCTGTTGTCACAATTTGAATGGTACCCTTTCTTCCTCTAGATGGTTAAAATAAATGTTCAGAAGTAAGCCATTCAGATGGAAATCGTTCTTGGTTCCGGATAATCTGTATGAGATCATGGAAGAGCCGTTGGATTAACTAGCTACCCTCTGGTTCAGATGGTATGCCATCAAGGCTAGGGCGTTTGTTATTTATTAGAGATCGGATGGCCTGAACAGTTTCTACAAGTGTTGGTGGGACACGAGATCTGGTACTTGGAGAGCAATTGGTATGCTGTCAAGAATACTATGCTCCAATGGTATTCTGGAATTCATCAAGGTATTGAAGTGTTGTGTCCATCATTCTAGGATTCTTTGCTTGTGTCTCAGTAGGTGTCCTTCAGCTGATCGAAAACAGATTATATTATATTCGGGTGGCCTCTGAGTGGTTTCTATGGACTTGTAGAACCCATGATGGTCATTTCTATCAGCCAGCATTTCCTGCTCGTTCACTTGCTCAGTCCACCATTTGTTCTCCATGTATCGAATTTTTTTCTGGGTTTAACTTTTAAATTCTGGAACTCTAAAAGTTATGGAGTGAGGATGAGCAAATCAATTGTTGTGTGATATATTTTTCCTTGCAAGATAGTCATCAATGCTCTCATCATTATCATGAAATTCAGTGTTAATGTTGATGAGTGGAGAAACCTAGGGTTTCTTCTACAGTGCATTGAAGTACGGTCTTAATGTTAAGCCTCTCTGGATCTAGGTTTGTTGCATTGTTATTTGAGTCAAGAGGTGGGCATTGAGACAGCTTGTCTGTAATAGTGCTGCAAAACGTATTACAAGTAGGTGTATCCTTTCACCAGCCGATTCCTGTTGATGTATATATAGGTCCACACGTTTGTCACTGTGACTTCCCTTGACGTATATAAACACTCAGCAACTTCAAGGTCCCTAATTTGCACAATTTTCGAATTTCATGCGTGATTTTTGGTACCCATACGCGGGACACCTTCCTCTACAAGATGCCAGGCAGGGTCAATGCCTTACCCTGCATGACCTCCCCTCCTCCCGCACGCCATTGTCTCGGCAATTCACCTGTTATCAGTGACCTGGCCAGTAAAGACATGTCGTCCCACAGTACGAAATTCAAGGCCAGAGTGATTCCCTAATTGTTGACAATGTGGAGGATAAAATTTACGTTGCATCAGAGGAGGAAAGTCAGAAATGATGATCAGGTAATGCCTCCAAAAAGGGTCAGGTATATTGATGTGTTTGGTTAGTGAAACAATGCTTACATTTCCTATATTACTGTGTGAAAACCAATATGCTCTCTTATTACATTTAAATTCGTAACAAATAAATAAATAAATACCGTGTGTAAGTGGTGTGGAATAGTTACCCTACCATAGAACTCGTTTTCTTTGGAGCCAGCCTGGTTGAAAACAGAGTAAGGTAAGGGGTACCTCTACCTGCATCCAGTATTTTAAACTTCAGGTTAGAGATTTCTCTATGAATTCTCGATATGTCTCACCAAAAGCGGAGGTTTGAGCGAATTTTTTTTTTTTCCCCATAATTGGTAGGCATTGGTGGGGGTCAGTGGTAGAAAATCGGTCTGGATGGGGTGGGATAAAATACCACATTTCAGTTTCTAGGTGGATGGTCTATAGAGCATTTTTAGACATATTTTTCATTGCAGTTTGATGAGCACAAGGATCTGGCCTGTTGAATACTCAGCACCTCTCAAAGCTTGACTTCTGGTGCCAACCCTGTTCCGGGTTCATATTAATAATCTCTTATCTGTCACCCATAATACTTTCTGCTCATTTGGAGATGGCTCAGCACTTCATAGTTCATTCACACTCAGACACCCATTTACAAAGTCTGATATCACTTACTCTCAACTCAGTACAGCCATCTCCATAAATCAAGACTTATCTACGATCAAAACAACCTTGTCTCATTAAATGCTAGTAAAACTAAATATACACAATTTACTAATAGACAGATATTGCCAGATTTGTATATTACCTTCATTGCTGCAGATATTCCCATCTCCAAAAGTATTGAAATTCTTGGCATCTCACTTAACAGTGCCCTCAGCTGGACCTCTCATGTCAGATCACTTGTTAAAACCATCTCAGAGTAACTTGGAATATTGTACAGCGTCCATAACTTCTTCACTGATGAGCAGTTAGCTACAATATAAAAGTCATGTGTGCTCTCAGCTTGAATACTACTCACCCTTGTGGAATGGATGTGGAGAGGTTGCATTAAAACAACTAGACAAAATTCAGAACAAAGCTGTTGGATTTATTAATAACCCTGCTATTACTAATAAACTACCTCCCCTACAAGTAAGAAGGAATGTTGCCTCCCTTGCATTTTTTTACAGATATTTTTATAGCAAATGCTCAGACGAAGTTTCGTCCATTGTGCCACCTCTCTATGCCTTCCCTCGCATTACAAGGGCATCTGGTAGTGCTCATGACTGGAATGTCACTCAGCCATATTGCAGAAACTCTGCCTATCAGAATTCTTTCATTTCTCGAACTGCATCTCTCTGGAACTCGATTCCCCAGAGTTGTTTCCCTCCAAACTTTAATCTACAGCTATTCAATTCTAACTGTTACAGATATTTTGTGAATGGAGGACGCCAGTAATCTAGTGTATAGATTATTATTTTTTTTTATTCATTTGTTTTTCCTTCCCCTATTGTGTTATTTAAAAAAAATAATCTTCGATCTCACTGTCTTAATATGACGGTCAATTAGGTGCCAGTGTCCAGATCGCGGGTGCATCCATGTGGTCTTGTTTTATTCTTAAGTTGAAAATTAGTGTTGATGACCACATTGTGTTACGAACATCGGGAAAGCAGTCTTAGGCCATTTTCATTCATGTTACCAACATAATGGCAGCCTAAAATGCCTTGCCAGAGGTAATTATCTTTTCCTACTCTAGCATGAAAATTTCCAAGCAGGATGAGTTTGTCATTATGCGGTATTGACCAAATGGTAGCACGACAGAGACATAAAGATAATCTTTGACGGTGTTCACAGAGTCAAGTGTTGAGGCTTAGTCACTGAAGAGTATTACATGCAGGACTTTGGAGAGTGCTATGCGCCAGCACATCACACTGTCTGCTAAGGAAAGGCGATTCCTGGATCTTCTGTGGTAGCTCCCTTTGGACTGGAAACCCATTACTATAATTTCTTTTTACATTGTCAGGGTATCCCCTCCAGATATAGGTATACCATTCTCCTGCTTCTATTAGCTTGCCCTTTCCTGAGAGGCGAGTCAACAATGTCAATTTTATATTTTTCAGTTCATGTACAATAAGGGCAGTTCCACAGCATGTTCGTGTGTCTTAGTCAGTATCAAGTAAGGTTCATTTATCCAAGGTAGCAAGAGTCAGAGGGATTCTTTTGTTTTTTTCGACTGCAACTTGGGATGCCTTGACAGACACAGTTATCTGCCCAGTTGGTGCGTAGCAGCAAATCTTAAGGTTACCTTTCCGTCAGGGATAAACAGTTGGACGTCTGTTTCCGGATGGTTAATTGCACTGGATGCTGCATAAGGCATGGCCTGCTCCTATGTCATCATGCCAGCGACCACTATACCAGTACCACCTATGTGTTGGACTTGAGCTCGCGACTTCCAGCCACATCGATGACCTATCAAAGTCACGCTATCCTGTCGCTATAGGTCTGTTGATTTTCATGAGAGGATGAATTTGTAGGTAAATATGGCACTGGGATTGCGTAATGAATGGATTTGATGTGATGGTGAGGGTGCACAGTCTTTACCATCACATGACTTTACCCTTCTCAACCTGTGATGATGGTCTCAAGATTCACGATGACCCTCTGAGCTGGGTTGCAGGAGTCTGCTGGGAGTTCTGTCTGTCGAGCCCCGCCTTCCATGGTGCTACACTCACGAATTTTTCTTGCAGGCTTTACCCCAATTGGATTAAATGTTGACGACACCTATGTGGACCAGATTTCACTCAAATTTGGCATTTCGATTTTCATAATGAAAGTCTTCCTTTCGGGTAGAAAAATCATGTAATACTCAAACACACTTATCAACCCCTTTCCCCCAGTCCGCTCTACACATCCCCTTTTCTCCCCAAACACACCGATTTTCACTCAGGGAAAAAATTATATTTTCTGTCATTGATGTGCTGCAATTTTTCCTGTAGGCTCTAGGAATCACTTAGTAACAGTCGAACTCTCTATTCCAAACCCCCCCAGTCCCCCAAACATCCCTCTGAATTTTCGTCAAATTTGGCATGTGTCTAACGTCAGCAACCACAATTGACAATAATGAAATAAAACTCCTAAAAATCCCGAATATATACTCTGTTAATACATCTGTCAATGTGGAAAATTCGGACATTTGTATCATTAAACATGCAAATATATCATGTTTTACCTCCTACGTATGCTGTAGCAATCTCCCCCATGACGACACCTACTATTATACAGTAGTTTTTTTTTTTTTTTTTTTTTTTTAGTTTCCTTATTTACCATTCAGTACAAACCCCAACACTAAGGAGAACATCATCGCTAAAGGCCAAGCAAGTAAGGGTGCGAGAAAGCAAAGGGCTATATGTATGGTATAAAACGTATAGAAGCAATTATTACAAGCACAGAGCTGAACAAAGAGATACAGTGACACATAAATGGAATAAATATCATTACAAGTTTAGGAGTGAGCAAAGGGATACACTGACACACGGATACATACATACATATGTAGAGAGAGGCAGACATGCTCCCATTTCATCAGCCCTCGGGACTAGGTCCCGACCATCCCCTTTTGCTGAACTTTTTCATTGTCTCAGTAACACAGAGAGTAGGCCAGCATGCTCTCCAATAGATGTTGCTCTAACTATCAACACCAAACTACATGCACAGCACTCACTACACTTCCTTTTCCAAAATGAGAAAAAATTATGGCAGCGCAACATGAGGCCTCGGAGTCCCTGGGGGGAGAGGGAGCATAAATGTCCCCACCTTCTGCCCCTTTCCCGGTGACGACTTGAGCTGCCTGGAACAACTCTCCGACTCTCTTCTTCTTCATTTCTGCTACATTCACGGCCTTTCCTCTAACTTTTGCTCTGTTTAACACCACCTCTCCTTCTCTAAACTTCATCTTCCTTATCTGACTGAGACTCAGCTGTCTGAGGCAACTGACAGCAAACTCTTTTCTGTATCCTCCTCTTTCTCTATCTCTATCTATCTATCTATTGCCAGACGCCTCAATCCCGTTTGGGGTGGCCACAAACAAATCGCCTCCAAGTCGCCCTGTCTCCCGCCATTTCACTCCCCTGCTCCCAACTCACACCCCCCTCTCTCATATACCTCTCCACCCCATCTCTCCATCTCATCCTCGGCCTCCCCCTCCCTCTTTCCCCCTCCACCTCACTTACATACACTCTCTTCGTCAGTCTTTCACCCTCCATCCTCTCCACATGGCCAAACCACCTCAGTGTGTTCCTCATAACGCTTTCTCAATACTCATTTCAAAGCCAAAGGTGGCTGCTGTGTATATATACGCAACGACTTATCTTGCTCTCGTGTTCCTGAACTCGATTCTTCTGAATTCTCTACACTTTGGTTTCGGCTTTCCTGTCATTCTCTGGCTAAATATATCTTCGCTGTTTACGTATCTCCTATTTCTACTATCAAAAATTCTATGACTATCTTACTTCTACGATGGAACGCATTCTATCCATTTCTCCTTTCTCTGAAATCTCCATTCTAGGAGATTTCAATGATCACCACAACCTTTGCTCTCCTCTCCTCTCACTGATCCACCTGGTGAACAAGCCTACACCTTTTCTATCCTTAATGACTTAGAGCAGCTTGTACAGCACCCTACCCATATCCCTGACCACCTTGGAGAGAACTCCAACGTACTTGACCTCTTCCTCACAACTAATTCTTCTGCTTACACTATTAATCTTTTCTCTCTGTTGGGCTCCTCCGATCACAACCTTATCACCTTAACCTGTCCCATCGCTCTGGTTTGGCCTGTTGACCCTCCAAAGGAACGTCGTCTGTGGCACTTTGGAGCTGTGGATTGGGAGGCCCTCAGGCAGTACTTCTTTGATTTTCCCTGGAATGATTATTCCCACCATGGCAAAAAGCAATCTGAGTGTGCCTTGAGCATTACGGAGGTTATTCTTTCAGACATTGAAGCATACATTCCTTTCTAATATCATTTGACTAATGCAAGAAAGCCTTGGTTTAATCATGCTTGTTCTAATGCTGTCCACAACAAGGAGAGGGCCTATAAAAGGTACCGGAGCCAACCCACCTCTGAATCACATCTTTTATACGTTTCTGCCCGGAATCATGCTAAGTCTGTTCTTCACTCTCCTAAAAATAATTTCATCCCTACTAAATGCTCTCAACTCTCCAACTCGAATTCTTCCCGCTCCTTCTGGTACCTTGCCAAAAACCTTTCTAACAATTTTACCTCATCATCCTTCCCTCCCCTTTTCTACTTTGATGGCTCTGTAGCTATTTCTTCTACTGATAAAGCAGATCTCTTAGCTCACATTTTCTCCTCCAGTTCCACCTTAGACAAATCCGGTGCTGTTCCTCCATCACTACCCCCTCTGACTTCATGACTGACATTAAAATTTCTTCAGCTGATGTATTTTCTGCCATCACAGGCCTCAATACTAATGAGGCATATGGGCCTGATGGAGTCCCTCCTGTTGTTCTCAAGAACTGTGCTTCTGTGCTTACACCTTGCCTAGGCAAACTCTTTCGCCTTTGTCTATCAACTTGTACCTTTCCTTCTTGCTGGAAGTTTGCTCTCATTCATCCAGTCCCAAAGAGGGGTGACCATTCCCAACCCTCTAACTATCGTCCAATTGCTTCAACATCCTGTATCTCAAAAGTTTTCGAGTCAATTCTTAACAGAAAAATTTTAAAGCATTTTTCCTGTCACAACCTTCTTTCTGATCGTCAGTAAGGGTTCCGTCAGGGACGTTCCACTGGCGATCTTCTCACCTACCTTTCAGACTCATGGTCATCCTCCTTTCGGGACTTTGGCGAGAGCTTTCCCATTGCACTTGACATCTCAAAGGCTTTCGATCGAGTCTGGCATAAATCTTTAATTTCCATACTGTCCTCATACGGTTTCTATCCTTCTATCCGTGCCATCATCTCTAGCTTCCTTTCTGGTCGTTCTATAGCCGCTGTTGTAGACGGCCATCGTTCTTCTCCTAGATCTATCAACAGCGATGATCCTCAGGGCTCTGTCCCATCACCAACTCTCTTCATTTAATTCATCAATGGCCCTATCCATGCTGATGACTTCACCCTTAACCTTTCCATTCGGTTCCCACAACGTCCATCGCAGCAGTTACTTCAGCAAACAAGGGATGAGGCTATGGCACACCTAATTTCTGACTTGGCTCGTATCTCTGACTAGGATAAAAATAATCTGGTTGTTTTTAATGCATCAAAGACTCAGTTTTTACACCTATCAACCCGACAAAATTTTCTACACATACCCTCTAATGTTTGACAATATTCAGCTTAATCCAGCATCATCCTTGAACATGCTTGAGGTTTAATTTACTCGGGACCTATCTTGGAAAGATCATATTACGTTTTTTGTAAAATCTGCTTCCAAGAGATTAGGTGTGCTAATCCGACTCAGTTCCTTCTTTACCCCTGCACAATTGTTGACTCTATACGGGGGTTTTATCCGCCCCTGTGTGGAGTACAACTCTCATGTGTGGGGAGGCTTCCCACATACAGCTCATCTCAATAGCGTGGAGTCAAAGGCTTTTCGTCTCATTAACTCTCATCCTCTTACTAACTCCTTTCAACCTCTGTCTCTTCGCCGCACTGTTGCATCTTTATCTCTTTTTTATCGCTACTTCAATGGTCACTGCTCCTCTGAACTGTCTGCATGCATTCCCCCACTTCTACGACGTGCGCGTAGCACCCGTCTAGCAGCAAACTCTCATCCCTTTTCTGTCCAACTCTCTAATGAAAGAGTTAACCGTTACTCCCAGTCCTTCATTTATGCAACAGGTCAACTCTGGAACTGTCTTCCTATGTCTGTATTTCCTGCTTCCTATGATCTCAAACCTTTCAAACGCAATGTGTCCAGGCATCTCGAAATGATCCGATCTTGAATTTGGCTCTCTTTTTATTTTGTTTTTCTCTTGGAAGGAACAATAATTGTGGCCTCACGACCTTTGGTTCCTTCTTCCTCACATAAAAAAAAACATTCATAGATGTATATATCAATACATATACGTATATATTCACGCACAGGTTCCCATACTGTAGACATACTGCATGTACAGGATAGGTACGCATGTATAAAGATATGGGTATGTGTACAAACGTGCATACATATGTATACTCTACATGCACATATGATATATATTCATATATAGATATACAGGGAGACATATATACATACAGGTATACAATCTAATTAGATAAATATACATAGTCACATACACAGGTATATAAATACACAAACATTATATATGCATTATAATATTATCTCTTGATTCAAAACTCCGGCACAAGGACAATATATGCATATGCACCTGACGTGTACGTGTGTGTACAACACACACACAAAAACACAGGCTTGCATATATGTATTGCAAAATGTACCATCATTGTCCTAGCGCCAGAGCATTACAATGAAAGGCGGTCGGGGTGAAGGGAGAGAATGTCTGCGAGTACAAGATTTGTGATGAAGTAGGTACACAAAGCAGAAAAGAATAATCCAGACGGTCTGAAGGGGGCAATATCTGGGCAGGTAATTATGTGATGGGATAATGCTTCATCTATGGGATTGTAACAGACATTGCATAGCCTCTTGGTGGCCGGTCGGCCAGTGATTTCCCCTGGGGAGCCATACCCCAGGCAAAAGCAAGCAATGGCCACACCACTGCGGTGGGTGAAGGTGCGGTGCTTGCCGTAGGTGTGACTCACACCATGGTAAGGGTCATAATGCTGAGTGGTGATACTAGTGGGACGTTCAGCAACAGTATGCAGGGCTAGGTCCTCCCTAGACTCCTCGAGATATGATTCTCCTGACAACTGATCTGGACCCAGGGAGGAGGATGGTAGCTAAGGGGAAGTTACAGGCAGCTCCTGCCAGGCGATATGCCTAGTCGTGGCGGATGTGACCAACTTGGGCTGGGATCCATATGAAAGAAACCTTGAGGCCAAGAAGATGAGCCTGATGGAGGCGGGAGTAAAGAGAGGCGAAGAGAGGGGAGGGGCGTCTGGGGGACTGTGAATTAGGGAAAGGGCAGCCTGGGAATCTCTGATGATGAGACCTGGTAGGTGCTGAGACCGAAGGAAGTCAAGGACAAAGCGTATAGCAGATAATTCACACTGGGTTCTGCTGGCCCAGTTGGGAAGGCAGTGGGAGGTGGAGAAGACGGGGGAAGCAGAGTTAGTAAAGGCAATGCAAGCAGCTCCTGCCCGACCGTTAGCGAGGACAGAACCGTCAGTGTAGATGTGCATAGAATGGGAAGGGTAGGTGCAGGGTATGGTGTTAAGGGTTTTCGGTGATGGAGAGCTGTGATGGGACTCGTAAGCGGTCAGAAGCAGTCGTGTGTACTGCACAGTAGGAGTTCTAAGTGTCCAGGAAGGGGTAAAAGGTCAGTAGGTATGGGAGTGACAAGACCAGCATCGATACTGGCGGGATTACGGCCAGAAAGCTGGAGAGGACAGTTAAGTGCCAAACGAATTTTGCCTGAGCCATTATCACAGGACGTGTACCGTAAAGCACCCTCAGGCCCATACTAGAGGCCCGGGCTCACTATTATCTTTGCCTAATTGATGGCTAGTCATTGTACTATTGTTTCTAAGTAAAACCACCATTGTAAGTAAAAAATAATCCAGGGCAAGTGAAAGGAAAACATGGGGTTACTTTTTCATGCGTCGAGAGAGAGAGAGAGAGAGAGAGAGAGAGAGAGAGAGAGAATGGCAAGGAGATTGACTGGCTGTGGCTGGTAAGAAGACGGGGCTGGGGTTGGCCGATAGTAGGGGTGGCAGCTAGCAGCGACGGCGATGACTGGTCTTGCGCCACCTCACTCAGTGACGGGATGTTTCCCCCCTCTTATGTCTGAACACCACTCGGTCTGTCCTCGCACCAAGAGTACGAACTCCCATGAGGGGAGACTTTGAACCTTACTTCCAGTCTAGGAAGGAAGATATACAGTATCCATTACAGGCGCGTATAGGACGGGTGAAAAGTGGTATCTAACATGAAACCGTGTTTGCCCTGATGGCGTGTTTCCCCCTTCTTACGTGCAGAGCCTCATTTCATCGGTCATTGATGTCAATGACAATATGCACATTTCTGCATTTGTTGTTACGCAGATAATAAATTATGATTTACTTTCAGATGAATGCTTTCATTCCTCCACATCCAGAGAAATTCCAGTAGGTCCATAACAAAATTTAAATTGCCACATAGATAAATTTGATTTTGGAAAGTAGGTCAAAGTCTGAATAGAATCCACCATTAATAATCTGCATCAATATACTGTACACAAGTATATTTTAGGTACTAAGTGGCCTAATTTGCAGCCATGTACATGTACACAGTTTTTTTTTGGGGGGGGTTCTTCACAAACTGATTCATCCTAGACTAAAAATTTTGTCACATGAATTCTGCATGATAAAGGTTAATGCTTGTCACTCTGTGTGTCAAGTTAATAATGATTTGATAACCGATTTTTTAAAATTTTCCCTCTTACTTACTCCTCACTGAATTGCACTGAAGTTAACCATTTTTTTTTCTTTTTTCGCATTCAGGGAAAACAACTGAATCTCAAAGTCCTCCTACAAGCAACCCAACTACTCCTATGCCATGAACGTCTAGTTGCAGCAGCAGTAGTTCCAGCCAAGTCGTGCTCTTGCCAAATACCTATCCAAACTAGTCACGTGAATATCAAATACCATGGGAGACGATGTCACAGATCAGTAAGAAGGCACTCCGAGAGAAGGAAAGGCCATGTCCTGCACTGCGTCGAGAAATGGTAAGGGTCGTGGTGCTGACATTATGAAGGTTGTGGAGCTGCCAGGCAAAAAGGACCGACAACATTACCCATCAAATGGTTTCCAAATACCCTGGATCTTTCAAAGATGTAACTGATGGAGGATGTGTTAGAAAACGACATGATTCACTTCTACGTCAGTTGGTCAACGGGGTTGAAAATAATCTAAGACCCACTTCTGACTTGAGTGGTGTGAAACGAACCAGGAGGGTTTCCGAAGAAACCGATAACTGATCCATAAAACCAGTGAGGAAAAGAAATGCAGCCACGTACGGATGCATTAACTGCTGGCCATAGGATTTCCTCAATGGTGAGACACAGGAAACACTTAACGCTAGGAAACTCTGAAAGCCCTTGCCAGCCGCAGCCAGAGCTGGAGGGATGGTATCAGCAGAGACCAGTCCCTCTGCTATACTACAGAGAAAGGGCAGAGTTGAAAATGGTCTCTCAATTGCAGTGTTACAAGATGAGTGGCCATACATACCCGTATTTGACGAGGAAGGCATTGCCCAACATTTGGACAAACTTGTGGGATTCAGGCCTAGGAGTGTACTGGACAATTCTTCGGGAAAAAAGGTAAAAAAAAATCTAGGATTACCTTCCCTGTCCTGATGCTTTGAAGATAAAGGACATTGCAGACCTCAGTACCAAACTGAGGACCTGAAAAGAGGAAATGGGAAGTGACCAGCCGGAGAATCCAGCCATTATAATGTAAGTCATGAAGTATTTCAGTGAGGACTGGAAAACCCTCTTCCTTAAACTTTAGATAAAATAATTCTATCTATCTATCTATCTATAGCCCGACGCCCTAATCCCGCAAAGGGTGGCTGCAGACAAAACGCCTCCAAGTCACTCTGTCACCCACCAATTGACTACCCTCCCCCCAACTCACCCCCCCCTCCCTCATATACCTCTCAACTCCATCCCTCCACCTCATCCTCGGTCTACCCCTCCCTCTCCCTCCCTCCACCTCACCTACATACACCCTCTTAGTCAGTCTTTCATTCTCCATTCTCTCCACATGTCCAAACCACCTCAGTGTATTTCTCCTAATCTTTTCAACCACATCCACATCTACCCCACAACGTTCCTTCACTTCTTCATTCGTCAACCTGTCCCTCCACGTCACTCCACATGCTCCTCTCAAGTAACTCATTTCCACTGCTCTCACTCTTGACTTGTTCCCCTCTTGCAAGGTCCACGCCTCGCTTCCATACGTCAGGGTAGGGATCACAATACCATCATGTAGTGACTTCTTAACTTCCATACTCACCTCCCTATTTCTCATCACTGCTTTCAGTGTACCAACAACCTTTCTTCCCTGCTGTACCCTTTCACGTACTTCATCCCCCAAAGTTCCATCCTTACTCATCACACTACCCAAGTACTTGAATGCACTCACATTCTCCATATCCTCACCATCCAACCTCACTGCACACTCTGTGACTTCATTCCTCTCAAACACCATTACTTTACTTTTGTTTACATTAACTTTCAGCTTCCTCCTCCTACACACTGTCCCAAATTCATTCACCAAACCTTGCAACTCCCATTCATCTTCACTCAACAATACTGTATCATCAGCAAACAGCAACACCGGAAGCTTCCAAATCTCACCCTCATTCATTAGGGCCAGCCCCACATCCACTACCCTACCTTGCATCTCCTTTACAACCCCATCCATATATATATTAAACAGCCATGGAGACATCACACACCCCTGTTTCAGTCCCACATTGAGATCAAAGAACTCACTCAGCTCACCATCCACTCGCACCGTAGCCCTAGCTCCTTCGTACATACTCTTCACAGCATTGAACAATTTCCCCTCCACTCCATATATTCTTAATACCTTCCACATACCTTGCCTATCTATTCTGTCATAAGCTTTCTCCAAGTCCATGAAGGCAGCATACACTTTCCTTCCCTTCTCTAGATACTTCTCCACTAAACATCTTAGAACAAATATCTGATCTACACACCCTTTTCCCTTCCTAAATCCCCCTTGTTCTTCTCCAACTAGCTCCTCTGTCATATGCCTAACCCTATCAATGACTATTCTACCATATATTTTACCAGTCACACTAAGAAGGCAAATACCCCTATGGTTACCACATACTTCTCTCTCCCCTTTTCCTTTGTACAGAGGAACAATTATACCTGATTTCCAGTCCTCTGGAACCCTTCCCTCTTCCCAAGCCAATCTACACGACTTCCATATCCACTCCACAACAATCTCACCCCCATACCTAAGCATTTCACCACACACTCCATCAATTCCTGGGGCCTTTCCCAGCTTAATCTTCTTCATCGCTTCCTCTACTTCCGACCTACTGATCTCTTCCTCCCTCCTCTCATCTCTTCTTCTCCCAGCCATTCCCCAACCACTTATACTCACACTGCTCTCACTCTCTACATTCAACAAATCCTCAAAGTGCTCCTTCCATCTCCTCAATTTCTCTCTCTTCTCCACCAACAATCTATTATTCCTATCTTTCACTCCCCTACTATTTCCCCTTTCACACTGCCTTACTTTCTTTACCTCCTTCCAAAACAATTTCTTACTCTCCCTCCATTTCACACTCAGATTCCTCCCAAACTCTTCATCCACTTTCTTCTTACTCTCCTTCACCAGTCTCTTAACCTCCCTTCTCCTGCTCACATATACCTCTCTCTTCTCTCTCTCATCTTCTTACACATTGATTTCATGAGCAGTCAATGATGGCGTTGGTTCACGTAGATATGTACATTTCCAATTGTAGATGTCTCCTTCTCTTTGTTTTGGAGATGTCCAGAGTTCTTATTTGCAGCACCAGTTACAAAATTACAGTTACAACAAAGAGGTTATTCCTCTGATAGTCTGGGTACATCTGTTACACCCTGTACATCATGGAATGGTGGAATAGAAGATTCAAAGGCTAATGTTTCCATTTACCAGTAATTTACACTTAGCTTTATTTAGATATTTTTTAGTCAACTGTTACTAAGTGTGAAGGGAGAAACCTGTACTGTACACAGGAAAGATGTTACTAAGTGTGATGTACACAAGCAGAGCACCAAACTGCCCTCTACATCACCCCTCACTGCTTGTGGTAAGTACATGTAACAGCATTCAAAATGAACCATGTTTGGTTTGTTTTAAAATTATGATGGCCCACTCACTATTTATAAGGGCTAATCACAGGTGAGCTACAAATACAAAGAGTTAAAAATTATCTTGATAGTTTTAAGGCTAAATAATTTTCTTGAAATATCAAAAAAAAAAAAAAAATGGAAATAATAGGATTTTGACTGGTGAAATCTCTGGGGAAGTAGAGTTAATAGTGTTCAATATAAATTCTATCACATTTCCAATTCCACTCCATACCCCTGTTACAAGATGGGATACATTTTTTGATTTGCACGTGATCCTGTGCTTACTGGCCAGAAATTTATGCTGACGTTGGATGGTTGTCATCAGTGATTCCATCAGGGCATTCCATAATGGACTCTGGATGTTGTTTGCTGCATACCATTGCTATGGGATTCACTATCCTTCAGAGACGACTGCTACGTTGGATTTCATTCAAAGAGTTTCTGCCAAATATCATGAATTTGTTATTGTTTGGTAGGATGGTGCAGTTATGGCCAAGTAAATTGGTCAACAGCCAAAATGGTTCTCATATGTGAATATGTGTCCCCGACAAATGTCTTAGCACTGATTTCAAATCTCCTATTCGTTTTGTGCTATCGGACCAAGTTTCTTGACTATCAGACTAAAAACATATTCAATGTGGCATACTGTAACTCGTCTCAACCTTGTAACGTAAACTGAGGCACACACAGATATTATTGTGATGATTTATGGTAGAAAAATTTGGAAATCCAATGCATATTTTATTAGCAGGCGATGAAATTCTAAAAATACTTTTGCACTTTGCTTTACCTCTTGTTCAGCTGACTCTCTTCACATTGTAGCATCCAGCAGTATTCGCCCATCATGTTGGGATTTAGTCGGCGTTGATACCTGCTCTCCATCATAGCAATGTCTTGGTGAAACCTTTGACAGTACTCATCACTGATGTCTCCGTTGTTATCTGAGAAGGAATCGAGGTGGGAGTGAAAGAAATGCATCCTTGAGACCAGAGCTCGAATAGTCCGTAACATGCCTGCCACAGTTTCTCTGCAGTTGTCTGCACAATGGTTTTCAAGGTAGTTCTGTGACACATTCCCATGCGTCCCTCTCCAGCGAGTTTAATGCCTTGATGGAGTCACCATCATTAACCAGCATAAGGATCTGAGGACCATTCAAGACCCCTGCTTTCAACTTGGCTTCGGATACCACGCCACCGAGCTTCTTAAACGAGTATTGAAACCCAGTACCCATTCGATCCATGGCTTTTACGACATTTTTCGCCAACCTCAGCTTGAGATGCAGTGGAGGCAAGAATATATTCTCTTTATCCATTAGGAGTTTGTGAGGACAGTTGAACCTTCCGGTTGCATCTTCTGGTCTTGCTGGCCTTTAATTTCTTACATAGTGCTCGACATTAGCTCTATTGTTTCACAAGCAGAGAAAGCACATGTGCTTTGTGAAACATCTCTGAAGATCCAGAAGTAGACTGACCACTTTTAGGTCCCCGCATATTTTCCATTGATGCTTCTCATACTCGATAGCAGAAAGTACAATCTTCATTGTTTTAGCTCTCGGTCATCTCCGCGTGTGCTATTGGCACGGATAAAAGCCGATTCCCGTTGTGTAGGAGGACTGCTTTCAGAGTGTCTTTTCCTGAATCTATAAACAGACTCCAATCATCTGGCTTGTATGGATCAGACTTAGAGGGTTGTTGCAAGAGAGACACTATGTCCTCGCAACAGCAAAGGTTGTTTGCAATTTTGAAAAATGCTGACAGTTGTCTATGCCGATGATGTGCCATAGTGATGTGCACTCCATCTTTCAGCAGGTTACGCTGTTTCAGTCGTGATCCCAGGAGCTCTGCCTTTTCTTTAGGCAAATCAAGGTCCCTTATGAGATCATGAAGGACTCCCTGGTTGAATGGTTTGGTACCACTGTGTCCTGAGTCGTCCTGGTAGTCATCATCCATGGGGCTATCACTGGAATCAGATTCGCTGCTTAGCCCGTGTTCAGCAAGTGGGATTGGAACTGGTAGTTCTGCACTGTGTGGCACTGGTCGGATTGCAGAAGCGATATTGGGGTACTGTACTGTGGCTTGTGTCTTGACACTTATTCCTTTGATGTTCGTGAGACACAAGTAACAGTCGTTGCTGTGGTCTTTTGGCTCTCACCACAACATTGGTACAATGAATGGCAAAACCGAACTTCTTTTTCCATGTGACACAGGACCTACACACTATGTGAGCCGCCCATTTCTTGTCCTGGTCATCCAATGGACATTTGAAGTAGCTTTTGTAGTTCACTCGAACAGCCTTCGTGATGGGTTTCTTGAAGCTTTCCGGGGTGAACGCTCCACAAATGTAACAAAAATAGTCAGGATCGTTTAAACGTTTGCGGCGTTCCATCTTTCACCATTGTCAATGTGAATGAGAATTTCTGCAAGAATAGAAGTGGAAACATTATATGTAACCTGCAACAAAAATACAAATTTAATCGATGGAACTAAACAAATAAATGTATGAATCACATCTTGGTTTTCAAGAACCGGACCTGATACGTCCTTACCGATGCCATATTAGAGTTCAGTACCATCAAGTACCCAAGAATCAGACCATTTCAATTCAGAACCATGACGTAATTTTATTTATGCTGACTAGTGTTATCGAGCAAATCTGTTTTTAAAGAGAATTTTAGAAAGCTTTCTATGTCATGTCTGCCTCCCTCTTTTCAGCATGAATTTCAGAAAATAAAACAAAATATAATTACTTCTATGATTCACGAAGATGGAAAAAAATTAAGTATCAACTTTACTTGAGGTGGAGTTACTGAATAATAATAAATGTGTTTCCCTCACTGTACATGCATCTAAACTAGGCTCTCTCTATTCTTTCATAAAACTGTATGCCTCTTCTCCCGATCATTCATGCCATTTGCAATAAGATTTGCCACATTTATCTTGTTTTCTCTTTCATTTACATGGATGGCCCCTCTGTCACCTCTATGCATTTCTCCTCCTCCCACATAGGGGCATTAGCTACTGGCATGCCAGATGTACTTTTTACCCAGGAGATAATGTATAAATTACAAGGGCCAACATTCAAGCTGTTTATAACTGTTTCATATGACTAATGCTGATCAATCGCAACTAAGGAACGAAGGCGGAGGGAAAGAAGGATAAGAAGCAATATTCGGTCCACATAAAAGGGCTGTCATTCATCAGAAATTTGGCAGATTTCGAACGCTCTCATTAGTTTGTTTTGTCATGGATTAGTGGCATCTGCAAACATGGGTTATGCAAAATAAGGATCCAAGGAGTTCTTACAGTTGATCACAGATGGTGAATCACTTTGATATTTGTAAATAGTAATATTCAGCTACATTACAGAACATATTCTTATACGTATAGGAGTTGACAAGTTTCTACTCAATTTGCCATTGTGTACTGTAAGACCACTATCATCATCATTTTCCTTTCCTAAAACACCCTGGACATGTTGGAATACCTGTATGTACAAATAAGAACAGTACAGCACACAATAAAATGAAAATGACTGTAATAATAAATATTAATTGTGCACTCACCATTTCAAACATAAGTAAATAGGTATTTAAGAGTAAAATGATAAATGTGCACTCACCATTTCAAACATGAGTAAACAGATACTTTAAGAGTAAAATTCATAGTACAGCAGCAGCAAACAGTCTCATGACTTCAATTTGATGACAAAGTCCAACTGAAAAGTGGTTGTTTTTAAGCCATGGCTAGTTAACCCCACAAATTACAAGAGCATGCTACACTTTATTTTCATTTTATGCTTTCTCCAGATGATTATACAGAGCTTAAGGGAAATATTTTGAACTGGAATGTTAAATAATAAGGTGGTAGCACAAGTAAAATGAAAAACAGGTAATTTTAGTTAAATGATTAATTCTCAAGGTTCTATGACTTGTTCTCAGTTGAACAGAATCGTTTGAGGTTTTTAGAAATAGAATACGTACATTGGAGGTGTCTCAGTCGTGATAAGATTTAATTAAACCACAAGAGTGTCTCGGAGATAATTTTGGCACAAGGCCTCCCAGGAAGCGGGAGTTCTGCATTATTATTTTAGTGCATAATAATCTGATAAAAATGTTTGATTTTGTATATAAAGCATTGCCAGGAGAGGCAGGAGTTCTTAATTATTATTACTTTTGTGCGCAATGTGATAAAAACATGTTTAGTTCTGTATATAAAGCATTGCCAGGGAGTTCTGTGGTGATTATTTTTTCATGCATAAGGAATTTTTTATGAATAAAAATTGTGTTTATATAATGTGAAAGGTTAAGGCTTGAATATACAGCATTCCTAAGAGAGAATATGGTGCTCTCTATATATTATTTTTAGACACGGTAATGTAATATGTTTAGAATTTGCAACATTCCTAAGAAAGAATATAGCACTCTACATGATTATTATTTTTATACACTGTAATAATATATGTATAGTTTTATACAATGCAGTACAGCATTTCCAGGAGAGAGTATGGTATTGTACAGGATTTGGTTTTGGATGTACAACATTGTGATAAATACTGTATGTTTAATTTTGTTTGTAAACAGCAATAGTTACTGCAGTACCATACTGCTTAGGAAAGTGCCTTAATGAATGCCACTAATTACCTTCACAGTTGATGAAGTAGATAATTTTCACTTAAAGTTTCCAATGAGTGTTTAAGAATGATTGGTTTATTATTCATACTTGTCCTTTTTTTTGCTTATTTTTTATACTCGTAACATCTTTTATTTTTATCGCAAGATACTTTAAGCACTGAACTGGTACTTATTGACTATCCCTTATATCACATGAACAAGGTCAAGAGCACAAAATTATATCCAGTGCCGCTGATACCCTAGTAGTTAAAGAGGTCTTTCCACTGACATCACTTCCCATTGGATCAGTGTCTAAAACTTCTGTTGTGATAGCTGACGGCGCCCATAATCTACTCAGTTGATGTGGTACTGCCTCTAGGGGAATGTGCACTGAGTGACAGCCAAATGGTTTCTTATAAACCGGGAAACCATTTACTGCACTGGGTGGTAACCATATAATGAAATGATGCCTGGTAGATTAATAAGTTAAGACGCTTCACCCGTATTGAGCCTGTAAAGCTACGGGGTAGTTAGAATTTATTGCTCACATAATGTCACTCGGGGATGAATGAGGCTGATCACCTTAAACGTCGGGCCCAGCCCTAGGCCCCTATGCTCCTACTGGAAAAAAAAAAAAAAAAAAAAATTGGATGATGGGTGGACTAAATCTTCTGAACTTTAAGCATCTCAGTGAATGAAGAGCTTGACCATTTCACTTTGAGTATATAAATTTTAAAAGTCATGGCATTTTCAGCTGAACACTTAAGGACAAGCTGCATATACTGTATTATTACAAAATAAATAGATACCCCTCACAGCAAGTCCTGAGAGTAATTCAGATGACAAGAAGACGCAATGCTCATTATAATATACAGTATATGGCCTGGACACCCCAACCTCCACCCTACCATGAATATGTCCTCCATACCAGCCATGTAGAGTTGCCTACTTCTTCCTTTATCTTTATCAATCGTTTTTTGTGCCAACTCCGTTCTTTTCCTGTTTTCTCCCATCCTTTCTGTTCGAACAATTCTGGCAACCAGTTCTTACGTTCTTTGGAGTTGGTGGATTTTGTAGAAGGCTTTCGTTTTCCTAAATAACAAAGCAGATTACTTTTGGCTCATCGTTACCTACATTGTAGTTCCAGACATTGGTTAAATTGTTCTCCAAATAAACAGTCACATTTGCATTTTTGGTGCAGTTCTGAATACAATTGATTCAGTTGTTTTAATAGGAAATGCATTATGTTTGAGATTGACCGCCAATATAAAATATTATACGGATTATAGTATATTTTATGTACTGTCTTAAAGAGTACTTTAATGCTTAATGTGGTTAATCCAAAGCCTAGTGTACTGAAAAAAAAAATCACAAATAATAAATGGTCAATACATTTAAAGTTAAGTTTATGAACATGAAATATTTGAGGAACTGTTATTAGTAATACATTTTAAAATAATAATAAATGGACATAATATATAGGGGTGTCCACACTATAATTGTTGAAGGGTACGTGATATACGTGTCAGCACTGACCATTTGATTTACTGATCACCAAAATCTTGGTGTCTGAAAATGTTCTATTGTACTTACTGGGAAGGAGAGCAGGGTCATGCAGGACGTCCACGAAACACCTTACTGTAGATGTTGGTCCTTTATTTATGTACTGCTTCTCCACACATGCTAGATGACAACAGGGAGATTGGAGTTGTTCCAGGTCTAGGCAAGACTTGAAAAATACTTGAAAACCAGACAATGGCCATGCTGGACCCAGTGTCAGAAGTAAAATACTCTGCCAGGACTTGGTTGAAGTCCACTCCCAGACTTATATCAAGACTTGTTCCAAGACTTGCTCCAAGACTTGCTTCCCTGAAAGTGTTAGAGCTTTCATGTAGTTTCAAACAAAGAAATAAAAGTAATATACTTTAATGCGAAAAAATTAAACTTTTCATAGGAACATTTCAAGGAATTAGATAATGCAGCTGCCCTTTGACCACCCTAACCCCCACGTGTTAGGATGATACTGCATAGCATAAGAATTTGTTACATTATTTCATAATTACAAAACAGTTTTTAGTGTCACGGTTGTGTAACCTCAAAAAAAAAAAAAAAAAAAAGTATCAGCTCCCTGGGGTTAGATTAGATGTGAAATGGTTCTTCACACATGTGCGTGTTGTGAACAATGCCCATTATAATACAATACCACATGAAAGTGTGGGATTAGACATTACTAACTGGAAACTCTGTCAAAACTGCAGTACCAACATGTCCGAGTTATTTTCCATAAATCATGCTCTGTGTATCAAAATGTCTCACACTGAAAGGGTGCCGAGGCTTTTTTTTTTTTTTTTTTAATCGAGGGTAGGTGACTTGCTGACCTTATCCCAGGGCGTCAAACTGCAGACAACAGCAGTTTCTGCATCTCCTCACACACAGCTGCTCTGCACTCTTCTCATATCACAATTTCCAGGGCAGATATCACTTTCAAAGCATTACTAATGTAGGCACAATACAATCAAAATACCTTTTAGGGGAACAGAAGTCGGTGCATTAACTCATAATTGGGCTAGGAGAAGGAAAGCTCCTGGCAGGAGTCAGTGACCTTGCTCCCGACAAACCAAAACACAGAAAGACCGAGAATCAGGGTTGCCAACTGTGGATGATGATATTCTGCTGTACTGGCCAACAAACTCTACTGGATTGTGAAAATGCATACATAATACCCAAGATTAATATAAAGCAAAATGTAATAATGCTTATTTGTTAGGCTACTCACCTAAAGAGAAAATAGGATACCATCCTCTTCCTCGTCATCTGCTGTATCCATCAACACAGCTGTTAAAGTGCTAGGCCTACAGTCTTACTCTCCAGATATAATTGAAGTAGGCTTATAGGCTGCCAGTGTTCCTATCTCTTGTAACACAGAGTTAGGCAAGTGGTACGAGTGGCGGCATTTACCAACCCTCTTCAACCCACTTTTCTCGGAAATAATAGCACTTACAGATGTTGTATTTAAACGATTCATGAGCTTCGTTTTCACAATGTTTACCTCACTGAACAATCTTTCAACATCGATATTAGAATGGGGGAGTGATAGTAGGAGGTTGGTCAGGTTCAAAAGCAGGGTTTGGGCTGAAGGTGAAGGGGAAGGTGGTTGGTCAGGGTCAAAAGCAGAGTTTGGAGCTGGATGTGAAGGGGGAGGAGGTTGGTCAGGGTCAAAAGCAGGGTCTGGGGCTGGAAATGAAGGGGGAGGAAGTTGGTCAGTGTTAAAAGCAGGGTTTGGGACTGGAGGTGAAGGGGAAGGAGGTTGCTTAGAATCAAAAGCAGGGTTTGGGCTGGAGGTGAAGGGGGAGGAGGCTGGTCAGGGTCAAGAAGACGAGAATTTTCGAAGGATGGATCCATTAGCCACTCCAGTACTGCATCAGCAGCAGGACTAATGACAACGTGTCGACGCCACCGTGTCAATAGATCTTTTCCATATGAGTCACGAGTCATGTGACTTTTGTTTACGGCGGCACACTGGACGGCAAATTATAAGTCCAGAGAGAGACAATTGCAGATTTCACAATGGTATTCCACTGCTGTGCCTTCGGCTGTAAGACAAGGCAGAAAACTGGAAGTGGTGTACACATTTACCGGTTCCCAGCCAATGAGGAAAGGCGATATAAGTGGATAGGTGCCGTGAAGAGGGAGAATTGACAGCTGACAGCCTACACCCAGCTCTGTAGCAAGCATTTGATGTCAGGTGAGCCGATGATTTGTGAGTAGATACGGGCATAATAATCATTCTTTGCAGCTGGAGATGTCATGGGATATCCTAATTATGTTACTGTCACAGAGCACAAGACCCACATGGCCATGTGTGTGCGTGGGAAAAGAGGAGGGCGGGTCCATGTCACAAACCCTGTTTTGGTATTATTCCAGAGGTTCATCCAAACGAAATCGGGCATAATCTATATTCTCCATAGCAGTTTTTTTTGTTGTCCAACTCTGGGGAAAGGCTTCAGGACCTATATCTCGGGGGCAGTAGCCTATTCCAAGGCCGAGTAGTCCTACATCCCCACATGTCACCACTTGGGCGCTAATACCCACCGTCCATATCAAATACATGCTAGGGCTGTCTCATACAGGACTGGTGTATGGTATTAGCGGGGGTACTTTTATGACATGTCGGCGGGTCATCTGGTAGATCAGGAAAGTCTGCTTTTATGAAATTCAAATCCTTAAACTATTCCCTGCCCCGGCCGGGATTCGAACCTGGGTCCATGAAGACTGCAGGCCGCCTCTCTACCGATTCAGCCATCGCCTCCCCCAATGTTAGATGTGTAAGTAAACCTGATTAAATTACAGCTTAGGTCATACTGAAGGTTAGGTTAGGTTAGGTAAGGTTAGGTAAGATTAGGTTTGGTTAGGTTTGGTTAAAACTTTCATTTTTATTTTCTCAATGTATTTCAGTGTGATTCATTTGACACTGATATTTGTGTGATGGTGGATCATTTTAATAATAGTGCAGTACAGAACACTGAACACTTCAGTGTTGTAATATACCACTGTGAGTCTGTATGCAAAACTACGTCTCAGTTACAACTAAAGAATAATTACTAGTACTACTATGTATAATTTTCAGTTTTATTGCTCCACTGAAAGCCAAACTGCCAATACATGTGCCAGTTAAATATATATTTCTGAGTACAAAAATACTTTAATCACCATCGAGAGGATATGTACTGTACCTATACCAACAGCCCTTGTATGTACTATGACTTTCTTGTTAATGTTAAATGAAATATCATTAAAATTATATTGTTGAAGTCTTTAAGTTTTATATTGTGGTAATCATCAGCATGAAATAGATGTCCTTAATTTAAATTTGTCAATGTTATGTTTCAGTTGAATTATAAAAGTTAACTTGACAGTTTTGGCATATATATACTGTCAGTTTTACGTTTTATATTAAACTAGTTTTAACCCCCCCCATATATATATATATATATATATATATATATATATATATATATATATATATATATATATATATATATATATATATATATATATATATGCCCTCGGGAGCAGGGGGGTGGTTGCTTTCTCAGGCAGAGGAACTCCTTGAGAGTGAAATGGCTGGGAAGCATGCCGGCACGTGACTGGCTCCAGCATAGCTGGGTCTTTCAGGTGTGGGCAATCAGGCAAGTTAGCTGCCTACTGCGACTGCAACACAATGGCGAGGTGTTCAGGAAGTTAGCCAAAGAAACCTTGATGGACTCTGAAAGAACAATAATGGCCCCCAGTCCCGTGCAGCCCTTAAATGGGCAGGGGGTGCTAAGAATCTCACGGTTGCCTCAATTACGATCTAATTCCTTTGTTAATGCAAAAAATGCAATTAAAATTGGTAACTGGAATGTGAGAACGCTAAATCATGACGGTAAAATCGATGAGTTAGTGAAGGTTTTTCAAACTTACGGACTTGATATTTGTGCTCTGACAGAAACTAGATTAACTGGAGTCGATAAGTTGGATTTGGAGGATGGTATACGTTTATTGATATCTGGCCGACAGGATGGAATGCATTATCAGGGAGTAGGATTGTTGCTGGGTTGTAAGGCAAATAAGGCTTTATGTGAGTGGGATCCGATAGATGAGCGATTGTTATACGCACGGTTTAAATCAAATCATGGCAACATCAGTCTGTTTGTGTGTTATGCACCTACTAATGATGCACTTGATGAAAGGAAAGACACATTTTATGAAAAGTTGCAAGAAGGAGTAGGAAGGGTACCCAGACATGATGTTTTGATCTGCGTTGGAGACTTTAATGCAGTAATGGGCTGTTCAAATGAGGGATTTGAGGCATGTATGGGTAAGATGGGAGTTGGTAGTAGGATGAGTGAAAACGGAGTGAGGTTTGGAAGCTTCTGTCTAGCAAATGACTTAGTCATCGGGGGCACATTCTTTCAGCATTGCAATATACACAAGACAACTTGGGTGTCGCCGTGTGGAAAATATAAAAATCAGATTGATCACATCGCTATCAGTAGGAGGCATAGAAGTTCTCTGCTAGATGTTCATGTTAAACGGGGAGCGGATATTGGTAGTGACCATCAACTCAGCATTGCAAAAATAAGGTTTAAACTTAAAAATCAGAACAAGGAAAAATCTGGTGTTGGTAGATACGATATTGTTAAGCTTAGAAGGGAAGGAGAAGAAAAGGAGGAATTCAGATTAGAATGCAGAAATAGGTTTTTGGTGTTGGAAACGTTGGAAGAGGGGGAGAGAAGTGTAGATGAGATGTGGGAGGATGTGAACAAAGTTTTGCATGAGACTGCTGAATGTACGATTGGAAGGAGACATAGATTCAGGAGAAAGAAATGGATATCAGAGGAAACGTGGGATATGATAAAAAAGAGAGGTGAGGCTAAACTGAGGAGTGAGATGCAATGCGTTGATGAACGAGAGATTGAATTAGCAAGAGCTGCGTACTGGAGTTTGAATTCAGAAGTAAGAAGGTTAGCTAGGAGAGATAAAAGAAGATGTATGGATGAAAAGGTTGCAGAGACTGAAATCTTAATAAACAAAAATGATGGACAGAGTCAAAGAATAGCATATGAATCGATTAGAGAACTGAGTGGTAATGCAGGTAAACGCAAGGAAATACCAGTTAGAGACAGGGAAGGAAATTTATTGACCAAAGATGGAGATATTAAAAATAGATGGAAAGAGCATTTTGAGACAGTTCTTAATAGACCAATACCACCAGAAGAGGATATACCGTCTGCTCAGGAAGATTTAAATATAGAAACAGGAGAGTTGAGGCTTGCAGAAGTGGAGAAAGCAGTAAAACAGTTAAAGAATAATAAGGCACCAGGGGAGGATGGTTTATTTCCGGAAATGTTTAAAGTGGAGGGGGATAGATTAATAATGATCTTGACCAAGCTATTCAGTAAGATATGGGTGACGGGGTTACTACCATCAGTTTGGAAGAATGGTGTAATTGTTAAAGTTCCGAAGAAGGGAGACCTGAGTGAATGTGGTAATTGGAGGGGAATCTCTTTGTCACCGATAGCTTTGAAAGTTTTCAGTAGAGTGTTGTTAAATAGGTTGGAGCCGGTGGTTGGGGGTATTCTGAGGGATGAACAGGCTGGTTTTAGAAAGGGACGTGGTTGCAATGATCAGATCTTTATAGTTAGGCATTTGATGCAGCAAGTTAATGAAATGAGAGTACCGTTAAGTCTTTGTTTTGTTGATTTTGAAAAGACTTTTGATAGTGTTTCGCGAGAGACTATGGGGAAGATCATGAGACATTATGGAATACCAGAGGAGTTTGTGAGGGTCATTATGAACATGCATGAGGACACATTTTGTAAAGTGATGGTTGATGGTTGTCTGAGTGATTCATTTGAAGTCAAGTCCTGAGTAATTCAAGGTGGTGTTCTATCGCCTTTACTATTTATATTGGTCATTTATTACATTATGAAACGCGTTGGAACAGAAACCGGTGCAGGTATACTTTGGGGAGAGAACAGGAAACTTTTGGATTTAGATTATGCAGATGATATAGTTTTGATTTGTGATGGGCCAGAAGAGATGCAGAGAGTGTTGGACTGTTTGGTGAGTGAAGGTCGCAAGGTGGGTTTGGTTATTAATTGTGGAAAAACTGAAATAATCAATATGAATATGGAAAATGCACAGGAATGTGTAATTGGAGGTATGGTTGTAAAGCAAGTTGATAGGTTTAAATATTTAGGTACTTACTTAGCCAAGGATGGTTCTTTGAACTTTGAATTCGAGGAAAGGTTAAAGAAGGCTAATCAGGCAATGGGAATGCTTAAAAATATTTGGAATAATAACAATTTCTCTGTGCATACAAAAATCAAACTTTATAAGGTAATGGTTAGGAGTATCTTAATTTATGGACACGAGTCTTGGTACAGCACAGTGACTATGGAAAATAAATTCTTGGTGTTTGAAAATAAAGCATTTAGAAGAATATTAGGAGTTAAGTGGTGGGAAAGGATACCAAATAGTAGAATTAGAGAAATAACGGGAGTGCAGCCGATCGATGAATATGTTAGATTCTCACGATGGAAGTGGCTAGGACATGTGTATAGGAGACAGGGAATAGTACGAGGTACACCAGAGTGGGTGGCACTTGGTAGGAGAGGTAGAGGAAGGCCAAAAGAGACGTGGGTGAGGACAATGAGACATGAAGCTGGAGATGAGTGTTGGGGAGATCTTGAGGAGTTAGCACAAGATAGGATGTGGTGGTGTGAGTTCATCGAGACCCTATGCATCCCCGAGGGTGCCACAGGAAATGATTGATTGATTGATTGATTATCAAACTTACTCATTTTCAAAACCTCTCTGCCGCTTGTTTGTATATAGATAGATAGATAGATAGATACTTAGAGAGACAGATATGGATAGATATAGATATAGATATATACTTACAATCCTAAATTAGTCACCGAAAGGGGCAACTTGTACTTTATAAGAAAACTAGCTATACACTGTATCATACACACGATAACAAAATCAGGTTTATATATCTAAATATGATTAACTTAGGGCAGACAATACAAAATAATATACAATAAATTATTTCTCTCTCTCTGAACCAAGTTACAATAAGTGGAAGCTAAGTACTCACAGCTTTAGGAATTAGGAAAACTCATTGGCAATATAACCACACACTCGTAAAATTTGGACGTATAAATAAAAAAGAGAAATGGTGCACAATCAAAGTGGTTTGTAATCAGTGTGAACAAGTGTATCTGTAGTAATGCGTCTGGTAAAAATATACGTAAAAGAATGTGCTAGTTCTTAAAGGTTTTATAACAGTTTACTGATCTCTCTTAGAGATAACAAGCCATTGTTCTGTCTTAAGTATAATCTCCAGCCTTTTACAAATAGAGAAGGCATAAGCTACCAAATTATATGCTAACACATCACAACTCCTAGCCAATTTAGAGTCGTTAAGAAGGCGGAGCTGGTAAGTCACTGGAAAACAATCTCACATAAAGTCCTCCTACATTTATATCACACCCACATAGGCCAAGGTCAAGGACTATCCTGCATAGTATATGGAAAATGTTTGATGTTGTTTTTCCCAGAAACAGAAAAACACCAAAATGATTACGTGATCTTTCTCAGCAGCTGTACAAACAGTGGAAAATAATGAGGTAATAATTTTTTCCAGCTCGGGGTGACAAAAAAGAAAAAGAAGCCTAGACTGGGAAATACAGACTCCCGATAAAAGATTTAGTGTTCTTGGCCGTTTTACTTTGTCTCCCTCGTTTATCGGTCGCATGTTTCACACGTTTGTCTAATACCAATTGGGGTCATTACAGCCGTGACACCTCCCTTCCTGAGGAAAAGAAATTTACAAAGGGGAGATTTGGAGGTATTGTACAAAGTTTAATCCTGGACATGTAATCTGCTAGAAAGTTAGTAACCCCTTTTACATGCTAATCCTCTAGGGAGTATTTCTGGAGAAACAGGGCCCTGTGGTCAGTCTAAGAATTTTGTTTTCAAATCAAGACAAAAATTTCAGAGGATGGTGATCAGCATAAGACTACCATTGTACCTGACCCTGGGCCAACATAAACAGAGAAGTGTTGCAGAACAAGTATGGGTGCAAGGAGTTCTTCCTTAATAGCTGAATAATTTCTCTGGGCCTTATTGAAATTTTTGTTAAAATAGCACACGGGTATCTGAAAACTTAGATAATTATCCTGAAGTAAAAATGCGCTGGCCCCTACGCCACTGGCATGTACAGCTAATTTAAAGAGTTTATCAATATTTGGAGCTTGATAGGATGGCTTTGACTTTAGAATAGGCATCCTCATATTCATAATTCCAGTCATATGTTACTGCTTTCCTTAATCTCTGAGGGAGGCTAGAAGATCAGGGAAGTTCAGGATAAAACGTCTATGATACCCTACCATACTTTCTTATTTGCAGGATGGGAGGAATTAACTACGTCGTGAACTTTAACATCAGGTGGGCTCACTTGGCCTAATCCTGCCTCAAAGCAGAGGTACTGTACTTGAACATTTACAAAATCACAGTTAAATCAAGCACTAAATTAGCAGAGGGCAGTCTCTGCAGTAAGGCATATAGTTGTTTCAAGTGATCCTCCCAGGAGTAACTAAAAACATCATCAAAATAACTGACACGTCCCTTACGATCCCTTGTGAGATTATTGATCAGCCTCTGGAAGGTGGCAGGGGCATTATTCATACCATAAGGCATGGATTTACATATAATAATATTACGACCAATCACAAAACAGGAAATTTCTTGGGGCCTATTTGTTAGTGGAACTTTCCAGTATCCCTTCACCAAGTCTAGCCTTGTTATGAACTTTGCACTGCCTATAGCATCTATACAGTCATCCACACTATGAAGTGGGTAGGTGTGAGTCTTGGTTAGGGAGTTGACTTTACGATAACCAATAATGATGTGGCCCACCAGGTTTTGAGACCATTATGATCGGGAAGCATCACTCACTTTGACATGTCTCGATTAGACCCTGCCGCAGCATGTAGGTCAGTTCTTCTTGGATTATGGACTGCTTCTGAGGACTAGCACAGTAGGATGATCTCATTATAGGGCTGGCATCTCCAACATCCATATTGTACTGTGCCACTACTGTCGATCCTGGCATGTCCTGGAGGACATCAGGGAACTTCCCAAGAGGGGTAACAACTTCGGCACCCTGCATAGCTGTCAAATGGGAGAGTTTATCGGTTAATGTTTTCCGTGCCTCATGGTTTTGTCTCTAACTAGTCGTCTGGGTCAAAGTCAAAGGACAGGCCTCGTACTCCTCTAACTTGATTGCCGACCCCATGCATACATCAGTAGGGGGGTCTGCGTCTCGTCTGAAATTCTCCTTCAACATATTCACATAGTACAATCATCCTTCCTCCGTTCTAGGGTTAAGATGACATAATTAACTTCACCTACCCTCTTTTCTACAACATAAGGGAATACAAAACTTGCCTGCAGATGCTGACCATGAATGGGAAGCAAAACAAGAACTTGATCTTTTCCAGAGTTTCAAGGAGTCGTCATACCACATCTACTACTACTACTATATTATTATTATTATTATTATTATAAAATCATCATCATTATCTTCATCACCCATAATATGCCTACTGTTGGAAAAGGCTTCTTCCATTTTTCCCCAACTCTGACCAATTCTTTGTTAGCCTGTACCATCACATCACAGTTAATCTCCACGTACCATCTATCCATCTTGTTCTTTGTCTGTTTATTTCTTTCACTCCATCTTTCGGCTGTCACTCAGTAATCCTGGTTGACCATCTGTTTTCTTTTCTGCAAAAGGTTTGCGTTGCCCATACTCATTCATTATCATCATTATTATTATTATTATTAATTATTATTATTATTGTTATTATTATTTATGGTGTAGTGGATATTTTGTTCTCTTACCCAAGAAGGCAGACAGATTGGGGCTGGTGTAGCAGAAGTTTTCCAGCACCTCCACACCTCCTTACCTCGCAATGTATGAGATGAGAAGATACTGCCGACCTAGGCACTTCAGCATTTCTCATCGACTTCGACGACTCTCACAGCTCTGACCGAAACCATGGTCGAGTATGCATATGAATGATTTAGTCACATTAAAAATAGTTTGGTTAGATCGCTGATACATAATGTTCATATTATATACGTTGCATTGCTTAGTGCATGTATATTAACCCGCGGCGTCCCGGGGACGTACTTTCACGTCCTCACGTTTTGTCACAGCTAATCCCGGGGACGTACTTCAACGTCCTGCAATTGCAAGGTTCATAATTTCCACAATTTTCAAAATTCGCGCGAGATTTTCGTTTCACCCGGGTACCCAAGCCTCCCCTACCTGCCGCCAGGCAGGCAGCGTCCTAGACCTCGCGTGACCTGCGCTCGCCCTTGTCTCGGTCACTCACCTGCTAGCAGTGACCCAGGTCAGACATGGCGTGGAAAGGTCTCTCAGACGAGGAAATCGCATCCGTCCTGGAAGCCTTCACTGGAGACAGTGATGTGGTGGATCGCGATTACGTCCAGCCAGAGGAAGAAATAAGTAGCAGTGATGAGGAGGTCCCTTCGCCCCGAAAAACGCGGTATGTGACATACCGTAAGGCAAGGGAAGGCCAGCCTGCTCCCCAACCACGTGCACAGCTATCTCTCCCTCCCGAATCTGATGAGGACGAGGATGAGGACGATGAGGATGACGGAGGCCTAGGACGTGATATCGCCGCGTGGTTGGGAAAAGAGAAAATATCACCACGAGGATCAGAAGGTGGGGCGAGACGACACATAAGGTATGGTGAAAGTACTTTGTCTGGGGAAGTGGCAAGTGGTGTGGTGGGATTGCTGGGAGAAAAGGAAAGTGTTGTGGCGGCAGCGCGGGGTGAAAGTGAGAGTGGTGTGGGGGTAGTGCGGGGTGAAGGGGCAAGTGGTGTGAGGGAGGCAGCACGAGCACGTGGTGCTCGTGGGCCTAGGGGAGAGGAGGTTGAGTCACTCCCCAGCACTTCTTTCGCCCCTGAATATTCCCAAACTTCCTCCCCACAGCCCCAGGATGTGGGGAAAGGAAAGAAAGGGAAGGGAAAGGGTAAAGGAAAAGGGAGAGGGAAGAGAAGTGCGAGTGATGAGAGGCGCCGCTCTCCACCTCCCCAACCTCCCCCACCACCCTCACCTCCCCACCCTGACGAAGGGGACGATGGTGACGTGGCTGGAGACGGTGGTGTCACGTGGAACTGGGAAGATGGGAGTAATTTTACTCCCATCATTCACCCTTTCACTGAGGAGTGGCGGTCAGGTTGCACGGCTCCAGGTGTAAATGCAGGTTCGTCACGGTTGGATTTTTTCAACTTGTTCTTTGGTGAGGCATTTGTTGGGTGCATAGTTGAACAAACTAATATTTTTTCACAATCACAGCGCCGTGAAAGTGAACGTTTGGGAACCACGAGCAGGCATTCCCAACAGTATGACTATCCCGTGACTCTTTCAGAGGTGTTCCTATTTTTGGCCCTGGTTATCTTGATGGGTGTGGTAAGGAAAAACCAAATTCCTGCCTACTGGACAACTGACCCAATCATCCTCACACCTTTCTTTGGAAAGGTGATGGGTCGTAACCAATTTCAGTATATTCTCGGCCGCCTCCACTTTTTTGATGCAGATGATCCCGCCAATCCAAATAACACCGATAAAATGAGGAGAATTAGGCTGGTATTTGATCATTTACGGGAAATGTTCCGCTCCTCATTTTATCCCTACAGAGACCTCGTCATAGACGAGAGTCTTGTGTTGTGGAGAGGCAATATTTCCTTTAGGCAGTACATACCCAGCAAGAGACACCGTTTCGGGTTCAAGATCTTTGTTATGTGTGACTGTAAGACTGGTTATGTGAAAGACATAGTCTTGTACACGGGCGCACAGACAGATATAATAGAAGATCGGAGTATAGGACTCTCTGGGGCCGTGGTGAAGACAATGATAGAAGAGTACCTTCATCGTGGTCATGTGTTGTACCTGGACAACTGGTACACTAGCCCTATTCTCGCTAGGTTCCTCCACCAACACGACACCGGAGTCTGTGGTACAGTCAAGAGAAACCGTCGCCATATGGTCAAGATAGGGAGGAAACTTGACAAGAACGAGGTGGTTTTCTTCCAGGCCAATAACATCCTTGCAACCCTGTGGAACCACAACAGGGAAGTTTGCCTCCTATCAACTGTTCACAGTCCCCTGATGCACCGCACAGACTCCATGGATCACCGTAGCGAGAGGAGGCGCAACGTATGGAAACCAGAGTCTGTACTTGCCTATAATCTGAACATGAGGCAAGTTGATCAGTCAGACTCGATGATTTCAAGTGTTGACTGTGCCAGGACCACGATGGAGTGGTACAAGAAACTCTTTTTCCACTTGCTCGACATCACGGTCCTGAACGCCCACTACCTGCACGCAATGACCACCAGAGTATCCGAGACCTTTGAGGGGTTTGTGAGGGAGCTGGCACGTGAAATAATCGCCAAGCATGCCCAGGACAGACCCACACACCGCACCCGCACCCCCCTGGCTGCTCAGACTCCCCTACGTCTGCAGGACGCCACTATCCCAGCGCAATCCCTTCTGAACCAAACCGTCGTAAACCCCAGTGTCGCTGCCATGTATGTAGGCACTCGACAGTCAGACCATCCACTCAGAGAAAAGAGACAAGATACGAGTGTGTCGAGTGCAATGTTGCGTTGTGTCTTCAGCCTTGTTTCAAGGAGTATCATAATTTCCTACACTACTGAAACTGTGTGGGAAGGCGAAATGACGCTCATGATAATGGTAAGGCCAGTCAGTAGGTGCTAAGTCAAATATAAAGTTGAAACGGGTGTTATTTTTTCAGAAAAGTAATGTATAAGATGAGAATTAGTGTAAGTGGAAAGAATTGTTATCAAAACTACACCCACTGTGTAAATCTGGTCAGAAAATATGTGATAGCAAGGAAATAAAGTGGAAACGGGTGTAATGTTAGCATGAATAAAACGTATAAGTTGAACATTAGTGTAAGTTGTCATAATTGATGTCATGAGTACACCCACATTCTGGTCAGTAAGTATGTGATAGGAATTATATACAGTGGAAGATGTTGTAATGTTAGTAGTAAGGTATTTTATAAGTTGAATACTAGTGTAAGATGAAACAAATGATATCGCGATAACACTCCCTGAGTAAGTACGCGCAAATATGACGCTCAGTTCCATCGTAAGTTCAGAAATGATGTGATATCAATTATATCAAGTGGAAACATGTGCAATGTTAGTGGAGAATTATTATATAAGTACAAAAATAGGTTGTAAGTTGAAATAGTTGTCATAGCGACTTCACCGTGTGTGTTATTATGTGCTATTATTACGCTATATATTTACGTAAGGCCTGAAATAATCTCAAAACAGTTCTATAAAGTTGAAAAGTGTATAATAATATTAGAAAAGTATTATGTAAGTAGAAAAAGCACAATACGAGTTGAAACAACAGTCACAGCGAGTTCACTCACTACGTAAATAAGAGCTAACATTACGCTAAATGTTATCAAAAGGCCTGTGAATACGTAAAAACAGTTCAGTAAAATGTAAAATGGTATAATGTTATTGTAGAAGTATTATGTAAGTAAAAAAAATTATATGTATCATGATTTTAGAATGTTAGTGATTCATCGTGACCAAGTTGGCCGATTTTGCTCGTTTCACACGATGGTACAATGCTTATTTCTGCTCTATTTTTGTATAAAATCCAATATACTCTTTTATCACATGTTTTTATGTTTGTAATAAATTCATTTCTACTTACTTTCATTGGTTTCCCAGACTTATAATACCATAGAAAACGTTTGAGGCTCAGACCGCCTAGGGAGAACACGGGGCCAGGTGGGACCAAGGCATACCTGGTTAAGCTAATTAGGGACCCCGGGGACCAATTTCTTTGCCTCCGACCATTGTTTCTGACCAAAAGCGAAAGTTTAAGCAAAAAAAAAAAAAGGTCGAAAAATGGTCGGGATTGGGGGGTACCAGTGGTCGAAAAGTGGTCGGGACGGGGCGGGTTAATATAATATACCATCTGAAATTATCTTCCAATGATGGCATGCCAAGAGATTCAAGTGAGCCATCACCAGGCCTACCAGTAGCCCACTTAACTCTCGTATCGGTGTGGATCATAGGGAGTTAACGTTCGTATCTTATCAGAGTATATGTAATATGTTCTCAGATAAGTGGAGTTACAACAGTCTTTAATTACAAATGTTAATGTAACGTTATTTTTTTTACTATGATCCCCTCTTGTGTTCGATTATGTATTACATGAAATGAAACATGATCTGAGCAGCAAGTCGTGTAGACACGCCCCCCACCCTCCTACACCGCCTCTGACCCCCTAACAATCCCCCCAACGTCGGCCACAGTGTTACCAGACTCGGTCTGCCACGAGATAATGCAGCTCTGGCCAAGGGGGGTCCGTTTCATTTATGAGTGACTATACATCATAATCGGGGAGGAGGAAGCACTCTGCAGTTTTTTACAGGCCCTGCTCAATTGATGTGATTAGGCAATTTGGCATAAAACTCTCATTGCATGAATTGATGCGATTAGGCTTTGCGGACGCAACCAGCTTTCAGAGACGAAAAAATAGAAAATTTTTGGAAAATCAGTGAAGGACATAAGCATATTATTCAACTATCTGGCAACACCTTCCCGAAGTTTAAGCACCATAGGAGTACATTTGAAATTTTGGTGAATATTTTTCTAAGGCTCGCTGTGGTTAAAAGGATATTTAAATACCCTAGCTGCCCATGTGGCATGTGTGGTGAGTGTAAACAATGAAAATAATTTTGATTTCACTCGCTATTTTGGTGTTTTCTCATGTTGAAATTTAACTCTTCGCCAGTATCTGGCAGCTAGCTAGCCATAGGTTCTGTGTGTGTATCGAGAGAAGACCATACCATCAGTTACCTCAGGGCACTGGGGATGAGAGGTTGTCAGTCTCGTTTCGTCACCTTTTGTGGAGTACTGCTCCAGTTTTCGTTTATTCCCAGTGCCTCCACTAAGCAAACTGGCGTTGCTGATGAGGGAAAAGCTAAAAAAAAAAAAGGTGAGAAGAAATGGCTAAACGACGTAGACAACTTCATGAAGAGAAAAAAACGGGTTAAAAGTGAACCATGCTCAACGGCACCACCACCTCATCACCCAAAGTCACCGGCATCACCGACATCCCAACCTGAGACTCCTGCCCAAGAACCTGTCAGATCAGAACACATTTCCAGTGCCAATAAGAGGAAGAGAATTTTCGCTGATGAACCGAGTTATACACAGTGCTCAGCGTCAACAACAGTGATCTTAGAAATAAGTGAAATTCATCATGCCTTGAAGAATCTAGTCTGCTGCAAGTGCTTGGGTCCTGATGTTTGCACTTTCAACGATCTCTTGCCCTCAGACTGAGAACTCTTAGTGTTTCTGGCAGAAAAATAAAGTATTTAGGAGAAGAACCACCTTCCCATTCTACTATGAAGGTACATGTCCCATTGGAGAAAGGAAAAGGAAATACTACGCCAAGTGTACATAAGACTGACTGATGACAAACTCCTAAGACATTGTATGAAGGGCAAGACGCAGAACCCAAACGAATCGCTACATGCAAGAAGTTGGAAACTTTGTCCCAAGGTTAAAAGTCTGAGTAAGGCTGTTCTTGAGTTTGCCATTGCTTAGTCATGTTTGTTTTACAATATGGGCTATGGAAAAGGACACCTTGCTGGCGATCTTGGATTCGAACGCACTGAGGACATTATTTATCTTCCTCATAGATGGGACATGTATCGAGAGATGGAATGCCCTTCTAGACCAAGAAAGAAGTGCAAGATCACTGCTGATCCTCATTATGCTGCAGGGGCACATTAGGAACCCACGTTTTTGTTAAATGTATCAACAGGGATATTTTGCTGAAAAATGTACACAGCAGTCAGCACTGCAGCAGTGAGGGTAATCACTGCAAACCTGAAAGAACACCCTTACTGCACAAGCGAAGTTAGAAAACCATCTAGATATGCAGATGTACAATATATTACACAATACATGCAAAACAACACTTACAGACCAACCCAGACAGAGAAACGGCATTCACAAACTTCAGCACTCGTTTTCTCATAACATTTTTTTTTTAAGTTTCCTCACTTTATAGAGACACTATATCATTATTTATTAACCGATTTTCAAGTTTTTGGTCTCATTTTAATCTTTAGGCTTTTTGTAATGATTGCATGCAAGAGTTTTGAGGAAATTCAATTATAACTGCAGCAGAGCATTTAATATTTTATATTTTTGCTATATTCACAATGTAAAAAATGGTTTCATACTTCATCTATTAATATAAAATATAGTTTTCTTCATAGGGGAAAGTTCTTCCAAAAATATTTCATTAATGTATTGCTCTAGTCACAAAATAAATTTCAGTCAATTCCTAGAAGTTGTTTATGCTAAGTACCTCATTTTGTTGATGCAAAAAACATGCAATTTTCTGTGCATTACGTACATTTCTATTTATATATATTTTTATTTTTTATGTTCAGATCTGCATGCGATATGACTGAAATATGTTGCACATTACTGTCAATGTATGGTACAATTTTCACACTGATCCCTTAAAATTTTGCAACTCTAGCTATATAAAACCCTATTTGCCTTGAACTAAAGATTCCTTGAATATTAAATATATTGATCTGCTACATGTAGAGGTGCATGGTATGTAGGAGGACTACTGGGCTTTGGGAGCAGGCTGTCAAGTCTATGCCCAGAGTCGTACACTTAAAAAAAAAAAAAAATCACAACTTCATATAGCACCTATAATGAAATTTTGTCAGGACCATTTGCTTTTCCTTTGTGTAATTAACTTAACTCTTCCTGTATATTTTTATCTGATATTTGTATATCTGTTAATATGTATGGACATGCATTTTCCATATCATCTCTGAAAATTGTTTTCTTTTGTAAACACGGATTCGAAATTTTTATTTATTACTTCACAAATATACTTTTCTTGTGTATAGGTGATCCCCTCGTCTGTAATGGACTGTATTTTATCTTTAACTTTAGTTTTGTTTCAAATGTAGCTGTAAAATACTGTAGCTTCAGTTGGTCACTACTTTTATTTATCTCTTCCTTAAACTGTCTTTGGACTTCTCTCCTTATCCTTGTATAATCGTTTCTTGCCTCTTTATAGTTGTTAGATGCTCTCTTACTATTGTGTCTTCTGTATCTGTTCCACAACAAGTCTCTTTTTTCTTTTGATTTTTTACATTCTTTATTAAATAATTTATTAATTTTCGTTTGTTTCTTTGTGCTGTAGGATGTAATTTTGACTCCTATTTCATAAAATTCACAGCATTTTCTATATATAACATTTAAATCTTGTTCACAAAGCTCCTTTTCCCAATCTATTTCTAAGAATTACTTCTTTAAGTCATGGTAGTTGCCTTTGTTGTAGTTTAAGCTCTTTTTGTAATTCTCATTACTGTTAACTATGTCATATGCAATCCTAAAGTTGGAATTTAATACTTCATGGCCGCTTTTGCCGAATGGAGGTGATACATTATCTTGTCAATATCATTTTCCTGCCTTGTAAATATAAGATCTAGTACTGATGGATCATCAAGTCCTCTTTTTCTGGTGTTTTCCTTTACATGTTGTGTTAGGAAAAACTCCTGGACAAGATCCAGGAGCTTTTGGTCTCAACAGCTTTCGTGGGTTCTTACGTCTAAAGTATTCCAATTTATATTTGTATTGAAATCTCCAGTTGATATAATTCTTTCAGATTTTTCTTCCATTCTATGTAGTAATGTTCTTAAACTCTGAACTGTACTCTCTGCCAGGTCTTCATATTCACCTCTTTTCCAAGCGTTTGTTCTGGGTGGCACATATGAATTTGACAAAATTATTTTCCTTTCAGATGTATTAATCTCTACTGCAATCAGTTCTACTTGTGAGGGTATATCCAGTACTATTTTATTTCCTCGTAGATTTTTCTTCGTTGATGTTATAATTCCTCCTCCTTTTTTTGTTTAATCCTATCTCTTTTCCATATTAAGTTTAGGGTATCGTTTGATATCCCTGGGGTTAATTTTGTTTCAGTTAGGTGAATGATATGAGGTTCTTTTTCTTTGGTATACTCTTTCATTTCTATTAACTTAGATACCATTCCATCTACAATTGAGTACACCAACTTAACCATCTTGTTTACAGCCTTGCCATAGCCTGAGTCTGTTACCTTCCTTCTTTAATTCCCTGCTGGTTATGTACCACTTTTGAACCTGCAATCCAATTACTTTGTAAAAAAAAAAAATTCTCTTCCTCTGAACTTTCCTCGATCTTTGTTTTTGAATCCTCCCTCTACTCCATTAGTGTTCCCAATTCCTCTTGTGTGTGTGTGTGTGTGTGTGTGTGTGTGTGTGTGTGTGTGTGTCTTGGTGTATGATGTGATGTGTGGTGCCATGCGCAGTATTTGGCGTGTGATGTGTGGTGTGGTGAGTTGTATGTAATGTTTTGGTATGGTAAGGTATGTTGTGTTCAGTGTGGCGTGTTGTGTGGTTTGGCGTGGT
This sequence comes from Coenobita brevimanus, assembly GCF_032717465.1. Classification (NCBI taxonomy): domain Eukaryota; kingdom Metazoa; phylum Arthropoda; class Malacostraca; order Decapoda; family Coenobitidae; genus Coenobita; species Coenobita brevimanus. Next base: position 36,923,364 of record NC_136997.1, on the reverse strand, counting down.
GCCGTGTGCCTTGCCCTGTGCATGATATGTGTAGTGTGGCCTGTTTTGTCGTGTGTGTGATGCGGTTCTTGTTGTCTTTGGTCTGGTACAGTGAAATGTGCTTTGGTGTGTAGCGTATTTAGTGTGTCAAGTGTTTTGGTGTGTACTGTGTTTTGGTGTGTGTTGTGTTGTTTGTGATGTGCTTTGCACGGTATGTGTGTTACCTTGTACTTTGTATGATGCTGCGTGCTGTGAGGTGTAGTGTGATGTGTATTTTGTGATAAAATGAAATGTGTTGTGGTAATATGGGTGTCGTGAAAGGGTTAGGATCTGTTATGCTCTCCAGATTTCACCTCATCCGTATGCGTTACATGAAAAACAAATTATGACGTGAACGTAAATAACATTACACTTTAATCACAGGAAAACTTCCACGGGCACCTCCTTTCTCACTGCACTGATTAAACTAGACAAGTTTGATGGGTGTTACACACTGGCAAGAACTTTCAGCACATGGAACTGTTAGAAGCACACCTCTATCATTAATATAATGTAAATCGGGTGAGCCTTACTTTCTGCCTGTCGTCACAACACAGGTTCTGGTTGGCGATTTCGGGCCCATCACCTTGGATCCGCCCCTTTGCTCAGGCAAATTCCATGGAAATCTGCTGCTTGTTCGAGACATGTGTGATATCAACTTGGATTATTTTGAGGATACAGTCATGATAATAATTCAATATTCATTCTAAATATTGCTTTTAATAATGTCCTGCAGCAGAAGAAGATATTTGCATTCCTAAATGTTGGAAATGATGTTTCCTTTTAGACAGGGGTTCATAATATGCACAGAAGTCCAGAACACCACCTGAACCATATGAAATTGTAGGCCGTATTGTGTTACCATATCAAAAGACGATGGGTTGGTAGGGGGTGGACCACAACTTTTATGAGTGTCTGTACCTTATTCACACGATTCTATCATTATCGTTTACAGTGAGCTTCGTTAATGAGGTTCTCGGTGAGTATGATTTGGGGCGCTGCGGGTTAGGGGGAACTGTGCAAAAAAAAAAAAAAATGCGTTCAAAGTTTGGCCAAATAAAAATATCCGTAACTTTTTTTAAAGTCGTAGCTTATATATATATATATATATATATATATATATATATATATATATATATATATATATATATATATGTCATAAAGACTTTGTAGTTACTTGTAGAGAAGTATATTTTAGACTTGTGGTCGAGCGGCTTTTATATCTTGTAGTAGTTTCCCCACCAGATGTCATGTAGTGACGGGAGAGGTAAAGAATAGTATGGGACTATTTTTATTTGTCTTGGAAATATTAAACAGGTATAATAGTATAAGTCCTGGGTAGCTACCTCCCTGTCTCGCTATCTCTCTCTCTCTCTGTTCTAAAGCTAATCTCCGTCTCGACCTCTCTCTAGGGTCGCTTGTCTCCTTCTCAACTCTCTTTCCTCACATCTCGTGTAGTAGGGTGTGTGTGTCACGTATCTTCTTCATGGCAACAGAACTTTCTCACGAGAGGACTGCTGACAGCTAACTGAATCATCTCCTTACTGGCCGCTGTCGTCAGCTTTCCGTGTAAGCGCTTTTTAGCGCTGCTCGCTTCTCGCAAACACAACACCTTCTCATCATTTGACTTCCTGCTTCTATCTGTCTCTCTATCTATCTATTTATCTATCTATCTAGTATGATTTGCAATTATAATATGGAGACCTACCACATTGCTCTGCCGCGCAAAATGGCGTACCATCGACATTTAATAGTCATAACATATTAATACATATTATATATACATTATAATGAACTTATAAGCTAATTAAGTGAAATACATAATATTGTAAAGTAACATAATTGTATGAATATTGTATACATATATTATTCATAGTAAATAGTGATTATTCAGTAATATTACGCATATAATTGTGCAATGGTAATACTGCTAGGTTATTACATTACATATTTGAGTTATCACTTTAGTAATGTCTAATATTTCACCTAACTTGTATGATGATACTGGTAATACAGAATTGTGTTATAATTGTATGACTTATAATATTGTACTAACATTGTGGTACTACATAATTGTAACATTTTATGAATTGTTACCAAATATTGTGTTAATGCATAATTGTGTTGGCCTTATAATTGTAGTTACATAAAAGTTACATCTTGTTAATGCAACTGTTTTGTCGTTACATAATTGTTACATATCGTTTGTAGGTACATAATTGTTGTTAAAGTTACATAAAAGTTACATCTTGTTAATGCAACTGTTACATAATTGGCAAAGTGTAACATAATGCAATCGTTTGTCGTTACATAATTGTTACATATCGTTTGTAGGTACATAATTGTAGTTAAAGTTACATAAAAGTTACATCTTGTTAATGCAACTGTTACATAATTGGCAAAGTGTAACATAATGCAATCGTTTGTCGTTACATAATTGTTACATATCGTTTGTAGGTACATAATTGTAGTTAAAGTTACATAAAAGTTACATCTTGTTAATGCAACTGTTACATAATTGGCAAAGTGTAACATAATGCAATCGTTTGTCGTTACATAATTATAATATGGAGTAACAATTGTAATAACTGCAGTCCTAACATATGCTGCGGTCGATGATAGTGATGATGTGTCGTGCCACTTGTATGTGGAGACAACAATTTGCTTTTTTTGTTTGTAGTTTATGTGGTATTTTGGCTTATGTAGTAACACTTACACTTATTTTCATTTGTTTGTTATGTGATCTTACTCTATTGCTCTTTTTTCTTTCTTACTTTTCTTTCTTTCTTCTTTTTTTTTTTTTTTTTTTTTTCTATAGTTTGTTTTTCTTTGCTTGTGTACGCTTTTTTCCATGTTGTTCATGGTTACATAATTACTGGCTAATTTTCTTGGGATACTTTTTCAAAGTTTAGTTTATATTGCACAGATACTATAAAATGATATTATATAGTCCCATATTTTGTTATTTTATATAAAAAAAAATATATATACATATATACAGTATTAACTATACACACTGACTTGTTCACCTGTACCTCGTGAGTAATATGTGTGTCAGCACTGTGTGGAAATCATTGTCTTCACGATTGTGTTGAAGATGTTCACTCTTGCTAACGGCATTTGTGTTGGCCATTTTTTTTTTTTTTTTTTTTTTTTCGTAAGTTAATTTATCTGTTTCCACTAGGTAGCTTTAATTAATAAATGTTTAATACAGTTTTTTTAATTGCTCACTGAGTAATTGTGATGGTATATTTTCTTTATCACTTTGTAGATATAATTAATGTATAGTTGTATGTATGAAACACGTATTTTACGTAGGTATAAATGGTAACACTCGTTGGTAGTAAATAAATATTATAATAAATGAATGAATATATACTGTGTAGAATGTTTATTGTTGGTGCAAGTATTTAATGATTGAATTATGAAGATAATTGAAGTAAGTATGTGTATTTAAACTGTAACTATACAGCACGTTTTATATGTTTGTGCAGAAGCTTATTGTCTATCACTGTGTATTGTATAAATGAAGTAACTATGTAACTTACTAATTTTTACCGTGGTGGGAAATGGTGTGAGTGGTGGTGCAGGTGGTGTGTTGACTGACGTGGCGTCTGTTCAGCAAGCACGCATGATGACCTCAACTTCCCACACTGGTAGCTGTGGTGAGTGAATGAGTAGCGATGAGTAACTTGAGTGAAGACGAGTGAGTAAGATGAGTTGTAAATATGGACTTGGTGGTTTGCTGCGTGCATTGACCTCTTCACACCTGCGTAAGCGTTGGGGGTTTGGTGGATGTAGCAGAGAGAGGAGGGTGAGGTCTGGTGGTTATGAGTTGTGAATCGTCTCTCACTCTTCGTTTGTTTGTTTGTTTTCTTTCTTTCTTGATGTATTCTTGGTCCTTTTTTCTTGTGATTTACTCGTTGTGGGATGAAGACTGCCGCTTCTTGTAGGTGCGTGTAGAAGATTATACAGACGACGTAGAGTTGTTAATTGTAGTTGATTGTAGATGGCTGTAGTTGATTGTAGATGGCTGTAGACTTTGTAGAACTGAAGCTAATCTTGTAGTCTCGGTTGCTTTTGTAGAAATTTGCTTTTAATTCGGAGACGATGTCCGCAGATTTGCTGGTTTGTCGTTAAGCTACTTGCAAGGCGTCGAGTGATCTCTTGACCTCTGCATCAGCGTAATGATCTGGGAGACGGATGGGGCAGGAGCTGATATTGTTGGTTGTTGTCAATCTTGATATTTTGTAGGAATTTAATGTTGATTCGTAGACGAGGTTCGTATACGTTCGCTGCTACCAAATGTCATAAAGACTTTGTATCATAAAGCAGCGACTTTGTATTTGCTTGTAGAGGCGTATATTTTAGACTTGTGGTCGAGCGGCTTTTATATCTTGTAGTAGTTTCCCCACCAGATGTCATGTAGTGACGGGAGAGGTAAAGAATAGTATGGGACTATTTTTATTTGTCTTGGAAATATTAAACAGGTATAATAGTATAAGTCCTGGGTAGCTACCTCCCTGTCTCGCTATCTCTCTCTCTCTCTGTTCTAAAGCTAATCTCCGTCTCGACCTCTCTCTAGGGTCGCTTGTCTCCTTCTCAACTCTCTTTCCTCACATCTCGTGTAGTAGGGTGTGTGTGTCACGTATCTTCTTCATGGCAACAGAACTTTCTCACGAGAGGACTGCTGACAGCTAACTGAATCATCTCCTTACTGGCCGCTGTCGTCAGCTTTCCCCCGTGTAAGCGTTTAGCGCTGCTCGCTTCTCACAAACACAACACCTTCTCATCATTTGACTTCCTGCTTCTATCTGTCTCTCTATCTATCTATTTATCTATCTATCTAGTATGATTTGCAATTATAATATGGAGACCTACCACATATATAGCTCTCGATGTGTACATTTCCGATTATGTATGAAGGTTAGTACCTTTGCCCATGAGTATACCCATGATTCACGGTATAAAGAAAGAAGAACGTCATGCAATTTTGGTTATTTCACTTAAACCAACCACTGACGGCGTTTCCTGGCCGAAAATGGTTTTCACACACATTAAAATCTTGCACAACAAGAACACAATGATAATCCACAATCATAACAATCGTTATCCATGTAGCACCCCCGTCCCCTCTCCCCAGTGTTATTGTTATGGCTATTCACACACACTAATCAATAGCAAAAACTACTACTACTCGTGGTGTAACTCACGTACTCTTGCCTTAATTCATGCTTTCCCTTGGCTATTTGTTGCATTCACTGGTGAAAACGGTGCTTCCTCACCCTTCCTGTCTTCTCAAGATTCACTACTCGGTCATGAGGGTGGCCAACATGACCTTCACCCTCAGCTGAACCTTGGTCGTCGACACAAGCACGCGCCACCACATTCTTGCCACCGAGTCGACGTTGTGTAGCCTGACCACCTGCTGCGGCTGCTTCACCACCACTTACACCAGCACTTTGTCCACCATCAGTTGGTGGTAGACAGTAGCACTGTCTACTGTACACTTATACCTTCGTTATCATCACCATTTGCACTATCATCGCTACTAAGAGCACGCATAACAACATTACGGTCGTCAATAGCATCGCTGCCGCTACCCACATCATTGCTGCCCACGTTGTAACTGTTATCACCAGGACATGTACTGTGAAACACTCTCACACCCATACTAGGGGGCCCGGGCTCACTATTATCTTTGCCAAACTGACGGTTAGTCATTGTACTATTGTTTCTAAGTAAAGGCACCATTGTAAGTAAAAAAAAATAATCCAGGGCAAGTGAAAGAAAAACATGGAGTTACCTTCTCATGCATCGAGAGAGAGAGAGAGAGAGAGAGAGAGAGAGAGAGAGAGAGAGAGAGAGAGAGAGACTGACCAGGAGACTGACAGGCTGTGGCTGATAAGATAACGGGGTTGGGGTTGGCCGAGAGTAGGGGTGGCAGCTAGCAGCGACGGCGATGATTGGTCATGCACCGCCTCACTCAGTGACGGGATGTTTCCCCCCTCTTATGTGTGAACACCACTCGGTCTGTCCTCCCACCTAGAAAGCGAACTCCCAGTATTTTTGGGGGGCAGACTGGAAACCTTACTTCCAGTCTAGGAAGGAAGATGTACAGTATCCAGTACAGGCGTGCAGAGGACGAGTGAAAAGTGGTATCCAACATGAAACTGTGTTTGGCCCGGTGGCGTGTTTCCCCTTCCTTAGTGCAGGACCTCATTTCATCGGTCAGTTGATGTCAGTGACAGTATGCACATTTCTGCATTTGGTGTTACACAGATAAAATATGATTTATATTCAGCTGATTGCCTTCATACCTCCACATCCAGAGAAATTCCAGTAGGTTCATAAAAAAAATTTACATTGCCACACAGATAAATTTCATTTTGGAAAGTAGGTCAATGTCTGAATAGAATGCACCATTAAAAATCTGTGTCAATACACTGTATACCAGTATATTGTAGGTACTATGTGGCCTAATTTGCAGCCATGTACGTGTACACGGTTTTGGGGGTTTTCTTCACAAGCTAATTCATCCTAGACAAAAAAATTTGTCACATGAATTCTGCATATTAAAGGTTAACTCTTGTCACTCTGTATGTCAAGTTAATAAATGATCTGATGCCCGATTTTTAACATTTTGCCTCTTATTAACTCCCCACTGAATTGCACTGAAGTTATATATTTTTTTCTTTTTTGCATTCAGGGAAAACAACAAATCTCAAAGTCCTCCTACAAGCAACCCAACTACTCTTGTGCCATCAATGTCTGGTTGTAGCAGCAGCAGTTCCAGCCAAGCCGTGCTCTTGCCAAATACCTGTCCTAACTGGTCACGTGAATATCAAATACAAAGGGAGACGATGTCACAGATTCGTAAGAAGGCAGTCCGAGAGAAGGAAAGGCCATGTCCTGCACTGCGTCGAGAAATTGTTCTGTTCGTGGTGCTGACATTATGAAGGTTGTGAAGCTGCCAGGCAAAAAGGACTTAGACAACATTGCCCATCATATTCTTTTCAAATACACTAAATCTTTCAAAGATGTAACTGATGAAGGGTGTGTTGGAAAAGGGCATGATTCACTTCTACGTCAGTTGTTCAACAGGGTTGGAAATAATCTAAGACCCACTTCTGACTTGAGTGGTGTGAAACGAACCAGGAGGGTTCCCGAAGAAACCTATAACTCAGTCATACAACCAGCGAGGAAAAGAAATGCAGCCACGTACGGATGCAATAACTGCTGGCCAAAGGATATCCTCAATGGTGGTGAGACACAGGAAACACTTAATGTTAAGAAACTCTGAAAGCCCTTGCCAGCCGCGGCCAGGGCTGGAGTGATGGTATCAGCGGAGACCAGTCCCTCTGCTATATACTACAGAGAAAGGCCAGAGTTGAAAAAGGTCTCTCAATTACAGTGTTGCAAGATGAGTGGCCATACATACCTGTATTTGACGAGGAAGGCATTGCCCAACATTTGGACAAAGTTGTGGGATTCAAGCCTAGGAGTGTACTGGACAATTCTTTGAGAAAATAGGTAAAACAATCTAGGATTTCCTTCCCTGTCCTGATGCTTCGAAGATAAAGGACATTGCAGGCCTCAGTGCCAAACTGAGGACCTGCATAGAAGAATTAGGAAGTGACCAGCCGGAGATGCCAGCCATTATAATGTAAGTCATGAAGTACTTCAGTGAGGACTGGAAAACCCACTTCCTTCAACTTTAGGTAAGTTAACTGCTCATTGGTTTCTCGAGCAGTCAATGATGGCGTTGGCTCACTTAGATATGTACATTTCCAATAGCAGATGTCCCCTTCTCTTTGTTTTGGAGATGTCTAGATTTCTTATTTGCAGCATCAGTTACAAAATTATGCAGTTCCCACAACAAAGATGTTATTCCTCTGATAGACTGGGTACATCTGTACTTTTGTAAACAAACCTTTGTGACACCCTGTACATCATGGAATGGTGGGATAGGAGATTCAAAGGCTAATGTTTCCACTTATCAGTAATTTACATTTGGGTTTATTTAGATATTTTTCAATCAACTGTTACTAAGTATGATGTACAGAAGCAGAGCACCAAGATGCTCTCTACATCACCCCTCACTGCCTGTGGTAAGTACCTGTGCATTCATAATGAACCATGTTTGGTTTGTTTTAAAATTATAGTGGCCCTCTCACTGTTTTTAAGGGCTAATCACAGGAGAGCTACAAATACAAGGAGTTAAAAACTTTCTTCGTAGTTTCAAGGCTAAATAATTTTCTTAAAACATATCCATTAAAATAACTGGAAAGTATAGGATGTTGGTCAAATCTCTGGGGAAGCAGAGTTAATAGTATTCAACATAAATTTCCAATTCCATTCCATACCCCAATTACAATATGGGACACATTTTTTTGTTTGCAAGTGATTCTATGCTTACTAACCAGAAATTTATGCAGTCGTTGGATGGTTGTCATCAACGATCCATCAGGGCATTTCATAATGGACTCGATGTTGTTTGCTGCATACCATTGCTGTGGGATACAGTATCCTTCAGAGACGAGTGCTACGTTGGATTTCATGCAAAGAGTTTCTGCCCAAATATCATGCATTGTTATTGTTTGGTAAGATGATGCTGTTATGGCCTTGTCCAGTGGTCAACAGCCAAAATGGTTCTCATACGTGAATATGTGTCCCTGACTAATTTGTATGCACTGGTTTCACATCTGATATTCGTTTTGTGCTATCGGACCAGGTTTCTTGAATATCAGACTGAAAACATATTCAATGTGGCATACTGTAACTCATCTCATCCTTGTAACATAAACTGAGGCACACACAGATAATGGTGTGATGATTTATGGTACAAAAATATGGAAATCCAATGCACATTTTATTAGCAAGCGATGAAGTTCTAAAAATTCTTCTGCACTTTGCTTTTTAGCTTGTCCAGCTGACTCTCTTCACATTGTAGCATCCAGCAGTAGTCGCCCATCATGTTGGAACTTAGTCGGCGTTGATACCTGCTCTTCATTATAGCAATGTTTTGGTGAAACCTTTCACCGTGCTCGTCACTGATGTCTCCGGGGTTATCTGAGAAGGAATCGAGGTGAGCCCAGAGATCGGTAAGTCTGTAAATGTAACTTCCAATACTTTGGTGATAGAAACTCCGTGTACAAACAGCTAGATAAGGAGTTTATTACAAGCTCACAGTAAAATATGCCCAACTCGGCTGCCTGGTATCAACTGATGCAATAACGCCGTCTTCAGGCGTGAGAAAGCATGCTGACCTAGCAAGTTTAGTGGGAGCATGTATGCATTGGGAGGGGGACATATATACACCGGGGGTAGACATATTGTGGAGGGGGTACACTACTCCCCCGGGTAGCTGAGATGGTGGCTCCTGACACCGGGAGTTAGATGGTGTTTGATTATAGTAGTAAGGCAGGACCGGGAGGTGTGTACAAGGGATAAGTATGATACAGGGGCAGTAGGGGAGACATGGCCATGTTGAGGGGAGGGAATTAGAAGGATATATACATATAAGATATACAAGGATTAAGACATAATGGGAATTACACAATAATAGTTTGATACATGATAAACAAGGAGTAGATATGAGAGTTTTAGTGTTGTTCTTCCTTCATTTTTTTTTCTTATGTATTTTCTGGGAAATCTGTGCAAGTAAGATGTGAGAGCATATCGGGTGAATATGTCGGCGCAGATCCCGTAGAGTTAATAGTACATACATCGATTGGCGTACTATCATCAGTCTGAATAGTTGGAATTGAGGAATCCTGGCACACCTTTATGGCCGCTGGGTATACTAGGAAGTCTCCAATCTTTACACCACTTTTAAGTTTTAGTGGAGCATTTGTGACATTGAGCAAGTACAGGTAGCATAAACTGTCCTCTAAGACTGTACACCATGCTGACTCATAAGTCAAGCCACTCACAAAACACGTCTCAGGTAGGGTTAGTACATCCACTCCTTCTTTCGCACCGGCAACACAAACAGAGACTTTGGTGAACTCATGCGGTAACAAAATTGTGCACGTATTCGTTACTGCACGTTTCGTCTCTGCGTGTTGGAGATCATTCAGACTGTGTGAGGTAGGTAACTGAGACATGTCTGAGTCAGCGATAGTGTTGTTGGGAGAGGATGTAAGAGCCATGTTCGAGGGCTGAGATGATGTATCAGGAGACATGGAGGAATTTATGTCCTTGCTCGCAGTCAGTAGAGGAATGATCTCTGTATTCTCAGATGATGATAGTGGTGGTTTGGGCTGGAATGGACTTTTTGGTAGTGATAGGGACAGAGGTAATTGAAGGACTGATTTGATCGTAAGAACAGGACGGGGACATTCCATAGTGTAAACCGGGAATCCAGAAATGTCTATACTACCACAAGCAGGTAATAATGCAATGGAGTGTTGTGACATGGTGGAGAAACCAATAAGGGCATCTGCGGGATACTGCAAGTCATTAGTGACATGAAATTCAATGGGGATAGGGGGCAAATCTCTGTGGAGTTTGACTTCAAGGGTGACTCTTCCCTTAACCTTAAACTCTGAGCTGTTAACACCACATAGGCGAATGTCTGGTGGTTCTAGGAAACTGACGTGGTTGTGATGGCGATGAATAATTTGTAAGGAATTTTCGGAGATGAGATTTACTATAGATCCTGTGTCCAAGAAGAATGACGTTGGTATGTCATGACTGCTGCTGAGAATGACTAAACCCGAGGATGTTATGGGACCTACATGGCGGATGGGGAGTTGGGTTTCTGGTTCTACGTGATATTGGTCCGATACGGGTGCGGCGCTTCCCCCGACTGTTGGCAGTTGAGGTAAGGACATTCCTCAGTGGTGTGAGTCGTGCTTGATTTGTGGTATTTGCAGTATGGACAACGTGAGCGGGAAGGCGTACGCTGTCTGGTTTGGGAGTGAGGACGTCTGTATGTACGGTCGCAACTGGATGCTCAATGTCCAGGATGACCACAGTACCAGCAAAGAATCGAAGATTGTCTGTTCCGTCGGACGCTAGATTGATCACGACCTGCGGTAGGAGAACGATGTGTGGCAGGTCTGCCGCGTGTGGTGGGACGGGAGCGAGATTGGTCTGGGGTAGTGGAGATGTGACAGACTGAGGAGGCCAAGGGTTGGCTGGTGCCCTGACGCGTGTAGTTCGAACCTGTTCTTTCATGAATGGCTTTAGTGACCTGAATAATTTTATCTCCTGGATTGAAACCGATTTCCAAGGCTAGCTCTCGCTGTTTAGGAGTAAGCCAGTGAAGGAATCTCAGGTAACCAATTAAGTCAACAAAGTTGGTGAGTGAAAGCATTGGAACGCCATTCTTGTCTTCTAACCATTTCGTTCCTACCAGTAATTGGAGCATCTCACTACTAGTTGCTTTCATGGCGGCGGCAGCTTCGCGGAGCTTGGCATATTGCGCTGGGACACGCAAGTCCTCATCTAGTTGGTTTAGGAGATTAATGAATCCCATGAGAGATGTGGTATTTGAATGCTGGCAACAAAGGCTGATGAGTTCCGTACGAAAATCAGCAAAGGTACGAATGCTATCGAAATGTCCTGCACGGATCGTGGATCCGATGTCCGATTTACCGTGGTGCAAGTGACCAAGGAGGTAGGCTACTTTGAGCGATTCCTCGATTATTTGTCTATTGTTTATTTCTGTGTCGACTTCTCTGAGGAAATCATAGACAGACCAAGTTGGGTCCTGGCTGGTAAATTTGGGACGATTGGCATCGTCGAGATAGATAGACTGAGGAGGGTTGGCCATGGCTGGAAGTGTAGAAGTGGCGGCAGGAGAGGTGTGGGAGAGAGAGAAGGTAGTGGCAGTTAAGGGCGAGCAAGACGGGGTATGAAGGGAGGCAGGAGAGGGAACGACAGGGGAAGGAGTAGAGGAAGAAGAAGGGAGAGTAGAGGCAGGAGTAGAGGAGGAGGTATCTGGATTTACGAGTGTAGGATGGGTAGTAAGCGATTCTGCGGGAAGTGAAACGGGAGTCTCAGGTACAGAGCGGTGGTACTCTTTGCCACTTCGTAAATGAGTGATTGTGTTAGAGTCGGCAGACGAGGTATGATCAGGTGATATTTCCGGGTCGAGAGGGCTGGTGTTAAGCGGTTGACGTGGAAAGTATGATATTTAATGCGGCAATGGAAGATGAAAGGATGAAGATGGATATGTAGGTGGAAATGTATAAATAACAGTGAGAGAATGGAATACATGAGTAGGCGTGAAAATGAATGAAGGTGCGGGGATGGATGGCTTAAATAAAATGCGAAGGATGAGATGGAGTATAAATAACGTAGGTGAAGATGAAAACGGGGTAATGGAAATGAGATGGAATATTTACAATAACCAATCTGCAGAGAAAATCAAGGACAATCTCTATAGAAAGGAAAGATATACTATAGTTACACAGTAGAAACGGGAGTGTCGAGATGTATGACGTGCAGGGTGGCTGGGAGTAGCTGGGCTGGGGCGGGGCGGGGCGAGGCAGGGCGGGGCAGGGCAGGGCGGGGCGACGGGGCGGGGCGGGGCGGGGCGGCGGTGGAGAGACAGCTGGGTGGAGAGGAGAAGAGACGCCGCGATGAATCACCGGCAGGGAGTGGCGGTCTTAGGAGGCTCCGTAATGCAGACCAGATGCAGGCGATGGCGGAGGCCGGTGGTGGGTGGTGAGGGCAGATGTGGGTGCAAGGCAGGTGTAGAGCTGTTGAGTTGCAAATGCAGAGAATGGTGGTGGGCAGGCAGTGGGCAGAGAGTGATAAGTGGCACCGTGGGGGCAGGAGTTATGATGAGTTCGGAACAGGTGCTGGGAACAAGTGCAACAGGTGCATAGGTCGGCGACGGTGACACTGCGGTCAGGAACAAGGCGTATGGGTGCAGTTGTTTGAGAGGTGAGCACTGGTGAGAAAAATGGTACACTCGAAAAGCACAGCCAAGGTATTACACCACTAGAGGCACGGAGGAGGGGCGAGGCTGGCAGATGCAAGACGTCGTGTATCTTGGTGTATCACTAAAAATCCAAGGAGGCGGTCAGAATCTGATGGTTTGAAACACCGCTGCTACCAAATGTAACTTGCAATAGTTTGGTGATAGAAACTCCGTGTACAAACAGCTAGATAAGGAGTTTATTACAAGCTCACAGTAAAATAGTCTGCCCGACTCGGCTGCCTGGTATCAACGGATGCAATAACGCCGTCTTCAGGCGTGGGAAAGCATGCTGATCTAGCAAGTTTAGTGGGGGCATGTATGCATTGGGGGGGTACATATATACATCAGGGGTAGACATATTGTGGAGGTGGTACACATGCCTGCCACAGTTTCTTCGTAGTTGTCTGCACAATGGTTTTCAAGGTAGTTTTGTGAGACGTTCCCATTGTCTCTCTCCAGCGGGTTTATTTCCTTGATGAAGTCACCATCATTAACCAGCATGCGGATCTGAGGACCATTCAAGACCCTTGCTTTCAACTTGGCTTCGGACACCACGCCACCGAGCTTGATAGACAAGTTGTGAAACCCAGTACCCATTTGATCCATGGCTTTTACGAAATTTTTCGCCAAGCCCAGCTGGAGATGCAGCTGAGGCAAGAATATATTCTCTTTATCCAGAAGGAGTTTATGAAGGCAGTTGAACCTTCTGGTTGCATCTTTTGGTCTTGCCGGCCATTCTTTTCTTACACAGTGCTCAGCATTAGCACTACCATTTCACAAGCAGAGAAAGCACATGTGCTTTGTGTAACCACTCTGAAGAAGACTAATCACTTTGAAGTCCCCGCATATTTTCCACTGATGCTTCTCATACTCGATAGCGGAAAGCACAATCTTCATAGTTTCATAGCTGTCAGACATCTCTGTGTGTGCTATTGGCACGGAAGGAAGCCGATTAACGTTGTGTAGGAGGACTGCTTTCAGAGTGTCTTTCCCTGAATCTATAAACAGCCTCCAATCATCCAGGTGTTGTTGCAAGAGAGACACCGTGTCATTGCAGCAGCAAAGGTTGGTTGCCATTTTGAAAAATACAGACAGTTGTCTATGCCGATGACATGCCATAGTGATGTGCACTCCATCTTCCAGCAGGTTATGCTGCTTCAGTCGTGATCTCAGGAGTTCTGCCTTTTCTTTAGACAAATCAAGGTCACTTATGAGATTATGAAGGGCTCCCTGGTTAAATGGCTTGGGACCACGTGTCCTGAGTCGTCCTGGCAGTCATCATCCATGAGACTATGACTGGAATCAGCGCTGCTTAACTCGTGTTCAGAAAGTGGGTTTGGAACTGGTAATTCTGAACTGAGTGGCACTGGTCGGATTGCAGAAGCGATATTGGGATAATGTACTGTAGCTCGTGTCTTGACAGTTACTCATTTGATGTTCCTGAGACACAAGTAGCAGTTGTTGCTGTGGTCTTTGGGCTTTCGCCAAAACATTGGTACTATGAATGGCAAAGCCGAACTTCGTTTTCCATGTGACACAGGACCTACATGCTATGTGAGGCGCCCATTTCTTGTCGTGGTCGCCCGATGGACATTTGAAGTAGCTTTTGTAGTTCACTCAAACAGCCTTCGTAATGGGTTTCTTGAAGCTTTCCGGGGTGAACGCTCCACAAATGTAACAAAAATGGTCAGGATCGTTTAAACATTTATGGCATTCCATCATTCACCACTGTCAATGTGACTGATTTTTTCTGCAAGAACAGAGATGGAAACAGTATATGTAACCTGCAACAAAAATACAAATTTAATCGATGAAACTAAACAAACAAATGCATGAGTCACATCCTGTGAGCAAGATACACCGATATACTGGTTTTCAGGAACCGGACCTAATGCGTCCTTATTGATGCCATATTAGAGTTCAGTACCATCAATTACCCTAGAATGAGACCATTTCAATTCAGAACCATGCCATTTTTTTTTTTTTTTTGACTAGTGTTATCGAACAAATCTGTTTTTAAAGAGAATTTTAGAAAGCGTCCTATATCACGTCTGCCTCCCTCTTTTCAGCATGCATTTAAAAAAATAAAACAAAATATAATTACTTATATGATTCACGAAGATGGAAAAAAATTAAGTATCAACTTTACTTGAGGTGGAGTTACTGAATAATAATAAATGTGTTTCCCTCACTCAATATGCATCTAAACTAGCCTCTCTTCATTCTTTCATAAAACTGTATGCCTCTTCTCCCAACCATTCATGCCATTTACAATAAGATTTGCCTCATTTATCTTGTTCTCCCTTTCATTTACATGGATGGCCCCTCTGTCACCTCTGTGGATTTCTCCTCCTTCCACATAGGGGCATTAGCTAGTGCCAGATGTAGTTTTTACCCAGGATATAATGTATAAATTACAAGGGTCATCATTCTAGCTGTTTGTAACTGTTTCATATGACTAATGCTGATTAATCGCAACTAAGGAAAGAAGGCGGAGGGAAAGAAGGGTAAGAAGCAATATTCGGTCCACGTAAAAGCTCTGTCATTCATCAGATATTTGGCAGATTTCGAACTCTCTCATTAGTTTGTTTTGTTATGGATTAGTGGCATCAGCAAACATGGGTTATGCAAAATAAGGATCCAAGGAGTTCTTACAGTTGATCACCGATGGTGAATCCCTTTGATACTTGTAAGTATTAAGATTCAGCTGGACTACAGAATATACTCTTATACGTATTGGAGTTGACAAGTTTCTGCTCAATTTGCCATTGTGTACTGTAAGACCACTGTTTACATCATTTCCTTTCCTAAAACACCCTGGACATGTTGGAATACCTGTATGTACAAATATGAAGAGTACAGCACACAATAAAATGAACACGGCTATAATAATAAATATGTGTACAGTAAAATTAAAATGATAATTGTGCACTCACCATTTCAAACATGAGTAAATAGGTACTTTAAGAGTAAAATTCATAGTAGAGCAGCAGCAAACAGTCTCATGACTTGAATTTGATGACTAAGTCCAGCTGAAAAACGATGGCTTTTAAACCATGGCTAGTTAACCCGCGGCGTCCCGTCGACGTACTTCCACGTCCTCACGTTTTGTCACTGCCAATCCCGTTGACGTACTTCAACGTCCTGCAGTTGCAAGGTTCATAATTTCCACAATTTTCAAAATTCGCGCGAGATTTTCGATTCGCCCACCTTCCCTACCTGCCACCAGGCGGGCAGCGTCCCAGACCCCGCATGACCCGCGCTCACCCTTGTCTTGGTCACTCACCTGTTAGCAGTGACCCAGGTCAGACATGGCATGGAAAGGTCTCTCAGACGACGAAATAGCATCAGCCCTGGAGGCCTTCACTGGAGATGGTGATTCTCCACTTGATGATGATGTGGTGGATCGAGATTACGTCCAGCCAGAGGAAGAAATAACAAGCAGTGATGAAGAGGTCCCTTCGCCCCGGAAAAAGCGGTATGTGACATATCATAAGGCAAGGGAAGGCCAGCCTGCACCCCAACCACGTGCACGGACCTCTCTCCATCCCGATTCTGATGAGGATGAGGATGAGGACGATGACGATGACTGCGGCTTAGGACGTGATATCGCCTCGTGGTTGGGTAAGGAGAAAATCTCACCCCGAGGATCATAAGGTGGGGCAAGAAGACAAATAAGGTATGGTCCAAGTCTTTTGTCTGGGGAAGTGGAAAGTGGTGTGGTGGGAGTGCGGGGTGAAAGGGAAAGTGGTGTGGTGGGAGCGCGGGGTGAAAGGGAAAGTGGTGTGGCGGGAGTGCGGGGTGAAAGGGAAAGTGGTGTGAGGGAGGCAGCACGAGCACGTGGTGCACGTAGGCCTAGGGGAGAGGAGGTGGAGCCACTCCCCAGCACGTCTTTCGCCCCACAATATTCCCAATCTTCCTCTCCACAGCCCCAGGATGTGGGGAAAGGAAGGAAAGGGAAGGGAAAGGGTAAAGGAAAAGGGAGAGGGAAGAGAAGTGCGAGTGATGAAAGGCGTCACTCTCCACCTCCCCAACCTCCCCCACCACCCTCACCTCCCCACCCTGACGAAGGCGATGATGGAGACGTGGCTGGAGACGGTGGTGTCTCGTGGAACTGGGAAGATGGGAGTAATTTTACTCCCATCATTCACCCTTTCACTGAGGAGTGGCGGTCTGGTTGCACGGCTCCAGGTGTGCATGCGGGTTCCTCTAGGGTGGATTTTTTCCACTTGTTCTTTGGGGAGGCGTTTGTGGGGCGCATAGTGGAACAGACAAACATATTTTCACGAACACAGCACCGTGAAAGTGAATGTTTGGGAACAACGAGCAGGCATTCCCAGCAATATGACTATCCTGTGACAATTTCAGAGATGTTCTTATTTTTTGCCCTGGTTCTCTTGATGGGTGTGGTAAGAAAAAACCAAATTCCTGCATACTGGGCAACTGACCCAATGATCCTCACACCTTTCTTTGGAAAGGTGATGAGTCGTAATAGATTTCAGCAGATTCTCGGCCGCCTCCACTTTTTTGATGCAGAAGATCCAGCTAATGCAAATAACACTGATAAAATGAGGAGAATTAGGCTGGCATTTGATCATTTACGGGAAATGTTCCGCTCCTCATTTTATCCCTACAGAGACCTCGTCATAGACGAGAGTCTTGTGTTGTGGAGAGGCACTATTTCCTTTCGCCAGTACATACCCAGCAAGAGACACCGTTTCGGGTTCAAGATCTTTGTTATGTGTGACTGTAAGACTGGTTATGTGCAAGACATAGTCTTGTACAAGGGCGCACAGACAGATATAACAGAAGATCGTAGTATAGGACTCTCAGGGGCCGTGGTGAAGACAATGATAGAGGAGTACCTTCATCGTGGTCATGTGTTGTACCTGGACAACTGGTACACTAGCCCTCTTCTCGCTAGGTTCCTCCACCAACACGACACCGGAGTCTGTTGTACAGTCAAGAGAAACCGTCGCCATATGGTCAAGATAGGGAGGAAACTTGACAAGAACGAGGTGGTTTTCTTCCAGGCAAATAACATCCTTGCCACCTTGTGGAACCACAACAGGGAAGTTTGCCTCCTATCAACTGTACACAGCCCCCTGATGCACCGCACAGACTCCGTTGATCACCGTAGCGAGAGGAGGCGCAGCATCTGGAAACCTGAGTTTGTACTGGACTATAATCTGAACATGAGGCAAGTGGATCAGTCAGACTCGATGATTTCCAGTGTTGACTGTGCCAGGACCACGATGAAGTGGTACAAAAAGCTCTTTTTCCACTTGCTCGACATCACGGTCCTGAACGCACACTACCTGCACGCCACGACAACAGAAGTATCAGAAGAGACCTTTGAGGGCTTTGTGGGAGCTGGCATGTGAAATAATCACCAGGCATGCCCAGGACAGACCCACACACCGCACCTGCACCCCCATGGCTGCCCAGACTCCCCTACACCTCGTAGGACGCCACTATCCTAGCACAATCCCTTCCGACCCAAACCGTCGTAACCCCCAGCGCCGCTGCCATGTATGCAAGCACTCGACAGTCAGACCAGCCACTCAGAGAAAAGACACATGTTACGAGTGTGTAGAGTGCAATGTTGCGTTGTGCCTTCAGCCATGTTTCAGAGAGTACCATAACTTCCTACACTACTGAAACTGTGTGGGATGGCGATATGACGCTCAGTATAATGGTAAGGCCAGTCAGTATGTGCTAAGTCTTATATAAAGTTGAAACGGGTGTAATGTTTTCAGGAAAGTAATGTATAAGTTGAGAAATAGTGTAAGTTGAAAGAAGTGATATCAAAACTACACCCACTGTGTAAATCTGCGAAAATATGATGCTCAGTATAACACTCTGGTCAGTAAATATGTGATAGCAAGATTATAAAGTGGAAACGGGTGTAATGTTAGCAGGAAAGTAACGTATAAGTTGAAAAATAGTGTAAGTTGTAACAATGGATGTCACGAGTACACCCACTGTGTAAATCTGCGAAAATATTACTCTCAGTAGAACATTCTGATCAGTATGTGATAGGAATGATATAAAGTGGAAAAGGGTGTAATGTTAGTAGGAAAGTAATTTATATATTGAATACTAGTGTAAGATGAAACAAATGATATCGCGATAACACTCACTGTGTAAATATGCAATAATATGACGTTCAGTAGAATAGTAAAGGCTCAAATTATGTGATATCAATTATATCAAGTGGAAACATGTGCAATGTTAGTGGAGAATTATTATATAAGTACAAAAATAGGTTGTAAGTTGAAATAGTAGTCATAGCGACTTCACCGTCTGTGTTATTATGCGCTATTTTTTACGCTAAATATTTACGTAAGGCCTGAAACTATCTCAAAACAGTTCTCAAAAGTGGAAAAGTGTATAATGTTATTAGGAAAGTATTATGTAAGTTGAAAAAACACAATACGAGTTGAAACAACAGTCACAGTGAGTTCACTCACTATGTAAATAAGCGCTAACATTACGCTAAATGTTATTGAAAGGCCTGTGAATACGTAAAAACAGTTCAGTAAAATGTAAAATGGTATAATGTTATTGGAGATGTATTATGTAAGTAGAAAAAATGATATGTATCATGATTCAGGAATGTTAGCGATTCATCATGACCAGTTTGCCCGATTTTGCTCGGTTCGCACGATGGTACAATGCTTATTTCAGCTCTATTTTTGTATAAAATCCAATTTACTCTTGTATCACATGTTTTTATGTTTGTAATATATACATATCTACTTACTTTCATTGGTTTCCCAGACTTATAATACCATAGAAAACGTGAGAGCCTCAGACCACCTACAGGTGTGATGAAGGTATACCTGTTTAGGCAACTTATGGACCCCGGTGAACACTTTCTTCGTGATTGACCATTGTTTCTGACCAAAAGCGAAAGTTTTAGCAAAAAAAAATTGGGTCCAAAAATGGTCGGGATTGGGGGGTACCAGTGGTGAAAAAGTGGTCGGGATGGGGCGGGTTAACCCCCCGTATTATAAGGGCATGCCCTACTACATTTTCATTTTATGCTTTCTCCAGATGATTATACACAGGTTAAGGGAAATATTTTGAATTTGAGTGTTCAATAATAGGGTGGTAGCCCAAGTCATATGAAAAGTAGGTAATTTTAGTTAAGTGAATAATTCCCAGGGGTCTATGACTTGAATCGTTTGGGGGTTTAGAAATGGAATACGTACATTAGAGGTGTCTCAGTCGTGATAAGATTTAATTAAACCTCAAGAGTGTCTCGGAGATAATTTTGGCACAAGGCCTCCCAGGAGAGACGGGAGTTCTGCATTATTATTTTTGTGCATAATAATCTGATAAACATGTTTGGTTTTGAATATAAAGTATTGCCAGGAGAGGTGGGAGTTCTTGATCATTATTATTTTTTTGCGTAATGTGATAAATATGTTTAGTTTTGTATATAAAGCATCGCCAGGAAGTACGAGTACTACAGTGGCCTACATGATTATTTTTTATGCATAAAAAATGTATTTAATTAACGTGATAGGTTAAGGCTTGAATATACAGCATTCCTAAGAGAGAATATGGTGCTCTCTATATATTATTTTTAGACACAGTAATGTGATATGTTTAGAATATGCAACATTCCCAAGAAAGAATATGGCTCACTACATGATTATTATTTTTATACACAATAATGTGATATGTATAGTTTTGTACAATGCAGTACAGCATTCCCAGGAGAGAGTATGGTGTTGAATAGGATTTGGTTTTGATGTATAACATTGTGATAAATACTGTATGTTTAGTTTTCTTTGGATACATCAATAGTTACTACAGTACCATAGTGCATAAGAAAGTGTCTTAGTGAATGCCACTAATTACCTTCACAGTTGATGAGGTAGATAATTTTCATTTAAATTTTCCAATGAGTGTTTAAGAATGACTGGTTTATTTTTCATATTTGTCCTTTTTTTATTCCTTATTTTTTATACTCGTCCCCCCCCCCTTTTATATCGCAATATATGTTAAACACTGAAATGGTACTACTTGTCCATCCCTTATAACATATGAAGAAGGTCAAGAGCATAATATTATTGCCAGTGCTGCTGATACCCTAGTAGTTAAAGAGGTCTTTCCACTGACATCACTTCCCATTGGATCAGTGTCTAAATCTTCTGTTGTGATAGGTGGGGACACCCATCATCTACTCAATCGATGTGGTACTGCCTTTAGATGAACGTGCACTGAGTGACAGCCAAATGGTTTCTTATAAACCAGGATACCATTTACTGCACTGGGTGATAACCATATAGAAATTATGCCTGGTAGTTTAATGAGTGTAGAGCTGCCTACTTCTTCCTTAGCCTTTATCATTGTATTTCTGTGTCTACCCTCCTCTCTTCATATTTCTCCCATTTTTCCTGTCACTTCTTATTGCTTTTCTTTCCTTTACAGGTGGCTTTACATTGAGTGATATGCCAAATGGTTTCCTGTAAGCCAAGAAACCACTTACTACGTTGGGTGGTAACCATATAACCAAACCGTACGTGCTCCTTACGTGTCAGCAAGTGGGTTGGTGGAGGATTAGTGCCCCTCCCCATAAAACAAATAACTCAATGTCAAATGGCCACCCCTTACGGGATTGTGGCGTCTGGCAATAGATATATAGATAGATAGATAGATTAATGAGTTAAGACGCTTCACCCTGATTGAGCCTGTAAAGCTTTATATCTACGGGGTGGTTAGAATTTATTGCTCACATAATGTCACTCGTGGGTGAGTGAGGCTGATCACCTTAAATGTCGGGCCCAGCCCTAGGCCCCTATGCTCCTGGACAAAAAAAGAAAAAAAAAAAAAGATTGTGATCGGTGGACTAGAGTTTCTGAACTTTAAGCATCTTAGTGAATGAAGAGCTTGACCATTTCACTTTGAGTATATAAATTTCAAAAGTCGTGACATTTTCAGCTGAACCTTTAAGGACAAGCTGCATATACTGTATTATTACAAAATAAATAGATACCCCTCACAGCAAGTCCTGAGAGTAATTCAGATGACAAGATGCCGCAATGCTCATTATAATATACAGTATATGGCCTGGACACCCCAACCTCCTCCCTACCATGAATATGTCCTCCATACCAGCCATATGTAGAGTTGCCTACTTCTTCCTTTATCTTTATCAATCGTTTTTTGTGTCTACTCCGTTCTTTTCCTGTTTTCTCCCATCCTTTCCGTCAGAACAATTCTGGTAACCAGTTCTTACGTTCTTTGGAGTTGGTGGATTTTGTGAAGGCTTTCGTTTTCCATAGTAACAAAGCAGATAACTTTTGGCTCATCGTTACCTACATTGTAGTTCCAGACATTGGTTAAATTGTTCTCCAAATAAACAGTCACATTTGCATTTTTGGCGCAGTTCTGATTACCGTTGATTCAGTTGTTTTAATAGGAAATGCATTATGTTTGAGATTGACCGCCAATATAAAACATTATAGGAATTACAGAATATTTTATGTACTGTCTTAAAGATAATTTTAAAACTTAATGTGGTTAATCCAAAGCCTAGTGTACTGAAAAAAAAATCACTTACAAATAATAAGTGATCAATACATTTAAAGTTAAGTTTATGAACATGAAATATTTGAGGAACTGTTATTAGTAATACATTTTAAAATAATAATAAATGGACATAATATATAGGGGTGTCCACACTATAATTGTTGAAGGGTACGTGATATACGTGTCAGCACTGACCATTTGATTTACTGATCACCAAAATCTTGGTGTCTGAAAATGTTCTATTGTACTTACTGGGAAGGAGAGCAGGGTCGTGCAGGACGTCGACGAAACACCTTACTGTAGATGTTGGTCCTTTATTTATGTACTGCTTCTCCACACATGCTAGATGACAACAGGGAGATTGGAGTTGTTCCAGGTCTAGGCAAGACTTGAAAAATACTTGAAAACCAGACAATGGCCATGCTGGACCCAGTGTCAGAAGTAAAATACTCTGCCAGGACTTGGTTGAAGTTCACTCCCAGACTTATATCAAGACTTGCACCAAGACTTGCACCAAGACTTGCTTCTCTGAAAGTGTTGGAGCTTTCAAGTAGTTTCAAACAAAGAAATAAAAGTAATATATTTTAATGTGAAAACAAATTAAACTTTTCATAGGAACATTTCAAGGAATTAGATAATGCAGCTGCCCTTTGACCACCCTAACCCCCACGTGTTAGGATGATACTGCATAGGATAAGAATTTGTTACATTATTTCATAATTACAAAACAATTTCTGTATCACGTGGTGTAACCCCCCCAAAAAAAAGTATTGGCTCCTTGGGGTTAGATAAGATGTGAAATGCTTCTTCACACATGTGCGTGTTGTGAACAATGCCCATTATAATACAATACCACATGAAACTGTGGGATTAGATATTACTAACTGGAAACTGTCACAACTGCAGGACCAACATATCCGAGTTATTTTCCATAAATCATGCTCTGTGTATCAAAATGTCTCACACTGAAAGGGTGCTGATACTTTTTTTTTTTTTTTTTTATCGAGGGTACGTGACTCGCTGACCTTATCCCAGGGCGTCAAACTGCTGACAACAGCTGTTTCTGCATATCCTCACACACAGCTGCTCTGCACTCTTCTCATATCACAATTTCCAGGGCAGATATCACTCTCAAAACATTACTAATGTAGGCACAATACAATCAAAATACCTTTTAGGGGAATAGAAGTCGGTGCATTAACTCATAATGGGGCTAGGAGGAGGAAAGCTCCTGGCAGGAGTCAGTGACCTTGCTCCCGACAGACCAAAACACAGAAGGACCGAGAATCAGGGTTGCCAACTGTGGATGATGATATTCTGCTGTATTGGCCAACAAACTCTGCTAGATTGTGAAATTGCCTACATCATACCCAAGATTAATATAAATCAATACGTAATAATGCTTATTTGTTAGGCTACTCACCTAAAGAGAAAATATGATACCATCCTCTTCCTCGTCATCCCCTGTATCCACCAACACAGCTGTTGAAGTGTTAGGCCTACAGTCTTACTCTCCAGATATAATTGAAGTAGGCTTATAGGCTGCCAGTGTTCCTATCTCTTGTAACACAGAGTGAGACAAGTCGTACGAATGGCGGCATTTACCAACCCTCTTCAACCCACTTTTCACGGAAATAATAGCACTTACAGAATTTGTATTTAAACGATTACTGAGCTTCGTTTTCACAATGTTTACCTCACTGAACAATCTTTCAACTTCGGCATTAGAATGGGGGAGTGATATTAGGAGGTTGGTCAGGCTCAAAAGCAGGGTTTGGGCTGGAGGTGAAGGGAGAAGAGGTCGGTCAGGGTCAAAAGCAGAGTTTGGAGCTGGAGGTGAAGGGGGAGGAGGTTGGTGAGGGTCAAAAGCAGGGTTTGGAGCTGGAGGTGAAGGGGGAGGAGGTTGGTGAGGGTTAAAAACAGGGTTTGGAGCTGGAGGTGAAAGGGGAGAAGGTTGGTTAGGGTCAAGAAGACGAGAATTTTCAGAGGATGGATCCATTAGTCACCCCAGTAGCCAATGCATCAGCAGCAGGACTAATGACAGCCTGTCGACGCCACCGTGTCAATAGATCATTTCCATGTGAGTCACGAGTCATGTGACTTTTGTTTACGCCGGCACACTGGACGGCAAATTATCATAAGTCCAGAGAGAGAGAATTGCAGATTTCACAATGGTAATTCACTGCAGTGCTTTCGGCTGTAAGACAAGGCAGAAAACTGGAAGTGGTGTACACTTTTACTGGTTACCAGCCAATGAGGAAAGGCGATATAAGTGGATAGGTGCCGTGAAGAGGGAGAATTGGCAGCCGACAGGCTACACCCAGCTCTGTAGCAAGCATTTTATTGCAGGTGAGCCGATGATTTGTGAGTAGATACGGGCATAATAATCATTCTTTGCAGCTGCAGATGTCATGGGATATCCTAATTATGTTACTGTCACGGAGCACAAGACCCACATGGCCATGTGTGTGCGTGGGAAAAGAGGAGGGCGGGTCCATGTCACAAACCCTGTTTTGATATTATTCCAGAGGTTCATCCAAACGAAATCGGGCATAAACTAAAAATTCTCCATAGCATTTTTTTTTTTTTTTTTTTTTTTTTGTGTCCAACTCTGGGCAAAGGCTTCAGGACCTATATCTCGGGGGCAGTAGCCAATCCCAAGGCCCAGTAGTCCTCCTACACCTCCACATGTCACCACTTCAGTGCTAATATCCACCGTCCATATCGAATACATGCTAGAGCTGTCTCATACAGGACTGGTGTATGGTAATAGCGAGGGTACTTTTATGACATGTCGGCAGGTCATCTGGTAGATCATGAAAGTCTGCTTTTATGGAATTCAAATCCTTAAACTGCTCCCTCCCCCAGCCGGGATTCGAACCTGGGTCCATCAAGACTGCAGGCCGCCTCTCTACCGATTCAGCAACCGCCTCCCACAATGTTAGATGTGTAAGTAAAGCTCATTAAATTACAGATTAGGTCATACTGAAGGTTAGGTTAGGTTAGGTAAGGTTAGGTAACATTAGGTTTGGTTAGGTTTGGTTAAAACGTTCATTTTTATTTTCTCAATGTATTTCAGTGTGATTCATTTGAAACTGATATTTGTGTGATGGTGGATCATTTTAATAGTAGTGCAGTAAAGAACACTATTGAACACTTCAGTGTTGTAATATACCACTGTGAGTCTGTATGCAAAACTACGTCTCAGTTACAACTAAAGCATAAATACTAGTACTACTATGTATAATTTTCAGTTTTATTGCTCCACTGAAAGCCAAACTGCCAATACATGTGCCAGTTAAATATATATTTCTGAGTACAAAAATGCTTTAATCACCATCGAGAGGATATGTACTGTACCTATATCAACAGCCCTTGTATGTACTATGACTTTCTTGTTAATGTTAAATGTAATATCATTAAAATCATATTGCTGAAGTCTTTAAGTTTTATATTGTGGTAATCATCATCATGAAATAGATGACCTTAATTTAAATTTGTCAATGTTATGTTTCAGTTGCATTATAAAAGTTAACTTGATAGATCTGGCACATATATGCTGTCAGTTTTCCATTTTATATTAACCCGCCCCATGCCAGTGCCGTTTTAAAACGGTCTGACGTAATTGCGCGCTCAGTGCCAGTGCTGTTTTAAAATGGTCTAAAACAAAATACTTCACTGTGACCGCATTTTTCAAGATTCGCGGGTAAAAATTGGCAGGCATGTAATTAACTGCCCCTATATCATCCCTCAGGCTGTCAAGGCCATACACTTACTCGCTCCCCCCCTCACGCTCGCTCTGCCTCACTCTGCCTGTGTGCCTCACCCATTGGTTTACATAGTGAAGACATTTTGTAAATATTTTCATGTAAGTGTAAGTTGTAAATATTTTCTTGTAAGTGTACAGTAAGGACTATATAGTGAAGTCAAGTTGTAAATACCTTCTTGTAAGTGCCAGGACTGTATGTAATGAAGTAAGGTTGTATCTATCTTCAAGTAAGTGTAAGATAATGAATTCACAGTGAGAAAGACACGAAAATTGTGATAGATGCTGAAGTAATAAGTAGTCAGAAAAGTGTACTGAACATTGCTATACCTTCCCAGCATAAATACCAGAGTATACCCTACACAGAAAACGGCTTTCTCTCACGTACATAGTGAGCGTGAGAGAGTGGCTATACCTGCATACAAGTGTGTCGGACTGAATAAAACGCATTCCCGAGCCTCAGTCAGCATTTTAATGGTGAAATTCATTGTTTCCTCATCAAAATCTATCATTTTAGCCAAAAACAAAAACAAAAAGTCGAAAAATGGCCGGCACTGGGGTGACCCATAAGGGTAAATATAGTCAGTACACGGTGGGTTAAACCATTTTTAACATATATATATATAAATATATTGTTACATAGCCTATGATTTCATCATCCTTTGTATAATTCTAACGTACAGTATGCTGCATGTTTGATCACGATTCGCCTCGTGGCTTCCATAGTGACAAGGCTTGCGTGTTCTACCTCACTCCCCCTTTCTCCCCCTTATAGTAGAGTAAGTCGTTCTTTCTGTTGTTCAGAGCAGGAGTGTCAACTCTTTGGTCCCTATGGCTTCATTTGCGCGTCCTTCTTACAAGTTGAATCAAGCTCTGCCGGCCCCTATATAATGAGCTCAGTCTCTGCATTAATTGCCACTTAGATCTACTCCTCATTTTGTTCACATCTCTGTCCTCCCCTGTATAGTGTATTATTATTTTTGTGAGTGCTCAGGAAATCTCCAGCCATCAAGCTGCTGTATAATTTGAGTATAAGTGTTGTTACCATTTATCTTGTAATGTATGGCCTAAGGTGTTAATTCGTAGGCCTGGTAAGGTTTTTGTGATTCATGTAGAGTTTTTAATGTCAGCCATTATTAAAAATATTTTGTATCTGTAATAATATATCGTGCTTTAACTGAGCATTATCCGGTTTTCTCATTTATCAGGGCTGACTTAGATAAATTTGCTCTTGCTAAATTCATGTTAGTAAAGGCTATTGCAGTTAACCATATATGTAACCTGTTTTGCCATTACATTATCCTTATGAGTCCTGAATGTTTAGTTGTTAGTTTGAGCATTAAACTTTAACTTGTAATTTTACCTAACTCTTTTGTTTTGAACCTGGAAATTTGCGGGACAGTAGTGATTTTAGTATTCTCATTTCAAGTGTTCATTATCTCTCTCTGTTAGGCGACCTCTTATCAGGATATTCAGGATATTATCATAAGGATATTGCTCAATATTTTGTGACTGTTGTGGAAGCAATGAAGAAAGTTAAATCGGGGAAAGCCCCAGGAATTGATGGAGTGTGTGGTGAAATGCTGAAGCATGGGGGAGATATAGTAGTAGAATGGATGTGGAAGATATGCAGATTGGCCTGGGAGGAAGGTAGAGTCCCGGAGGATTGGAAGTCAGGTATAATTATTCCCTTGTACAAAGGAAAAGGGGAAAAAGAAGTGTGTGGTAATCATAGGGGCATTTGTCTTCTTAGTATAATAGGAAAAGTGTATGGTAGGATACTTATAGACAGAGTTAGAGAAAGAACAGAGAAATTAGTTGGAGAAGAACAGGGAGGCTTTAGGAAGGGAAAAGGTTGTGTAGATCAGATATTCATTATTAGATCTTTAGTGGAAAAGTTTCTAGAGAAGGGAAAGAAGTTGTATGCGGCTTTCATGGATTTGGAGAAAGCATATGACAGGGTGGATAGACAAGGATTGTGGAAAGTGTTAAGAATATATGGAGTAGATGGGAAGTTATTGAATGCTGTGAAGAGTATGTACGATGGTGCGAAGGCTGCAGTGCGTGTGGATGGTGAACTAAGTGAATTTTTCTCCATGAAAGTTGGGTTGAAACAGGGATGTGTCATGTCTTCATGGTTGTTCAATCTGTACATGGATGGGGTAATAAAAGAGGTACAAGGTAGGGTAGTGGATGTTGGAGTGGCCCTGGTGAGAGAGGATAGTGTTTGGAAACTCCCTGTACTGTTGTTTGCAGATGATACTGTGTTGTTGAGTGAAGACGAAGGGGAGCTGCAAGGCTTGGTGGATGAGTTTGAGAGAGTGTGTAAGAAACGGAACCTAAAGGTGACTGTAGGGAAGAGTAAAGTGATGGTCTTTGAGAGAGGTGAAGTTAGTGAATGTACAGCGAGGTTAGATGGTGAGGAATTGGAAAATGTGAGTACGTTTAAGTATTTGGGTAGTGTGATGAGTAAGGATGGAGGTTTGGAGGGTGAAGTGCTTGAAAGGGTACAGCAGGGAAGAAAGATTGCTGATTCCTTGAAAGCAGTGATAAGAAACAGGGAAGTGAGCATGGGAGTGAAAAAGTTACTACATGACAGTATTGTGATACCAACTCTAACGTACGGAAGTGAAGCTTGGACATTGTTGGAAGGACACAAGTCAAGAGTGAGAGCAGTGGAAATGAGTTATTTAAGAGGAGTCTGTGGAGTCACATGGAGAGACAAGCTGACGAATGAGGATATAAAGGAGCGTTGTGGTGTGGATGTGGATGTGATAGGAAGCGTTATGAGGAACACACTGAGGTGGTTTGGCCATGTGGAGAGGATGGACGGTGAAAGACTGACGAAGGGAGTGTATGTGGGTGAGGTGGAGGGGGGAAGAGGGAGGGGGAGGCCGAGGATGAGATGGAGGGATGGGGTGGAGAGGTATATGAGAGAGGGGGGTGTGAGTTGGGAGCAGGGCAGTGAAATGGCGGGGGACAGGGCTACTTGGAGGCGATTTGTTTGTGGCCACCCCAAACGGGATTGAGGCGTCTGGCAATAGATAGATAGATAGATAGATAGATAGATTTATTCATGATGTCTACTATTACTACTCTTGATGAAGCCAAAGGTTTTTTGTCAAATGTGCAAACAGTGTGTGATGTAGAAAACAGAACAAAGAATGAACTTAAGCTTGTTGCTCAACAATTGGGAATTGCTGTTCGCTCTCATCATTCTAAAGATCAAATTGTTGACATGATTAATAAAAGCTTGTTTAATGTAACTCCTCCAGATGAGCAAACGCAGATTGAAATAGCTAAGTTACAGCTAGCCCTGCAGGAGGCTCGTGTTAAGGAGGCTGAGTCTCAGGCTCGTATTCAGGAGGCACAGGCACAAATTGAAATTACTAGGATTCAGGCAGACCATGAGTATCACATGAAACAAAGTGGAACTGGATCATCTAGCTCTAATGAATTTGATGTGGCTGAAAATGTTAAACTTGTCCCTTCTTTTAATGAATCTGATTTAACAAAGTATTTTCAGTTGTTTGAGAGGGTAGCTACAGGTTTTAATTGGCCCAAAAAGTATTGGCCAGTACTCCTACAGAGTGTTCTCACCGGTAAAGCTCAAGTAACTTACGCATCTTTCCCTCAGGATCAATCTGATAATTATGATGTAGTTAAGAGCTTGATTCTTAAGGCCTATGAGCTTGTTCCTGAAGCCTATAGAGTAAAATTTAGGACAACTTCTAAGAAAGATAAGCAATCCCAAGTTGAGAATGCAAAAATCAAAGAAGATCTGTTAGAGCAGTGGTTAAATTCTAAGAATGTAAATATTCTGATTTTGATAAATTTAAGCAGATGATTTTGCTGGAGGACTTCAAAAGGTGTATTAATAAAGATGTAAGCCTATATCTTGATGAGAAAAGAATAGATAATTTGTCTGATAGTGCAGTTTTAGCTGATGAATATGTTCTCTCTCACAAGAGATATTCTAAAGAAAAAAAGGAAGCTGAGAGTAAGTACGTTGCCTCTTCTCAGAGTACAGGTAACAGGAAAGAGAATAAAGATGATGTTTCTCAGGAAGTAAATACCAGCTTCACCTCTAGATTTCAGAAAAGTAAATGTACTTATTGTAGTAAGCTTGGTCATACTACGGAGAAATGTTTCAGGAGACAGCGTGATGTGAACAAAAAGGAGTCTTTAAATATTCAGTCAATTGGTCTAGTGTCCACCCTTGAGAGTTCCCAGAATTCTTTAACCGAGTAAACTGAACCTGCTTTGAGGGGTAAATTAAATTCTCATGATGAAGCTCCTCTTTTGAGCAATAACGTGGGTGACACTCTCAAGAGTTCATGTGCTAATTTCCTCTCTCATGGTTTTGTCAGTCCTCTGGACAGTAATGACAGGAAATCAATTAAAATATATCGTGATACAGGTGCTTGCCAATCCCTTATGCTGACCAGTGTTCTAGGCTCTAATGTTAATTCCTCTGATGAAACTGTAATCTTACAAGATGTAGGGAATAATTACTTCTCTGTCCCTTTGTGCAGAGTGAATTTAGAGTCTGGTTTTGTTAATGGTTCCGTTATGGTTGGGTTGGTTGAGACACTCCTAATGTCAGGTGTAACTTTCTTACTTGGAAATGATATTGGTGTAAGTCAAGTGTGTCCAGCTCCTCAGTTGTCTAGTGAACCAGTGACTGCGACCCAGGATTGTGATGTCCCTGATGTGTTCTCTGCATGTGCTGTCACTAGGGCTAAGTCTTAGGTTACTGGTGACTTAGAGGATAATGATGATGATGATGTTATCCTAGCTAACACTTTTCTTGCTAATTTGGACCACTCACCAGATGAGGCAGTACCCCGTAGTGTTGATAATTTGTCTCGTCAAGAGTTGGATGAGTTGCAGGTTGCTGACCCTGAGTTGAAAGGTCTAGCTAACTCTGCTTGCAGTGAGGAAGAGTCAGCTGGTGCTTCTACTTGTTATTATATAAAGTCAGCAGTACTTATGAGAAAGTGGAGACCCCCAGCAGCATCAGCCGACTGTGAATGGGAGGTTGTACATCAAGTTGTCCTCCCTCGTGTTTGTAGGCAGGATATCATTAGAGTGGCTCATGATTCCAGTTTGGCAGGACACCTTGGAGTGAGGAAGACTGTGGCACTCATTTTGAAACACTTCTATTGGCCAGGTATCTTCAGAGATGTTTCCTGGTATTGTAAGTCTTGTCACACCTGTGAAGTTGTGGGGAAGTGTAATCAGACTGAAAAGGTTGCACCTCTAGTTCCCATTCCTCCTTTTCAGGCGCCTTTCACCCATGTGTTGGTGGATATTGTGGGCCCTCTTCCTAAGACTTCTTCAGGTTTATCTTATGAGTTGACCCTGATCGATATGGCTACTCGTTATCCTGAAGCCATTCCACTTAGAAATATCTCACCAAAGAACTTGGTTAAGGAATTGCTGGGGTTCTTCACCAAGTTTGGTCTGTCCAAGGAGGTACAGTCAGACTGGGGAAGTAATTTCATGTCAAATGTTTTCAAGCAGTCTCTGAAAGAGTTGGGCATCACCCGGATCACGTCTTCAGCTTACCATCCCCAGACCCAAAGAGCGTTGGAGAAATATCATCAAACACTCAAATCGATGCTCAGGAAATACTGTTTGGAACATCAGAAAGACTGGGATAAAGGTCTTCCATTCGTTGTATTTGCCGCAAGAGAATCTCCAAATGAATCACTAGGCTTCTCACCCTTTGAACTACTGTTTGGCCATGAAGTAAGAAGACCCCTTAAGCTACTCAAGGAATGCTGGCTGTCGGAGGAAGATGTCGTCAACCTGCTGGAGTATGTGATGAAGTTCAAAGAACGGCTGTCCACTGCTTTACAGCTGGTGAGAGAGAATTTAGGAGCTGCTCAGGAGAAGATGAAGACTTGGTATGATAAGAAGTCCAGGTTACGCCACTTTCAGCCAGGAGATCAGGTTTTGATTCTGCTACCGGTGCATGGGCAACCTCTTCAAGCCAAGTTTAGTGGTCCTTATTTCGTGGAGAAGAAGCTCAGTGATGTCAACTATGTCATCGCCACACCAGATCGTAGAAAGAACAAGCAACTTTGTCACATCAACATGCTAAAGTTATATCATGGGCGGGACGAAAATAACCCAGTCTGCACTGTAGCTGTTCCACCCGGTTCTGCAAGTGAAGTTCTCCCATGCAGCATGAGGCTGAGTGATAGTTTGGGGAAGAATCCTGATATCATGAATGATCTCCAGACTAAGCTTTCTCATCTAGCTCCCGAGGAAAGGCAGGAGTCTTCGGCATTACTGCAGGAGTACCCGCAAGTGTTCCGTGCCACTCCAGGAAGAACCACTGTGTTGATGCATGATGTCGATGTTGGAGACGCAAAGCGAATTAAACTGCCTCCTTACCGTGTGAACCCAGTGAAAGTTCCTCTCATCCAGAAGGAGCTTGGCTACCTGTTGGACCACAAGATAATTGAGCCCTGTCAAAGCGAGTGGAGTTCTCCTGTCACTCTAGTCCCTAAGCCAGGTGGGTCACAGCGGCTTTGCATCGACTACAAACGTGTTAATCAGATAACCAAAACAGACACTTACCCTCTCCCTCGCGTGGAAGATTGCATAGACAAGATCGGAAAAGCTAGGTACATAAGTAAGTTTGATTTGTTAAAGGGATACTGGCAAGTACCTATGACTGAATGTGCTAGGGAGATCTCATGTTTTGTAACACTAGGAAAGACTTTTGCATGTTCTGTAATGCCATATGGTATGAAGAATGCACCAGCCACTTTTCAGAAGCTCATGAATGTTGTAACAGAGGTTTTGGCAGGATGTGTTGTTTATATTGATGATGTATTAATCTTCAGTGACAACTGGAAAGATCACCTATGCCATGTCAGTAAATTTCTTGAGCGTTTGCTTCAGGCTAATCTTGTAGCTAATTTGTCAAAGTGTGAGTTTGGTCCAGCTAAAGTTCAGTACCTTGGGTACGTAATTGGTGATGGACACGTTGCACCACCAGTAGCTAAGGTTCAGGTTATAAGTGATCTTCTCAGACCTAAAAGTTGGAAAGAGCTACAAAGATTTTTGGGAATGATAGGTTATTACAGGAGATTTGTTCTTAACTTTTCAATTCTTGTATCACCACTTACAGACCTACTGAAAAAGGGAGTTAAATTTGTCTGGACCGATAACTGTAAATCCTCTTTCAGTAAACTTAAAGCTATCCTATTAAGTCAGCCAGTGCTTGCTACTCCAAATTTTGCTAAGCCTTTTAAGATGGCTGTTGATGCAAGTGATACAGGAGCTGGGGCTGTTTTGCTGCAAGAGGATGATCAGGGTATTGAACACCCTGTATCTTATTACAGTAAGAAGTTCACTCCACCTCAAAAGAACTACTCCACTATTGAGAAAGCTTTTGGCCTTGATTTTGAGTTTACAGCATTTTTCATTTTATTTGTATTCTGGTTTTGACCCCATAGTCATTTATACCAATCATAACCCACTGAAATTCCTTAGTAAGTTTAAAGATAAAAATCAGAGATTGACAAGATGGCGTCTACTTCTTCAGGAGTATTCATTAGACATACAACATGTCAAGGGGAAAGAAAATGTCATTGCATTTTGCTTATCTAGACTTTAGACAGATTGTTTTAGAGTAATGAGAAATTTCCTTTGTAAATTTCTTTTTCTTTGTGGGGAGGTGTTACTTAGCCTATGATTTCATCATCCTTTGTATAATTCTAACGTACAATATGCTGCATGTTTGATCACGATTCGCCTCGTGGCTTCCATAGTGACCAGGCATGCGTGTTCTACTCACTCCCCCCTCTCCCCCTTATAGTAGAGTAAGTCGTTCTTTCTGTTGTTCAGAGCAGGAGTGTCAACTCTTTGGCCCCTATGGCTTCATTTGCGCGTCCTTCTTACAAGTTGAATCAAGCTCTGCCGGCCCCTATATAATGAGCTCAGTCTCTGCATTAATTGCCACTTAGATCTACTCCTCATTTTGTTCACATCTCTGTCCTCCCGTGTATAGTGTATTATTATTTTTGTGAGTGCTCAGGAAGTCTCCAGCTATCTAGCTACTGTATAATTTGAGTATAAGTGTTGTTACCATTTTTCTTGTACTGTATGGCCTAAGGTGTTAATTCGTAGGCCTGGTAAGGTTTTTGTGATTCATGTAGAGTTTTTAATGTTAGCCATTATTAATAATATTTTGTATCTGTAATAATATAGCTTGCTTTAACTGAGCATTTTCCGGTTTTCTCATTTATCAGAGCTGACTTAGATAAATTTGCTCTTGCTAAATTCATGTTAATAGAGGCAGTTGCAGTTAACCATATATGTAACCTGTTTTGCCATTACATTATCCTTATGAGTCCTGAATGTTTAGTTGTTAGTTTGAGCATTAAACTTTAACTTGTAATTTTACCTAACTCTTTTGTTTTGAACCTGGAACTTTGCGGGACAGTAGTGATTTTAGTATTCTCACTTGAAGTGTCCATTATCTCTCTCTGTTCTAGAATTATACCTAACTCTCACTGAAGCTTAAAATTTTTATTTTTCAATGTTTATAGTGTGCTTAATTAATCTAATATTCATTTCAGTCCAAAATAGCTATTATTAAAAACCAAACGAAGCTAACACAACCAACCTAACCTAACCTAACCTAGGACTTAACGTGAAGATTAGGAAGAGAGAATAACTGCAGTAGACCAATAGGCCCATGGTAGACAGCTCCCACAAAAGTGTGACTTACCTACCCTGCCTAAAATAGCCCATGCAGGCCCATGCCAGGGAGCTTTCACAGGAGTGTGACCACAAGAATGACAAATTTTATATGCAGCCTATACCTGTCATATGCTTATCTAGCCTATGCTTGAAACTTTCTAGACAGGGGACAATGACTACGTCACTGGGTAACCTGTTCCATTCATTAACTACTCGACTCACAGTCAGTGTATACAATCCCTACCCCTTGGCCCCATGTAAAAATGTACTGATTACCAAGATAATTTACATGTTCTGTATGTCAACTGCAGCTAGCTATGCTATGCATATACAGTGTGAATGTCTGTTTACCTTGTGGGATGCCCCGGTGAACTTTGATGGAGTGTTCACCAAATAAAGATAGAAGTCTCCATATCTGAGATCTTGTTTCGGTCCCCAATCCTTGAAACTGGAAAACTTCTCAGTAGATATGGCATAAATCTTTAATTTCCAAACTGCCCTCTTACGGTTTCTATCCTTCTATCTGTGCCTTCATCTCTAGCTTCCTTTCTGGTCGTTCTATAGCTACTGTTGTAGACGGCCATCGTTCTTCTCCTAGACCTATCACTAGTGGTGTTCCTCACAGCTCTGTCCTATCACCAACTCTCTTCCTTTTATTCATCAATGACCTTGTAAGCTGTACATCTTACCATATCCACTCATACGCTGATGACTCCACCCTTCACCTTTCTATTCGGTTCCTGCAACGCCCATCTCAGCAGTTACTTCAACAAACAAGGCATGAGGCTATGTCACACCTAATGTCTAACTTGGGTCGTATCTCTGACTGGGGTAAAAATAACCTTGTTTTTGATGCATCTAAGACTCAGCTCTTACACCTATCAAACCAACAAAATCTTCCACAGGTGTACCCACTAATGTTTAATAATATTCATCTTAATCGTGCATCACCTTTGAACATGCTTAGGGTTTCATTTACATGGGACTTGTCTTGGAAAGATCATATTACATCTCTTGTAAAATCTGCATCGAAGAGATTAGGTGTGCTAAGCCGACTGCGTTCCTTCTTTACCCCTGCACAATTGTTGACATGGGTTTTATCCTCCCATGTGTGGAGTACAACTCTCATGTGTGGGGAGGTTCCCCACATACAGCTCTTCTCATTAGGGTGGAGTCAAAGGTTTTTTCATCTCATTAACTCTCCTCCTTTTACTGACTCCCTTCAACCTCTGTCTCTTCGCCACACTGTTGCATCTTTATCTCTTTTCTCTCGCTACTTCAATGGTCACTGCTCCTCTTAACTGTCTGTATGCATTCCTACACCTCTATGACACACGTCCAGCATCCATCTAGCAGCAAACTCTCATCCCTTTTCTGTCCAACTCTCTAATGCAAGAGTTAACCGTCACTCCCAGTCCTTTATTTACGCACCAGGCCAACTCTGGAACTGTCTCCCTCTGTCTGTATTTCCTACTTTATATGATCTCCAGTCTTTCAAACGCAGTGTGTCCAGGCATCTCGAAATGAACGGATCTTGAGTTTGGGTCTCTCTTGTATTTTGTTTTTCTCTTGGAAGGAACAGTTATTGCGGGCTCGTGGCCTTTGGTTCCTTCTTCCTCGCATAGAAAAAAAAAAAAAAAGGACCCAACCCCAAACACTTTATCTTGTTCCTGTACATGTCTTCGTGGCGCTGATCCAGATTTCTACATAAATCTGACAGTTCCATCTCTGACAGCCCTGTCTGGACAGCCACTTCTGCGAGGAGTTTGCCGTCCAGTATCGAGTTGTAAACAAAACCACTTGATTTCTGTGACGTCACTGGAAAAGGTTTGCAAGATATTGGTATTTTATGTGAGATAAATAATGCATGAAGAGGTTTGAAGTAGAATTCAAAATAAAAGATTCCTCCAAGTTTCAGCTGCAATCAGTGATGATGAACAGTTGCCGACGGCGTCTGCGAATGGTTTACAAAAATCAACATAAACTAGACATGTGGACTGGTGGAGTCTGTTGATGACGAGTTTGAAAGTTGGGTGGGGGGAAAATTTAAAGGCGTTGGTAAAGTGTTAAAAGTTGATCGTTTCGCTTTACTGGACACAAGAAATTTAAATTAATTTATTGCTAGAATATCATATCATTCATGCTGCAAATCCGCTAGAGCATCCGCCACACCCAGCAAAATTCCGGTAGATAATCCGCTTGCTGCTGCAAGCGAAAGTTGCCGCTGTGGAGATGGTTTAGTGGATTTTCTGCCAAGTTGGCAACCCTGCTGAATAACCCCTCCAGCTCCCCTTAGGGATCCTTGTGATAAGACTTTTAGATTATGGTATCTATGATATTTCCTTTTAGGATAGTCGATAAATATCACAAGATATATAGGAAATCATTGGTAATCTATTAGACTCAAGTGCCATCGTTTAATTGAAAAATAAAAAAAAAATAAATACTGAATCGATGTAGAGAATACACAACATCACGACGACAATGTATAAAAACTTAAGAATATTACAGTGCAAGGTGCAAACATATTGTTGGCATTGATTATCAACCTACACATTAAGTTACAAGGGGTGGCTACAAAGTTCTAACCCTTACCACGCTAACTAGAAAGGAGGTGAGCCAGGAGAATGACACTTTGCATGAATGAAATTTAACCTTTTTGATGGCCAACAGGGCATTTGTTTTTCTGAGATTGCATTTATATAGGGATGAATAGCCGTGGGAGTTAACCAGGTAGGCTAACTGCAAATATCAGATCACAGCACACAGCAACCAAGTATATCCCTTTTCATGCATGTCTGCTAGCTGCACACTTTGAGGAAAATCATCCCCATAAGAACAAATGCCCCCTCCTGGTCATCAAAAGGGTTGAACTTCATGTAATCAAAATGTCCTTGCGTGGCACAGCTCCCTGATCAGGCTTAAAACTTCAGCCAACACTCTAGCACTCATTTAAAAACAAAATTCACTTTCTTTTCCATTAAACAAGATGAAGTTATAAAGACTGAGTATACCAATTTTGAAAATATTTTAATGTGTATCAGCATAAAGGATAATATTCCCTTATGGTATCAGCCAGTGTTTAACCCTTCGTGGGCAGATGGGGTCCCTGCAGACCCCAACATGTTTTTAAAATGTTGCCATTTAGCCATTTTTTATTTTCATATCTTGGCCTCTCATGACTTTTATTGTAGATGGTTACTTTGTAATCACGTAAAATTAGAGCAAAACATCTCACACCATTTAGGAATGACATTACCATAAATGTTAGTGGGGTCTGCTGGGACCCCACCTGGCCTTTCGTGTGACTATTTTTTTTCATATATATATATATATATATATATATATATATATATATATATATATATATATATATATATATATATATATATATATATATATATATATATATATATATATATATATATATATATATATATATATATATATATATATATATATATATATATATATATATATATATATATATATATATATATATATATATATTGATTACAAACATTGGGAGCATTGTCAGTACCAGTATCAAAGTCTTATTCCTCAATGGCGGTGGCAGGTGACCAAGAAGAAGAGAATGATTCAGACGGTGATTTATCTGTATCCGACGCTGATAATGAACATAATAAGGATTGTTTTTTTCTGTTGTCTTCTCTTCATAGAAGTTACTTTTCTTCACATTGATAAAATATGTAATGATCATTTAGTTATTTTCTCCTGATAAAATTAAATTTTTTTTATATTTCCATAATGTTGAAAACAAAAAATTTTTGTACCAAATTTAAACATTATAAGGATAGTTTTATTTTATGATCATGCTAATTTACTTTATACATGAACCTGTTACTATGTTGAGAACTTGTTCCAAGAGTACTGACAATCAGACATTTAGATAAGTGTAGGATTAGCACTTCCATACTCAGTCTTTAATAAAAATCTCATAAAATGAAATAATTTTGTCAAAATAATAATAAAAAACAAAACCAAAAACAAAAGGGACACGGTGGGTTGGCTCCACGTGCCGCATCCTGGGCACCATATGTACAAAGTTTGGTAGATATAACTTTACGCATATGGCGAAAAATCCACCATTAAGTTTTGGGATCCGCCAGGACCCCATCGGCCTTCCGTATAACTTGGTAACCCCTGACCCAAGAGGGGTTAAAATTTAGTTCTGAATATAAAGAGTAAACGTTTTTAGAAATATTTCCACTAATTTTTCACTAAATTACAACTTCATGTTCATTGCTGGAAAGAAGCAAAGTTAAAAGTCTGGCAATTCATTTGTTGAATTCTATCGAATTATGGCATTAATATGTATAACATTAAAAATGATAATTCAAAACAATTTTTCTTAGCATAAACCATGCATAGGGAACAGGCACTAATAGTGTACAGTAAATAAGGCCAGTTAAAATTTTACTGCATTTTTTTTTTTTTTACTCTAGAAGCCAGGAATATTTTACGGTTGGAGTGTAAAATTTTCGGCTTTCGTGCACAAATGAAATTACGGTCAAAATGTAAATTTTACTATTTTAACCGTGAAATTTATCCTTAATTAAGTCATTTACCGTTTGACCGTCATTTTTACGGTATTTCTCTGGCCTATTTGCTGACAGGCTTTTTACCGTGAGACTTTTTTTTTTTTTTTTTTTTTTGCGGTGCAGGGCCTCTATTAAATGATCGTAACAGGGACTCTATATAATACTTTATTCTAAAACAAAATAAATATTTATAAAAAAAAATTTCCCACAGTGGTACGTACAAGGTTATTCTTCAAGATTACCTCAAATCAGTTAACTATAGGTTATTTTATTTGCTTGTTGATGTTGAGGTTGTTGTTGTTGTTGTTGCTGGTGTTGGTGATGGCGGTGGTGGCGATATGAAGGTGATGTTCGGTATGTGGTAGCAGTGTTGGCTGGATCTTAATGAAACTGTGTGCTGGTCATGTTGACCGTTGAGAAATGATGATGTTAAGATGTAGTACTATTGGTAGTAGCAGCCCCAGGTCCATGTGGAATGTAAACCCAGTGGAGTGTTGGCTGAATTTTACCCTACCCTGCAATCTACCATCCTTATTTCGGGGGATACAAAAGGTTTTGAGTGATGTTTGTATAACCTGGCAGCGAAGCCACCCGGCCATATTGATGCCACCACGTGAAGGCGTTCTTCCCCAGCACCTGATATTAATTTTGTAATGCTGGTGGTATTGACTGACAGTAGTTGTGACGGCAAGATGATGGCACTGAGTGTTAGCTGAGTGGTGTTGGTGGAGAGGATGTAGGTGATATTCGTCAGCGTTGTTAAATGGTGGCGTTGGGAAAACTTCTTTGGTTCTTAACACTGAAGTCTGGTTGTATGAGAATGGCAGTCAGAACAACACCCAGACCCAGTGTTATGAAGGCGCCTTGTATGTGCTACTGGTGGTGGTGGTGTTGGTGATGTAGGTAAGCACCATACTGTCTCCTAACAACACACTCCAACAGCAGGGTAAAGACAGCCAGACCAACACCCAGACCCAGTGCTATGAAGGCTCCCTGTAGATGCTCCAAGTTCAGCACACCCGTCCCACGAACCTGTTAGAACACGATTTGTCAGTGTATTTATTTTTGTGTTTGTCACTTCATGAGAACTTAAAACAATATTTCTATTGTCTTACAACCAAGGATAGTCTGGATACCCGATTTCATCTTATTACCCCTTGACAGTTTAATACTGTATTGTTGATGTCTTAAAAACTGACCAACTGTTGTATTCAGATCAACCTTCACTCTCCTGTCGGCATTCGTCAAGTCCTAATGATATAAAACTGGAAGTACTAGTTGTCAGACCTTAGACCTTTTTCTTTGTTATCCTTGTCATGTCATGTTCAGGTCAGGTTATGCTTAAGTGATGTTGATGGTAATGATGTCAGTTAGTTGGGCGACGGTTAACGAAGACTACGCCTCGCACTTACCAGTATACTGATAAGGTGATGATCGTGATGATATGAATGGTCTGATATGTGTTGTTACGGTGATGATGTTAATAATGGTGTTGATTTGTACTGCTGCGATGGCGATGATGATAATAATGTCTGATTTGCACTGCTGCAGTGATGATAATGTTGATAATGATCCTGATCTGTACTGCTACGGTGATGATCATAATCAAAGTTGCCTAATTTGCGCTGCTACGGTGATGACGATGATGATAATGGTCTGATCTGCCCTGCTTGGATGATAATAATAATAATGGTCTGATCTGCCCTGCTTGGATGGTAATAATAATAATAATAATAATAATAATGGTCTGATTTTCGCTGCACTGGTGATGATAATTATCATTCAATCTGTAGAGTTGAAGGTGAAAACAGAGCCGTGCATCTCAACTTACTCGTGTGGTGGGTACGTTGATATTCCTAACGTGCGTCTCATATATTTTTCCCAGTATGCCTGTTTCCACGATGCGCTGAAGGCTGTGGGATATTAGAGGGGTGAAGGCTGTGTTGCGGGGTAGAAACCACGTCATGTGGTCCTTGAAGAGCTGTGAGAGTGGATAGTGGTTTGGTGAGAGAGAGAGAGAGAGAGAGAGAGAGAGAGAGAGAGAGAGAGAGAGAGAGAGAGAGAGAGAGAGAGAGAGAGAGAGAGAGAGAGAGAGAGAGAGAGAGAGTAGCTTCGCGCGCGCAAACACACACACACACACACACACACACACACACACACACACACACACACACACACACACACATTAAATGTAGCAGCTCCATTTATGTAGCTAACATTCTTATACTGTAGGACTGAAACTTGTTATCCAGCTCTAATCTTGTTCTAAGATTTATATAAACTTACCGTGAAGTATTTGTAATTATCTTTCTACTGTCAAATGCCTTAATCCCGTAAGGGGTGGCCAGAAACAAATCGCCTGTGTCACCCTGTCTTCTGCCACTTCACTACCCTCCCAACAGCTCACACCCTCCACTGTCATCTATATCTCCACTCCATCCCTCCATCTCATCCTCGGTCTCCTCCTCCCTCTCCCTTCCTCAACCTTGTTCACATACACTTTCCACATTAATCTCTCATTCTCCATCGTCTCCACATAGCCAAATCACCTCAGTGTTTTTCTCCCAACACTTTCTATCATACTTTCATCCGCACAATAACACTTCTTCACTTCCTCACTTGTCAGTCTGCCTCTCCATGCAACTCCACATACTCCTCTCAAATAATCCATTTCCTCTGTCCTCAATCATGACTGTGACATTCCAAGAAGGTCTAACTTCACTTCCATCCGTTAGAGTTGGTATCACACTTCTGTCATGCAACGACCATTTTACGTCTATGCTCATTTCCCTATTTCTTATCACTGCTTTCAATGCATCAGCAACCCTTCTTCCCTCTTTTACCCTTTCAAGCACTTCATCCGCCATACCTCCATCCTTTCTCATCACACTACCCAAGTACTTAAGTGCACTCATATATTCCATTTCCTCATCATCCAACCTCATTGTGCAGTCAGTGACTTCATTTCTATCGATACCCAGAAATTAACTCTTCCCTACATTCACCTTTAGAGCATGTGGAGTCACATGGAGAGATAGGCTGACAAATGAGGAAGTGAAGGAATGTTGTGATGTGGATGTGGATGTGATAGGAAGCGTTAGGAGAAAAACATTAAGATGGTTTGGCCATGTGGAGAGGATGGAGAACGAAAGACTGACGAGGAGAGTGTATGTGAATGAGGTGGAGCAGGGGAGAGGGAGGAGGCCAAAGTTGCGATGGAGAGATGGAGTGGAGAGGTATATGATAGAGGGGGGTGTGAGCTGGAAGCTATCTATCTATCTATATACCTAGGCTGCTTCCCCCATGGAAAGAGAGGTAGCCGAGACAGGACGACACACTCCCCATTTACTCATCCATTCAAACACGGTCATTCGCATCTTAGCCCCAAAGGGGAGAAGGGACAGATCCTCACTGCACCACACCACACATGGGTCAACTGCACAGTGCAATCAGTGACATCCGCAGCAGGGCCCGACAGCAGAGCTGGTTTATCCCAGCCACATCATAATAGACCCATCCCCTTACTCGCACCTGTCCTGACTAGCTGATCAGACCAAATGCGGGAAAATATCCCCTCAGGGCTGCATCATCATTTATTCATTCACAATTTCTCTCCATTTATTTCTGTCACGCACAGCCACTCTTCCTTGCTCAACAGACATCCCTCTCGCATCCAGCGCTCTCTTCACA
Organism: Coenobita brevimanus; assembly: GCF_032717465.1. Lineage (NCBI taxonomy): Eukaryota > Metazoa > Arthropoda > Malacostraca > Decapoda > Coenobitidae > Coenobita > Coenobita brevimanus. The sequence continues at coordinate 36,880,121 of NC_136997.1, read as the reverse complement.
ATGTCCATCCATCCTATTCGTGGTCTCCCTCTCAGCCTTACACCTCTCACATCAGATCTAGTTTCTTTTTCACCAGTCGCTCATTATCCATTCTCTCCATATGCTCAAACCATCGCAACACCCTCTGCTCAACTCTACCAGCCATCTCCCGAACAACTCCAGTTCTCCTTCGCACTTCATCATTTTGCACTCAATCCATATGCGTCACTCCACACATACTCCTCAGACACCTCATCTCTATTACATTCAAACTTTTCCTCTCTGCTACACCCATATTCCAAGTTTCAGCCCCATATAATGCAGTCGGTACCACAACACCCTCATACAGCCTTTTCTTTACATCCATTCTAAGCGAAAGACATCTAAACACTTTTTTCATTCCTCCCAGCACCTTTCCTACTTCATTTTTTCTAAACTTCACTTCTGCATCTATTCTTCCCTCCATAGCAACATGCGACCCTAAATATTTAAAACACTCCACCTCCTCAAGCAACTCACCATTCAAAACTATATTCATCCCCCTACCATCTACCAGCCTTGTACAGTTCATCACTTTACACTTATTCTGATTTACTTTCAATTTCCTTCATTCACACACCCTTCCAAACTCCTCTACCAACTGTATCAGTCTCTCCTCTGAATCAGCCACCAATGCAGTATCATCCGCAAACAGCAGCTGCTTCAGATTCCACTCTCCACCATCGACATTCACCAGACTCAGACCTTCACCTAAAATTCTTGAATTCACCTCCCTTACAAAACCATCCATATAAATATTAAACAACCAAGGCGACATCACACATCCTTGTTGCAGCCCCACTCTCACAGGAAACCAATCAGTCACAGCATTTCCCACTCTTACACACGCTATACTATTTAGATAAAAACTTTTCACCCCTTTTAGTCACCTACCATCAAGTCAATACAATCTTAAAACAGTCCACAAAGCCTCCCTATCAGTTCTGTCATACGCTTTCTCTAAATCCATGAATGCCCAAAACACATCCTTGCCTTTCGCTAAATACTTTTCACACACTTGTCTCACAGCAAACACCTGATCCAAGCATCCCCTCCCTCTCCTAAAGCCACACTGCTCATCACCAATTACTCCCTCTGTACCCTCTCTAACTCTCATAATTAACACTACCATACACCTTACCTACAACACTCAACACACTTATACCCCTAAAGCTAGTACATTCATACTTATCAACCTTGCCTTTATACAACGGGACTACACAAGCACTTGCCCAGTCAATTGGCACCATACCTTTCACAAAGGACACATTCAACAATCTTACTAACCAGTCAACAATAGTCACTCCACCACCCTTCAGGCATTCAACAGCACACCCATCCATACCTGCAGCTTTCCCTGTTTTTATCTCCTTTACTCCCTTCTCCACTTCCTCCTTCGTGATCAAAGAATCATTCAACTCTCCCAACACATTTATTCCTTGCATCCTTCCACCTGCCACAATCTCGGCCACCCTTTCCTCCTCTACATTTAACAATCTTTCAAAATACTCTGTCCATCTCTTCCTTACTGCATCAATCTCAATTAACATCCTTCCATCCTCTGCTTTTATTCGCTCATCTTCCCCGATTCTCCCTTTTGCACCCTTTTCACCTCCTTCCAGAACATTTTCTTATTCTGTTGAAAATTTTCAGTCAGCCGCCTACCCCACCTCTCATCTGCTGCCACTTTAGCATCATGCACAGCTCTTCTCGCCCTATTCCTCCTTTCCTTATACCTCTCATATGACACCTCATCCTTCCTCTGCAGCCACACTTCATATGCACGTCTCTTCTCTGCCACAGCCATACTTACTTCCTCGTACCACCATTCATTTCCTTTTCCTACACTACCACCCACACGTCTCACACCACACACCTCTTCTGCATGCCCCACCACAGCACTCTTAAACACCTACCATTCCTCCTCCACACTGCCATTTTCCTGATCTTTCACTGCGTTCCACTCATCTTTCAATTTCTCCTGATACTCTATCATTTTCTCTCTTTTATCCAACTCACTCACTTTCAAAACCTCCCTGCCACACCTAACCCTCCTAGCTCTCACCCATCTCATACCTACTCTTAACTTTCCCTCCACCAGGTAGTGGTCAGACATACCTCCACCCTCTCCTCTCAGAACTCCCACATCCAACAATCTTCCTATTACATTTTTAGACACAACCACATAGTCCATCAAAGCTCTATCAACAACCTTTCCACCCTTCTGTCTCACCCATGTATACTTATAAATATCTTTCTTCTCAAACAGCGTATTTCCAATCACCATCTCTCGCTCAACACACATCCGTATCATTCATTCCCCATTTTCATTTCTTCCAGGCACACCATGCATACCAACTACGCCTTCAACTGCTACATTTCCCACTCTAGCATTCAGATCTCCCATCATTACTACATTCACATTCGCTCCAAAACTCTGCAGACACTCATCAACATCATTCCAGAAAGACTCCCTCTCTTCTTCATCCTTTCACTACCAGGCCCATATGCACTCACAAACACCCACAATTCCCGTTCAAATTTCGTTCTCGCCCACATCAGTCTCGATGACACCTCCTTCCATTCAATCACACACTGCTGTACTTCCGGACTCACTAACAAGGCCACACCTTCTCTTGCCCTTCCTCTATCAACACCAATCTTCCATCTCTCCATCGCAACCTTGGCCTCCCCCTCCCTCTCCCCTGCTCCACCTCACTCACATACACTCTCCTCGTCAATCTCTCGTTCTCCATCCTCTCCACATGGCTGGAAGCAGGGCAGTGAAATGGCGGGAGACAGAGCGACATGGAGATGATTTGTTTCTGGCCACCCCTTACGGGATTGGGGCGTCTGGCAATAGACAGATAGATAGACACACAACGACACCCATTCGCCATGCCTTGCAGTGCCCTTTTATCTTCACCCAACAATACAGTATCATCAGGAAACAACAGAACAGGAAGTTTACAATCACTGTCCTCTTCCGTTAGGGCTGCTCCGACATCCACTGCCATACCTGGTATCTCTCTCATAACCCCATCCATATACAGACAGAACAACCATGAAGACATGACACATCCCTGTTTTAGTCCAATATTCAGAGAGGATAATTCAGTCAGTGCACCATCCACACGCACTGCAACCTTAGCGTCTTCAAACATACTCTTCACGGCAATCAACAGCATCTCATTTACTCCATATATTCTTAAATATTTTCACATTCCCTGTCCATCCACTCTGTCATATGCTTTCTCCAAATCCACAAAGGCCGTAAAACTTCTTTCTCCTCTCTAGAAACTTTTCCATTAAAGACCTTACGATGAATATCTGATCCACACAAACTCTTCCTTTCCTAAAACCTCCCCGTTCTTCTCCAACAAATTCCTTTGATATCTCCCTGACTCTGTCAATATGAATCCTATCATATATTGTCCTTTCACACTAAGAAGACAAATACTAGGGTGGTCCCTAATTTTTAACCTGAAAAATTTGCTTCAGCTTCTCCGGGATTTCCTTCTTATTGGTTAAAAAATAGTGTATGCATATTTTCATGCCTTTTAGATAATTTTAACTGATGCCGCATCATGTTCAAAGTTATACTGTTATGGCGTAATGTTAATATGCCATTGGGTTACTTAAACTGGTGCCCCATCATGTTCAAAGTTATACTATTATGGCGTAGTGGTAATATGCCATTGGGTTACATACGTCCCTCTCTCTACAGAGTATAAGCACCTCACTGAGGGGGGGGGGTATCATGGGAACCCAACTCCCACTTATTGTTGCCCACTTTTATGGTTTGTAATTGCTGCCAGCTGTCGCCCTCTTCGCGTTTGGATACACTTGCCCGTGTTGCTCAACAACCTGGAGAAGAAACTGCTGTTGATCTTCGTTCTTGGGCAACACTGGATTAAACTCTTGAATTAGTGCTACCCACATTTCAACAAAGTCATTTGTTACCTGTAGCCCCTGGACGATACGCTCATTTTCCTTATAATTCTCACAAGTTTCCCATGTGGATGGATCGAATTCTAGGATGAATGAGGAAGGCCAAGCAGTGTGAAGATCTCCTTGGTGTTACTTGTCACAAAACTTGAAATTGTTGCCTGATTCAGTGCTGTCGCCTCAAGTTCAACTGTTCCACTCTCTCTTTAGTTGATCTTTGCTTCTTTCTTCGTTAAGAGCCATCACCATTTTTCGCTTCTCTTTAAGATCAGAAGTTGGATTAAAAAAAAAAAAAAAGGCCAATGCAACTAATTGCTCGGATAAATAACATAAGTGACGACTAAATGCTTTCAAGGAGACTGTGAGATGTCCTTATCAGGATGAAGTGACAATTCCTGGAGAAGCCTCAGATCGTTTGCTGGAGCTGGAGCTGCTTTTGTTGCCATGAACGATGATTTCATTTATTGCTACATGATGAACACAACAAACTGCTTCAGTCCTCGGCCTTGCTTCAGTGTGATGCTTGTCTACTGATGGTAAAGGTAGACTTTGGTGCTATATATAACTTTAGCCATCCATCTGGCATGGTGGCAAGCACCAGGCCGCTGAAACCGTGTTCCACAGGGCGGTACACCACCCAAGACAACAATGGACAGTTCTAGCAGCTTTCTCTTTCTGTTCATCCAGTGCATTTGTACTGTTACTTTCAGCACCACAAGTGGTGGTAAGAAAGTCTACTCCCACAATCTCTGTATGCTCTTGCTTCCTTACAGACCTTCTCATTCTCATCCACACTCACCGATAATCAGTCATTGCCTTCCATTCATTCAGTTCACCACCTAACCCTCTCATCCCTCACCACATATACCTATGGATTATTTTGTGCCTGAAGAGGGTCTTGGCTATCACCAACCTCATACCCGCACAGATGTCCACCAGAGCACTACCATTCTCATTCACTTCTGCAAGCACATCCCACTCACAAACTACCTTCACATTCCCTACTCTTCCAATCATACCATCAATCAAAAACACTCTCTCACTCCTTTCAAACTTTTCCATGCACTCTTCCAAATTAGCCCAGAACTCTTCCCACACTGCCATAGGCTCATATACACACACAATCGCCCACAATTGTATTCCTACTTTCAGTCTTACCCACACGATTCTTGAACCAATTGAGTCATACTCCCTTATAATCTTCTTCCATCTCTTGCACACAACACATACACCCTCCTTTGGCCTCTCATTCTCACCTACTCCTGCACATATACCCAATCCATACTCCGACTCTCTCACACTCTCACCTCGACATTTAGTCTCAGTCAATCCACATGTGTCCACCTTTGCATCCTCAAACACCAAGACGGTCTGTCTCTTTCACCTTATCATTCAAGCTCCTCACATCCCACGTCGTAATCCACACCATGTCCTTTGTACGGTTCTTGGTCGTCGTCTGTTAGTCAGTCCTGGTCTGAGGCATCTTGTTTGTCCTTTTAGGTAGTTGTTTTCCGGGGAGGGCACCTAATCCTCCGCCAACTCACTTGTTGACACGTAGGGAACACGTACTGGTTGGTTATTAGGTTACCCCCCAGAGTATTGAATGATTTACTGGCTGACAGGAAATCATTTGGATGATCACTATGTAGAGAGGAAATTAGAAAAAATAAAGCAGCTGCTGACTTCATTCTCCTGACTCGATCGTTTTATCAGCTATCCTTGATCACCAAACCGTGAAAACGTCTACTGAGGAAAAGGTATAACGGTAAGGCATATACGTGGAGAACTTCATTAATAATCACCTCATGGTTACCGTCGTCTTTGTGCTCTCTCTCTCTCTCTCTCTCTCTCTCTCTCTCTCTCTCTCTCTCTCTCTCTCTCTCTCTCTCTCTCTCTCTCTCTCTCTCTCTTTCTCTTTTTACCATCAGGGGTCTCTCCAAATCTGAATAAAAATCATTAGGTGTTAGAAAGACATAATGTAAGGTGTGTGTGTGTGTGTGTGTGTGTGTGTGTGTGTGTGTGTGTGTGTGTGTGTGTGTGTGTGTGTGTTTCCATTATATCTCATGAACGTCAACACGAATTTTCTTAAACCCACACATTATCCGAGATTCAACAAATTCTTCCAAATTGTGTATACTGTACAGGGCGGGTAGCGAACACAGACATATGATTTTAAACAAAGAAGTAAACTGATTCAAATTAGTCTTGATTAAAATTAAATTCGCAGAGATGGTTCTCTTCTGGCACTATATCTGAGCCATCTAATTGCTCCAAAGTCTGTTTGCTAGTAGGGTAGTAGTTGGTGCAACCCCACACTCATTTGACATGTGAACCCGGTGAACTGCAGGCTTGACTTGCCTTTTGCAGTCCACCTTGCTCCTTTTGGGCTATAGGAAAGTAGCTGAGGGACGGTTTTATAACCAGACAGTGGAACCATCCAGTTATATCGGTGCCACCACATGAAGGCGTCCCTATCCAGCACCAAGTTAATACAAAAGAGGGTTAATGAAGATGCAGATAAAAAATCAATCCTCAGTTCATGTCTGAGTAAGCCAGTTCCCCCAGGGTCTGTATGCAGCACTGATATAAAGTACTGTAAAGAACATTGATATAATAAGACATAATAAAAAGTAAAGTGCTAAAACTAGAAATTATGCTACTCTTACATGATATCAGATTCAGCCAGTTCCTGCAGTGTCTGTATACGGTGTGGGTAGACGGGCACGGTAAGCACTGACACAAGGTTGCTCATGTAGGCCGCTGCTAAGATGTCCACAGCCACCCACCAGAAAATCAGCCACACACGCGCCCACGAAAACACCCGCACCCTACTGTCATTCATGGACTGCCCGAGCAGGCCCGACACCACCTGGGAATTTATATGGGAATTAGTAACCTGCTCATTTAAAGTAGGGATTAGAGAAAGTTTAGGCCTTGAATTTTAGGTGAAATTCATATCTAGGGAACTTTGGTGGGAATTTACAACATGGGAAATGTAACCCTCTTGACATCCATTGCCTGATCCAGCACCCTGATCACCGTCTGTACCATACAATGATTGAAACAAAATTCTATAAACATTGCACTAGAAGAGGTCTCCCTTAAGTTAAAGAGATAATGCTTACGTGACATCATTTTGTCATGATTAATGGAGGTTGTTGCCAGAATACCAAATCTTCAGGTTCATTGAGACTGAAGAATCTGTATCATATAATAGTTTAATAATTTTGATGTGATAATTCCGAGTAAATTGCCTCAGCAGTTTGACAGTGTTGTGCAGTTCATTAGAGTCTCAAGAAGGCAGACCCTTGGTTCTTCCTTATGCTTCATTGTCTGTTCATATTTGTCAAAGGGTAGTTGCATGAGACAGTGCTCCTTACCACTGCTTGTGTTCCATAGGCGTCTGGGTGGATTTCACCGGGAGTTGCATATTGCATCACATACGAATATGTCTGCCATCTGATATAATCTGAACTCACGGCAGAAAATCGTGCAAAGAAATTATGGAGATAGATTGATGGAATTTTCTGAACAGAACTTTTAAAAAAGAGAAATGTCATTATCTTTTTAAAGATTTATAAAGTAACTGTGCTCTTTCTATTCTGCCGTAACTTTTGGATCAGAAATATGGAGTTCTGCAGGATTTCAGACTGCAGTATATTACCTGATCCTGACACAGTTCTAGAAAGTAAACTGAGACACAGTAAAATGGTAATTCTGGTTAGAAGACGTAGAATTATGGTTCTCAAATGCAAAAAGGTCATTGAGGCAAACAGGGTTTTTTTCCCTCACACAAGAGTGTAACATAGACAGACGATATATTTCTTATTACAGATAACAGTTAGATAGCTAATACATCAGAGTGTCAACCACACTGAAGTTAGATTAATGTATAACATCCTTGAATTTGTCTGCCTGGGGCCAGACTTACTAATAAACTTATGACCAATTTTTTGTAGTAAAATGGATTCGTTCACGCAGGAAATACAAGGAAACGAGAGTTCAAAGTCTTCACACGTCTTTTGATCTTCGTGCATGGCCAAATAACTTCTCCGATCAAAACCTTCTCGTAACTAGGATTTATTTTTACAGGAAGGAAAAGGGAAAGGAAAGTGCAGAAGCTTTTTGTGTTTCTACTTCTTCCTGCAAAAATAAACTTTTGTTCCGAGAGATAGTAGTAGTAGTTGGCAGAACAGGTAGTAGTAGTAGTAGTTGTTCCCTAGGCAAAACAGCCCCGAGTCCCTAAGGAAGTCCACGGCCGAGACCAGGCTTTCCCACAGAGCTCTCAAGGAGAGTATGTTGTGTAGTTGGCGAAGGCGATTGTGCACAACACTGCCAAACTGCCGAGGCAATTTACTCGGAATTATCACACCATAATGTGCATTGTATGGGGTGCTGTGTTGCATCCTGGACAGGCGTCAGTGACGGAGTCATCCAGTCTCTTCTGATATCTCAAGAGGGCTGGATGATGCCCACATTTCAGCCTGGCCAGGTGGACCCTGTCCTCACGAAGGGGGAAGGATACAGGAGGACGGATATCAGGAGACCGTGCATGCAGCTGTGTGTTGTCTTTAAGTGACTGAAAGGAGCGACGAATGATTTGAGCATGGATAGGCTTCTGGACGCTGGTTTCAGGCGGACGAGGGAGCAGAGATGACAGTATTTGTGTATGATATCGTGTGGTGGGTGTTGTTTTGATGTTCCTTGGTGTGTGTGGATGTGCTGCCATGTAGTGTAGTGGATGGTGTGAGTTTGTGGAGGTTGCGGCAAGAATTTGTGTGCCTCTCATGTCAAGATGATCCTTGACTTTGAGGATTTTGGTTTCCCAGTGTAGGCGGTCTCTAGGTGTATTAGCTGTGCAGCCTGTGATTATTTTTAGGACCTTGTTCTGTATGGTCTGTAGGGTGTTGTAGTGTATTTTAGTGAGGTTAGAAGCCCAAGCTGGGCACCCATAATTCATCACTGAATATAATTACTGTTTGTATACTGTGATGGTGGTTTCTTTGTTGTGTTCAAATGTTGTCTGGTCAAGTGACCTTAAGGCGTTGAGTCTTGGTGTTAATTTACGTTTAATATTTGTGATGTGTTATTTAAATGACACTGATGTACGTTACACCAAGGATTTTGTGTGTGTGTGTGTGTGTGTGTGTGTGTGTGTGTGTGTGTGTGTGTGTGTGTGTGTGTGTGTGTGTGTGTGTGGGGTAGGGGAGTATTGTTTATGGTGAAGTGTGGAATGTGACTGTGCTCTGCTGTCCAGTTTGAGAGAAGTGTCACTGTAGATTTGGCTGGGGCTATTTTGAGTCTGTTTGTGGCGAACCATTCATGTAGTGTGTTGAGGTAAGGTTGGAGGACGTATCCGGCTGTGTTTGCGTTTTGGTGTACACATGTAAGGGTTATGTCGTCCACATGGGAGCTATGTGTATTTATTTCTTTTATTATTTTTTTTAATGCTAGGAAGAAGGAACCAAAGGCCTGAGCCCGCAATCACTGTTCCTTCCAAGAGAAAAACAAAACACTAGAGAGAGCCAAATTCAAGATCCGATCATTTCTAGACGCCTGGACACATTATGTTTTTTAAAGACCTGAGATCATACAAAGCAGGAAATACAGACAGAGGGAGACAGTTCCAGAGTTGACCTGTTGCATAAATGAAGGACTGGGAATAATGGTTAACTATTGCATTAGAGAGTTGGACAGAAAAAGGATGAGAGTTTGCTGCTAGACGGGTGTGTTACTTGTGCAGGTATAGGTTATCGAGTGTAGGGGACAAAACAAATCCTTGGGGGATGCCGTTTGTGAAGTTTCTGATGTTTGATGACTGGCCAGTAAATGTTACCTTTAAACATCTGCCTGCTAAATAGTTTGCCAGCTATCTGTTTGTGTCATTGTGCATGTTTGTGTTGAATATATTGTTTGTGAGGTTTAGGCAGGGGATGGCATCAAAAGCTTTGGTAATGTTTAGTGGGACTAGGAGTGTTCTGTGTTGTGGCCTAGATGAATTGATGCCACCAAGAACTTTCTCTGTAAGGTCTGTAAGAAGAGTGTTTGTGGATGATAGCGGCCTAAAACCATGTTGTGATGGGGCTAGAGGGATGTGAGGTGTAACTAGCTGTAATACCAGTCGTTCACTGACTTTGGAGGGGGTCCAGAGGAGTGTGATGGGACGGTGTGAGGAAGGTAAGGTGGGGTCTTTGTTGGATTTGGGGATTGTGATGATAGTGCCATGCTTCCAGATGTTGGGTAATTCATTGTGTTAGTAGCTGTAGTATGATATGTTGATGAGTGCTTGTATGCCTCGTGGTCCAAGGTGTTTCAGGTGTATGTTGCTTATGTTGTCTGGTCCACAGGCAGATCAGTGCCTAAGGTTGCTAATGATGTGCTTCGTCTGGTTGTGATTGAAAGGTGCGAAGTCTGGATCTGTGGGGAACTGTCTCATGCGTTGGATGACAAGTCGATCGTCGCGATGGGGGTTTAGACGGCTGACATGTGAAAAGTGATTGATGAGAGTGTTTGATTGTTGTTTGGTTGAGAGTATGGCGTCTGTTATTGTGATGGCAGTATGTGATTGCGTAGTGCTGCTGTTGGAGAGTGTGACGCTGTTTAGTCTTTTATAGAGTTTTCTGGTGTTTGTTTTGTGATCATGTGTTTTGAGATAATTATCCCAATTTAGTGTTTGCTGTTCTGATATTTTATTGTTTATTTGCATGTTGACTTCTTGTGTTTGTTGTACGGTGTCTTGTGAATGTGGGGTAGAGGAGTGTTGCAGTGTGTCGTGTTGACTGATGAGGCCTTTAATTTTTGGTGTGAAGTTTCGGTTGTGTCTCTTTCTGTTGCCTCAAGGGATGTGTCTTTTATCTGCATTTTCATTAATTATATTGAAAGTGTGCACAATGGTGTTGATGTTTGTGATGGATGTACTGTTTAATGTTTCAAACTGTTGTTCTGTTTCAGTTGTGAAGGCCTCCCAGTTGGCCCTCTTATAATTTGTGTATGTGTGTCTGTGGCCTGGGAGGAAGGTAGAGTCCCGGAAGATAGGAAGTCAGGTATAATTATTCCCTTGTACAAAGGGAAAGGGGAAAAAGGAGTGTGTGGTAATCACAGGGGCATTTGTCTTCTTAGTATAATAGGGCAAGTGTATGGTAGGATACTTATTGACAGAGTTAGAGAAAGAACAGAGGAATTAGCTGGAGAAGTACAGGGAGGCTTTAGGAAGGGAAGTGGTTATGTAGATCAGATATTCATTCTTAGATCTTTAGTGGAAAAGTTTCTAGAGAAGGGAAAGAAGTTGTATGCGGCTTTCATGGATTTGGAGAAAGCATATGACAGGGTGGATAGACAAGGATTGTGGAAAGTATTAAGAATATATGGAGTAGATGGGAAGTTGTTGAATGCTGTGAAGAGTATGTACGATGGTGCTAAGGCTGCAGTGCGTGTGGATGGTGAACTAAATGAATTTTTCTCTTTGAAGGTTGGGTTGAAAAAGGGATGTGTCATGTCTCCATGGTTGTTCAATCTGTACATGGATGGGGTAATAAAAGAGGTACAAGGTAGGGTAGTGGATGTTGGAGTGGCCCTGGTGAGAGAGGATAGTGTTTGGAAACTCCCTGTACTGTTGTTTGCAGATGATACTGTGTTGTTGAGTGAAACCAGTGACAAATACAGCAGTTATTCCCAGAGACTGACGACATGCATAATTCTCTTCTCTCTCTCTCTCTCTCTCTCTCTCTCCAAAGTGCTGGCACTGATCCTCCGTGGAGCAGCTGCTGCCCCCACGTGGAAGTCAAACCTCCTCATACATCCCTGCTTCTCGCTGTGGGAAGTATCCAGGTCCAACATTGGTGAGGCGCTATCAACCACAAGCGGGCGCCGGTTCCCTACACGGCGTATGTACTGTATTGTACCTGAAGGACGGCCACACAGAAGCAGTTGCTTACCTGTGATCGATGGACCTGCTTCGCCTGACAGACTGATATTAAGCAAAAAAAAAAGCTATATAAAATATGTTCACAAAGGAGAGGGTATTGGCTTAAGCATATGTCAAGGAAAACTGGGTGACCATTCCCAGCCCTCTATCTCTCAGTTACTTTGACATCCTGTATTTCAAAAGTTCTCTAGTGTATTGAAAAAAAAAATACATTTTTCCTATCACAACCTTCTTTCTGATCGTCAGTATGAGTTCCTTCAGGGAGCCTTCACTGGCGATCTTCTCACCTCCCTTTCATATTCAGGGTCATTCTCCTTTCGGGACTTTGGCAAAAGCTTTGCCATTGCTCTTGACATCTCAAATGCTTTTCATCGAGTCTGGCATAAATCCTTAATTTCCAAACTGCCCTCTTACGGTTTTTATCCGTCTGTTTGTGCCTTCATCTCTAGCTTCCTTTCTGGTCGTTCTATAGCTGCTGTTGTAGACGACCACCGTTCGTCTCCTAGAGCTATCAACAGTGGTGTTCCTTAGGGTTCTGTCCAGTCACCAACTCTCTTCTTTTATTCATCATTGACCTTCTAAGCTGTACACTCGCACCAAAAAGTATCGGTGCACACTTAACGCAAAACAATTTGAGACATTGACGATGGCTACTGGGAACTGAACAATGATTTTGTGTCCCCATGCTGATAAACTTGTTCTCTCAAGGATGCAATATATGGGTTGTTTATGACATTTCATAGTCCGTGGTGTTATTATATGCATAGTAAAGAAGTTACAAACAAACCATACCGAGAATTCATGAGCTATAATGGTCATTTCGGATATCATCGTGCCTTACCTGTGCGATACTTTTTGGTGTGACTGTACTGTACATCTAACCCTATCCACTTATACGCTGATGACTCCACCTTTCGCCCTTCCATTCACTTCCTGCAACGTCCGTCTCAGCAGTTACTTCAATGAACAAGGGATGAGGCTATGGCACACCTAATATCTGACTTATTTCATGCCTCTGATTGGACTAGAAGCAATTGTGTTGTTTAATGCATCAAAAACTCAGTTCTTACATCCACCAACCCGGCAAAATCTTCCACAGAAGTACCTTCTAATTTTTAACATCCAGCTCAGTCCTGCATGATCCGTGAACATATCTGAGGTTTCATTCTCTAGCGATTTATCTTAGAAAGTACATATTACCTCTCTTGTCAAATCTGCTTCCAAGAGATTAAATGTACTAAACTGACCCCGTGCCCTCTTTACCCCAGCATAAGTTGTTGATTTTATACACGAGTTTCATTCGCCCTTCTGTAGAGTACAAGTCTCATGTGTGGGGAGGCTCCCCACATACAGCTCGACTCAGCTAGGTGGAGCCAAAGGCTTTTTGTCTCATTAACTCTCCTCTTTCTGGCTCCCTTCAACCTCTGTCTCTTCGCCGCGTTGCTGCATCTTTATGTCTTTTCTATCGCTACTTCAGTAATCACTGCTCCTCTGAATTGTTTGCATTCGTCCACCACTAAGGTGGGTGCGAAGCACCAGTCTACCAACAACTTTCATCCCTTTTCTGGCCAGCTTTCCAATGCAAGAGTTAACTGCTACTCGCAGACCTATATTAATGCAACAGGTCATCTCTGGAACTGTCTCTCTCTGTGTGCTTTTCTTACTGCCTAAGATCTCAGTCTTTCACACGCAATTTGTCCAGGCAACTGGAAATGTACAGATATTGAATTTAGCATTCTGTTATCTTGTGTTAGTTTTTTTCTTCAAGGGGACGATTTGCGAGCTCCTGGCCTTTGGTTCCTTCTTCTTTGCAGAAAAAAAATCATTATAACTGAATTATCGATTGTATGAATATTCATTACATGCAAAAGGAGCAGGGGATGAATGGGCAGAGTTACTGGGGGGGGGGGGGGAATAAGTATTTACTTATCATAAGGTAACTCATTCTGTTTCAAATAAAGTTAAAGTTACTTTGCATTTCGTCGATTAATGAAAGGATTTTAATTATTTAAACAGGACAGATTTATGAATAAAGTACGGTAATTAAATATCATCAATCTCAGTCTTTTCTCAGATTCTTAAATGATAACTGAAATGTTGTCTGGTACATTAAATATTTCCTACTTACTGAATTTGTCGATATTTTTAGGGGACCCTGAACAAATATTGCTGTGTATTTGACCCTGTTCAGTTGGCAAGTATCCTGTGGACAAATTAATGCCATTTTGGAAGCAACATTCCTCCTCTAAATACATAATCGTTAACAATCCTCACTTGTCCAATGCACTGTCTGTATTGCTGGAAACTTCAATTTCTATTGCAGATTGAAGTGACTTTGGATAATGTATAGATACGCCACTTTTACAACTAATTGCATTGTGGTGGAGGAGTGACACGAAAGTTTCCTCACTTGGTATTTTTTTCTGAAGTTAGTCTTCCTTGTTTTTTAAGTAATATATTCATCTTCTCAAAGTAGCAAGACACACTGAGACAAGAAAGATATAAGCGCTTTATTATTATTTCGTTAATTACTTATTGATTTATTTATTAAATCATACCCGTTAGATAAGAAAACCATTTGTGAGTCAGCTCTCTTAAGTTTGTCAGGTGACATTCTCAAAAGGCTCTGACTGAGGATCGCATTCTACCTGACGAGGAGATATTTCGTAACACCTCTTCCTTTGTGATGAATTTTCCAGGTCACACCTAAATAATTTTAATTCTCATGTATGTCACTGACGAAAACTTTGTCGATATTACGACAATCGACATAGCCATTCATTATTCAGTCTTTTATTTTTTCCAGCAGAAGCGTAACTGTCCTGGTGCCAGGCTACTCAATACAGACCTTTAAGGAAAGGCTGACCAGCCTCACCTGTCCCTGAGCGGCATTATGTGAGCAATGAACCCCAACCATCACTCAGATGGAAAACCTTATAGATTCCATCTGGTGGAGCGCCTTAACACACTGGTTCATCCTGTATTATTTGGTTATACGTTTACCACCCAGCGATTTAAATGGTTTCCAAGGTTACCGGAAACCATTTGGCTTGTTACTCAGTGATATATATAACACACAGGAGAATGGCAAGATGTAACAGCAAAATAATTCTCTAAGAACAGGTGCTACGAAACCTCTCATGCCAGCCATAGCACGACCCTGACTGTCTTCTCTCGAGCCAGTATAGTTGGTGGAAGTTACAGGCTTGTCCGCCTCGAATACTGAGGCCTCAGTGCGAATGTCCTTTCTTACTTCACTGCCATAGACTTTCTTTTCACTCACCTTAGCGAATACCATGCATGTTCAGAGGGAGTTTTGCAAGGACGACAACGATAACAATGATGGAAACTTGCTTTTATGTTTTGATAATGACCTGCTGATCTACCTTATGCATAAAAATAGTTAAACACAAGTTAGTAATGTTCATTACCTATATAAAACGCACAACAAAGTAATACATACCTATGATGAAACTATTAAATAACTGAACTAATAAAAACTTCAGGACCGTAGGCCACATCAATCGTAGACAAAAAGCTTTTTTTTTTTTTTTTTTTTTTTTCCGCTTGGATATTGAATGATTAATTAGCATTTCAACTTTTTTTTTTCTTCATCTCTAATTCCTTCACTAGTCTGGCTCTTTGTTGGTATAATTGCTCTCATGCTCATATATCTTTTCATTCCATAAAATTTCTTGGCAGTAACTAGAAAAAAAAATGAAAATGGTTGGGCTACATTTTTCTCGTATATAATAAGCTCCTACTACTGAACTTTCACACACACACACACACACACACACACACACACACACACACACACACACACACACACACACACACACACACACACACACACACACACACACACACTCACACACACTCACACACACACACACACACACACACACACAAACTTCCTTTTATATTGTTGTTTAACTGCCTACTGTTCATATCTAAACACCTTGCAGGCTATTTATTTTTATGTACCAAAAATAATATGAATGTAAACTCCCTTTTTCAAGGTCTTAAAAATATTTATAGGACATGTTTGGTTTTATTATCTGGTTTATTATCAGATTTAATAATTGACGCATCTCACTCACACTGCTTCACTTTCCGTTACGAATAAACAGACATCTATCACCTGATCGCGAATGTTACTAATGTCAGACTGTTATTCTTCCGGCAGCACTGATTGCATACACACTTAATTCAAAAGACCCAACACAGAGAACAGATTGTGTGTTCGATAATGCAGAAAAAACCTGTGTTTTGGTGCGATGATAAAGGTTGTGGTGTTGACTGGTGAAGGTGACATGCGCAGTAGGGGAACTAAAAAAAAAAAAAAAAAATACTTAATGTGTTGACTTGTAACGCGCGTTGTAGGATTATGATAAAGTTCAAGGTGTTTTTGTGATAGGTGTCTGTAGAGGTCTCGTGTAGTGTGCACGGCGCATGTCGTTTGGTAGAGAGATCATAAAGGTTGTGATGCTGGTTTATAATAATGTTCTGGCTTGTGATTTGCGTTCAAGGGTTGTGAAAATAAATATTAATGTGATTGCTGAAGTAGGGGTTTGGCAGTAGGTACATAAGTAGAAGGACCATCGTTGTTGTATGTGAGGATAATGATTTGACACCGTGACGTGCAGACCAGGGAGATCGCAGAGGTCGACGTGTTTACCGAACCTAATGATTTTCCTACTGTCATGCGCAGCAAGGACGTGCTAAAGGTTGATGTGTTGATGGTAATGTGTTGAGGTTGGTGGTGTGGCTGTGGCTGCTTCACTCACCATGTCGCTTCCCGCCAGGCAACTCGGCCTCCTCCCTCTGCTGCTGATACCCGTCCCTCCAGTGGTTGGATTCGGCTCCCTAAGGCTGCCCTCCCTCCTTTCAGGTCAGTCACAACTGTCCGTAATCTCATCAGCTACGGAGAGCTCCCAACAACTTTTCCTTGCCAGTTTATTTCTGTTTATAGCACGATAACATTATCTTGTATCTTGTATGGCAATGTCTTCCAGTTTATTTGGGCGCTTACTACGGGGAAGAAAGACTCAGCCTCATGGTAAATGAATTAAGAAGTGGCTTTTAAAAAGCTTTATTACCCAGAATGATTTTAGAGTAGCATTTATATATGTGGAGGGAAGTACAGCATTATTTGCTCTCTCTCTCTCTCTCTCTCTCTCTCTCTCTCTCTCTCTCTCTCTCTCTATCTATCTATCTATCTCTCTTTTTTTTTTTTTGCATTTTATTGTTCTTTAAGTCACTGATACATTTCTATTTAAGTGTTGTCTCATAATGTTTTCCAGACGTAAACTTTTATTAAATTAAGCGCACAAAAAAAGAAAACAGAGAAGAAAATTGAAATGGAAAACCATGTCTGGATGTGAGAATAATATGCGTATGTAATGAATCCTTCTATCATTATTTCACACGGGATAAAATAAACTAAAGCAAAGACTATAAAACGCCTGACCCCCTCGTTACTTACATTGTCGATCTTGCAAAGTGTAGTGGGGAGGGTATCAGATTATTGAAAAGTTTAGGTGATGCTATGACTGAAAGTTGGGAAACCACTGATATATTGCAGTCATGCAATTTATAGCGATATTTAAAACATGGGTCACAGAGAAGACAATAATGGGGTGTAGTATGCAAAATAAATCGCTAAGACAGAGGCGCATATTACTCGTACCTCTCTTGCAAAGTCTGCTTACAAGAAATTATGTATGCTAAACAGTCTGCGTACTTTCTTTACCCTCGCACAAATGCTGGGTTTATACAGGGTGTTTTATTCGTTCCTGTGTAACAGGGACGATTTTGCTGGCTTCTAACCTTTGATTCATTCTTCTATGCATTAAAAAAAAAATCTATGTAGAGGAATATATGATCCAAAACCCTAAATCTAAGGATCGTATTCTTGTCAGCTTACCGGGTACCAGAGCCTTCTGTATAGTGTCCATCCCTTACCAGTTCACCTTTGCCAAAGGCTGAGATGCTGCAAAATTTGGGTCGTGTGTACCCTAATTGTTTGATGAAACTGTATTGTTATTTGGACGCTGTTTCAGAGTTATCGGTCTTTTTATCGTAGTTATAATTACCGCTGTCCCTCTGGATGAATTTGAAACCCTAATTGTTTGATGAAAATATGTCGTTATTTGGACGCTATTTCAGAGTTATCGGTCTTTTTATTGTGGTTAAAATTAATGCTGTCCTTCTGGATGAATTTGAAAAAAAACTTATGTGTATAACTTTTTTAGTTACGAAGAAAGCACCCAAACATTCCCCCAGAACACTACACGCAGCCAACGATTTATATCCAGGTCCCTATTTACTCTTCTAGGTAACGAACAGACAGGGATAAAGAAGTCTTTGCTCAAAGGTCTTGTTGTGAGTCTGCTTATTGAATCAGGGACTTACTGTTTGCGAGGCGAGCGAGTTTCCAGTTACATCACCATATGAAGTACACTGAACACCAAGCTGTTCGCTAAGCACACAGTTGTAATGTGTTGCTGTTCAGTAAATGTCAGCTATTCTTTCATTGATAACAGTAAAAAAACGCAATGAAGTACTGACCCGAGATGACCAGTACCATGGTTCTTGTCATTATCGCTAGAAAGATCGGTGTTTCATAGCGTTACATAGTTTGAACTTTGAATCCCATGACATTGCTTGACTCCAACATTTTCGCCATAAGTAAAAAAATAGCGTTGTGCACTATCGTTTCAGTTTGGCACCAAATCTTAACCGACAAAGACGCTTGGAATCAGACACGAGCAAGTTGCATCAGTTACCTGTCTGAATTAAAATACACGTCAGTCAAAAGAATGATGGTAACTGGAGCAAACATTATGCAGTTTAATTCTCAACCAGTACTTAGCCTCCCGTACTATCCGTAGGCTATTTAAATCGACAAGTGGGTCTTAGAAAAAAAAACAAAAAACTAATATTTGAAATTAGCATACGAGAAACGTCAAATGACCTTTAAGATACCATGAAAGTGTACTTCATATTCATTTCCAGTAATTACAACACTAGGGACATTTTTCTTTTATTCCAGATTCCAGTACGTAGACTACAGTATATGCTCCTTTGATCTTTTGCATGATTTTTTTTTTTTTTATGTATGATGCTCCTTCTTTCAGTTTCCTGTCAAAACTGAGGATTTGACTGAAGAGCTCTATAGGCAGGTTAAAACCTTCTAAATTTTATTATTCTCCAAACTAGTTACATGCTTTGGCATGGAGTAGGTACACCCGAGGAAACCTCCGCCTTATACACCTGCCTGCCATTTCGGACCTTTATGCGTGAGACTACCACTAGTGAAGCAGTAGCCAGACACTCAAATGTCTGGTACAGTACCACTGTATGGGAGGGGAGAGGTTAAGGGAGGTGAAAGGCTGGGGGAGCTGATAGTTCCTACCCCTCCCTCTTCCATCCCCATCCTTCTCACACAGTTACCACAAAGATGAATGTTGGCTACTGCTTCGCTACCACTTGTCTCACATTTACTATTTCGAAGTGGTGAGAGAGTGTATAACGCGGAACTTTCCTCGGGTGTACCTGATATTTAACAATCGGCCTACCTGAGTCCTCGTCTTCCTTTCTGTTCTAAATTCGTGGACAATACAGTTCTAAGATTAGCCCTGTTATGATTCGCAAAGACACAAGCTGGGATTTTACTTTTTAAATTAAATAGTTATCGGTCAGAAAGAATAGAACAGAATGTTTAAATAATAACTTGGGACCACAGCCACTCAGTCAAAATGCAAAAAAAAAAATAATAATAAAAAATAAATTAACCCTGCATACTAGATAAAAATCATTACTTGATTGCATGAAAAAATTACTTGAAAAGGCAAAAAAAATCGACAACAAAACTATAAAAGGTGGAGAAGGTCCGTCAATCCCAGAAAATTAAAAACGTCACCTTGATAACTAGAGGTTCCTCCAAACAAGAAAGACAGAAAGGACCATCTGCCCTGTGCCTATGGCGAAACCTCAGACGCAGGTCCGCCAGATTCGGACACTGAACCAACAAGTGACGGACAGTAAAGGGAAGGTAAATCCTGCCGTGCAATGTTCTGTCTATATGAGTCTCAGGTTGTATTTATCTATTCTCTTATCGGATCCCGTGCGTAAGACTGTTCGTATATACTACACTGTACATCTGCCTTCATTCATGCAGCATTTAAACACTACATTCAAATTACAATTATTATCAACAACCATCTTATGAAAAAGAATAATTTATGACATTAGCTGTTACGGAGACCAATTTTTCCAAAGAAGTGGTTACATGGTTCGGATACACGGCCCATGCAGTTGTTCGTTTTTTCTCCAGTCGATTTCCCGTAACTGCCCCGATTGTGGTAAGTAGCGAACACCAACGACCCATGAGAGAAAAGGACTTCTCATAACGGTGATACCAGTTTTATAAAATGCAAAGATGGTTCCATGCATAACAGTTCAAATTGGTTACTACATAAATTTGCCCCTTCCAAAATATACTGAACTAAAAAAAAAAAATCTATCAAATTTGTCCTGAAAATAGACTGACTTTTAAAAAAATCAAGAGCCATTAACTCCCTCAGTTCGGTAAAGTCTGTTTCAGTACAATTTTCCTTCTTTCAGACGACTTTATTCAGCTCAGGAGAGGGCTTTTGAACTATAGGGATACATGTTGCATTCAGTAACCTCAGCACTGCTAAGACATCATTTTGGACCTGAATATAAACTGTCCGGAGGCAGCAAGAACAAAATTCAAAAATATGTAATTGGACCGAAGGAGATAATTCCAAAATGTCTGGAAATACTGTGTTGACAAATTTTGAGGTCTTTGAGCCTGGTTTTTAGTGTAATGTTTTCTACGTTTTACCTATCTGTATATTTTATCTACTTTTGACCAGACCAATTAGTCCAGTAAGGGATGGCAACAGGCAATTCACCTTCATAACAACCTCTTCTCTGCCATTATGGTGCCATCCCACCAGTTCACGTTTCCCTCTTTTTATTAAGGGATGGGGGATTGAGTTATCCCCGTACCCTGAAGACTGGGTCTATGAATGTGCGTGGATGTAGTACGATTGAGGCTAAAACGAAGGAGATTGGGAGAATGTTTGTGAGAAGAAAGTTGGATGTGTTAGCTTTAAGTGAAACGAAAATGAAAGGGAAGGGTGAGTCTATGTTTGGAAGTGTGAATGGAAGATTGTCAGGTGTTGATAGAGGAAGGGCAAGCGAAGGTGTGGCCTTGTTAGTGAGTCCGGAAGTACAGCAGTGTGTGATTGAATGGAAAGAGGTGTCATCGTGACTGATGTGGGTGAAAGTGAAATTTGAACGTAAGTTGTGGGTGTTTGTGAGTCATATGGGTCAGGTAATGAAAGGGATGAGGAAGAGAGGGAGTCTTTCTGAAATGATGTTGATGAGTGTCTGCAGAGTTCTGGAGCGAATGTGAATGTGGTAATGATGGGAGATCTGAATGCTAGAGTGGGAAATGTAGCAATTGAATATATAGTTGGTATGCATGGTGTGCCTGGAAGAAATGAAAATGGGGAACGAATGATACGGATGTGCGTTGAGCGAGAGATGGTGATTGGAAATACGCTGTTTGAGAAGAAAGATATTTATAAGTATACATGGGTGAGACAGGAGGGTGGAAGGGTTGTTGATAGAGCTTTGATGGACTATGTGGTTGTGTCCAGGAATGTAATAGGAAGATTGTTGGATGTGAGAGTTCTGAGAGGGGAGGGTGGAGGTATGTCTGACCGCTACCTGGTGGAGGGAAAGTTAAGAGTAGGTAAGAGATGGATGTGAGCTAGGAGGGTTAGGTGTGGCAGGGAGGTTTTGAAGGTGAATGAGTTGGATAAAAGAGAGAAAATGATAGAGTATCAGGAGAAATTGAAAGATGAGTGGAACGCAGTGAAAGATCAGGAAAATGGCAGTGTGGAGGAGGAATGGCAGTTGTTTAAGAGTGCTGTGGTTGAGGATGCAGAAGAGGTGTGTGGTGTGAGAAGTGTGGATGATGGTGTAAGAAAAGGAAGTGAATGGTGGTGCGAGGAAGGAAGTATGGCTGTGGCAGAGAAGAGACGTGCATATGAAGTGTGGCTGCAGAGGAAGGCTGAGGTATCATATGAGAGGTATAAGGACAAGAGGACTAGGGCGAGAAGGGCTGTGCGTGATGCTAAAGTGGCAGCAGATGAGAGGTGGGGTAGGCAGTTGACTGAGAATTTTCAACAGGAATAATAAAATGTTCTGGAAGGAGGTGAAAAGGGTGAGAAGAGGGAGAGTCTGGGAAGGAAGTGCGCGTAAATGCAAAGGATGGAAGGATGTTGATTGAGATGGATGCAGTAAGGAAGAGATGGGTGGAGTATTTTGAAAGATTATTGAATGTAGAGGAGGAAAGGGTGGCTGAGATTGTGGCGGATGGAAGGGTGCAAGGAATAAATGCGTTGGGAGAGTTGAATGATTCTATGACTACGAAGGAGGAAGTGGAGAAGGCAGTAAAGGAGATAAAAACAGGGAAAGCTGCAGGTATGGATGGGTGTGCTGTGGAATGTCTGAAGGGTGGTGGAGCGACTACTGTTGACTGGTTAGTAAGATTGTTGAATGTGTGCTTTGTGAAAGGTATGGTGCCAGTTGACTGGGCAAGTGCTTTTGTGGTCCCGTTGTATAAAGGCAAGGGCGATAAGTATGAATGTACTAACTTTAGGGGTATAAGTCTGTTGAGTGTTGTAGGTAAGGTGTATGGTAGAGTGTTAATTATGAAAGTTAGAGAGGGTACAGAGGGAGTGGTTGGTGACGAGTAGTGTGGCTTTAGAAGAGGGAGAGGATGCGTGGATCAGGTGTTTGCTGTGAGACAAGTGTGTGAAAAGTATTTAGCGAAAGGCAAGGATGTGTTTTGGGCATTCATGGATTTAGAGAAAGCGTATGATAGAATTGATAGGGAGGCTTTGTGAACTGTTTTAAGATTGTATGGACTTGATGGTAGGTTACTAAAAGGGGTGAAGAGTTTTTATGTAAATAGTAGAGCGTGTGTAAAAGTGGGAAATGCTGTGAGTGATTGGTTTCCTGTTACAGTGGGGTTGCGACAGGGATGTGTGATGTTGCCTTGGTTGTTTAATATTTATATGGATGGTGTTGTAAGGGAGGTGAATGCAAGAGTTTTAGGTGGAGGTCTGAGTCTGGTGAATGTTGATGGTGGAGAGTGGAATCTGAAGCAGCTGCTGTTTGCAGATGATACTGCACTGGTGGCTGATTCAGAGGAGAGATTGAGTCAGTTGGTAGAGGATTTTGGAAGGGTGTGTGAAAGGAGGAAATTGAAAGTAAATGAGAATAAGAGTAAAGTGATGAAGTGTACAAAGTTGGTAGATGGTAGGTGGATGAATATAGTTTTTAATGGTGAGTTGCTTGAGGAGGTAGTGTTTAAATATTTAGGGTCACATGTTGCTGAGGATGGAAGAATAGATGCAGAAGTGAAGTTTAGAATGAATGAAGTAGGAAAGGTGCTGGGAAGAAAGAAAAAGGTGTTTTGTCGTTCACTTAGAATAGATGTAAGGAGAAGGCTGTATAAGGGTGTTGTGGCACCGACTGCGTTATATGGGGCTGAAACATGGAATATGGGTGTAGCAGAGAGGAAAAGTTTGAATGTAATGGAGATGAGGTGTCTGAGGAGTATGTGTGGAGTAAAGCGTATGGATCGAGTGCGAAATGATGAAGTGCAAAGGAGAGCTGGAGTGTTTCAGGAGATGGCTGATAAAGTTGAGCAGAGGGTGTTGCGATGGTTTGGACATATGGAGAGAATGGATAATGAGCGATTGGTGAAAAAGATAACTAGATCTGATGTGAGAGGTGTAAGGCTGAGAGGGAGACCACGAATAGGATGGATGGACAGTGTGAAAAGAGCGCTGGATGTAAGAGGGATGTCTGTTGAGTAAGGGAGAGTGGCTGTGCATGACAGAAATGAATGTAGTGAAATTGTGAATGAATAAATGATGACGCAGCCCTGAGGGGATATTCTCCTGCATTGGGTCTGATCAGCTAGTCAGGTCAGGTGCAGGTAAGGGGATGGGTCTATTATGATGTGGCAGGGGTAAACCAGCTCTGCTGTCGGGCCCTGCTGCGGATGTCACTGATTGCACTGCGCCGTTGACCCGTGTGCGGTGTGGTGCGGTGAGGATCTGTCCGTTCTTCCCTTTGGGGCTAAGATGCGAATGAATGTGTTTCAATGGATGAGTAAATGGGGAGTGTGACGTCCTGTCTCGGCTACCTCCCTTTCCTTGCGGGAAGCAGCCTAGGTATATATATATATATATATATATATATATATATATATATATATATATATATATATATATATATATATATATATAGAGAGATAGATAGATATATATATATATATATATATATATATAGAGAGAGAGAGAGAGAGAGAGAGAGAGAGAGAGAGAGAGAGAGAGAGAGCCTCTGTGGTACGGCGGTAGTGCGTTTCGTACACGGATGAACCAGTGTTCGCGCCCCGCCCGGGTAATATACTTTGGGAGTGTTCACCCGGCCACGTACTGCATTGGCGAACATAAGGGGTGCTTTGGTTGAACCAGTGTCGCTTACAATAAAGTATGCTTGCACGCAGTCGGCTTGCCGCGGGCCGATTACATTTAGTTCACAGACTACGCACACATCCAAAGCCACTCCAACACTACAATTACACTTACAAGCACTTCTAACCCTACATACAATCTCTACCAGACAGCCTAAGCCACTTGGCAGAGATACATTGGCTGTATCGTCCCAACGTCGGTCGGGATAGGCCGGTCCTGCAATAGATACTCAAACGGATGATGATGATAATGTTATATAAATAGAGAGAGAGAGAGAGTGATATATATATATATATATATATATATATATATATATATATATATATATATATATATATATATATATATATATATATTTGTGGTAGGTGGGGGCGCTCACCATCCACTCACTCGAGGTAGTGCTGCTCTTGGGTGTCTGCCCTTTCCTCTCCATCCTTCTTTCCTTCCATTCTCTTCTGTCTCCTGGCACTGCATTCCTTCTCTGCACATCCCCCAAACCTGTCATATTTACAGCCACTCTGCGCTCTCTATTTCCATTCATTAAGCATTCAAAATATTTTTTCCATCTGGTCCTTACTTCATCCCCAAAGGT
Organism: Coenobita brevimanus; assembly: GCF_032717465.1. Taxonomy (NCBI): domain Eukaryota; kingdom Metazoa; phylum Arthropoda; class Malacostraca; order Decapoda; family Coenobitidae; genus Coenobita; species Coenobita brevimanus. The sequence goes on along the minus strand of NC_136997.1, from coordinate 36,855,046 downwards.
TAAGAATCTACCACCTACACCCTTCACACCATTAAAAATCTTTCCACTTTCACTTCTACAATTCCACACACACACACACACACACACACACACACACACACACACACACACACACTGTTACGGAACAAAGAGAGATAATGGACACTTCAAGTGAGAATACTAAAATCACTACTGTCCCGCAAAGTTCCAGGTTCAAAACAAAAGACTTAGGTAAATTTACAAGTTAAAGTTTAATGCTCAAAATAACAACTAAACATTCAGGACTCGTAAGGATAATGTAATGGCAAAAACAGGTTAAATATATGGTTGACTGCAATAGCTTCTATTAACACGAATTTAGCAAGAACAAATTTATCTAAGTCAGCCCTGATAAATGAGAGAACCGAATAATGCTCAGTTAAAGTATGATATAATATTATTACAGATACAAAACACTACTCACACTGGCTGACATTAAAAACTTTACATGAATCACAAAAAAAACCACCAGGCCTACGAATTAACGCCTTGGGCCATAGAGTACAAGAAAAATGGTAACAACACTTATACTCAAATTATACAGCAGCTAGATGGCTGGAGACTTCTTGAGCACTCACAAAAATAATAATACACTATACAGGGGAGGACAGAGATGTGAACAAAATGAGTAGATCTAAGTAGCAATAATGCAGAGACTGAGCTCATGATACAGGGGCCGGCAGAGCTTGATTCAACTTGCAAGAAGGACGCGCAAATGAGGGCACAGAGGACGAACAGTTGACACTCCTGCTCTGAACAGCAGAAAGAACGACTTACTCTACTATAAGGGGGAGGAGGGGGTAGTGAGGTAGAACACGCAAGCCTGGTCACTATGGAAGCCACGAGGCGAATCGTGATGAAACATGCAGCATACTGTACGTTAGAATTATACAAAGGATGATGAAATCATAGGCTATGTAACACCTCCCCACAAAGAAAAGAAATTTACAAAGGAAATTTCTTATTACTCTAAAACAATCTGTCTAAAGTCTAGATAAGCAATCTGCAATAACATTTTCTTTCCCCTTGACATGTTGTATGTCTAATGAATACTCCTGAAGAAGTAGACTCCATCTTGTCAATCTCTGATTTTTATCTTTAAACTTACAAAGGAATTTCAGTGGGTTATGATTGGTATAAATGACTATGGGGTCAAAACCAGAACACAAAGAAAATGAAAAATGTTGTAAACCCAAAATCAAGGCCAAAAGCTCTTTCTCAACAGTTGAGTAGTTCTTTTGAGGTGGAGTGAACTTCTTACTGTAATAAGATACAGGGTGTTCAATACCCTGATCATCCTCTTGCAGCAAAACAGCTCCAGTTCCTGTATCACTTGCGTCAACAGCCATCTTAAAAGGCTTAGCAAAATTTGGAGTAGCGAGCACTGGCTGATTTAATAGGATAGCTTTAAGTTTACTGAAAGAGGATTCACAGTTATCGGTCCAGACAAATTTAACTCCCTTTTTCAGTAGGTCTGTAAGTGGTGATACAAGAATTGAAAAGGTAAGAAAAAATCTCCTGTAATAACCTACCATTCCCAAAAATCTTTGTAGCTCTTTCCTACTTTTAGGTTTGGGAAGATCACTTATAACCTGAACCTTAGCTCCTGGTGGTGCAACGTGTCTATCTCCAATTACGTACCCAAGGTACAGAACTTTAGCTTGACCAAACTCATACTTTGATAAATTACCTACAAGATTAGCCTGAACCAAACGCTCAAGAAATTTACTGACATGGCATAGGTGATCTTTCCAGTTGTCCCTGAAGATTAATACATCATCAATATAAACAACACACCCTGCCAAACCCTCTGTTACAACATTCATGAGCTTCTGAAAAGAGGCTGGTGCATTCTTCATACCATATGGCATTACAGAACATGCAAAAGTCTTTCCTAGTGTTACAAAACATGAGGTCTCCTTAGCACCTTCAGTGATAGGTACTTGCCAGTATCCCTTTAACAAATCAAACTTACTTATGTACCTAGCCTTTCCGATCTTGTCTATGCAATCTTCCACGCGAGGGAGAGGGTAAGTGTCTGTTTTGGTTATCTGATTAACACGTCTGTAGTCGATGCAAAGCCACTGTGACCCACGTGGCTTAGGGACTAGAGCGACAGGAGAACTCCACTCGCTCTGACAGGGCTCAATCATCTTGTGGTCCATCAGGTAGCCAAGCTCCTTCTGGATGAGAGGAACATTCACTGGGTTCAAACGGTAAGGAGGCAATTTAATTGGCTTTGCATCTCCAACATCGACATCATGCATCAACACAGTGGTTCTTCCTGGAGTGGCACGGAACACTTGCGGGTACTCCTGCAGTAATACGGAAAACTCCTGCCTTTCCTTGGGAGCTAGATGAGAGAGCTTAGTCTGGAGATCATTCATGATATCAGGATTCTTCCCCAAACTATCACTCAGGCTCATGCTGCATGGGAGAACTTCACTTGCAGACTCAGGTGGAACAGCTACAGTGCAGACTGGGTTATTTTCGTCCCGCCTTTGATATAACTTTAGCATGTTGATGTGACAAAGTTGCTTGATCTTTCTACGATCTGGTGTGGCGATGACATAGTTGACATCACTGAGTTCCTTCTCCACGAAATAAGGACCACTAAACTTGGCTTGAAGAGGTTGCCCATGCACCGGTAGCAGAATCAAAACCTGATCTCCTGGCTGAAAGTGGCGTAACCTGGACTTCTTATCATACCAAGTCTTCATCTTCTCCTGAGCAGCTCCTAAATTCTCTCTCGCCAGCTGTAAAGCAGTGGACAACAGTTCTTTGAACTTCATTACATACTCCAGCAGGTTGATGTCATCTTTCTCCGACAGCCAGCATTCCTCGAGTAGCTTAAGGGGTCCTCTTACTTCATGGCCAAACAGTAGTTCAAAGGGTGAGAAGCCCAGTGATTCATTTGGAGATTCTCTTGCGGCAAATACAACGAATGGAAGACCTTTATCCCAGTCTTTCTGATGTTCCAAACAGTATTTCCTGAGCATCGATTTGAGTGATGATATCTCTCCAACGCTCCTTGGGTCTGGGGATGGTAAGCTGAAGACGTGATCTGTGTGATGCCCAACTCTTCCAGAGACTGCTTGAAAACATTTGACATGAAATTGCTTTCCCGGTCTGACTGTACCTCCTTGGGCAGACCAAACCTGGTGAAGACCCCAACCATTTCCTTAAACACGTTCTTTGCAAAGATATTTCTAAGTGGAATGGCTTCAGGATAACGACTAGCCATATCAATCAGGGTCAACACATAAAATCCTGAAGAAGTCTTAGGAAGAGGGCCCACAATATCCACCAACATACGGGTGAATGGCGCCTCAAAAGGAGGAATGGGAACTAGAGGTGCAACCTTTTCGGTCTGATTACACTTCCCCACAACTTGACAGGTGTGACAAGACTTACAATACCAGGAAACATCCCTGAAGATACCTGGCCAGTAGAAGTGTTGCAAAATGCGTGCCACAGTCTTCCTCACTCCAAGGTGTCCTGCCAAACTGGAATCATGAGCCACTCTAATGATATCCTGCCTACAAACACGAGGGATGACAACTTGATGTACAACCTCCCATTCACAGTCGGCTGATGCTGTTGGGGGTCTCCACTTCCTCATAAGTACTCCTGACTTTATATAATAACAAGTAGAAGCACCAGCTGACTCTTCCTCACTGCAAGCAGAGTTAGCTAGACCTTTCAACTCAGGGTCAGCAACCTGCAACTCAACCAACTCTTGACGAGACAAATTATCAACACTACGGGGTACTGCCTCATCTGGTGAGTGATCCAAATTAGCAAGAAAAGTGTCAGCTAGGATAACATCGTCATCATCATTATCCTCTAAGTCACCAGTAACTTTAGACTTAGCCCTAGTGACAGCACATGCAGAGAACACATCAGGGACATCACAATCATGGGTCACAGTCACTGGTTCACTAGACAACTGAGGAGCTGGACACACTTGACTTCCACCAATATCATTTCCAAGTAAGAAAGTTACACCTGACATTGGGAGTGTCTCAACCAACCCAACCATAATGGAACCATTAACAAAACCAGACTCTAAATTCACTCTGCAGAGAGGGACAGAGAAGTAATTATTCCCTACACCTTGTAAGATTACAATTTCATCAGAGGAATTAACATTAGAGCCTAGAACACTGGTCAGCATAAGGGATTGGCATGCACCTGTATCACGATATATTTTAACTGATTTCCTGTCATTACTGTCCAGAGGACTGACAAAGCCATAAGACAGGAAATTAGCACATGAACTCTTGAGAGTGTCACCCACGTTACTGCTCAAAAGAGGAGCTTCATATGAGAATTTAATTTACCCCTCAAAGCAGGTTCAGTTAACTCGGTTAAAGAATTCTGGGAACTCTCAAGGGTGGACACTATACCAATTGACTGAATATTTAAAGACTCCTTTTTGTTCACATCACGCTGTCTCCTGAAACATTTCTCCGTAGTATGACCAAGCTTACTACAATAAGTACATTTACTTTTCTGAGATCTAGAGGTGGAGCTGGTATTTACTTCCTGAGAAACATCATCTTTATTCTCTTTCCTGTTACCTGTACTCTGAGTAGAGGCAACGTACTTACTCTCAGGTTTCCTTTTTTCTTTAGAATATCTCTAGTGAGTGAAAACATATTCATCAGCTAAAACTGCAGCATCAGACAAATTATCTATTCTTTTCTCATCAAGATATAGGCTTACATCTTTATTAATACACATTTTGAAGTCCTCCAGCAAAATCATCTGCTTAAATTTATCAAAATCAGAATTTACATTCTTAGAATTTAGCCACTGCTCTAACAGATCTTCTTTTATTTTTGCATACTCAACATGGGATTGCTTATCTTGCTTATAAGTTGTCCTAAATTTTACTCTATAGGCTTCAGGAACAAGCTCATAGGCCTTAAGAATCAAGCTCTTAACTACATCATAATTATCACATTGATCCTGAGGCAAAGATGCATAAGTTACTTGAGATTTACCGGTGAGAACACTCTGTAGGAGTACTTGCCAATACTTTTTGGGCCAATTAAAACCTGTAGCTACCCTCTCAAACAACTGAAAATACTTTGTTAAATCAGATTCATTAAAAGGAGGGACAAGTTTAACATTTTTAGCCGCATCAAAATCATCAGAGCTAGATGATCCAGTTCCACTTTGTTTCATGCGATACTCATGGTCTGCCTGAATCCTAGCAATTTCAATTTGTGCCTGTGCCTCCTGAATACGAGCCTGAGACTCAGCCTCCTTAGCACGAGCCTCCTGCAGGGCTAGCTGTAACTTAGCTATTTCAATCTGCGTTTGCTCATCTGGAGGAGTTACATTAAACAAGCTTTTATTAATCATGTCAACAATTTGATCTTTACACTGATGAGAGCGAACAGCAATTCCCAATTGTTGAGCAACAAGCTTAAGGTCATTCTTTGTTCTGTTTTCTACATCACACACTGTTTGCACATTTGACAAAAAATCTTTGGCTTCATCAAGCGTAGTAATAGTAGACATCATGAATAAATCACAGTCACAAAATATCAAGCAATATCCTTATGATAATATCCTGAATATCCTCATAAGAGGTCGCCAAATTTATGTTACGGAACAGAGAGAGATAATGGACACTTCAAGTGAGAATACTAAAATCACTACTGTCCCACAAAGTTCCAGGTTCAAAACAAAAGACTTAGGTAAAATTACAAGTTAAAGTTTAATGCTCAAACTAACAACTAAACATTCAGGACTCATAAGGATAATGTAATGGCAAAAACAGGTTAAATATAAGGTTAACTGCAATAGCCTCTATTAACACGAATTTAGCAAGAACAAATTTATCTAAGTCAGCCCTGATAAATGAGAGAACCGAATAATGTTCAGTTAAAGTAAGATATAATATTTTTACAGATACAAAACACTACTCACACTGGCTGACATTAAAAACTTTACAAAAATCACAAAAAAAAAAAAAAAAAAAAAAACACCAGGCCTACGAATTAACGCCTTAAGCCATAGAGTAGAAGAAAAATGTTAACAACAGTTATACTTAAATTATACAGCAGCTAGATGGCTGGAGACTTCTTGAGCACCCACAAAAATAATAATACACTACATAGGGGAGGACAGAGATGTGAACAAAATGAGGAGTAGCTCTAAGTGGCAATAATGCAGAGACTGAGCTCATTATATAGGGGCAGGCAGAGCTTGAGTCAACTTGCAAGAAGGACGCGCAAAATGAGGGCACAGAGGAGGAAGAGTTGACACTCCTGCTCTGAACAACAGAAAGAACGACTTACTCTACTATAAGGGGGAGGAGGGGGAAGTGAGGTAGAACACGCAAGCCTGGTCCCTATGGAAGCCACGAGGCGAATCGTGGTAAAACATGCAGCATACTGTACGTTAGAATTATACAAAGGATGATGAAATCATAGGCTATGTTACAACACACACACACACACACACACACACACACACACACAATATATAAATATATATATATATATATATATATATATATATATATGGAGCCTTTGTGGTACAGTGGTAAAGTATGCGTTTTCGTACACTGAACAACGAGGGTTCGCGCCCCGCCAGGGTAATAAACTTTGATAGCGTTCTTCAGGCCACATACTGCATTGGCAGTCACAGGGGGTGCTGTGGTTTACCAGTGTCCCATACTATAAAATATGCTTGCACCCAGTCAGCCTGCGAGGGCCGATTACACTTGGCTCACAGACTACACACACATCCAAAGCCACCCCAACACTACAATTACACTTGCAAGCACTTCTCACCCTATATACTGTACAATCTCTACTAGACAGCCTAAACAACTTGGTAGAGATGCATTGGCTGTATCGTCCCCATTTCGATCGGGATTGGCCAGTCCTGCAGTGGACACTCAAACGGCTGATTAGATGAGATGATATATATATATATATATATATATATATATATAGATATATATATATATATATATATATATATATATATATATATATATATATATAGATAGATAGATATGCGAGGAAGAAGGAACCAAAGGCTGCAAGCCCACAATTGTTGTTCCTTCCAAGAGAAAAAAAAAATACAAGAGAGAACCAAATTCAAGATCCGATTATTTCGAGATGCCTGGACACACTGCGTTTGAAAGGCTGGAGATCATAGGAAGCAGGAAATACAGTTCCAGGGTTGACCTGTTGCATAAATGAAGGACTGGGAGTAACGGTTAACTCTTGCATTAAAGAGTTGGATAAAAAGGGATGAGAGTTTGCTGCTGGACGGGTGCTACGCGCCCGTCATTGAGGTGGAGGAATGCATGCAGACAGTTCAGAGGAGCAGTGACCATTGAGGTAGCGATAGATTAGAGGTAAAGATGCAACAGTGCGACAAAGAGACAGAGGTTGAAGGGAGTCAGTAAAAGGAGAAGAGTTAATGAGACAAAAAGCCTTTGACTCCAGGCTATTGCGAAGAGCTGTATGTGGGGAGCCTCTCCACACATGAGAGTTGTGCTCCACACAGGGGTGGATAAAACCCTTGTATAGAGTCAACAATTGAGCAGGGATAAAGAAGGAACGGAGTCGGTTTAGCACACCTAATCTCTTAGAAGCAGAATTTACAAGAGATGTAATATGAGCTTTCCAAGATAAGTCCTGAGTAGGTGAAACCCCAAGCATATTCAAGGATGATGCAGGATTAAGCTGAATATTATTAAACATTAGTGGGTATACCTGTGGATGATTTTGTCGAGTTGATGTGTGTAAAAACTGAATCTTTGATGCATTAGAAATAACCATATTATTTTTACCCCAGTCAGAGATATGAGCCAAGTCAGAGATGAGGTGTGCCATAGCCTCATCCCTTGCTTGTTGAAGTAACTGCTGAGATGGACGTTGCAGGAACCAAATGGAAAGGTGAAGGGTGGAGTCATCAGCATAAGAGTGGATAGAGTTAGATGGCCGTCTACAACAGCGGCTATAGAGTGACCAGAAAGGAAGCTAGAGATGAAGGCACAGATAGAAGGATAGAAACCGTTAGAGGGCAGTTTGAAAAATAAAGATTTATACCAAACTCGATCGAAGGCCTTAGAGATGTCAAGTGCAATGCCAAAGTCCCGAAAGGAGGATGACCAGGAGTCTGAAAGGTAGGTGAGAAGATCGCCAGTGGAGCGTCCCTGACGGAACCCATACCTACGATCAGAAAGAAGGTTGTGACAGGAAAGATGCTTTAAAATTTTTCTATTAAGAATTGACCCGAAATCTTTTGAGATACAGGATGTTAAAGCAATTGGTCTGTAGTTAGAGGGGTGGGAATGGTCACCCTTCTTTGGGACTGGCTGAATGAGAGCAAACTTCCATGAAGGAAGGAAAGATACAAGTTGATAGACAAAGGCGAAAGAGCTTGCCTATCCAGGGTGTAAGCACAGAAGCACAGTTCTTGAGAACAACAGGAGGGACTCCATCAGGCCCATATCCCTTATTAGTACTGAGGCCAGCATTGGCAGAAAATTCATTAGCTGTAGAAATTTTAATGTCAGCCATGAGGAAGTCAGAGGGGGGAAGTGATGGAGGAAGAGCACCAGAATCGTGTAAGGTGGAACTGGAGGAGAAAATGTGAGCTAAGAGATCTGCTTTATCAGTTGAAGATATAGCTACAGAGCCATCGGAGTAGAAAAGAGGAGGGAAGGATGATGAGGTAAAGTTGTTAGAAAGGTTTTTGGCAAGGTACCAGAAGGAGCAGGAAGAATTCAAGTTGGAGAGTTGAGAGCATTTAGTATGGATGAAAATATTTTTAGCAGAGCAAAGAACAGACTTAGCACGATTCCAGGCAGAAACATACAAAAGATATGAATTAGGGGTGGGTTGGTTCCGGTACCTATTATAGGCCCTCTCCTTGTTGCGGACAGCATTAGAACAAGCGTGATTAAACCAAGGCTTTCTTGCATTATTCAGAGGATATGAGAAAGGAATATATGCTTCCATGGCCGAGAGAATAACCTCCAAAATGCGCAAGGCACGCTCAGGTGGCTCCAGGCCATGGAAGCAATAATCATTACAGGGAAAATCAAAGAAGTACTGCCTGAGAGCCTCCCAATCCGCAGCTCCAAAGTGCCACAGTCAACGTTTCTCTGGAGGGTCCACAGGCCGTACCGGAGCGATAGGACGGGTTAAGGTGCCTTATCCCGTCCTTTCTTTCCCTCGCCAAGTTCTTTGCATCAATTGTTTTAGTTAACATCTCATTCCCCATCCTCTCCACATGGCCAAACCATCTCAGACGATGCATTTTTCATGTAGGTAAATGGCACATTAAGGCAACACTTTGGCTCTGCATTATCCATGTATCCATATTTGGTATAACATTTTCTAATGACCACGTCATGTTATACACTGCCTTAAGAAACCTCACTCTGAGAATAAATCACGCAAATGTGTGGGTGTTTTTTAAAATTCTGTTTAAGGTTTGGAAAGGTCAGATTGTTTATTTTCAGTTTTTCTAAAAAGTTTCTGGTCGACTTACTTAAAGTTTTTTCTCTATTTTTGTCCTGGTAAACTTTCGATGGGTAACCATAAATCTAAGCTTGTTTGCTAGCAACTCAAGGTACAGTGGGTCACGTGGCCTCCCACAATTTCCAGCCATTCTCCAGGCTCCGGTCAGTGAATGTGTCGGTTTTATAAAATAAGTATGGGGTGAAGCCAAGTCTTAATAACGATTGTATTTTGTCTTCATCTAAACCCTAACCTCGGCTTGGCAGACTAATGTGAATAACGAGTTATTCAGGAAACTATTAACAATGGACTATTCCTGATACCATCCCTCTTTTCCCACACAGATGGTCACAGTACGATTACCCAGACACTATCGTCACTGGTTAGTGGTCCACTGAGAGGGCATGACCTTCTGATGGTAAGTGACAAACACAGCCAGCATTTCCTTGACATGAGTCAGGTGGGGGCAGCGGCAGCTGGAGACTTACCCACGCCCGTCTTCCTCGCCACCCAGCACTCACTCCTCCACACCTCCACTCCCTCACACAACACCAAAGGGTCCCAACTCACCGCCATAATCGTTTTCCACCGTGACCCCACCGCCTTCCTCCTCCTCCTGGCGGATAATAAAGACTGGAACCCTGGTTACCTCGTCCTTTGTTGCCTCAACCCACACCTCAACACCACATCACTAATTGTTCAGCCTGTCGTCCAGCGCTCGGAGTTCATCTTGTTGCTGCAGCCACAAGAACGAGCAGGACGTCAAAGCTTCATCGCCTACACCAGTTTACCCACATGCACTAGGGCACCTTTGGGAGTGTGGAGCCCAGAGAAATTCGACACCAGACACGCACTCTTCCCTGATCGTTTCAGGAACTTTGGTGGTCGGGTTTTAAAGGTACCAGTCTCCTGCTATGATGAACCGTACTTGTACTTTGGAGAGGACAGTAAATGTGGTGGCGGAAACTCGGATGCACTTCAGATCATTGGCGATAAATACAACTTCACTCATAAAATCACCCTCTTCGACACAATTGACTGGGGAATGAAGGAGAATGGAACCTGGAATGGGATGCTGGGTGATATGATGTATAATAATAAGGACATAGTGATCAGTTCATTCAAGCTTACCACGGACAGTTGCAGTGACTTCGACTTCGTTTATCCCTACTGGCGATACAGCATTGCAATTCTCCTTCACATGCCGCCTCCCATACCCAAATGGAGGAGTATCTTGTACCCTTTCTCCGCTATGTTATGGTGCCTCACCCTGGCTTCCACCGTCGCTGCTGCCTCTCTGCTCTCCTGCTTACTCCACTACCTCCACCACCTCAGTGACCCCACTGACATCGTTCTCAAGGTGATTAACATCTTCAATCTGCTACCACTATTCGTGCAGCTGATAATGTTAGCATTTTATTTATATTATCTTTGGCATACTGGCTGCTAAAATTTTGCTTTGACTGTTTTATAGGTTCCACTGCACTGGAAAGGACCCTTACTGAAATGTGACAGTGTGATGACTGAAAGTACTGTCATTTTGAAACACGAGTTACTGAGCAAGATGTCGACTTTATGGAATAAATTTTAAATTGAAACATAATGTAGGCTTTTAAATTATTTTGTAATTCTTGAGCATAGCCTCTGTGGAATTATTTTCTCATTCCATCGTATGAATTTATATATGAAGTTAAGAATGGCCTTCAAGTTATTTGTTTGACGATCTAGTATACTAAATATGTTTGCCCAGTTCTGCTTTTGTTTTCATGACGCATATTATAACAGACTTTATTACACACAACAGTTTCATAAAATTGGCATTAAGTATAACTGGAAAATTAAAATGTATTTATATTATAATCAATTATACTTGAAGACACAGGTGTTTCGTGAAATTATATTAAATATTATATTATATTATATTAAATAAAGTTCATGAATTAGTTTTAACTTAGAGGAGCATAAATGTATAACGTGCAGAAATGAAACAAAATGTACTCTATTTGTACAAATTTTATTAAATTGTCAGTATAGTTGTAGTTATTAGATCATTTATAATGAAGAATCAACCAAGTTATTGTAAATATTCACAGCACTTGAATTATTCCTCCATGCCAGGTCCCTGCTGACCACACTGAATAAACACCTTCAGCCGAATGGACCTTTCCTGAAATTAATAAAATCATTTAACTGTACACAAAAAATCAAAGGAAATTTTCTCCGGACAAAGGCGTGAATTCTTACGAGACATAATTATAGTTGCAAACGACAGAGGTTAACTCTCATTAGCCTCAAAACAAACAGGTGAATGAACACTTATGTTCATCACTCTGTATCGGTCAAGTGTAGAACAAAGAAGAGGCCTAACTTCTACCACTGCAGCCTGGTGATAGTAAACTCGTTCCATCACAACAGTCTGGATTCACACTCATACTGTCAACTGTCAGAGGACCTGAAGCGGTGGAGTCTACTCCGTGGGTCCAACCCCCCAGAGGGAGGCTGTCAAAGTGGAGGACGAGGACAGCATGGGGGCCAAACCACCGCAACCCCCTCCCAGCCCCTCACAGGGTCCGAGATCCTGGGAGTGGCTTTGGATGCCCTGTCAAGTACTACATCTCTCAGCACAACGTATAAAACAAAACTGTTTTTTCTACACCAAGCAATGACTCCCCAGCGGTAATTTCTCGAAGACTTCTAACCGGTGACACTGGAATCAATCCAGGACACATCAACAACTACACATCTCCAGCATGTTGAAAATCTATCACTTCCAGCCGACAGGCAAAGGGTTCAGTTCAGTGCAATTCCTGCAAGATTGGGATTCATTGCACCTGCACAACGCTTGCATCCGGAGCATATTACACAAACACCTGGACCTGTTCCATTATGCTCCTTACCCCCATGCACTAACCCCCCCACCAACCCCTCTCCTACTTCCTCCACACCTCCTCAGCCTGACCCACCGATTCATCCCATGCCGTCCATTCCCCCAACCTCTCCCATTCCACCCCAATCTAATGCACCCCAACCTTTATCTCCATCACAGCCTTCTCCTATCCCTCCCTCTCCACCCACACCCCCACTATTCCCCCGTGCTGTAGCACTGAACACACATCGTACACATAACATTAACATTCTTCAAAAAACATAGATGGCATAAACGCCAAAAAACAAGAACTCACACAACTCATCAAACAACAAAACATATACATTGCCATCTTCCAAGAAAAAAAAAAAAAACTACTGCAGAACACAAAAAAACACATACATTTCATAATTTCTCCACCATTAGACAAGACTGTGGTGGTGGTGGACTAATCATCCTGTTACACCAGTCCATCAACTTTTCAGATACTAGTGCACACACAAAAGCACTTCTCCCCACACATGACACCACAACAGAAATAGTCACTTATAATACACACTGGTAACAAAGCACACATAACAATTGCCAGTACATACATTCCTCCCCAATCGTCCCCCTTAGTACCACACAATTACTCTCCTCAAATACACCACATCACTAACATACCCAACATCATGCTGGGTGATGATTTCAATGCCAAGGCGTCGGGCTGGCATGTCAACAACCCTGACACAGACAGAGGGCTGGTACTACAATCCCAAACAGATAATCTTTTCATCCTCAGAAATCTCTATGAACAAACCCATATCCCACACCAAGCCCTCTTCTTCCCATCATCCCCAGACATCACCTTTTGCTCCCAAACCTCACCCCATCAACATCTTGGAGAGTGGTCAGAACCCTTGGATCTGACCACCTCTCAATCATCATCACTACCAAAACCAGAATTACCCCAGATGGCCACAGACACACATACACAAGTTATAAGATGGCCAACTGGGAGGCCTTCACAACTGAAACAGAACAACAGTTTGAAACATTAAGCAGTACACCCATCACAGACACCAACGCCGTTGTGCACACTTTCAATACAATTAATGAAAATGCAGACAAAAGACACATCCCTTGAGGCAACAGAAAGAAACACAAGCCCAACTTCACACCAGAAATTCAAGGCCTCATCAGTCAATGCGACATACTGCAACACTCCCCAAAACCACATACACAAGACACCGTACAACGAACACAAGAAGTCAACACTCAAATAAACAATAAAATATCAGAACAGCACACACTAAATAGAAATAATTATCTCCAACACTTAATCACAAAACAAACACCAGCAGACTCTACAAAACACTAAACAGCCTCACACTCTCCAAGTGTAACACTTCATAATCACACACTAGCATCACAACAACAGACGCCATACCTTCAAACTTACAACAACCAAACACTCTTATCAATCACTTTTCACATGTCAGCCATCTAAACCCCCATCGGGACGATCGACGAGTCATCCAACTCAAGAGATAGTTCCCCACAGACCCAGAGTTCGCACCTTTCATTCATAACCAGACGAAGCACATCATGAGACACTCATCTGCCTATGAACCAGACAACATAAGCAACATACACCTTAAACACTTTGGACCACAAGGCATACAAGCACTCACCAACATATCAAACTATAGCTACTCACACAATGTAAAACCCAACATCTGGAAGCATGGCACTATCCCCAAACCCAACAATGACCCCACGTTACCTTCCTCACACTGCCCCATCACACTCCTCTGCACCCCCTCCAAAGTCACTGAATGACTGGTATTACAACAAGTTACCCCTCACATCTCTCTAGCCCCTTCACAACATGGTTTTAGGCCGTTATAATCCATAAACACTCTTCATACAGACCTTACACAGAAAGTTCTTGGTGGCATCAATTTAGCTAGGCCACCACAGAGAACACTCTTAGCTACACTATACATTAGCAAAACTTTTGATGCCATCCCCCGCCACAACCTCACAAACAATATATTCAACACAAACATGCACAAAAACACTTACAGATGCCTGACAAACTATATAACAGGCATATGTTCAAATGTAGCTACTCTCTTTAACCTCTACATGCACGACATACCCACACTAACACACCATCAATACAAATAACTACCTATGCAGACGACATAACCCTTATATGTATACACCAAAACACAAAAACAGCCGCACACATCCTCCAACCTTACCTCAACACACTACACGAATGGTTCACCACAGACTCAAAATAGCCCCAGCCAAATCTACAGTGACCCTTCACTCAAACTGGACAGCAGAGCACAGTCACATTCCACACCTCACCATAAGCAATACTCCCCTACCACATACACACACACACACACACACACACACACACACACACACACACACACACACACACACACACACACACACACACACACACACACACGCAAAATCCTTGGTGTAACGTACATCAGTGTCATTTAAACAACACATCACAAATATTAAAGATAAATTAACATCAAGACTCAATGCCTTAAGGTCACTTGACCAGACAACATTTGGACACAACAAAGAAACCACCATCACAGTATAAAAAAAGTATATACATAGTGATGAATTATGGATGCCCTGCTTGGGCTTCTAACCTGACTAAAATCCACTATAACACTCTACAGACCACACAGAACAAGGCCCTAAAAATAAACACAGGCTGCACAGCTACTACATCAACAGACCACCTACACCAAGAAACCAAAATCCTCAAAGTCAAGGGTCATCTAGACATGCAAAGAACACAAATTCTTGCCACAACCTCCACAACTCACACCATCCACTGCACTACATGGCAGCACATCCACACACACCAAGGAACATCAAAACAACGCCCAGCACACGATATCATACACAAGGACTGTCATCTGTTCCCCCTCGTCTGCCTCAAACCAGCTTCCAGAAGCCTATCCATACTCAAATCACTTGCCGCTTCATTCAGTCACTTAAGGACAACGCACAGCTGCATGCACCGTCTCCTAATATCCACCCTTCTGAATCCTACCCCCCTCGTGAGGACAGGGTCCACCTAGTCACGCTGAGATGTGAGCATCATCCAGCCCTCTTGAGTATCGGAAGAGGCTGCATTACTCCTTCGCTGACGCCTGTCCAGGATGCAACACAGCACCCCATACTATTAAGCACATTATGAAAAACTGCATTGCACACAAGCGCCTACGCCAACAACACAACATACACTCCTTGAGAGCTCTGTGGAAAGCCTGGTCTCGGCCATGGACTTACTTAGGGACTCCGGACTGTTCTGACAGACTGCCTAGGGAACAACAACTACTACTACTGTCTCACAGGACAAAAGTTTGTTTCTGCAGGAAGAAGCAGAAACATAAAAACATTCTGCACTTTCCTTTCCCTTTTCCTTCCTGTAAAAACAAATCCTAGTTACGAGAAGGTTTTGACTGGAGAAGTTATTTGGTTGCAAGAAAATCAAAAGACGTGTGAAGATCTTGAACTCTCGTTTCCTTGTATTTCCTGCGTGAACGAATCCATAAAAAAAAAAAAAAATGGTGATAACTTTATTAGTAAATCTGGGCCCAGGCAGACAAATTCAAGGATGTTATACATTAATCTAACTTCATTGTGGTTGCCACTCTGATGTATTAGCTATCTAACTCCTATCTGTAATAAGAAATATTTCGTCTGTCTATGGTACACTTGTGAGAGGGGAAAAAAGCTGTAAGCCTTAATGATCTTCTTGCATTTGAGAACCATAATTCTACGTCTTCGAACCAGAATTACCATTTTAGTGTGTTTCAGTTTACTTTCTAGAACTATGTCAGGATCAGGTAATATATTGTAGTCTAAAATCCGGCAGAACTCCATATTTCTGATCCAAAAGTTACGGCAGAATAGAAAGGGCACAATTGCTCTATAAATCTTTAAAAAGATAATGATATATATATATATATATATATATATATATATATATATATATATATATATATATATATATATATATATATATATATATATATATAGTTCTGTTCAGAAAATTCCATCAGTCTATCTACATAATTCCTTTGCACTCTTTTTCTGCCGTGAGTTCAGATTGTATCAGATGGCTGACATATTCGTACGTGATGCAATATGCAACTCTCGATGAAATCCACCCGGACGCCTATGGTACACAAGCAGTGGTAAGGAGCACTGTTTGATGCAACTACCCTTTGACAAATATGAACAGAAAATGACGCTAAAGGAAGAACCAAGGGTCTGCCATCGTGGGTCTCTAATGAACTGAACAACACTGCCAAACTGCTGAGCCAATACTCGGAATTATCACACCATAATTATTAAACTATTATATGATACAGATTCTTCAATCCCAGTGAACCTGGACATTTGGTATTCTGGCAACAGCTTCCATTTATCAATTCAAAATGATGTCACGTAAGCATTAACTCTTTAACTTAAGGGAGACTTCTTCTAGTGCAGCGTTTCTTAACCTGGGGTGCTAGCACCCCCAGGGGATGCTGAAACCAATTTTAGGGGGTGCTGGAAAATGCTGCATTATATTTTTTCTTACTGGATTTGCTTAGTATTGGCATCCTTGATTTTTTTTGAAACAGTATAAAATAAACTGTCAGGCAGTACTTCACTTTACTTTAACCCTGCAGTAGTGTAGCAACTGCAGTCCCAGTAACCAGATGTAGAGGGGTGCTGGACTGAGACCTTATTACAAGGTGGGTGCTGCGGTCGGAAAAGGTTAAGAAACGCTGTTCTAGTGCAATGTTTATAGGATTTTGTTTCATTCATTGTATGGTACAGACGGTGTTCAGGGTGCTGGATCAGGCAATGGATGTCAAGAGGGTTACATTTCCCATGTTGTAAATTCCATGCTAAGTTCCCTAGATATAAATTTCACCAAAAATTCCCGGCCTCAACTTTCTCTATTCCCTGCTTTAAATTCGCAGGTTACTAATTCCTATATAAATTCTCAGGTGGTGTCGGGTCTACTTGGTCAGTCCATTAATGACAGTAGGGTGCGGGTGTTTTCGTGGGCACGTGTGTGGCTAATTTTCTGGTGGGTGGCTGTGGACATCTTAGCAGCGGCCTACATGAGCAACCTTGTGTCAGTGCTTACCGTGCCCGTCTACCCACACCGTATACAGACGCTGGAGGAACTGGTCGAATCTGATATCATGTAAGAGTAGCATAATTTGTAGTTTTAGCACTTTACTTTTTATTATATCTTATTATATCAATGTTCTTTACAGTACTCTATGTCAGCGCTGCATACAGACGCTGGAGGAACTGATTTAATCGGACATGATCTAAGGATTCATGATTTACTTCCATTTTCATTATCCCTCTTTTGAATTAACTTGGTGCTGCAGAGGGACGCCTTCATGTGGTGGCACCGATATAACTGGATGGTTCCACTGTCTCGTTATACAAACGTCCCTCATTTACTTTCCTATTCCCCCAAAGGAGAATGTTGGACTGCAAAAGGCAAGTCAAGCCTGCAGTTCACCGGGTTCACATGTCAAGCGAGTGTGGGTTGCAACTACTACTACCCTACTAGCAAACAGACTTTGGAGCAATTAGAAGGTTCAGATATAGTGCGAGAATAGAACCATCTCTGCGAATTTACTTTTAATCAAGACTTATGTGAATCAGTTTACTCCTTTGTTTCAAATCTTATGTCTCTGTTCACTACCCGCACTGTATACACAATTTGGATGAATTTGTTGAATCTCGGATACTGTGTGGGTTTAAGAAAACTGTGTCGTCATCACCCTACTTCAAAGGCTTACATACATGTTAAACCTGATATAATGAACGGGAAGACAAACACCAAATGAATGATTTCCCTAATAACCCCTGTGCTTTAACTGTTGACAGATCTAACCAGTTTTCTTCTCTTTGGTCCTCTGCCACCCAGACCCAGTGTGCTACGTGTGTTACACTATGGTGGTTTTGTTTCCAGTCTCGTCTCATCACCCTGAGGAGAAAAATGGAGTTTAATATTGTATAATACTAACCTTCTTCTTCTTCCCTCTGGTCTTTCCACTTGCAGGCGTTGTATGCTGGAGTAAGGAGATTTTTTGCCAAATATCTTTTCTCCATGCTCCATGCTTCCAAATCCGCATTGGCGACTAAGGACCTGTTCACACTGGCCAAATTTTTATATATTCTGGTGTAAACTCCCTGATCGTCTAGGTTCGAATAGAAAGCTGGAAGAATACCATGTTCCGCTGAACCAGATTCTGGGCACTTTCTCTCTCACTACCGCATGTTAATATAAGTGACAGTGAGAAGCGGAATGTCCTGAATGTAAACTCAGTGAATCTGTTTTATGTTCAGTTTTCACCCTGACTTACACGATTGAACTATATGCCCAGAACATGCCCGATTCCGGCATCGTTGAGGATATATCCTAACATATAACTCAGGATCTTATACCTCTGTCTCCCCTCACCCAGACCCTGTAAGGCAGAAAACAGAGACGTTGTTGTCCGGGCCGCGTTTCTTTCTTTGGTTACACTTAGTCATACAAAAAAAAAATAATCAGATAAGCCGTGTTTTGATTCTAAACCAATCTATACCTAAATAAGTTAAACTGAACCTAACGTTAACCTACCACAATACCTAAGGGTGCGTTCAAAGAGAAAGCGGGTCTACCCGCGCGGGTTACTGGCGCCGACCTGCGCCAAGAATTAAACCATACCAACAACTGAGGGTGTTCATAGAAGAAGTGGGGTCGAGCGTGTCGGAGCAGACAGCCTGCTTCAACCTGCTTTCTGGAATCCTCGGACCATTCTTGCCTGCTCAACCCGTGCGGGTAGAGGTGGGTAGACGTGTACAGACTGCAGAGCAAGATGGACGTTGAGCTCCTAATTGCCAAAGTTTTTGAGCGATCACCATTATGGGACAAAAGGAGTAAGCTCCATGCAAACAAAAATGTATCGGATAAACTGTGGGCTGAAATAAGCAGAGACTTAGATTGCGAAGGTAAGCAAAATAGAATTATATTGTGTGAATCTACTTCTGATTATGTAGGCTGATAGTTGAAGTTTTATCAAAAAAATATTTTGTTGACATTAATGTCCCCTTGTCCCTTTAATGTCCCTTTAACGTCGCGGGGGTCGGAGCTGGTTACCTGCTTCCTTTGTGAACACCTACCTGCACAGGTAACTAGCGAGGGTCGGCGCCGGAAACCAGCGCGCACGTAACCTGCTTTCTCTGTGTACGCAGCCTTAATTTGTTTGGGGGGGATGACGAAGGTGTGACGTTGCCGAGTTTTTTCTTGAGGCACTCTATCCCACGTTGCCAGTATTCACTATGGCAAATTACACACACACACACACACACACACACACACACACACACACACAAAAGACCTCGGACCCCCAAAGAATCCAGCGACTGTCTGTCTATCGCTCCCTGGGGTGTTGGATGTACTGTTGCAGAATTATTATCGATTCACTGCCTTACAATAAATAGCAAGGCAGTGAATGATGACTTCTGAAATCCAGTGATGTTATTTTCAAACCCTAATCAACTTTTGAGGATTTTGTGCAGTTTTGTAATTCTTTGACCAAAAACTGGAGCGATATTCCTGACCACAGCTGTTAAAAAAAATAAAAATAAAAATCCGCGTACATTTCCTGCGAAATACAGAGGCATTATGGACGATGACAATTAAAACTAACTAACTAACTAACAAAGTAACTAATCCATTGTTTGTAAACCTGCTTTGATTAGGACGATGTACAAGGCTTGGGTGTGGCATTACCTAGTATGGATAGTTTTTATATGCACGTTTATGTGATAGTTTTTTGTTTTTGTTTTAACCTTACGGGCAGTATTAGTCGCATTGGAAACCACAGGACCTCTCCTGGGCGATTCTTCTTTTCCTTCTCTTTTACTCGTCTGTACCTGTCAGACGAATTTATTTTCTGCTACCTCCAAATTACTGTGTTCACTTTGAAGGAGGTTTTTCGAACTATCGGAGTTAAACATATCTTTGAAAATGTAAGCTCGTTCCCCCTAGAAGTCTTCGGTAAGCTCATGCCATATCTCATTTATCAAATTTATACGGAAGATGTGTTTGATATACCTCGACATGGTCCCAATCGACTCAAATCAAATCGTCTTATACTCCACTAACTGCATATAAATTTTCAGAATGACATCAATTTGAACTATGTTTCTGGACAAAACTGGTGCTAAATTATTTCTTACCCCAGTGAAAACTTTAAATTAAATGAAAGAAAAGCATTCGGAAGCCAAATGCTAATCGCCAGCCAGAATATGCTATTTGTCAAGTCCAAGACTTTGGCCATATCTTGACACCTGAAAAGTTTTCATGTTGATAGCTGAAGCCGTTCATGAGATATAATGGTGCTAAAGACAGGCGATAAAAACTAGTTGTCTTTTGGGGGCCATTATGGTGACCTTGACCTTGACCTCTAGTGCCCATTTTCGAACTCGGCCAAGATTTTGGCCATATCTTGAAATCCTGAAGGTTTCATGTTGATACCTCAAGCCGTTCATGAGATATAATGGAAACACACACACACACACACACACACACACACACACACACACACACACACACACACACACACACACACACACACACACACACACACACACACACACACACACACACACACACACAGAGGCGGGCTAAAACATTATTGTTCCACCTTGTAAAGGCTGGCGTTAAGTACCATACGACTCGGCGCCAACTAATTCCATTTATATAAACAGCAATTTCAAAGTTTCAAGAAACTTTAATGACATAATCTAAACCTTCTTTCAGTTCTTTCACGGTAGACTAAAGACGATTAGTTCCCCAGGCCCTAAAAGATTCAAACAGCCCTTCTACTTCACCCTGAGGCATTGGATGTGCACCCACGTGGAAGTGTTCACTGCCAGTCATCTGCCAGGAATGTGTCCTGACTTCCATAATGCTCATTTTTCTGCAGACGATAGAGTATCCTTCCTTCTTATACTCTTCTTTTGTTCGTTTCACATGACACCCCTTAGAGAAGTGTTGTCGATATTTCCTCTCTTTCTCTGTACCTGAACCCTCAAAAATGTGTAGTTGAATTAGAAATTTCTTATATTCTGAAAAATTTGCTAGACTCCTAAGACGACATCACTGAATTTCAAAAACCAATCCTTAGTGTTTAGGGAACGTAATGTGGTTTATCACTAATTATGTCCGCAACACAACTCGACACTGAAAAGGCATTAATATTTCATCTTCCTTTTCTTCTGCTTTTCCTCCTCCTCCTTCTCCTCCTCCTCCTTCTCCTCCTCCTCTTCTTCCCCTTCATCATCTTCTTCCAGCCCCGGCATTTTGGGTGGTGCAGGATTCGTGTACCAAGCCCTCTTACAATCAACCAACCAAGTGTACCAAACCCTGGGGCGTCGGCTGTACCTGCACTTCTCCAACTCTGACGACCCTGCGGACTTCCTCCTGTCGCAGGTTCAGAACGGCACACACTGCTACGTTGAAGCCATTGACTATATTATCTACCAACGGATCAAAAGAGACCTTGTTCATACCACGTATATTATGGATGAGAAGGTAGTTATCTGACTGTGAGTTTATAAGTCTACATAAAAATAACTAACTAACCAAGTAACTAAAATCCCACTTAGGAGGGCTAGGTTGTTCGATCCAGACATTTAAAACGGGGGTACCAGTCACTCATTCCTGGGTGGCATTCAATGAGCACTGCATCAACTCTAACATACTCTACGGCTTGAACCTTTATGGGCTAAATCGGGTTGAAGCCCCTCAGCCCACTAGTCCAGCAGACGTCCATTTGTTGAGCTTATGACCTAAGTAAACTATAATTAAAAATCATCAAACAAAATGTAATCATGATGACGCTAACTCCGACCTAAAGATGGGACGGGATGGTGAAAAAAAATCTTAAATCAGTATTTTCTACATTTATTAAGCAACGTTGGGTCTGGTTAGTACTTGGATGGGTGACCGCCTGGGAACACCAGATGCTGTTGGCATCCCTACGTGTCAAGTGGAGTTGGTGGAGGATTAGTGCCCCTCCCTGTAAAACAATTAACTCTAAACCCTTGGCCACCCCGTTTGGGATACATGGCATCTGGCAATGAATGAATGAATGAAATTTACCATAAGAGACCTCTGACTTACACACACACACACACACACACACATACACACACCTTACATTGTGTCATTCTAAAACCTAATGATTTTTATTCAGATTTGGAGAGACCTCTGGTGGTAAAGAGAGAGAGAGAGAGAGAGAGAGATAACGAAGACGGCGGTGACCATGAGGTGATTATTAATAAAGCACTACACGTATATGCCTTACCGTTATACCTGTCCTTAGTAGACATTTTCACGGTTCAGTGATCAAGGTTAGTGGATAAAGCGATCGAGTCAGAAGAATGAAGTCAGCAGTTGCATTTTTTTTTTTTTTTTTCAGTTCCTCTCTACACTGTGACCATCTAAGTGATATCCTGTCGGCCAGTAAATCATTCAATACTCTGGGGGGTAACCTAATGACCAACCAGTACGTGTTCCCTACGTGTCAACAAGTGAGTTGGCAGAATATTAGGTGCCCTTCCCGGAAAACAACTACCTAAAAGGACAAACAAGATGCCTCAGACCAGGACTGACTAAAAGACGACGACCAAGAACTGTACAAAGGACATGGTGTGGATTACGACGTGGGATGTGAGGAGCTTGAATGATAAGGTGAAAGAGACAGACCGTCTTGGTGTTTGAGGATGCAAAGGTGGACACATGTGGATTGACTGAGACTAAATGTCGAGGTAAGAGTGTGAGAGAGTCGGTGTATGGACTAGGTATATGTGCAGGAGTGGGTGAGAATGAGAGGCCAAAGGAGGGTGTATGTGTTGTGTGCAAGAGATGGAAGAAGATTATAAGGGAGTATGGCTCAGTTGGTTCAAGAATCGTGTGGGTAAGACTGAAAGTAGGAATACAATTGTGGGCGATTGTGTGTGTATATGAGCCTATGGCAGTGTGGGAAGAGTTCTGGGCTAATTTGGAAGAGTGCATGGAAAAGTTTAAAAGGAGTGACAGAGTGTTTTTGATTGATGATATGACTGGAAGAGTAGGGAATGTGAAGTTAGTTGGTGAATGGGGTGTGCTTGCAGAAGTGAATGAGCATGGTAGTGCTCTGGTGGACATCTGTGCGGGTAGGAGGTTGGTGATAGCCAAAACCCTCTTCAGCCACAAAATAATCCACAGGTATATGTGGTGAGGGATGAGAGAGTTAGGTGGCGAACTGAATGAATGGAAGGCAATGATTGATTATCGGTGAGTGTGGATGAGAATGAGAAGGTCTGTAAGGAAGCAAGAGCGTACAGAGATTGTGGGAGTAGACTTTCTTACCACCACTTGGTGGTGCTGAAAGTAACAGTACAAATGCACTGGATGAACAGAAAGAGAAAGCTGCTAGAACTGTCCATTGTTGTCTTGGGTGGTGTACCGCCCTGTGGAACACGGTTTCAGCGGCCTGGTGCTTGCCACCATGCCAGATGGATGGCTAAAGTTATATATAGCACCAAAGTCTACCTTTACCATCATCAGACAAGCATCACACTGAAGCAAGGCCGAGTACTGAAGCTGTTTGTTGTGTTCATCATGTAGCAATACCTGAAATCATGGTTCATGGCAACCAAAGCAGCTCCAGCTCCAGCAAACGATCTGAGGCTTCTCCAGGAACTGTCACTTTATCCTGATAAGGACATCTCACAGTCTGCTTGGAAGCCTTTTTTTTAATGCAAGAAAGAAGGAACCAAAGGCCAGGAGCTCAAAAACCGTTCTCTCCAAGGAAAAACAAAAACAATACAAACGAGAGCCAAATTCAAGATCAGTTCATTTCGAGATGCCTGGACACACTGCATTGAAGGCTGGAGATCACAGGAAGTAGTAAATACAGACAGAAGGAGACAGTTCCAGAGTTGACCGGTTGCATGAATTAAAGATTGGGAATAACGGTTAATGCTTTCATTAGAGAGCTGGACAGAAAAGGGATGAGAGTTTATTTCGCACACGTCGTAGAGGTGGAGGGATGCAAGCAGACAGTTCAGAGGAGCAGTGACCATTGAAGTAGCGATAGAAAAGAGATAAAGATGCAACAGTGCAGCGAAGAGACAGAGGTTGAAGGGAGTCATTAAGAGGAGGAAAGTTGATGAAACGAAAAGCCTTTGACTCCACCCTATTGAGAAGAGTTGTATGTGGGGAGCCACCTCATACATGAGAGATGTACTCTAAACAGGGGTGAGTAAAACCCGTGTATAAAGTCAACAACTGTGCAGGGGTAAAGAAGGTACGGAGTCAGCTTAGCACACCTAATCTCTTGGAAGCATATTTTACAAGACATGCAATGTGATTTTTCCAAGATAAGTCCCGAGTGAATGAAACCCCAAGCATGTTCAAGGATGATGCAAGATTGAGCGGGATATTATTAAACCTTAGAGGGTACTCCTGTGGAAGATTCTGTCGGGTTGACAGGTGTAAAACTGAGTTTTTGATGCAATAAAAACAACAAGAGTATTTTTACCCCAGTCAGAGATATGTGCCATAGCCTCATCCCTTGTTTCTTGAAGTAACTTCTGAGAAGGATATTGCAGAAACCAAATAGAGAGGTGAAGGGTGGTGTCATCAGCGTACGAGTGGATAGGGTTAGATGTACGGCTTAGAAGGTCATCGATGAATAAAAAGAAGAGAGTTGGACAGAGCCCTAAGGAACACCACTGTTGATAGATCTAGGAGAAGAACGATGGCCGTCTACAACAGCAGCTATAGATCGACCAGAAAAGAAGCTGTAGATGAAGGCACAGATAGAAGGATAGAAACCATAAGAGGACAGTTTGGAAATTAAAGATTTTTGCCAGACTCGATCGAAACCTTTTGAAATGTCAAGTGCAATGGCAAAGCTTTCGCGAAAGTCCTGAAAGCAGGATGGGCAGGAGTCTGAGAGGTAGGTGAGGAGACTGCCAGTGGAGCATCCCTGACGGAACCCATACTGACGATCAGAAAGAAGGTTGTGATAGGAAAGATGCTTTGAAATTTTTCTATTAAGAGTTGACTCGAAAACTTTTGAGACACTGGATGTTAAAACAATTGGACGATTGTTAGAGGGTTGGGAACGGTCACCCTTCTTTGGGACTGGCCGAATAAGAGCAAACTCCCAGGAAGAAGGAAAGGTTCAAGTTGACAGACAAAAGCAAAAGAGTTTACCTAGGCAGGGTATAAGCACTGAAGCATAGTTCTTGAGGACAACAGGAGGGACTCAATCAGGCCCATCAGCCTTGATAGTATTGAGGCCAGTGATGGCAGAATATTCATCAGCTGAAGAAATTTTAATGTCAGCCATGAGGAAGTCTGAGGGGGGAAGTGATGGAGGAACAGCACCAGAATCATCTAAGTTGGAATTGAAGGAGAAAGTCTGAGCAAAGGGATCTGCTTTATCAGTAGAAGAAATAGCTACAGAGCCATCAGAATAGAGAAGAGGAGGGAAGGATGATGAGGTAGAGTTCTTAGAAAGGTTTTTGGCAAGGTGCCAGAAGGAGCGAGAAAAATTCTACTTTGAGAGTTGAGAGCACTTAGTACGGATGAAATTATTTTTAACAGTGCAAAGAACAGACTTAGCACGATTCCGGCCAGAAACATAAACAAGATGTGATTCAGTTGTGGGTTGGCTCCGGTACCTTTTATAGGCCCTCTCCTTGTTGCAGACAACATTAGAACAAGCACGATTAAACCGAGGCTTTCTTTGATTTGTCAAAAGGATATGAGAAAGGAATGTATGCTTCCATGCCCAAGAGAATAACCTCTGTAATGCACAAGGCACACTCAGATCGCTCCCGGCCATGGAAGCAATAATCATTCCAGGGAAAATCAAAGAAGTACTGTTTGAGGGCCTCCCAATCTGCAGCTCCAAAGTGCCACACACGACGTTTCTTTGGAGGGTTGACAGGCAGTACCAGAGCGATAGAGCCCAATTGAGAGGAAAGGATTAGTTGTAAGGAAGAGGACATGTTGGAGTTCTCTCCAAGGCAGTCAGGGAAATGGGTAGGATGTTGTACAAGCTACTCTAGGTCATTAAGGATAGAAAAGATGTCGGCTTGTTCACCAGGTGGATCAGTGAAAGGAGAGGAGAGCCAAAGGTAGTGGTGAACATTGAAATCTCCTAGAATGGAGATTTCGGAAAAAGGAGAAATGAATAGAATGTTTTCCATTGTTAAAGTAAGAGAGCCAAAGAATTTTTGATAGTCAGTAGAATTAGGGGATAAGTAAACAGCGCAGATTTATTTAAGGAGAGAATGGCAAGAAAGCTGAAGCCAGAGAGTAGAGCATTCAGAAGAATCAAGTTCAGGAACAGAAGAGCAAGATAGATCGTTGTGTACATATACACAACATCCACCTTTGGCTTTGAAATAAGTATAGAGAAAGTAGGAGGAAACAGAAAAGGGTTTGCTGTCAGTTGCCTCAGACAGCTGAGTCCCTGTCAAAAAGAGAAGGTGAGGTTTAGTGGAACAGAGGTGGTGTTTGATGGAGAGAAAGTTAGAAGAAAGGCCACGAATGTTGAAGAAATGAAGAAGAAGTGAGTCAGACAGTGGTTCCAGGCATCTCTCTGAGTCGTCACCGGGAGAGGGGCGGATGGTGGAGGAATTTATGTTCTCCCTTCCCCCGGGGACTCTGAGGCTTGATTTACAGCAACCATTTTTCTTTTTGAATTTTGAGAGGGAAGTGTAGTATGTACTGTGCATTAGCCGTCACTTGTGTTATTTATCAGACAAATTAGTTGCACTGACCTTTTTTTTATTCATCTTTTGACTTTAATGACAAGCGAAAAATCGTGATGGCTCATAACGAGGAAAAAGATCAACTACAGAGTGTAACAGTTGAACTCGAGGCGACAGCACTGAGTCAGGCAACAATTTCAAGTTTAGTGACAAGTAACACCAAGGAGATCTTCACACTGCTTGGCCCTCCTCATTCATTCCTACAATTCGATCCATCCACATGGGAAAGTTGTGAGGATTACAAGGAAGATGAGCGTATTGTCCAGGGGCTGCAGGTAACAAATGACTCTGCTGAAAGATGGATAGCACTAATTCAAGAGTTTAATCCAGTGCTGACGAAGAACGAAGATCAACAGCAGTTTCTTCTCCAGGTCGTTGAGCAACACGGGCAAGTGTATCCAGATGCGAAGAGGGCTACAGCTGACAGCAATTACAAACCATAAAATAGGCAACAATAAGTCGGAGTTGGGTTCCCATGATACCCCCCCCCCCCAGTGAGGTGCTTATACTCTGCAGAGAGAGGGACATATGTAACCCAATGGCATATTACCACTACGCCATAATAGTATAACTTTGAACATTATGGGGCACCAGTTTAAGTAACCCAATGTCATATTAGCATTACGCCATAATAGTATGACTGAACATGATGTCGCACCAGTTAAAATCATCTAAAAGGCAAGAAGATCTGCATACACCATTTTTTAACCAATAGGAAGGAAGTCCCGTAGAAGCTGAAGCAAATTTTTAAAGTTAAAAATTAGGGACCACCCTAGTATTTGTCTTCTTAGTGTGAAAGGACAATATATGATAGGATATGTATTGACAGAGTCAGGGAGATATCAAAGGAATTTGTTGGAGAAGAACGGGGAGGTTTTAGGAAAGGAAGAGTTTGTGTTAATCAGATATTCATCATTAGGTGTTTAATGGAAAAGTTTCTGGAGAAGAGAATGAAGTTTTACGGCCTTTGTGGATTTGGAGAAAGCATATGGCAGACTGGATGGACAAGGAATGTGGAAAATATTAAGAATATATGGAGTAAATGGGATGCTGTTGATTGCCGTGAAGAGTATACTTGAAGACGCTAAGGCGGCAGTGGGTGTGGATGGTGCACTGACTGAATTATCCTCTCTAAATATTGGACTAAAACAGGGATGTGTCATGTCTTCATTGTTGTTCTGTCTGCATTTGGATGGGGTTATGAGAGAGATACAAGGTAGGGCAGTGGATGTTGGAGCGGCCCTAACGGAAGAGGACAGTGATTGTAAACTTCCTCTTCTGTTGTTTCCAGATGATACTGTATTGTTGAGTGAAGATAAAAGGGCACTGCAAGGTATGGCGAATGGGTGTGGATGTGTGTCTATCCATCTATCTCTTGCCAGACGCCCTAATCCCGTAAGGGGTGGCCACAAACAAATCGCCTCCACGTAGCTCTGTTCCCTGCCATTTCACTGTCCTGCTCCCAGCTCACACCCCTTTCTCATATACCCCTCCATTCCATCCCTCCATCACATTTTTGGTCTCCCACTCCCTCTCCCCTCATCCACCTCACTCACATACACTCTCCTCGTCAGTCTCTCACTCTCCATCCTCTCCACATGGCCAAACCACCTTAATGTGTTTTTCCTAACGCTTCCTATCACATCCACATCCTCATCCACATCACAACATTCCTTCACTTCCTCATTTGTCAGCCTATCTCTCCATGTGACTCCATATGCTCTAAAGTGAATGTAGGGAAGAGCTAATTTGTGGTTATCGATAGAAATGAAGTCACTGAATGCACAGTGAGGTTGGATGACGAGGAAATGGAAAATATGAGTGCACTTAAGTACTTGGGTGTGTGATGAGAAAGGATGGAGGTTTTGCGGATGAAGTGCTTGGAAGGGTAAAAGAGGGAAGAAAGGTTGCTGATGCATTGAAAGCGGTAATAAGAAATAGGGAAGTGAGCCTGGATGTAAAATGGTCGTTGCATGACAGAAGTGTGATACCAACTCTAACGGATGGAAGTGAAGTTTAAACCTTCTTGGAAGGTCACAATCATGATTGAGGGCAGTGGAAATGAATTATTTGAGAGGAGTATATGAAGTTGCATGGAGAGGCAGACTGACAAAAGAGGAAGTGAAGAAGTGTTATTGTGCGGATGAAAGTGTGATAGAAAGTGTTGGGAGAAAAACATTGAGGTGATTTGGCTATGTGGAGACGATGGAGAATGAGAGATTAATGTGGAAAGTGTATGTGAACAAGGTTGAGGAAGGGAGAGGGAGGAGGAGACCGAGGATGAGATGGAGGGATGGAGTGGAGATTTAGATGACAGTGGAGGGTGTGAGCTGTTGGGAGGGTAGTGAAGTGGCGGAAGACAGGGTGACACAGGCGATTTGTTTCTGGCCACCCCTTACGGGATTAAGGCTTTTGACAGTAGAAAGATAATTACAAATACTTCACGGTAAGTTTATATAAATCTTAGAACAATATTAGAGCTGGATAACAAGTTTCACTCCTACAGTATAAGAATGTTAGCTACATAAATGGAGCTCCCCCAGTGCTGCTTCGGAACCCAGTGTAATTGATTCCATATCCACACAGTTGAGTAACCTTAACCTTGCCCTTAGCACCGAAATAACCATGTTGGGTGATTTTAACATACATAATGTTGAATGGGTAATGCATTCTGCCAGGACTGACGATGCTGGTCTAGAGTGCGAGCTGTTTGCAGAATCGTTTAATCTCACCCAGCTGGTAAAGCAACCAACCAGAATACCTTATAATCTTGACCATAATGCCCATCTCTTGGATTTATTCTTGACAAATAATCCAGATCAATACACGCTAGAGGTAGTGTCACCACTTGGATCCTCTGACCACAATTTCATCAAAGCATTATTATTTACCCCCCCACACACCTCCCCGTTCCGAACCTGTCAGGGTGACGCGATGGCACTTTGATAGAGCAAACTGGGATGGATTTAGAAATTATCTTGTTGACATTCCATGGCAGTCTTTCTTTTCTAGTGATTCCAATTCTACCCAGTCCCACATTTGCAACTTAATATTAGCTGGTATGGGTTTATTCAGACCAAGTCAACAGTTCACTAAAAGATCGAACTCTCCATATTGGATTCATGGCAACTGTGCCACAGCAACAGCCAAAAAGTCATTAGCATATAACTCTTACTTAAAATAAAAAACATCTGAATCACGATCTCAATTTAAAATTGCTAGAAATCATGCAAAAGCTGTATTAAATCTAGCTAAATCAAACTTTCTTCAAAAGCAAGCATCAAAACTACTTAATAACCCTAATGACAATAGAATATTCTGGTCAACTCTTAATTCCTTCAATAATAGCTTTAACAAATCATCTTCCATTCCCCCATTATAATCTTCAGATGGCAACATTACAAATGACCCGCGTGTGAAAGCGGATATTTTTGCTAGTACATTTCCCAGAAACTCTACCATAGACGATACTAGCCAGAATGTCCCAGTACTAGAACTTGACTCTCCCGAAATTGCCCAACTTAAAATACCGACAAGATATGTAAAATCCATCCTAGACAATTTACCTACCAACAAATCTCCAGGCCCACATGGAATTCCGCCAATTGTTTTGAAAAAGTGATCCCCTGAATTTGCCTCTGTTCTAGCTAAATTATTCATACTACAGTATACATACTTACTTCTTTATTCCCAAATTCATGGAAAGAAGCCAATATCCACCCAATTCCGAAGAAAGGAAGTTCCTCTGACCCCCCTGATTACAGACCAATAGCTGTCACATTTTCTCTTAGTAAGGTATTTGAAACTTTAATTAATAAGCACATTGTTAAACATCTTGAATCCAACAACTTAATTAGTGATATACAATATGGTTTTCGCCACGAACGATCCACCATTGACATACTCAATATCCTAACTCATACAATCCATCAATCAATTGATCTACATGGAGAAACTCATGCAGTAGCTCTTGATATTTCTAAAGCTTTCAATAGAGTATGGCACCGTTCCCTGCTGTCCAAACTCCCTTGCTATGCTCAAACATCTTTTGTTCCTTGGATTTCTTCATATCTTAGTGACGGGAAAATAAGAGTAAAAGTAGATGATGTATATTTAAATTTCCACTCAATTAACGCCGGCGTGCCGCACGGGTCAGTTCTGGCGCCAACCCTATTCCTGGTTCATATTAATGATCTCTTATCTGTCACCCACAATCCCATCCACTCATACACAGATGACTCAACACTACCTAGTTCATTCACACTCAGACACCCATTTACAAAGTTTAATATCTCTACCTCTCAACTCAGTACAGCCATCTCCATAAATCAAGACCTATCTACGATCAGTGAATGGGGACAAAACAACCTTGTCTCTTTTAATGCAAGTAAAACTAAATATATACAATTTACTAATAGACAGATATTGCCAGATTCGTACATGACCTTCAGTGCTATTAATGTTCCCATCTCCAAAAGTATTGAAATTCTTGGCGTCTCACTTAGCAATGCCCTCAGCTGGACCTCTCATGTTAGATCACTTGCTAAAACCGCCTCAAAGAAACTTGGATTATTGTACAGAGTCCGTAACTTCTTCACTGATGAGCAGTAAGCTATAATTTATAAGAGTCATGTGCGCTCTCAGCTTGAATATTGCTCACCCTTGTGGAACGGATGTGGAGAGGTTGCATTAAAACAACTAGAAAAAATTCAGAACAAAGCTGTTAGAATTATTAACAACCCTGCCATTACAAATAAACTACCCCCCCTGCAAGTAAGAAGGAATGTTGCCTCCCTGGCATTATTTTACAGATTTTATTTGGCAAATGCTCAGACGAAGTTGCGTCCCTGGTGCCACCTCTCCATGCCTTCCCTCGTACTACACGGGCATCTGGTAGCGCTCATGACTGGAATGTCACTCAGCCATATTGAAGAACTTCTGCCTATCAGAATACTTTCATTCCCCGTACTGCATCTCTCTGGAACTCGCTTCTCCAGAGTTGTTTCACCTCAAACATAAACCCACAACTGTTCAAGTCTAACTGTTACAGATATTTTATGAACAAAGGACACCAGTAATCTGGTGTATGGATGATTTTTTTTTTATTCATTTGTTTTTCCTTCCTCCGTTCTGTTATTTAAAAAAAAAATTAATGTGTGTGTGTGTGTGTGTGTGTGTGTGTGTGTGTGTGTGTGTGTGTGTGTGTGTGTGTGTGTGTGCGCGCGTGCTCGCGAAGCTTCTGTCTCTCTGTCCGTCTGTCTGTCTGTCTGTCTGTCTGTCTGTCTCTGTCTCTGTCTCTCTCTCTCTCTCTCTCTCTCTCTCTCTCTCTCTCTCTCTCTCTCTCTCTCTCTCTCTCTCTCTCTCTCTCTCTCTCTCTCTCTCTCTCTCTCTCTCTCACCAAATCATTATCCACTCTCACAGCTCTTCAAGGACCACATGACGTGGTTTCTACCCCGCAACACAGCCTTCACCCCTCTAATATCCCACAGCCTTCAGCGCATCGTGGAAACAGGCATACTGGGAAAAATATATGAGATGCACCTTAGGAATATCAACGTACCCACCACACAAGTAAGTTGGGATGCACGGCTCTGTTTTCACCTTCAACTCTACAGATTGAATGATAATTATCATCACCAGTGCAGCGCAAATCAGACCATTATTATTATTATTATTATTACCATCCAAGCAGGGCAGATCAGACCATTATTATTATTATTATCATCCAAGCAGGGCAGATCAGACCATTATCATCATCATCATCACCTTAGCAGCGCAAATTAGGCAACTATGATCATGATCATCACCGTACCAGTACAGATCAGGATCATTATCAACATTATCATCACTGCAGCAGTGCAAATCAGACATTATTATCATCATCGCCATCGCAGCAGTACAAATCAACACCATTATTAACATCATCACCGTAACAACACATATCAGACCATTTATATCATCACGATCATCACCTTATCAGTATACTGGTAAGTGCGGGGCGTAGTCTTCGTTAACCGTCGCCCAACTAACTGACATCATTACCATCAACATCACTTAAGCATAACCTGACCTGAACATGACATGACAAGGATAACAAAGAAAAAGGTCTAAGGTCTGACAACTAGTACTTCCAGTTTATATCATTAGGACTTGACGAATGCCGACAGGAAAGTGGAGGTTGATCTGAATACAACAGTTGGTCAGTTTTTTAGACATCAACAATACAGTATTAAACTGTCAAGGGGTAATAAGATGAAATCGGGTATCCAGACTATCCTTGTTTGTAAGACAATAGAAATATTGTTTTAAGTTCTCATGAAGTGACAAATACAAAAATATATACACTGACAAATCTTGTTCTATACAGGTTCGTGGGACGGGTGTGCTGAACTTGGAGCATCTACAAGGAGCCTTCATAGCACTGGGTCTGGGTGTTGGTCTGGCTGTCTTTACCCTGCTGTTGGAGTGTGTTGTTAAGAGACAATATGATGCCTACCTCCATCACCACCACCACCACCATTAGTAGCACATACAAGGCGCATTCATAACACTGGGTCTGGGTGTTGTTCTGTCTGCCATTCTCATACAACTAGACTTCAGTGTTAAGAACCAAAGAAGTTTTCCCAACACCACCATTTAACAACACTGACGAACATCACCTACATCCTCTCCACCAACACCACTCAGCTAACACTCAGTGCCATCATCTTGCCGTCACAACTACGGTCAGTCTATACCACCAACATTACATAATTAGTATCAGGTGCTGGAGATGAACGCCTTCACGTGATGGCATCACTATGGCTGGGTGGCTTCGCTGCCTGGTTATACAAACGTCACTAAATTCCTTTTGTATCCCCCGAAAGAAGGATGGTAGATTGCAGGCTAGGGCAAAATTCAGCCAACACTCCACTAGGTTTACATTCCACATGAACCTGGGGCTGCTACTACCACTAGTACTACTTCTTAACATCACCATTACTCAACAGTCAGCATCACCACCGCTACCAGCACACAGCTTCATTAAGTTTCAGCTAACATTTGTACCACATACCGAGCGCCACCTTCATATCGCCACCACCGCCATCACCAACACCAACAACAACAACAATAACAGAAACCTCAACAACAACAAGCAAAGAAAATAACCTAAATTTAACTGACTTGAGGTAATCTTGAAGAATAACTTTGCACGTACCACTGTGGAAAAGTTTTGTTTATATTTGTTTTTGAATAAAGTATTATATAGATTCCCTGTTATGATCATTTAATAGAGGCCCTGCACCGCAAAAAAAAAAAAAAAAATGCAAGGTTTACAGTAAAAAGACTGTCAGCAAACATGCCAGAGAAATACCATAAATATGACGGTCAAACAGTAAATCACTTAACGACTATGACTAAATTTCACGGATAAAATAGTAAAACTTACATTTGACCGTAATTTCATTTGTGTACGAAAGCCGAAAATTTTACTCCAACCGTAAAATATTGCTGGCTTCTAGAGTAGAAAAATGCAGTAAAATGTTAATAGGCCCTATTTACACTATTAGTACCTGTACCCGATGCATGGTTGTTGCTAAGAAAAATTGTTTTGAATTATAATTTTTAATGTTATACATATTAATGCCATAATTCGACAGAATTCAACAAATGAATTGTCAGACTTTTAACTTTATTTTTTTTCAGCAATGAACATGAAGTTGTGATTCAATGAAAAATTAGTGGAAATATTTCTGAAAAATTTTACTCTATTTTCAGAAGTAAACTTTAAACACTGGCTGATACCATAAGGGAATAATATCCATTATGCTGATACACATTAAAGTATTTTCCAAACTGGAATACTCAGTGTTCATCACTTCATCTTGTTTAACGGAAAAACAATGAATTTTGTTGTTAAATGAGTGCTGCAGAGCTGGCTGAAAAGTTTTAAGCCTAACCAAGAAGTTGGGCCATGCAAGGACCTTTTGATTGCATGAAGTTCAACCCTTTTTGATGACTTGGAGGGCGCATTTGTTCTTATGAGGTTGATTTTCCTCAAAGTGTGCAAGTAGCAGACATTCATGAAAAGGGATATACTTGATTGCTCTGTGCTGTTATCTGATATTTGCAGTTAGCCTACCTGGTTAATTCCCACGGCTATTCATCCCTATATAAATCCAACCTCAGGAAAACAAATGCCCTGTTGGTCATCAAAAAGGTTAAATTTCATTCATGCAAAGTGTCATTCGCTTGGCTCACCTCCTATCTGGTTAGCATGGTAAGGGTTAGAACTTTCTAGCCACCCCTTGTAACTTAGTGTGCAGGTTGAAAATAAATGCCAACAATATGTTTGCACCTTGCACTGTAATATCCCTGTGTTTATACATTGTCGTCGTGATGTTGTGTATTCTATACATCGATTCAGTGTTTATTATTTTTATGATTTTTTTGTTGTTGTTGTTGAACCGTGACACTTGAGGCTAATATATTACCAATGAATTGCTATATATTTTGTAATATTCATCCACTTTCGTAAAAGGAAATATCATAGATACCATAATTTAAAATTCTTATCATAAGGATCCCTAAGGGGAGCTGGAGGGGATATTCGGTAGGGTTGCCAACTTGGCGGAAAATCCGCTAAACCTAGCGGATTCGCTGTCTCCACAGCAGCGAATTTTCGCTTGTAGCGGCTAGCGGATTTTCCTCGGAATTTTGCTGGGTGTAGCGGAGGCTCTAGATGATTTGCAGCATGAATGATATGATATTTTAGCTAAAACATAATTTAAAATTTCTTGTTTCCAGTAATGTGAAACAATCAACTTTTAACACTTCACCAACGCCATTAAAATTTTCCCCCACCCAACGTTCAAACTCGTCATCAACAGACTCCACCAGTCCACATGTCTAGTTTATGTTGATTTTTGTAAACCGTTTGCAGACGCCGTCGGCAACTGTTCATCATCACTGATTGCAGCTGAAACTTGGAAAAAATCTTTTCCATTCTACCCTCGGACCTATTCTTCATGCATAATTTCTCTCAAATAAAATACCAATATCTTGTAGACCTTTTCCAGTAACGTCACAGAAATCACGTGGTTTTGTTTACAAATCGATATTGGACGGCAAACTCCTCGCAGTAGTGGCTGTCCAGACAGGGCTGTCAGAGATGGAACTGTCAGATATATACAGAAATCTGGATCAGTGCCACGAAGACATGTACAGGAACAAGATAAAGTTATGGGGGCTGGATCCTTACACCACATCTAGTGAGAGGTTCACCAGTTTCAAGGATTGGGGAGCGACACAAGATCTCAGATATGGCGACCTCTATCATTATTTGGTGAACACCCCGTCAAAATTCACCGGGGCATCCCACAAGGAAAAGACATTCACACTGTATATGCGTAATATAGCTAGCCGCAGTTGATATACAGTGCATGTAAATTATCTTGGTAATCAAAAAATTCTTACGTTGGACCAAGGGGGTAGGGATTGTATACACTGACTGTGAATCGAGTAGTTGATGAATGGAATAGGTTACCCAGCGACGAAGTCGTTGCCCCCTCTCTAGAAAGTCTCAAGCATAGGCTATATAGGCACATGGCAGGTATAGGCTGCATATAAAATTTGTCATTCTTGTGGTAACACTCCAGTGAGAGCTGCATGGCATGGGTCTACATGGGCTATTTTCGGCAGGGTAGGTAAGTCACACTTTTGTAGGAGCTGCCTTGCATGGGTCTATTGGCCTACTGCAGTTATTCTCTCTTCTTAATCTTCAAGTTTGGTCAGAGGTTAGGTTAGATTAGGCTGGTTGGGTTGGCTTGGTTCGGTTTTATAAAATAGTTTTTTCTGACAGAAATGAATATTAGATTCGAATTAATCACACTATAAAACATTGACAAATGAAAATTTTAAGCTTCAGTGTGAGTTAGGTGTAATTCTAGAAATTTGCAAAAAATTTACCTTTTTGGGAAATTTCAGTAATTATAGGCCTAGATACATACACACAGCCGATTTATATATGTTAAAAATAGTTTAACATAAAATGCATGATTGACAGTATATATATATATATATATATATATATATATATATATATATATATATATATATATATATATATATATATATATATATATATATATATATGCCGGAACTGTCAAGTTAACCTTTACAATTCAACTGAAACATAAGATTGGCACAAATTTAAATTAAGGTCATTTATTTCATGCTGATGAATACCACAACATAAAACTTAAGACTTCAGCAATATAATTTTAATGATATTACATTTTACATTAACAAAAAAGTCATAATACATGCAAGGGCTGTTGATAAAAGTACAGGTCTTATCCTCTTATTGGTGATTAAAGTATTTTTGTACTCAGTGAGAGAGATATATTATTTTAACTGGCACATGTATTGGCAGTTTGGCTTTCAGTGGAGCAATAAAACTGAAAATTAGACATAGTAGTACTAGTAATTATGCTTTAGTTGTAACTGAGACATAGTTTTGCATTCAGACTGACAGTGGTATATTACAGTTTTACAGTTGAAGTGTTCAATAGTGTTCTGTACTGCACTACTATTAAAGTGATCCACCATGACACAAATATCAGTTTCAAATGAATCACACTGAAAAACATTGAGAAAATAAAAATTTAAGTTTTAACCTAACTTAACCAAACCTAATCTTACCTAACCTTACCTAACCTAACCCAACTCTCAGTATGACTAAACCTGTAATTTAATCAGTTTTACTTAAACATCAAACATTCTTGATCATCACTGCTATGGAGAATATAGATTATGCCTAATTTCGTTTGGGTGAACCTGTGGGTTAATAGCAAAACAAGGTTTGTGACATGGACCTCCCCCCCCCCCCCCGTCTTTTCCCACGCACACACATGGCCATGGGGGTCTTGTACGCTGTGACATAACATAATTAGTATATCCCATGACATCTGCAGCTGCAAAGAATTATTAATATGCCCTTATCTACTTACAAATCATAGGCTCACCTGATATTAAATGCTTGCTACAGAGCCGGGTGTAGGCTGTCGGCTGCCAATTCTCCTTCTTCATGGCACCTATCCACTTATATCGCATTTCGTCATTGGCTGGGAACCAGTGAAAGTGTACACCACTTTCAGTTTTCTGCCTTGTCATACAGCCGAAGGCACAGCAGTGAATTACCATTGTGGAATTGCAATTCTCTCTCTCTAGACTTGTGATAATTTGCCGTCCAGTATGCCGCCCTAAACAAAAGTCACATGACTCGTGACACACATGGAGAAGATCTATTGACACGGTGACGTTGACATGTTGTCATTAGTCCTGCTGCTGATGCAGTACTAGAATGACTAATGGATCCATCCTCCGAAAATTCTCATCTTCTTGACCCTGACCAACCTCCTCCCCCTTCACATCCAGGCCAAACCCTGCTTTTGAACCTCCTACTATCACTCCCCCATTCTAATATCGATGTTGAAAGATTGTTCAGTGAGCTAAACATTGTGAAAACGAAGCTCAGGAATCGTTTAAATACAACTTTTGTAAGTGCTATTATTTCTGTGTAAAGTAGACTGAAGACGGTTGGTAAATGCCGCCACTGGTACGACTTGCCCAAGTCTGTGTTACTAGAGATAGGAACACTAGCAGCCTATAAGCCTACTTCAGTTATTTCTGGAGAGTAAGACTGTAGGGCTAGCACTTCAACAGCTGTGTTGGTGGATACAGGGGATGAAGAGGAAGAGGATGGTATCCTATTTTCTCTTTAGGTGAGTAGCCTAACAAATAAGCATTATTACATATTGATTTATATCAATCTTGGTTATTATGAAGGCAGTTTCACGATCTAGCGGATTTTGTTGGCCAGTATAGCATAATATCATCATCCACAGTTGGCAACCCTGATTCTCGGTCTTTCTGTGTTTTGTTTTGTCGGGAGCAAGGTCACGGACTCCTGCCAGGAGCTTTCCTTCTCCAAGCCCCATTACGAGTTAATGCACCGACTTCTGTTCCCTTAAAAGGTATTTTGACTGTATTGTTCCTACATTAGTAATGTTTTGAAAGTGATATCTGCCCTGGAAACTATGATATGAGAAGAGTGCGGAGCAGCTGTGTGTGAGGATATGCAGAAGCAGCTGTTGTCAGCAGTTTGACGCCCTGGGATAAGGTCAGCGAGTCATGGACGCTCGATAATAAAAAGTATTGGCACCCTTTCAATGTGAGACATTATGATACAAGGAGTATGATTTATGGAAAATAACTCTGATATGTTGCTACTGCAGTTGTGACAGAGTTTCCAGTTAGTAATATCTAATCCCACACTTTCATGAGGTATTGCATTATAATGGACATTGTTCACAACACGCACATGTGTGAAGAAGCATTTCACATCTTATCAAACCCCAGAGAGCCGATACTTTTTTTTTTTATTGAGGTTACACAACCGTGACAGTAAAAACTGTTTTGTAATTATGAAATAATGTTATAAATTCATATCCTATACAGTGTCATCCTAACACCTAGGGGTTTGGGTGGTCAAAGGGCAACTGGATTATCAAATTCCTTGAAATGTTCCTATGATAAGTTTTATTTTTTTTTTACGTTAAAGTATATTACTTCTATTACGTTGCTTGAAACTACCTGAAAGCTCTAACACTTTCAGGGAAGCAAGTCTTGGAACAAGTCTTGGAACAAGTCTTGGTGCAAGTCTTGATATAAGTCTGGGAGCGGACTTCAACCAAGTCCTGGCAAAGTATTTTACTTCTGACACTGGGTCCAGCATGGCCATTGTCTGGTTTTCAAGTATTTTTCAAGTCTTGCCTAGACCTGGAACAACTCCAATCTCCCTGTTGTCATCTAGCATGTGTGGAGAAGCAGTACATAAATAAAGGACCAACATCTACAGTAAGGTGTTTCGTCGACGTCCTGCATGACCCTGCTCTCCTTCCCAGTAAGTACAATAGAACATTTTCAGACACCAAGAATTTGGTGATCAGTAAATTTAATTGTCAACACTACCATGTATATCATGTACCCATCAACAAGTTATAGTGTGGATACCCCTATATATTATGTCCATTTGCTATTCTTTTAAAATGAATTTCTAATAACAGTTCCTCAAATACTTCATGTTCAGAAACCTTAATTTAAAATGTACTGATCATTTATTATTTGTAAGTGTTTTTTTTTTCAGTACTCTAGGCTTTGGATTAACCACATTAAGCATTAAAATAATCTTTAAGACAGTACATAAAATATACTATAATCCGTATAATATTTTATATTGGCGGTCAATCTCAAATATAATGCATTTCCTATTAAAACAACTGAATCAACGGGAATCAGAACTGCACCAAAAATGCAAATGTTGACTGTTTATTTGGAGAACAATTTAACCAATGTCTGGAACTACAATGTAGGTAACGATGAGCCAAAAGTAATCTGCTTTGTTATTAAGGAAAACGAAAGCCTTCTACAAAATCCACCAACTCCAAAGAACGTAAGAACTGGTTGCCAGAATTGTTCTGACGGAAAGCATGTGAGATAACAGGAAAAGAACGGAGTGGACACAAAAAACGATTGATAAAGATAAAGGAAGAAGTAGGCAACATATGGCTAGTATGGAGGACATATTCATGGTAGGGTGGGGGTGGGGTCGTCCAGGCCATATACTGTATATTATAATGAGCATTGCGTCTTCTTGTCATCTGAATTACTCTCAGGACTTGCTGTGAGGGGTATCTATTTATTTTGTAATAATACAGTATATGCAGCTTGTCCTTAAAGGTTCAGCTGAAAATGTCACGACTTTTAAAATTTATATATTCAAAGTGAAATGGTCAAGCTCTTCATTCACTAAGATGCTTAAAGTTCAGAAGATTTAGTCCATCCATCATCCAATCTTTTTTTTTTTTTTTTTTTTTTTCAGTAGGAGCATAGGGGCCTAGGGCTGGGCCCGACATTTACGTGATCAGCCTCATTCACCCACGAGTGACATTATGTGAGCAATAAATTCTAACCACCCCGTAGATATAAAGCTTTACAGGCTCAATCCGGGTAAAGCGTCTAATTCATTAATCTATCTATCTATCTATATATCTATTGCCAGAAGCCACAACAATCCCGTAAGGGGTGGCCATTTGACTTGAGTTATTTGTTTTATGGGGAGGGGCACTAATCCTCCACCAACCCACTTGCTGACATGTAGGGAGCACGTATGGTTTGGTTATATGGTTACCACCCAGCGTAGTAAGTGGTTTCTTGGCTTACAGGAAACCATTTGGCTTGTTACTCAATGTAAAGCCACCTGTAAAGAAAAGAAAAGCAATAAGAAGTGACAGGAAAGATGGGAGAAATATGAAGAGAGGAGGGTAGACACAGAAATACAATGATAAAGGCTAAGGAAGAAGTAGGCAGCTCTACACTCATTAAACTACCAGGCATAATTTCTACATGGTTACCACCCAGTGCAGTAAATGGTATCCTGGTTTATAAGAAACCATTTGGCTGTCACTCAGTGCACGTTCATCTAAAGGCAGTACTACATCAGTTGAGTAAATGATGGGCGTCCCCACCTATCACAACAGAAGTTTTAGACACTGATCCAATGGGAAGTGATGTCAGTGGAAAGACCTCTTTAACTACTAGGGTATCAGCAGCACTGGCAATAATATTGTGCTCTTGACCTTCTTCATATGTTATAAGGGATGGGCAAGTAGTACCACTTCAGTGTTTAACATATATTCCGATATAAAAGGGGGGGGGGGACGAGTATAAAAAATAAGGAAAAAAAAAAAAAGGACAAATATGAAAAATAAACCAGTCATTCTTAAACACTCATTGGAAAATTTAAATGAAAATTATCTACCTCATCAACTGTGAAGGTAATTAGTGGCATTCACTAAGACACTTTCTTATGCACTATGGTACTGTAGTAACTATTGATGTATCCAAACAAAAATAAACATACAGTATTTATCACAATGTTATAGATCAAAACCAAATCCTATTCAACACCATACTCTCTCCTGGGAATGCTGTACTGCATTGTACAAAACTATACATATCACATTATTGTGTATAAAAATAACAATCATGTAGAGAGCCATATTCTTACTTGGGAATGTTGCATATTCTAAACATATCACATTACTGTTTCTAAAAATAATATATAGAGAGCACCATATTCTCTCTTAGGAATGCTGTATATTCAAGCCTTAACCTATCACTTTAATTAAATACATTTTTCATGCATAAAAAATAATCATGTAGGCCACTGTAGTACTCGTACTTCCTGGCGATGCTTTATATACAAAACTAAACATATTTATCACATTACGCAAAAAAATAATAATGATCAAGAACTCCTACCTCTCCTGGCAATGCTTTATATTCAAAACCAAACATGTTTATCAGATTATTATGCACAAAAATAATAATGCAGAACTCCCGTCTCTCCTGGGAGGCCTTGTGCCAAAATTATCTCCGAGACACTCTTGAGGTTTAATTAAATCTTATCACGACTGAGACACCTCTAATGTACGTATTCTATTTCTAAACCCCCAAACGATTCAAGTCATAGACCCCTGGGAATTATTCACTTAACTAAAAT
Source organism: Coenobita brevimanus (assembly GCF_032717465.1). Taxonomy (NCBI): domain Eukaryota; kingdom Metazoa; phylum Arthropoda; class Malacostraca; order Decapoda; family Coenobitidae; genus Coenobita; species Coenobita brevimanus. The sequence goes on along the minus strand of NC_136997.1, from coordinate 36,812,169 downwards.
TACCTACTTTTCATTTGACTTGGGCTACCACCCTATTATTTAACACTCAAATTCAAAATATTTCCCTTAAGCTGTGTATAATCATCTGGAGAAAGCATAAAATGAAAATGAAGTAGGGCATGCCCTTATAATATGTGGGGTTAACTAGCCATGGTTTAAAAGCCACCGCTTTTCAGCTGGACTTAGTCATCAAATTCAAGTCATGAGACTGTTTGCTGCTGCTCTACTATGAATATTACTCTTAAAGTACCTATTTACTCATGTTTGAAATGGTGAGTGCACAATTATCATTTTAATTTTACTGTACACATATTTATTATTATAGTCGTGTTCATTTTATTGTGTGCTGTACTCTTCATATTTGTACATACAGGTACTCCAACACGACCAGGGTGTTTTAGGAAAGGAGAATGATGTTGATAGTGGTCTTACAGTACACAGTGGCCAATTGAGTCAACTCCAATACGTATAAGAATATATTCTGTAGTCCAGCTGAATCTTAATACTTACAAGTATCAAAGGGATTCACCATCTGTGATCAACTGTAAGAACTCCTTGGATCCTTATTTTGCATAACCCATGTGTGCAGATGCCATTAATCCATGACAAAACAAACTAATGAGAGAGTTCGAAATCTGCCAAATTTCTGATGAATGACAGCGCTTTTATGTGGACCGAATATTTTTTTCTTATCCTTCTTTCCCTCCGCCTTCTTTCCTTAGTTGCGATTGATCAGCATTAGTCATATGAAACAGTTATAAACAGCTTGAATGTTGGCCCTTGTAATTTATACATTATCTCATGGGTAAAAATTACATCTGGCATGCCATTAGCCAGTGACCCTATGTGGGAGGAGGAGAAATCCATAGAGGTGACAGAGGGGCCATCCATGTAAATGAAAGGGAGAACAAGATAAATGTGGCAAATCTTATTGTAAATGGCATGAATGATTGGGAGAAGAGGCATACAGTTTTATGAATGAATGGAGAGAGGCTAATTTAGATGCATATAGAGTGAGGGAAACACATTTATTATTATTCAGAGGAGGATTAGTGCCCCTCCCTGTAAAACAACTCTAAGCCCTTGACCACCCCGTTTGGGATACATGGCGTCTGGCAATGGATGGATGGATGGAACTCCACCTCAAGTAAAGTTGATACTTAATTTTTTTTCCATCTTCGTGAATCATACAAGTAATTATATTTTGTTTTATTTTTTTAAATGCATGCTGAAAAGAGGGAGGCAGACGTGATAAAGGAAACTTTCTAAAATTCTCTTTAAAAACAGATTTGCTCGATAAAACTAGTCAACAAAAAAAATATATATATATATATGTCATGGTTCTGAACTGAAATGGTCTCATTGTAGGGTAATTGATGGTACTGAACTCTAATTTGGCATCAATAAGGACGCATTAGGTCCAGTTCCTGAAAACCAGTATATCGGTGTATCTTGCTCACAAGATGTGACTCATGCATTTGTTTGTGTAGTTTCATCAATTAAATTTGTATTTTTGTTGCAGGTTACATGTACTGTTTCCACCTCTGTTCTTCCAGAAAATCTCAGTCACATTGACAATGGTGAATGATGGAACGCCGCAAATGTTTAAACGATCCTGACCATTTTTGTTACATTTGTGGAGCGTTCACCCCGGAAAGCTTCAAGAAACCCATCACGAAGACTGTTTGAGTGAACTACAAAAGCTACTTCAAATGTCTATTGGGCGACCAAGACAAGAAATGGGCGGCTCACATAGCGTGTAGGTCCTGTGTCACATGGAAAACGAAGTTCGGCTTTGCCATTCATTGTACCAATGTTTTGGCGAAAGCCCAAAGACCACAGCAACAACTGCTACTTGTGTCTCAGGAATATCAAATGAGTAACTGTCAAGACACGAGCCACAGTACATTATCCCAATATCGCTTCTGCAATCCGACCAGTGGCACTCAGTGCAGAATTACCAGTTCCAAACCCACCTTCTGAACACGAGTTAAGCAGCGCTGATTCCAGTCATAGTCTCATGGATGATGACTGCCAGGACGACTCAGGACACGTGGTCCCAAGCCATTTAACCAGGGAGCCCTTCATAATCTCATAAGGGACCTTGATTTGTCTAAAGAAAAGGCAGAGCTCCTGGGATCACGACTGAAGCAGCATAACCTGCTGGAAGATGGAGTGCACATCACTATGGCGCGTCATCGGCATAGACAACTGTCTGTATTTTTCAAAATGGCAACCAACCTTTGCTGCACAATGACACGGTGTCTCTCTTGCAACAACAGCTGGATGATTGTAGGCTGTTTATAGATTCAGGGAAAGACACTCTGAAAGCAGTCCTCCTACACAACTGGAATCGGCTTCCTTCCGTGCCAATAGCACACGCAGAGATGTCTGACAGCTATGAAGCTATGAAGATTGTGCTTTCTGATATCGAGTATGAGAAGCATCAGTGGAAAATATGCGGGGACTTCAAAGTGATTAGTCTACTTCAGAGCGGTTACACAAAGCACATATGCTTTCTCTGCTTGTGAAATGGTAGTGCTAATGCCGAACACTGTGTAAGAAAAGAATGGCCGGCAAGACCAAAAGATGCAACCAGAAGGTTCAACTGCCTTCATAAACTCCTTCTGGATAAAGAGAATATATTCTTGCCTCCACTGCATCTCAAGCTGGGCTTGGCGAAAAATTTCGTAAAAGCCATGGATCAAATGGGTACCGGGTTTCACAACTTGTCTATGAAGCTCGGTGGCGTGGTGTCCGAAGCCAAGTTGAAAGCAAAGGTCTTGAATGGTCCTCAGATCCGCATGCTGGTTAATTATTGTGACTTCGTCAAGGCAATAAACCCGCTGGAGAGAGAGACATGGGAACGTCTCACAGAACTACCTTGAAAACCATTGTGCAGACAACTACGAAGAAACTGTGGCAGGCATGTTACAGACTTACCGAGCTCTGGGCTCACCTCGATTCCTTCTCAGATAACCTCGGAGACATCAGTGACGAGCACGGTGAAAGGTTTCACCAAAACACTGCTATAATGAAGAGCAGGTATCAAGGCCGACTAAGTCCTAACATGATGGGCGACTACTGCTGGATGCTACAATGTGAAGAGAGTCAGCTGGACAAGCTGAAAAGCAAAGTGCAGAAGAATTTTGAGAACTTCATCGCTTGCTAATAAAATGTGCATTGGATTTCCATATTTTTGTACCATAAATCATCACACCATTATCTGTGTGTGCCTCAGTTTATGTTACAAGGATGAGATGAGTTACAGTATGCCATATTGAATATGTTTTCAGTCTGATATTCAAGAAACCTGGTCCAATAGCACAAAACGAATATCAGATGTGAAACCAGTGCATACAAATTAGTCAGGGACACATATTCACGTATGAGAACCATTTTGGCTGTTGACCATTGGACATGGCCATAACTGCACCATCCTACCAAACAGTAACAATGCATGATATTTGGGCAGAAACTCTTTGAATGAAATCCAACGTAGCAGTCGTCTCTGAAGGATACTGTATCCACAGCAACGGTATGCTGCAAACAACATCGAGTCCATTATGAAATGCCCTGATGGATCGTTGATGGCAACCATCCAGCGACTGCATAAATTTCTGGTTAGTAAGCACAGAATCACTTGCAAACCAAAAAATGTGTCCCATATTGTAATTGGGGTATGGAATGGAATTGGAAGTTTATGCTGAATACTATTAACTCTGCTTCCCCAGAGATTTCACCAACATCCTATACTTCCCAGTTATTTTTATGGGTATGTTTTAAGAAAATTATTTAGCCTTAAAACTACAAAGAAAGTTTTTAACTCCTTGTATTTGTAGCTTACCTGTGATTAGCCCTTAAAAAACAGTGAGAGGGCCATCATAATTTTAAAACAAACCAAACATGGTTCATTTGGAATGCTGTAAAAAGTACTTACCACAGGCAGTGAGGGATGATGTTGAGAGCATCTTGGTGCTCTGCTTCTGTACATCATACTTAGTAACAGTTGATTGAAAAATATCTAAATAAAGGCAAGTGTAAATTACTGATAAGTGGAAACATTAGCCTTTGAATCTCCTATCCCACCATTCCATGATGTACAGGGTGTCACAAAGGTTTGTTTACAAAAGTACAGATGTACCCAGTCTATCAGAGAAATAACATCTTTGTTGTGGGAACTGCATAATTTTGTAACTGATGTTGCAAATAAGAAATCTAGACATCTCCAAAACAAAGAGTAGGAGACATCTGCTATTGGAAATGTACATATCTATGTGAGCCAACGCCATCATTGGCTGCTCGGGAAACCAATGTACAGTTAACTTACCTAAAGTTGAAGGAAGTGGGTTTTCCAGTCCTCACTGAAATACTTCATGACTTACATTATAATGGCTGGCATCTCCGGCTGGTCACTTCCTAATTCTTCTATGCAGGTCCTCAGTTTGGCACTGAGGCCTGCAATGTCCTTTATCTTCGACGCATCAGAACAGAGAAGGAAATCCTAGATTGTTTTACCTATTTTCTCAAAGAATTGTCCAGTACACTCCTAGGCTTGAATCCCACAAGTTTGTCAAAATGTTGGGCAATGCCTTCCTCGTCAAATACGGGTATGTATGGCCACTCATCTTGCAACACTGTAATTGAGAGACCTTTTTCAACTCTGGCCTTTCTCTGTAGTATATAGCAGAGGGACTGGTCTCTGCTGATACCATCACTCCAGCCCTGGCCGCGGCTGGCAAGGGCTTTCAGAGTTTCTTAACATTAAGTGTTTCCTGTGTCTCACCACCATTGAGGATATCCTTTGGCCAGCAGTTATTGCATCCGTACGTGGCTGCATTTCTTTTCCTCGCTGGTTGTATGACTGAGTTATAGGTTTCTTCGGAAACCCTCCTGGTTCGTTTCACACCACTCAAGTCAGAAGTGGGTCTTAGATTATTTCCAACCCTGTTGACCAACTGACGTAGAAGTGAATAATGCCCTTTTCCAACACATCCTTCATCAGTTACATCTTTGAAAGATTTAGTGTATTTGAAAAGAATATGATGGGCAATGTTGTCTAAGTCCTTTTTGCCTGGCAGCTTCACAACCTTCATAATGTCAGCACCACGACCAGAACCATTTCTCGACGCAGTGCAGGACATGGCCTTTCCTCCTCTCGGAGTGCCTTCTTACGAATCTGTGACATCGTCTCCCATGGTATTTGATATTCAGGTGACCAGTTAGGACAGGTATTTGGCAAGAGGACGGCTTGGCTGGAACTGCTGCTGCTACAACCAAACATTGATGGCACAAGAGTAGTTGGGTTGCTTGTAGGAGGACTTTGAGATTTGTTATTTTCCCTGAATGCAAAAAAGAAAAAAAAAATATATAACTTCAGTGCAATTCAGTGGGGAGTTAATAAGAGGCAAAATGTTAAAAATCGGGTATCAGATCATTTGTTAACTTAACACACAGAATGACAAGAGTTAACCTTTAATATGCAGAATTCATGTGACAAAATTTTTTGTCTAGGATGAATTAGCTTGTGAAGAAAACCCCCAAAACTGTGTACACGTACATGGCTGCAAATTAGGCCACATAGTACCTACAATATACTGGTATACAGTGTATGGACACAGATTTTTAATGGTGCATTCTATTCAGACATTGACCTACTTTCCAAAATGAAATTTATCTATGTGGCAATGTAAATTTTGTTATGGACCTACTGGAATTTCTCTGGATGTGGAGGTATGAAGGCAATCAGCTGAATATAAATCATATTTTATCTGTGTAACACCAAATGCAGAAATGTGCATATTGTCACTGACATCAACTGACCAATGAAATGAGGTCCTGCACTAAGGAAGGGGAAACACGCCACCGGGCCAAACACGGTTTCATGTTGGATACCACTTTTCACTCGTCCTCTGCACGCCTGTAGTGGATACTGGTACATCTTCCTTCCTAGACTGGAAGTAAGGTTTCCAGTCTGCGCCCCCCAAAATACTGGGAGTTCGCTGTCTTGGTCGGAGGACAGACCGAGTGGTGTTCACACATAAGAGGGGGGGAAACATCCAGTCACCGAGTGAGGCGGTGCATGACCAATCATCGCCGTCGCTGCTAGCTGCCACCCCTACTCTCGGCCAACCCCAGCCCCGTCTTCTTACCAGCCAAAGCCAGTCAGTCTCCTGGTAATTCTCTCTCTCTCTCTCTCTCTCTCTCTCTCTCTCTCTCTCTCTCTCTCTCTCTCTCTCTCTCTCTCTCTCTCTCTCTCTCTCTCTCTCTCTCTCTCTCTCTCTCTCTCTCTCTCTCTCTCTCTCTCTCTCTCTCTCTCTCTCGATGCATGAGAAGGTAACTCCATGTTTTTCTTTCACTTGCCCTGGATTATGTTTTTTTACTTACAATGGTGCCTTTACTTAGAAACAATAGTACAATGACTAGCCGTCAGTTTGGCAAAGATAATAGTGAGCCCGGGCCCCCTAGTATGGGTGTGAGAGTGTTTCACAGTACATGTCCTGGTGATAACAGTTACAACGTGGGCAGCAATGATGTGGGTAGCGGCAGCGTGTAGGTAGTGTACCACCAACTGATGGTGGACAAAGTGCTGGTGTAAGTGGCGGTGAAGCAGCCGCAGCAGGTGGTCAGGCTACACAACGTCGACTCGGTGGCAAGAATGTGGTGGCGCGTGATTGTGTTGAAGACTAAGGTTCAGCTAAGGGTGAAGGTCATGTTGGCCACCCTCATGACAGAGTAGTAAATCTTGAGAAGACAGGAAGGGTGAGGAAGCACCGTTTTCACAAGTGAATGCAACAAATAGTCAAGGAAACGCATAAATTAGGGCAAGAGTACGTGAGTTACACCACGAGTAGTAGTAGTTTTTGCTTTTGATTAGTGTGTGTGAATAGCCATAACAATAACACTGGGGAGAGGGGACGGGGGTGCTACATGGATAACGATTGTTATGATTGTGGATTATCATTGTGTTCTTGTTGTGAAAGATTTTAATGTGTGTGAAAACCATTTTCGGCCAGGAAACGCCGTCAATGGTTGGTTTAAGTGAAATAACCAAAATTGCATGACTTTGTTCCTTCTTTATACCGTGAATCGTGGGTATACTCATGGGCAAAAGTGCTAACCTTCATACATAATCGGAATGTACACATCGATATATATATATATATATATATATATATATATATATATATATATATATATATATATATATATATATATATATATATATATATATATATATATATATATGCTACAACTTTAAAAAAAAGTTACGGATATTTTTATATTGCCAAACTTTGAACGCATTTTCTTATTTTTTTTTTGCACAGTTCCCCCTAACCCGCAGGGCCCCAAATCATACTCACCGAGAACCTCATTAACGAAGCTCATTGTAAACAAGTTAATAGGCTAAGGAATGGTGGCGGATGCTCTATTATCCACCCAGCCCGTAACAATACTGATAGAATCGTGAGAATAAGGTACAGACACTCATAAAAGTTGTGGTCCTTCCCCTGCCAGCCCCTCGTCTTTTGATATGGTAACACAATACGGCCTACAATTTCATATGGTTCAGGTGGTGTTCTGAACTTCTGTGCATATTATGAACCCCTGTCTAAAAGGAAACATCATTTCCAACACTAGGAATGCAAATATCTTTTACTGTTGCAGGACATTATTAAAAGCAATATTTAGAATGAATATTGAATTATTATAATGACTGTATCATCAAAATAATCCAAGTTGATATCACACATGTCTCGAACAAGCAGCAGATTTCCATGGAATTTGCCTGAGCAAAGGGGCGGATCCAAGGGGATCGGCCCGAAATCGCCAACCAGAACCTGTGTTGTGACGACAGGCAGAAATTAAGGCTCACCCGATTTATATTATATTAATGATAGAGGTGTGCTTCTAACAGTTCCATGTGCTGAAAGTTCTTGCCAGTGTCTAACACCCTTCAAACTTGTCTAGTTTAATCAGTGCAGTGAGAAAGGAGGTGCCCGTGGAAGTTTTCCTGTGATTAAAGTGTAATGTTATTTACCTTCACGTCTTAATTTGTTTTTCATGTAACGCATACGGATGAGGTGAAATCTGGAGAGCATAACATATCCTAACCCTTTCACGACACCCATATTACCACAACACATTTCATTTTATCACAAAATACACATCTCACTACACCTCACAGCATGCAGCATCATACAAAGTACAAGATAACACACATACCGTGCAAAGCACATCACAAACAACACAACACACACCAATACACAGTACACACCAAAACACTTGACACACTAACTACACTACACACCAAAGCACATTTCACTGTACCAGACCAAAGACAACAAGAACCACATCACACACACGACAAAACAGGCCACACTACACATATCATGCACAGGGCAAGGCACACGGCACCACGCTAAACCACACAACACGCCACACCGAGCACAACATACCTCACCATACCAAAACATTACATACAACTCACCACATCACACCACAAAAACCACACCACACCACACCACACACCTTAGCACTCCTGACAACAAAAACTACACCCCATTTAAACACTCACAATCACACAACTCCCTACCACTCACCATGATACCTCACCTTACCACTGACAGTCACACCACACTTTACCACTCATAATCACACCACACCTTATCACTCAGTATCACCACACCCTATCACTCACAATCACATCACACTATGCAGAAGAAAACAGAGCACGTCGAAAGCCAAAACGAAACACTATATACTACAACACAAAAAGCATATTAGCACACACCGCACTACACATTACATCTTTCACCCCCACAACTCTTTACACCAAGCAAACCACAGACACCACAGCACAAACCACAACAATCTACGAATACAAGAACACAGCACACACAAACACCCTCCATACGACCACACCACTAACACCACTCTAGAACTCACCACACCACACATCACACGCCAAATACTGTGCATGGCACCACACACTACATCCTAAACCAAGACACACACACACACACACACACACACACACACACACACACACACACACACACACACTCAAGTGGACTGAGAACACTAAAGGAGTAGAGGGAGGATTCAAAAACAAAGATCGAGGAAAGTTCAGAGGAAGAGAAGAATAAGTTTTTTTTTTTTCTTTTTTACAAACTAAGTGGATTGCAGGTACAAAAGTGGTACATACCCAGCAGGGAATAAAAAGAAGGAAGATAATGGACTCAAGCAATGGCATGTATGTAAACAAGATGATTAAGTTGATGTACTCATATGTAGACGGAATGATATCTAAATTACCAGAGATATAAAAGTACCGGGTATACTAAAGAAAATGAACCTCATATTATGCGCATAACTGAAACAAAATTAACCCCAAGGATATCAAACGATGCCCGAAACTTAGAGGAATACAATATATGGAGAAGAGAAAGGATTTAGAAAAAAAAAAAAAGAAGAAGGAGGAATTATAATATTAACGAACAAAAATCTACATGGACATAAAATAGAACTGATCGCAGTAGAGTTTAGTACAACTGAAGGGAAAATAATTGTGGCAAATTTATATGTGCCACCCAGAACAAACGCTTGGGAAAGAGGTCAATATGAAGACCTGGCAGAGATTACAGTTCAGAGTTTAAGAGCTTTACTACATAGAATGGAAGACAAATCTGAAAGAGTTATATTAACTGGAGATTTTAATACAGACATAAATTGGAATAATCGAGACGTAAGAAGCCGTGAAAGCTGTTGGGACCAAAGGCTCCTGGATCTTGTGCAGGAGTTTTTCCTAACACAACATGTAAAGAAACCACCAGAAAACGAGGACTTGATGATCCATCAGTACTAGATCTCATATTTATGAGGCAAGAAAATGATATTCACTGTATAATGTATCACCCTCCATTCACCAAAAGCAGCCATACAGTATTAAATTCCAACTTCAGGACTGCATATGACATTGTTAACAGTAACGAGAATTACACAAAGAGCCTAAAATACTAAGGGCAACCACCATGACTTCAAGAAATACTTCTTAGAATTAGATTGGGAAAAAGAACTTAGTGAACAGGATTTAATTATTATATATAGACAATTTTGTGAATTTTATGAAATAGGACTCAAAATTACATCCCACAGCACAAAGAAACAGATACGAAAATTAATAAATTATTTATTAAAGAATGTAAAAAAAAAAAAACGTTATGAAATATACACAGAAGACACAATAGTAAGAAGGCATCTAACAACTATCAAGAGGCAAGAAACGATTATACAAGTATAAGGAGAGAAACCCAGAGACAGTTTAAGGAAGAGATAAATAAAAGTAGTGACCAACTGAAGCTATTTTACAGATACATCCGAAGCAAAACTAAAGTTAAAGATATAATACAGTCCATTACAGACAAGGGGATCATCTATACACAAGAAAAATGTATTTGTGAAGCAATAAATAAAAATTTCCAATCCGTTTGTTTACAAAAGAAAACAATTTTGAGAGACAATATGGAACATGCGTGTCCACACATATTACCAGATATACAAATATCAGAAAAAAAAAAGGGACAGGAAGAGTTAAGTAAATCAGACAAAGGAAAAGCAAATGATCCTGGCGAAATTTCATGTTGGGTACTCTATGAATATGCAAAAGGGTTAAGTAGACCAATATATTTAATATTCAAGGAATCCTGTGGGAAATATTTTCCCCCAGAGCAGTTGCGCTCTCTACTTTTATCAGAGTTATCCCTGGTTAAAGGTAGAGGAAAACTTAAGACCGTTGTTAATTGTTCAAGCGGTTTTTATAACCCAGAAATTACGTTCTCTTTAATAATTCTTGTTATTGATAAATTAAATGCTACTGCGTTTAACCCTTGTGGACAACTATACATTGTAAATACATGTAATTATATGGAATTTTCCACTGACCTAAACTGCGTCTGCGCGTTAGATGACGTGGCGAGTAGGGAAAGATTCTCGTGTTAAGCAGATGTGGAATTAGGATATTTACACAGTTTAAGGGAATATTTGGTTTAACTTTAGGTTAAATAAAAATAAAATTTGTTAGATTCGCCCTGTACATATCATGATGTAATCTAACTGTATTTAGTACTGTAATTAAATAACAGTTGGCAACCCACAATTCGATGAAGAGTTGGGGCTTGCCGCGTTCATTCACTCTGCTCCCAGACCTTGTGGAGTTAGCATTCTGTTCCTAGTCATACTCAAGCTATCACGGTTGTATATACGCACCATAAGGATACTTGCTTGCTCAAGCAATTACACTAAGCAGCCCATCGTCATCGGTTATCGATCACTCCCTCTTCACTAGCTAAGTAACCTTTACGAATTGGCCAATTCAAGGGGGGATTAGCTATGAGATAGAAGAGAAATAGTTATTGTAGGTGAGTTAAAGTTAAGTTACGTTTCACCTAACTCTTTGAGACTTGTTTGATTTACTCAAAGACAACTTTATGGAAGAGTAACGACCTACGAGTTGTTTATCAGAAATTTCTTACATAGCGGTACCGCGACAGGGAGACCGACTTGTATACATTAAATATTTTTCACATATTTGGTGCCCAGAAAGGGGGCCCCGATTTGTTTACCAGCACTATTAAACATTTTTCACAAATCCTTAGTTCAAGGTAAATAGTCTGATATTTAGAAGAAAGCAAATACTCTTCCTCTGTTCAAGAAATGGGATAGACAGAATCCACGCAACTACCGACCAGTATCACTAACCAATGTTGTAAGAACGATATCAGAAAAGCTGATACGAAAATTTTGGGTAAACCATCCAGAAGAACACAATATTATTACAAAAAGGCAGTTTCGTTTTAGAAAGGGAAAATCATGCGTTACTAATCAATTAAGCCACTATGATAGAGTTGCAGAAATAGTACAGAAAAGAAAAGGATGAGGGGACAGTATCTATCTAGATTTCAAGAAAGAATTTGACAGAGTACCACACCAAAGACTTTTATGAAAACTGTACCATCAAGGCAACCTGTACTGTTGGATGCAAGATTTTCTCAGAAAAACGGAAATAAGAACAGAACTAAAGGGTAATTACTCATCATGGAGGGAAGTGACTAGTGGGGTTCCACAGAGCTCAGTGCTGGCACCAGTTATGTTTTTAGTGTATATAAATGACATAGATAGTAACATTGGAAATGAAAGCTATCTACATATGATTGCTGATGATGCAAAAATACAAAGGAGAATTACCAACACAGCCTTGTAGACAGCTGCAAGAAGAATTAAATAATTGTCTTGAATGGAGCAATAAATGGCAAATGAAATTTAATATGGATAAGTGTCAAGTAATTTAGTTTGGGAAAAGTGGAAATAGACCAAATTGGGATTATAAGTTAGGAAGTTCAAGGTTACACATATCAGAGAGAAGGACGTAGGAGTAATTGTTAGTAACTGACTATCTCATTAGTGAGAACTTACTGAGCATGTATACACTGCTTTCTAATATGAAAATAGCATTCACATACATAAATGAAGACATGCTGAGAAAGATATCTTTCACCAGATCAACACAGGAGTATACATCAGTCGTCTGGAGTCGTTATCTCAAGAAACACATAGATAAGACTGAAAAAGTTCAAAGGGCTGCTACAAGATTGGTACCAAGCTTAAGAGATCTAAGCCACGAAGAAAGACTAGAAAAATTGAATCTACCAACACTACAGGAGAGAAAGAAAAGAAGAGACATGATTTTGCTATATAAATGCGTCTCAGGGAAAGAGAAAATAGACATACATGAGTATGTAACATATAGGGAAGCATCACCAAGGAGGCATTGCAAAAAACTACATAAAAAGAGAGATGATAAAGACGTAAGGGAATTCAGCTTCCCAAATAGGGCAATTGATCAATGGAATGCACAACCGAATGAAACAGTGTTTGCCAAAACAATTCATAAATTAAAGGATATGTATGATAAAAGTGATTTAATAATCTGGACAGAACGAACCTGATTCATTCCTGTTAAGATACAATTAGGTAAGAACAACTAGGTAAGAACACACACACACACACACACACACACACGCCACCTCACACACACACACACACACACACACACACACACACACACACACACACACACACACACACACACACACACACACACACACACAACTAGCCATCTTTGGCTGCAACTGGCCACAATTAAATGTTTCTTTACATCGAGCTCTGCAATGGGTTAAATTACGTGACATTTTAATATAGTAGAGCAAGTATAAGCAAAAGTGTTGTCCTAATAACAGAACACATCCAGTTAGCGAAAGAATCCGCTGATGCAACTTCACTTTTAAACTTCACTTCACACAGTTTTGATTACTCATTGTATAAACTAAACTGTCAGAATACTACCAAATAGATCTGTGTCGTCTACCGCTCCCCCAGTGCTTCCTCTGAACCCAATGTATTTGATTCCATTTCCACACAGTTGAGTAACCTTAATCTTGCCCTTAGCCCGGAAATTACCATTTTGGGTGATTTTAACATACATAATGTTGAATGGTTATTGCATTTTGCCAGGACTGACGATGCTGGTCTAGAGTGCGAGCTGTTTGCAGAATCGTTTAATCTCACCCAGCTGGTAAAGCAACCAACCAGAATACCAGATAATCCCGACCATAATGCCCATCTTTTGGATCTGTTCTTGACAAATAATCCAGATCAGTACAGGATAGGGATATTGTCTCCACTTGGATCCTCTGACCACAATCTCATCAGAGCCTCATTAGTGAGCCCCCCCACACCTCCCCATTCTGAACCCGTCAGGATGACCCGATGGCACTTTGATAGGGCAAACTGGGATGAATTTAGAAATTATCTTGCTGACATTTCATGGCAGTCCTTCTCTAATGATGTCAATTCGACCCAGTCCCACATTTGTGACTTCATACTGGCTGATATGGACTTATTCATACCAAGTCAACAATTCACTGAAAGATCGAACTCTCCAAAATGGTTTGATAGCAATTGTGCCAGAGCAACAGCCCAAAAGTCATCAGCATATAACTATTACTTAAATAAAAAACATCTGAATCGCTCTCTCAATTTAAAATTGCTAGAAATCATGCAAAAGCTGTATTAAATCTTGCTAAATCAAACTTTCTTCAAAACCAAGCATCAAAACTACTTAACAACCCTAATGACAATAGAATATTGTGGTCAACTCTCAATTCTTTCGATAAAAACTTTAACAAGTCATCATCCATTCCCCCACTAAAATCTCCAGATGGCAACATTACAAATGACCAACGTGGGAAAGCAGATATCTTTGCCAGTACATTTGCCAGAAATTCTACCTTAGAGGAAGCCAGCCAGAACGTCCCAGCACTAGAACTTGACTCTCCCGAAATTGTTCCACTTAAAATACAGACAAGGTACGTGAAATCCATCCTAGACAATTTACCTACCAACAAAGCTCCAGGCCCAGATGGAATTCCGCCAATTGTTTTGAAAAAGTGTTCCCCAGAATTTGCCTCTGTTCTTGCTAAATTATTCAGAATATGCATCCGTACTTCTTCATTCCCTATTTCATGGAAAGAAGCCAATATCCACCCAATTTCGAAGAAAGGAAGTTCCTCTGATCCCTCTGATTATAGACCAATAGCTGTCACATCTTCTCTTGGTAAGGTTTTTGAAACTGTAATTAATAAGCACATAGTTAAACATCTTGAATCCAACAACTTAATTAGTGATAGACAGTATGGTTTTCGCCAAGAAAGATCCACCATTGACATACTCAATCTCCTGACTCATACCATCCATCAATCAGTTGACTTACATCGTGAAACTCACGCTGTAACCCTGGATATTTCTAAAGCTTTCGATAGAGTGTGGCACCATTCCCTGTTGTTCAAACTCCCTTGCCATGGTCTAAACTCTTTTGTTCCTTTGATTTCGTCATATCTCAGCAAAAGAAAAATAAGAGTAAAAGTAGATGATGTATATTCCACTTTCCACTCAATTAACGCCGGCGTGCCGCAGTGATCAGTTCTGGCACCAACCCTGTTCCTCGTTCATATTAATGATCTCTTACCTGTCACCCACAATCCCATCCATTCATATGCAGATGACTCAACACTTCATAGTTCATTCACACTCAGACATCCATTTACAGAGTCTGATATCTCTAACTCTCAACTCAGTACAGCCATCTCTTTAAACCAAGACTTATCCACGATCAGTGAATGAGGAAAAAATAACCTTGTCTCATTTAATGCTAGTAAAATTAAATACAATTTACTAATAGACAGGTATTGCCAGAATCGTATATTACCTTCAATGATACAAATATTCCCATGTCCAAAAGTATTGAAATTCTCGGCGTCTAGCTTAACAATGCCCTCAGCTGGACCTCTCATGTCAGATCACTTGCTAAAACCGCCTCAAAGAAACTTGGATTATTGTACAGAATCCGTAACTTCTTCACTGACGAGCAGTTAGCTATAATTTATAAGAGTCATGTGCGCATTCAGCTTGAATACTGCTCACCCTTGTGAAATGGATAGGGAGAGGTTGGATTAAAACAACTAGACAAAATTTAGAACAAAGCTGTTAGAATTACTAATAACCCTGCTATTACTAACAAACTACCTCCCCTACAAGTAAGAAGGAATGTTGCCTCCCTTGCATTATTTTACAGATATTATTATAGCAAATGCTCAGACGAAGTTGCGTCCATTGTGCCACCTCTCCATGCCTTCCCTTGTGCAACACGGGCATCCGGTAGCGCTCATGACTGGAATATCACTCAGCCATTCTGCAGAACTTCTGCCTATCAGAATTCTTTCATTCCCCGAACTGCATCTCTCTGGAACTCGCTTCCCCAGAGTTGTTTCCCTCCAAACTTCAACCTACAGCTCTTCAAGTCTAACTGTTACAGATATTTTATGAACAGAGAACACCAGTAATCTTGGGCATGATTTTTTTTTTCTTCATTTGGTTTTCCTTCCTCTGTTCTGTTATTAAAAAGATAAAAATCATCATCCGGGTTTCGTCTATCACCAGGCAGTTAGCAGGGAGGTGGAAACTTGTAAAAGTTATCTTTCTATGGGAGAATTACCGCAAGATGAGCACGATCTTTGGTAAAGTGAATATGGACGCAGCTAAGAGAAGGGATAAAAGTAAAAAACAGAGTGATGATATCTACCTAGAACTGGTTGAAATGGAAACATATAATAATTTAGTAAAGAAAGCGAATAAACTGGAGAAAACTGTTCAAAGTGGAATAGATGAAGTTAAAAAGGAATTACGCATGCAGAAGGAAGAAAATGAAAGATTAGTAAATGAATTAAAAAAAAAAAAAAACTCAATAGATGAGCTGTCAGATAAGGTAGTTTCGCTTAGAAGGAAGACTATAGTCTCACCAATCTAAAGCCAAGGTTTGGGTGGAGTCCAGCCGGGGATTTCCCGGCGTACAGCCCTGCCTTCTTTCCTATACTCTGATTGGCTAGTGGCTGACCTGACACCGTTAGAGTTCGTCCGCTCACATCTCGCCACCTGGCCTGACATGACTTCACCCACTTGTGTGTGTGTGTGTGTGTGTGTGTGTGTGTGTGTGTGTGTGTGTGTGTGTGTGTGTGTAAAGACAAACTAATTTAAGTCATAAATATAATTTAAGTTATAAATATATAACAGAAAGTGAACAGTGGAAGTACGTGACAGAAGTATAAATCTCCCTCCAATGGATCAATTCCCAGTATGGGCCTGGATGTTGCCGCTCGTGAGTGTTTTAACTTATTTATTTCTATTAAGAAAATAGCGTATGTTCTACTGATTCCTTCAAATTATATTATAAACGTAATTGTTACATTACTTACCCAGCTTAGAACTACCGTGAAAGTCGGTAAAAGTAACCACATTTTTTTCAGCAACACTGTAAAATATGTATGCCACGTTTCTTTATTGATGTACAAGAGCCATATGCATTACTAGTTTACCTTCCTTTGATATGCTAGAATACTTACGTTTATATTGTACTAGTATGTGTGTACCTATCTGTGATGCCTATTACATATATAACAGAATCTACTCATCGCTCGTTTAGGAAGTATGGCATGGCTGCACCCAGCGCCAGACCCCACCCAAACCTTGATTTTAAATTGGTGAGACTATAGTATAATGGCGAGTACAGTTGCCAACCGTGAGAGCCGTATGGAGGAGTTCGGAAATGATACAGAGACAATTAGGCACACAAGCAGTCTAATAGACCAAAGCAGTGATACTGAAGAGGAGATAACCCAGGTGAGTGAAATAATGAGAAATTGCAAAGATGAAATACAAACTATGTATGTGAAAATGGTGAAAGTAAGGAAAGACTTTGAAACGAAAGTTGAAGAAAAAAGCATTGAAAAGGAAGTGAAGGAAATCATTAAAAACAATCCAAAACTGGTCAAAGATTCATCAGTTATCAACAAATATATAGTAATCACTGGTATATATATAGAAAAAAAAAATCTCGAGAGACGAAAAAGAGATGGTAAATATAAAGAACAAAATGAAGGAAGTATCAGAGGATATCTGTGGTAACGACATAGGAACACACAAAGCTAGGGAAATATGAGAGAAATAAGTCAAGGCTTCTCAAAGTAACCATTCAGAGTGTGAACACTCTGGAGGAAATACTAAAAAATGCAAACTCATCGAAAAAGAGGAATTTAAGAAAGGATGGATAAAAAAATGTCTAACTAAAGAGGAATTGGAAATACAAAAGGAGAAAAGGGAGTAAGTATAAACAAAGAATGAGGAAAGATCAGAGAAAGAGAAGATTTATTTTTTTACACAGTAATTGCATTCCAGGTACGAAAGTGGTACATAACCAACGGGGAATAAAAAGAGGGAAGGTAGTAGACTCAGTCTATAGCAAGTATGTAAACAAGATAATGAAGTTCAGATGTAGATGGAAAGGTGTCTTAATTATTAGAGATGAAAGACTATACCAAACAAAAGGAACATAATATTATCTGCCTAACTGAAACAAACTTGACCTCAAAGACATCAAAAGATACCCTAAACTTAAAGGAATACAATATATGGAAAAGAGACAGAAATTTAAGAAAAGGAGGGCGAATTATAATAGTAACAAGTAAAAATTTACAAGCCAAAGAAATAGAACTAGAAATCCCTCACAAGTAGAACTGACTGCAGAAGAAATTAACACATCTGAAGGGAAACTAATTGTTGCAACATTGTACATGCTACCCAAAACAAACACTTGAGAAAGAGGCGAATATGAACACCTGGCAGAAAGTACGACTGAGAGTTTAAGAGTATTACTACACAGAATGGAAGGGAAATATAAAAGACTTACATTAACTGGAGATTTCAATACAGATATAAACTGGAATACGCTAGATGTAAGAAGTCAAGAAAACTGTTGGGATCCAAAGCTCATGGATCTTGTGCAGGAGTTTTCCGAAACACAACACGTAAAGGAAATCACAAGAAAAAGAGGACTTCATGGTCCATCAGTAATAGATCTTATAGATACTAGGCAAGACAATGATACTGACGGCATAATGTATCACCCTCCATTCGACAAATGCGACCATGTAGTATTAAATTGCAACTTCAGTATTGCATATGACAGTTAACAGTAATAAGAATTACGAAAAGAGCCTAAACTACAAAAAGGGCAACTACCATGACCAAAAGAAGTACTTCTCAGAAACAGATTGGGAAAAGGAACTTAGAGGACAAGATTTAAATGTTATATACTGAAAGATCTGTGAATTTTATGAAATAGGAGGCAATAATTACATCCCTCAGGACAAAGAAACAGAAATGAATATAAAAAATATATATTGTAAAATATACAATGTAAAAAATGAAAAAAAGAAAATGCTGTGGAATAAATACGGAAAACACAAGAGTGAGAGGGCTTATAACAACTATAAACAGGCAAGATATGATTATGCAACGATTAGGAAAGAAACGCAAAGACAGTTTGAGGAAGACATTATAATTATACATAAAAGTAGCGATCAACCTAAGCTATTTTATAGCTACATCTGGGGAAACGAAAGTTAAAGATAAATACAGTCCATTACGGACGAGGGGATCATCAATAAGCAAGAGTAAGATATATGTGAAGCACTGAATAAAAATATTCAGTTTTTTCAGAACAAAATAATTTTGAGAGAGATTGTACTGAACATGCATGCCCACACATATTACCAGGTATACAGATATCAGAAAAAGATGTACAGGAAGAGTTTAAGTAAATTAAACAAAGGAAAAGCAAATGGTCCTGACGAAGTTTCATGTTGGGTGCTACATGAATGTGCAGAAGAGTTCAGCAGACCATTATATTTAACCCCTAAAAGGCGGTCAACGTTCCGGAAAATCCGTCTAGGAGAAGGCTGTCGTCGTTCCAGAATACATTTCTATTCCACAGGCCTATTATATACCAGGAGTGTGATGTGTGTCTCTGCATGATTGCTCCGCGGAATACCACACACTGAAGACATTTGCGTGAACTGTTGTGGTAATATGAGCAATTGTACATAATATTTACATACGTAAAATTATAACTGTAAAGACCTAAGATAAAGGTGTTACAACTTATATACTGTAGTGTGAAGCGTCCAAAGTGCACCATGAATATTCAGAAGAATGTACATAATATAGATATAATATAAATTTGAGTGCTGATAAAAATAAGAGCAGAAAACAAGACTCTCTGCCGGCCTGCTTAGGCTACAGTCACATGCCACTGATGGTGGCCTTCACGCACCACCACCACCCCTCTCACTCACCTCTCACCACCACCCTGCTGGGAGCAATTTGAAGTAACATTTTTTTTTTTTTTTTTAGCTATTCTAATGGCGAGTACAGTTGCCAACCGTGAGAGCCGTATGGAGGAGTTCGGAAATGATACAGAGACAATTAGGCATACAAGCAGTCTAATAGACCAAAGCAGTGATACTGAAGAGGAGATAACCCAGGTGAGTGAAATAATGAGAAATTGCAAAGATGAAATACAAACTATGTATGTGAAAATGGTGAAAGTAAGGAAAGACTTTGAAACGAAAGTTGAAGAAAAAAGCATTGAAAAGGAAGTGAAGGAAATCATTAAAAACAATCCAAAACTGGTCAAAGATTCATCAGTTATCAACAAATATATAGTAATCACTGGTATATATATAGAAGAAACAAAGAAAATCTCGAGAGACGAAAAAGAGATGGTAAATATAAAGAACAAAATGAAGGAAGTATCAGAGGATATCTGTGGTAACGACATAAGAACACACAAAGCTAGGGAAATATGAGAGAAATAAGTCAAGGCTTCTCAAAGTAACCATTCAGAGTGTGAACACTCTGGAGGAAATACTAAAACATGCAAACAAACTCATCGAAAAAGAGGAATTTAAGAAAGGATGGATAAAAAAATGCCTAACTAAAGAGGAATTGGAAATACAAAAGGAGAAAAGGGAGTAAGTACAAACAAAGAACGAGGAAAGATCAGAGAAAGAGAAGATTGATTTTTTTTACACAGTAATTGCATTCCAGGTACGAAAGTGGTACATAACCAACAGGGAATAAAAAGAGGGAAGGTAGTAGACTCATTCTATAGCAAGTATGTAAACAAGATAATTAAGTTCAGATGTAGATGGAAAGGTGTCTTAATTATTAGAGATAAAAGACTATACCAAACAAAAGGAACATAATATTATCTGCCTAACTGAAACAAACTTGACCTCAAAGACATCAAAAGATACCCTAAACTTAAAGGAATACAATATATGGAAAAGAGACAGAAATTTAAGAAAAGGAGGGCGAATTATAATAGTAACAAGTAAAAATTTACAAGCCAAAGAAATAGAACTAGAAATCCCTCACAAGTAGAACTGACTGCAGAAGAAATTAACACATCTGAAGGGAAACTAATTGTTGCAACATTGTACATGCTACCCAAAACAAACACTTGAGAAAGAGGCGAATATGAACACCTGGCAGAAAGTACGACTGAGAGTTTAAGAGTATTACTACACAGAATGGAAGGGAAATATAAAAGACTTACATTAACTGGAGATTTCAATACAGATATAAACTGGAATACGCTAGATGTAAGAAGTCAAGAAAACTGTTGGGATCCAAAGCTCATGGATCTTGTGCAGGAGTTTTCCGAAACACAACACGTAAAGGAAATCACAAGAAAAAGAGGACTTCATGGTCCATCAGTAATAGATCTTATAGATACTAGGCAAGACAATGATACTGACGGCATAATGTATCACCCTCCATTCGACAAATGCGACCATGTAGTATTAAATTGCAACTTCAGTATTGCATATGACAGTTAACAGTAATAAGAATTACGAAAAGAGCCTAAACTACAAAAAGGGCAACTACCATGACCAAAAGAAGTACTTCTCAGAAACAGATTGGGAAAAGGAACTTAGAGGACAAGATTTAAATGTTATATACTGAAAGATCTGTGAATTTTATGAAATAGGAGGCAATAATTACATCCCTCAGGACAAAGAAACAGAAATGAATATAAAAAAATATATATTGTAAAATATACAATGTAAAAAATGAAAAAAAGAAAATGCTGTGGAATAGATACGGAAAACACAAGAGTGAGAGGGCTTATAACAACTATAAACAGGCAAGATATGATTATGCAACGATTAGGAAAGAAACGCAAAGACAGTTTGAGGAAGACATTATAATTATACATAAAAGTAGCGATCAACCTAAGCTATTTTATAGCTGCATCTGGGGAAACGAAAGTTAAAGATAAATACAGTCCATTACGGACGAGGGGATCATCAATAAGCAAGAGTAAGATATATGTGAAGCACTGAACTGTTGTGGTAATATGAGCAATTGTACATAATATTTACATACGTAAAATTATAACTGTAAAGACGTAAGATAAAGGTGTTACAACTTATATACTGTAGTGTGAAGCGTCCAAAGTGCACCATGAATATTCAGAAGAATGTACATAATATAGATATAATATAAATTTGAGTGCTGATAAAAATAAGAGCAGAAAACAAGACTCTCTGCCGGCCTGCTTAGGCTACAGTCACATGCCACTGATGGTGGCCTTCACGCACCACCACCACCCCTCTCACTCACCTCTCACCACCACCCTGCTGGGAGCAATTTGAAGTAACATTTTTTTTTTTTTTTTTTAGCTATTCTGATCCATTTGTGCACGTCTTTCCTGATTTCGTAACAGTTAATTTTTTTCTAAAATAATCCGCCCTTAACGGATGTAAAATTGGAATGTAGACTGCCATTTAAGGGTTAATGTTCAATAAATCCTTTGGTCAATGTAAACTAAACGATATTTGGAAGGAAGCAAACATTTTTTCCCCTATTCAAGAAAGGGAATAGACAGAATCCAGTCAACCACCGACCAGAATCACTGACCAGTGTTGTAAGTATGATACTAGAAAAGCTGATAAGAAGAGTTTGGGTAAACCATCTAGAAGAACACAGTCTGATAAGAGAAAGGCAGTTCGGTTCTAGAAAGGGAAAATCATGTCTTACTAATCTATTAAGGTATTATGATAGAGTTACAGAAACACTGCAGAAAAGAGAAGGATGGGTAGACAGTATCTATTTAGATTTCAAGAAACCATTTGACAGAGTACTGCACCACTTTTATGGAAGCTGTACCTTCAAGAAGGAATCCAAGGCAACCTGTACTATTGGATACAGGATTTTCTCAGAAAAAGGGAAATGAGAACAGTACTAAGGGGAAATTACTCATCGTGGAAGGAAGTGACTACCGGAGTTCCACAGGGCTCACTGCTGGCACCAGTTATGTTTTTAATATATATAAAAGACACAGACAGCAACACTGGAAATGGAAGCTATCCAAATATGTTTGCTGATGATGGAAAAATACAAAGGAGAATGACTGACACTAATTCTAGCAGAGAGCTACAGGAAGAATTAAAATTCGTGACTGGAGCAATAATTGGCAAATGAAATTTAATGAGGACATGTGTCATGTAATTAAGTTTGGTGAAAGTGAAAAAAAGATCAGACTGGGATTATAAGTTAGAAAGTTCAACCCTACACATATCAGAAAGGAAGAATGACCTGGGAGTGATTAATAGGCTATCTCCGGCTGACCACATCAGTGAGAAGGTACATAACATGTATACAGTACACTGCTTGCTAAAATGAGAATAGCATTCACATATATAAATGAAGTCATGCTGAGAAACATAACATCATTCATCAGACCAACCCTGGAGTATGCATCAGTAGTCTCAAGGAACACATAGATAAGATGGAAAAAGTACAAAGGGCAGCTACAAATTGATTACCAAGTTTGAGGGATCAAAGATACGAAGAAAGACGAGAAAATCTGAATCTACCAACACTGCAGGAGAGAAGGAAAATAGGAGACATTATTATGATATATAATGCATCTCGGGGAAAGAGAAAATAGACGTGAATGAGTATATAACCTATGGGGAAGCATCAACAAGAGGACACTGCAAAAACTACATAAAAGAGGCGATAAAGACGTATGGAAACTCAGTTTTCCAAATAGGGCAGTTGATCAGTGGAATGCACTACCGAATGAAATAGTGTGTGCCAAAAACTGTTTAAGGATATATATATGACAAAAATGGTTAAAACACGAGCTTGACTCATTCTCGTAAAGATACAATTAGGTATGACAAACAGGTAAGAACACACACACACACACACACACACACACACACACACACACACACACACACACACACAGAAACCAACACATAAGCACAAATACACACACGTACGCACACATACACCGCACAAGACGCACTGCACAGCACACACCAGAAAATATACCCAAATTGCCCCAAACTAAACACTACACATCAAATACACTACACACCACATACCAAACACACTACACACCAAACACACTACGCACCACACACGAAATACACTTCACACCAAACACCAAACGCTTTGTACACTGCACACCAAAAGCACTAAACACCAAACACACTACGCACCCAACGCACTAAACACCAGAAACACTACACACCAAACCCACTTCACAGAACACACCAAACACACTACACACTAAACAGACTGCATAGAATACACCAAACACAGTACACACCACACATCAAAAGCACGAAAAACCACACACCAAACACACTGCACACCACACGTCAAACACTTCACACCACACACCAAACTCAATAAATGCCGCACACCAAATACTCGTACACTTCACACCATACTCCAAACGTATGAAACGCACTACACACCATACATGAGACACACTGCACACCACACACCAAACACTACACACCACACACCAAACACACTGCACACCACACACCAGACACACTGCACACCACACACCAAACACATTGCACACCACACTTCAAACACACTGCACACACACCAAACACACGGCACACCACACACCAAACATACTACCCACAACACACCAAACACACTGCACACCACACGCCAAACACACAACACACCAGATATACTACAAACCATATACCAAACGCACTAAACACACGAAACACATTACACATCACACACCAAACACAAAAAACACCACACACCAAACACATTGCACATCACACACCACACACCAAACACATTGCACATCACACACCAAACGCACTACCCAACACACACCAAACACACTGTGCACCACACACCACAGACCAAACACACTGCACACCACACACCAAACACTGCACACCACACACCAGACACACTGCACACCACACACCAAACACACTGCACACCACTCATCATCCTTCCCTCCTCTTTTCTACTCTGATGGTTCTGTAGCTATTTCTTCTACTGATAAAGCAGATCTCTTCACACAGACTTTCTCCTCCAATTCTACCTTAGACGATTCCGGTGCTGTTCCTCCATCACTTCCCCCCTCTGACTTCCTCATGGCTGACATTAAAATTTCTTCAGTTGATGTATTTTCTGCCATCACTGGCCTCAGTACTAACAAGGCATATGGGCCTGATGGGGTCCCTCCTGTTGTTCTCAAGAACTGTGCTTCTGTGCTTACACCCTGCCTAGGCAAACTCTCTCGTCTTTGTCTGTCAACTTGTACCTTTCCTTCTTGCTGGAAGTTGCCTCTCATTCAGCCAGTCCCAAAGAAGGGCTTTAACGTCCTGTATTTCAAAAGTTTTCGAGTCAATTCTTAATAGAAAAATTTTAAGGCATCTTTCCTATCACAACCTTCTTTCCGATCGTCAGTATGGGTTCCGTCAGGGACGCTCCACTGGCGATCTTCTCACCTACCTTTCAGACTCATGATCATCCTCCTTTCGGGACTTTGGCGAAAGCTTTGCCATTGCACTTGACATCTCAAAGGCTTTCGATCGAGTCTGGCATAAATCTTTAATTTCCAAACTGCCCTCCTACGGTTTCCATCCTTCTGTCTGTGCCTTCATCGCTAGCTTCCTTTCTGGTCGTTCTATAGCCGCTGTTGTAGACGGCCATCGTTCTTCTCCTAGATCTATCAACAGTGGTGTTCCTCAGGGCTCTGTCCTATCACCAACTCTCTTCCTTTTATTCATCAATGATCTTCTAAGCTGTACATCTAACCCTATCCACTCATACGCTGATGACTCCACCCTTCACCTTTCCATTCGGTTCCCACAACGCCCATCTCAACAGTTACTTCAACAAACAAGGGATGAGGCTATGGCACACCTAATGTCTGACTTGGCTCGTATCTCTGACTGGGGTAAAAATAATATGGTTGTCTTTAACCCGCCCCGTCCCGGCCACTTTTCGACCACTGGTACCCCCCAATCCCGGGCATTTTTCGACCCTTTTTTTTTTTTTTGCTTAAACTTTCGCTTTTGGTCAGAAACAATGGCCGGTGGCAAAGAAAGTGGTCCCCGGGGTCCCTAATTAGCTTAACCAGGT
This sequence comes from Coenobita brevimanus, assembly GCF_032717465.1. Taxonomy (NCBI): domain Eukaryota; kingdom Metazoa; phylum Arthropoda; class Malacostraca; order Decapoda; family Coenobitidae; genus Coenobita; species Coenobita brevimanus. The sequence goes on along the minus strand of NC_136997.1, from coordinate 36,786,225 downwards.
ATGCCTTGGTCCCACCTGGCCCCGTGTTCTCCCTAGGCTGTGTGAGCCTCAAACGTTTTCTATGGTATTATAAGTTTGGAAAACCAATGAAAGTAAGTAGAAATGAATTTATTACAAACATAAAAACATGTGATAAAAGAGTATATTGGATTTTATACAAAAATAGAGCAGAAATAACCATTGTACCATCGTGCGAAACGAGCAAAATCGGCCAACTTGGTCACGATGAATCGCTAACATTCTAAAATCATGATACATATAATTTTTTTTACTTACATAATACTTCTACAATAACATTATACCATTTTACATTTTATTGAACTGTTTTTACGTAATCACAGGCCTTTTGATAACATTTAGCTTAATGTTAGCTTATTTACGTAGTGAGTGAACTCGCTGTGACTTGTTTCAACTCGTATTGTGCTTTTTCTACTTACATAATACTTTTCTAATATTATTATAAACTTTTCAACTTTATAGAACTGTTTTGAGATTATTTCAGGCCTTACGTAATTATATAGCGTAATAATAGCGCATAATAACACACACGGTGAAGTCGCTATGACAACTAATTCAACTTACAACCTATTTTTGTACTTATATAATAATTCTACACTAACATTGCACATGTAAACACTTGATATAATTGATATCACATCATTTCTGAACGTACGATGGAACTTAGCGTCATATTTGCGCGTTCTTACACAGGGTGTGTTATCGCGATATCATTTGTTTCATCTTACACTAGTAATCAACTTATAAAATACCTTACTACTAACATTACAACATCTTCCACTGTATATAATTCCTATCACATACTTACTGACCAGAATGTGGGTGTACTCGTGACATCAGTTATGACAACTTACAGTAATGTTCAACTTATACGTTTTATTCATGCTAACATTACACCCGTTTCCACTTTATTTCCTTGCTATAACATATTTACTGACCAGATTTACACAGTGGGTGTAGTTTTGATAACAATTCTTTCCACTTACACTAATTCTCATCTTATACATTACTTTTCTGAAAAAATAACACCCGTTTCAACTTTATATTTGACTTAGCACCTACTGACTGGCCTTACCATTATCATGAGCGTCATTTCGCCTTCCCACACAGTTTCAGAAGTGTAGGAAATTATGATATTCCTTGAAACAAGGCTGAAGGCACAACGCAACATTGCACTCGACACACTCGTATCTTGTGTCTTTTCTCTGCGTGGATGGTCTGACTGTCGAGTGCTTACATACATGGCAGCGACGCTTGGGTTTACGACGGTTTAGTTCGGAAGGGATTGCGCTGGGGTAGTGGCGGCCTGCAAGACGTAGGGGAGTCTGAGCAGCACGGGGGGCTCGGGGGCGGTGTGAGGGTCTGTCCTGGGCATGCTGGGCGATTATTTCACGTGCCAGTTCCCTCACAAACCCCTCAAAGGTCTCGGATACTCCGGTGGTCATTGCGTGCAGGTAGTGGGCGTTCAGGACCGTGATGTCGAGCAAGTGGAAAAAGAGTTTCTTGTACCACTTCATCGTGGTCCTGGCACAGTCAACACTTGAAATCATCGAGTCTGATCAACTTGCCTCATGTTCAGATTATAGGCAAGTACAGACTCTGGTTTCCATACGTTGCGCCTCCTCTCGCTACGGTGATCCACGGAGTCTGTGTGGTGCATCAGGGGGCTGTGAACAGTTGATAAGAGGCAAACTTCCCTGTTGTGGTTCCACAGGGTTGCAAGGATGTTATTGGCCTGGAAGAAAACCACCTCATTCTTACCAAGTTTCCTCCCTATCTTGACCATATGGCGACGGTTTCTCTTGACTGTACCACAGACTCGTGTCGTGTTGGTGGAGGAACCTAGCGAGAAGAGGGCTAGTGTACCAGTTGTCCAGGTACAACACATGACCACGATGAAGGTACTCTTCTATCATTGTCTTCACCACGACCCCAGAGAGTCCTATACTCCGATCTTCTATTATATCTGTCTGTGCGCCCGTGTACAAGACTATGTCTTGCACATAACCAGTCTTACAGTCACACATAACAAAGATCTTGAACCCGAAACGGTGTCTCTTGCTGGGTATGTACTGCCTAAAGGAAATATTGCCTCTCCACAACACAAGACTCTCGTCTATGACGAGGTCTCTGTAGGGATAAAATGAGGAGCAGAACATTTCCCGTAAATGATCAAATACCAGCCTAATTCTCCTCATTTTATCGGTGTTATTTGCATTGGCTGGATCATCTGCATCAAAAAAGTGAAGGCGGCCGAGAATAAACTGAAATCTGTTATGACCCATCACCTTTCCAAAGAAAGGTGTGAGGATGATTGGGTCCGTTGTCCAGTAGGCAGGAATTTGATTTTTCCTCACCACACCCATCAAGATTACCAGGGAAAAAAATAGGAACATCTCTGAAATAGTCCCGGGATAGTCATACTGTTCTGCATGCTTGCTTGTGGTTCCTAAGCGTTCACTTTCAAGGTGCTGGGATTGTGAAAAAATATTTGTTTGTTCTACTATGCGCCCAACAAACGCCTCACCAAAGAACAAGTTGAAAAAATCTAACCGTGACGACCCAGCATTTACACCTGGAGCCGTGCAACCTAACCGCCAGTCCTCAGTGAAAGGGTGAATGATGGGAGTAAAATTACTCCCATCCTCCCAGTTCCACGTAACACCACCGTCTCCAGCCACGTCACCATCGTCCCCTTCGTCAGGGTGGGGAGGTGAGGGTGGTGGGGGAGGTTGGGGAGGTGGAGAGCGGCGCCTCTCATCACTCGCACTTCTCTTCCCTCTCCCTTTTCCTTTACCCTTTCCCTTCCCTTTCTTTCCTTTCCCCACATCCTGGGGCTGTGGGGAGGAAGTTTGTGAATATTCAGGGGCGAAAGAAGTGCTGGGGAGTGACTCAACCTCCTCTCCCCTAGGCCTACGAGCACCACGTGCTCGTGCTGCCTCCCTCACACCACTGGCCCCTTCACCCCGCACTACCCCCACACCACTCTCACTTTCATCCCGCGCTGCCGCCACAACACTTTCCCTTTCTCCCAGCAATCCCACCACACCACTTGCCACTTCCCCAGAAAAAGTACTTTGACCATACCTTAGGTGTCATCTCGCCCCACCTTCTGATCCACGTGGTGATATTTTCTCCTTTCCCAACCACGCGGCGATATCACGTCCTAGGCCTCCGTCATCCTCATCGTCCTCATCCTCGTCCTGATCAGAATCGTGATGGAGAGATAGCTGTGCACGTGGTTGGGGAGCAGGCTGGCCTTCCCTTGCCTTATGGTATGTCACATACCGTGTTTTTTGGGGCGAAGGGACCTCCTCATCACTGCTACTTATTTCTTCCTCTGGCTGGACGTAATCGCGATCCACCACATCATCATCAAGTGGAGAATCACTGTCTCCAGTGAAGGCTTCCAGGACGGATGCGATTTCCTCGTCTGAGAGACCTTTCCGCGCCATGTCTGACCTGGGTCACTGCTGGCAGGCGAGTGACCGAGACAAGGGCGAGCGCGGGTCACGCGGGGTCTAGGACGCTGCCCGCCTGGCGGCAGGTAGGGGAGGCTTGGGTACCCGGGCGAAACGAAAATCTCCCGCGAATTTTGAAAATTGTGGAAATTATGAACCTTGCAATTGCAGGACGTTGAAGTACGTCCTCGGGATTAGCTGTGACAAAACGTGAGGACGTGGAAGTACGTCCTCGGGATTAGCTGTGACAAAACGTGAGGACGTGGAAGTATGTCCTCAGGACGGCGAGGGTTAATGCATCTAAGACTCAGTTCTTACACCTATCAACCCGACAAAATCTTCCACAGGTATACCCACTAATGTTTAATAATATTCAGCTTAATCCTGCATCATCCTTGAACATGCTTGGGGTTTCATTTACTCGGGACTTATCTTGGAAAGATCATATTACATTTCTTGTAAAATCTGCTTCCAAGAGATTGGGTGTGCTAAGCCGACTCCGCTCTTTCTTTACCCCTGCGCAATTGTTGACTCTATACAGGAGTTTTATCCGCCCCTGTGTGGAGTACAACTCTCATGTGTGGGGAGGCTCCCCACATACAGCTCTTCTCAATAGGGTGGAGTCAAAGGCTTTTCGTCTCATTAACTCTCCTCCTCTTACTGACTCCCTTCAACCTCTGTCTCTTCGCGGCACTCTTGCATCTTTATCTCTTTTCTATCGCTAGTTTAATGGTCACTGCTCCTCTGAACTGTCTGCTTGCATTCCTCCACCTCTACGACGGGTGCGTAGCACCCGTCTGGCAGCAAACTCTCATCCTTTTTCTGTCCAACTCTCTAATGCAAGAGTTAACCGTTACTCCCAGTCTTTCATTTATGCAACAGGTCAGCTCTGGAACTGTCTCCCTCTGTCTGCATTTCCTGCTGCCTATGATCTCCAGTCTTTCAAACGCAGTGTGTCCAGGCATCTCAAAATGATCGGATCTTGAATTTGGCTCTATATTGTATTTTGTTTTTTTTCTTGGAGGGAACTGTTACTGCGGGCTCATGGCCTTTGGTTCCTTCTTCCTCGCATTAAAAAAAAAAACACACACACTGCACACCACACACCAGACACACTGTACACCACACACCAAACACACTGCACACCACACACCAAACACACTACCCACCACACACCAAACACACTGCACACCACACACCAAACACACTGCACACCACACACCAAACACAAAACACACCACACACCAAACACATTGCACATCACACACCAAACGCACTACCCAGCACACACCAAACACACTGTACACCACACACCACACACCAAACACACTACACACCACACACCAGACACACTGCACACCACACACCAGACACACTGCACACCACACACCAAACACACTGTACACCACACACCAAACACACTACACACCACACACCAGACACACTGCACACCACACACCAGACACACTGCACACCACACACCAAACACACTGCACACCACACACCACACACCAAACACACTGCACACCACACATCAAACACACTGTACACCACACACCGCACATCAAACACACTGCACACCACACACCACACACCAAACACACTATAGACCACACACAAAACACTACACACCAAACACACTGCACACCACACACCAAACACACTGCACACCACACATCAAACACACTGCACACCACACACCAAACACACTGCACACCACACACCAAACACACTACACACCACACACCAAACACACTGCACACCACACGCCAAATACACTACACACCACACACAAAACACACAACACACCACACACCAAATGTACTTCAAACCATACACCAAACGCATTAAACACACGAATCACACTACACACCACACACCAAACACACAACACACCACACAACAAACACACTGCACACCACACACCAAGCGCACTACCCACCACACATCAAACACATTGCACACCACACACCAAACACACTACACACCACACACCAAACACACTGCGCACCACACAACAATTACACAACACACTACACACCACACACCAAATACACAGCATACCGCACACCAAACACACTACCCACCAAACACACTACCCACCACTCACCATATATTCTACACACAACTAATCAGACATACTGCACACCACACACCAAATACACTATCCACCGCTCACCAAATACACTGTACACCACACACCGGCTACATTGAGCACCATACACCAAATGCGCTGCACATCACACACCAAATACACTAAACACAATACACCACATACACCAAAAACCAAAAACGCTGCACACTACGTAGCTAATACACTGCACACCACTCACCAAATACACTGCACACAACACAACAAATACACCACACAACAATCATCAAATACAGTGCACACCACACACCAAACACACTACACACCACACACAAAACACACAACACACCACACACAAAACACACAACACACCACACACCAAATGTACTTCAAACCATACACCAAACGCATTAAACACACGAATCACACTACACACCACACACCAAACACACAACACACCACACAACAAACACACTGCACACCACACACCAAGCGCACTACCCACCACACATCAAACACATTGCACACCACACACCAAACACACTACACACCACGCACCAAACACACTGCGCACCACACAACAATTACACAACACACTACACACCACACACCAAATACACAGCATACCGCACACCAAACACACTACCCACCAAACACACTACCCACCACTCACCATATATTCTACACACAACTAATCAGACATACTGCACACCACACACCAAATACACTATCCACCGCTCACCAAATACACTGTACACCACACACCGGCTACATTGAGCACCATACACCAAATGCGCTGCACATCACACACCAAATACACTAAACACAATACACCACATACACCAAAAACCAAAAACGCTGCACACTACGTAGCTAATACACTGCACACCACTCACCAAATACACTGCACACAACACAACAAATACACCACACAACAATCATCAAATACAGTGCACACCACACACCGAATACACTGCACACCGATCACCAAATACACTGCGCACCAATCACCAAATACACTGCACACCAATCACCAAATACACTGCACACCACACACCAAATGCACTGCACGCCACACACCAAATTGGCTACACACCAAACACTAAATACACCAAACACCACACACCAAATACACTAAGCACCACACACCACACACCAAACAAACGATACACCATACATCGAAGACAATATACACCCAGTACCAAGCACACTACACACCAAACGCAGGAAACACCACACACACACACACACACACACACACACACACAGGTTAATAGGGTAGATAGGAAGGTAGGCAGATAGATACAGTAGGTGCCACCAGTGTTGATAATGTGGATGAAGTGGAGAATCGTTGCTACCAGCGTCAGGTATTGTCGGGTATCTAGATTACCGCTGCTGCCACACGTAGGGGTTGGGACTGTAAGTGAGGGGTGACGAGGCACCTGTCACCAGTAATGTGGGTTGCTGCCTATATAAAGTCTTTAGGCGATGGATAGCGTGGAGATTTGTATCATAAGTTAAGGTTACATGGAGATTCTCTGGGGTAATTTTTTTTTTTTTTTTTTTGTGACATATATCTCTCGTGTGATGAACAAATTGACGTGACCCACTGAAGGTCAGCATGCCTGCGAATCTCCTGCTCTACCCTATCTCATTTGTGTCCTTCTCTCATCTCTCCAATCCCCTTCTGCCCTCTCTGGTTCTCTCTGGCTCTCTGACTCTCACCTCCAGTTTCTCGGGATATATTACTGGCTGGTTGAAGTGTGTGCATTTTATGTGTGTAGTGTCTGGTACATTTCCATGCATGTGAGCTAACTGGCTTTCGTCAGTTACCCCATGTGATCATCTGGTATGTGTTTGCCATGCATTAAGTGTTTGCATTCTGTCCAGAGGATGTGTTTGTCTCCACCTGAACACCAGACATTACATACTGTGCCAGTGTTCCATTTTGTGCTATGATATATTAATGCCTGTAACTATCACATGCCTATAACTACCACATATTGTGATATGACATATTAATACCTATTTATTGCTCGGTTACGCCAAACTGTCATACGTACGGCCTATCTTTGCATTACAATTTACAGAGTATATAGGAAAATGTTACATTGCTGTTTATCTACTTGCAAATACATATTTTCTTTTTATAATATTGTAAAATTGAATAGAGTAATAAACTTGTAGGAACCAAGTAACATTGTAGTAACCAAACTGTAACATATAACATACCTGTATATATGTATATATATATATATATATATATATATATATATATATATATATATATATATATATATATATATTGGGTTATAACTTTTTTACAACCTTATGTTCCTGTGCCTCAAGTCGATGAACTTTTGCTTAAAAACAATGACAAAAGCCCTTATGCCTCTCAGTAGAAAAAAAAAAATCACCCCCAAAATTTTTCAAAAATCGATTTTTGCAGGAGTATATTTACAGGTATAATAGTAAAAAAAAGAGCATATACAAATGAATTAATACTTAAAATCACAGTTTATTACCTAGAATAAATCTAAGTAGCAGTCTGTCTTTGTTTCTGCAGGCAGCATAAAGTTCCTGCATAACTTTGCACATTTTGCACACTGATTACTTCTTGGTATCTAGAGTAAGGATGGCTCCTGCTTCCAGTGATTCTGCAATGAGTTTGATGCTTTTTTGTAAGGTTTCAATATTTCTGAAAAGTTCTTGATGTCATTTTCATTGTACATCTGATTAGTAAACCAGTACTCTGCCCATTCGTACGAAATGAATCTGCATATCTGCTCCAAAGTCTTCCTTGTTGTAGGTATAAGAATGAATGTGAAGATAACGATAACTGCTCTTGAATTCCACCTCACATTACTGATATTTGGAATTTTGTGAAAGTTAAACAAAGGAAAATGCCCTTTTTCTTCAAAAAATCTAAACACTTGTGTTAAATGGCACAAAAACTTCATGTCATCTCTCCATCCTGATTTATCGAGGATCTCTTCTGTTCCATTAACAAACTGTGATTTTAGTTTTAAAAATTCTTTATTAACTGAGACACAAATGGATATTTAATGACTGGAGAATTTGTGTTGGCACCAAGTTCTTCGTCCATCACCAAACGGAGAATCCTGTCCAGAATGGGATGCTGACAACAGATAAATAGTGGTCTGTTGAAATTCTTATCCGAGAACATTTGTTGTAATCCGACAACTCCACTCTTTTTCCCGGTGTTAACCCTAGTTGTATAGGCATTGATCATTCTTATTGCATGCCATAAGTTGTATTCATCAATAACTTTTGCAATTCCTTCAGCAATACGTTCAGCTTTGCCATTTTCCAAATGCAATGCATCCATTTTTATTTTGGTTATTTCATTTTTAAGTAGTACAACCTGGTACTCATTTTCATCAGTCTGCTTTCCATCGAAATGTAAAGACCATGTTTCCATCTATAACTATTCAATCACTTCCTTCCTCAGTGTAGCAGCCCTTTTGTATACTGACTTGTAAATTGCTGCATACCTTGGAGCTGGAATGTCAGTACCAGCATGTGACAATTGTTTGCATATTTTAGCAGCTTTATTTGTCCATACTCCAGCGGATGTCACCAAGTAGTGGCAATTTTACTTCTGTTGTCTTTTCTGATTGGTGGATGATTGGTCTCATCTTCATCCTTACATTTGCTGTCATCAGATTCAGTGCAACTACCACTAGATGAAAGATCATAAGATGTTGATGGCAATATAAGTTCATCAGGCAATTTTCGTCTTTTTGAAGGGTGAATGGTTTCCTTACTTGCAACTTGACCTGTTGAGTAACCCAGTTCTACTTTGCTTTACACTTGTAGGTGGTAGAGTTGTTTATCTTCATTGGATAACCATTGACCATTTACTTTTGTGTTATCAACAGGTTTATTTAGGGCATCATATTTTCCCCTCTTAACACATTCATTGTAAGATTTTAGCACCATGTCAAGCTTTGCTTGTATTGCTTGATCTGACACATGTGGAAATTTAAGCTCTTTATTCTCCGATAATTTTGTAACTTCTTTGGAAATTTCAACTATTCGTTCTCTTCTTAATATGATTTATGCTCTAAGAAACTGGCAACGCTCAACAACTTGCATCTGGTTTGGCATTCGGCATTTTTCTTCTAATGAGGAGTCTTCTAAAGGCATAATTCCTTATCTTCAATGTGACTGCTGAAACCACGCCAAATTATTGGTCGCGACATCCTTGTTCTTCTGTATGATAGTATCACTTCTTTTGTGTGACATCATGCTTGTCTAAAAAAAAAAAAAAAAACAAGAATATATAATACATAACAGTAACACACCAAGCAATTATTTTGCTGACTGGTCACCTGCAAAACTGCGAAGACAACTGTCAAATGCTGAAAACTGCATCCTGTTTTATAATATTTAGATTTTTCTAGAATGTTCTAAACAAAGTTAAATAATGCTAGAACGTTACAAACTGTTCTAGAAAATTCTAAACAATTCTAAAACCTTCTGTGCAAGTCTATAAAGATATAAAAAAAAAACTATATAAAGATTCAAAATTTGATAAAACTTGCGTGTGGTAAGGTTAAATATATGGTAATCCATTTTTTGGGGGTAATGTTTTTTTTTTTTAAACTGAGAGGAATAAGGCTTTTTTCTTTGTTTTTAAACAAAAGTTCACCAATTTATGATACAGGCTACCTTTTATTTGAAAAAAAAAATCAAAAAGTCATAACCCTAAATAGAGAGAGAGAGAGAGAGAGAGAGAGAGAGAGAGAGAGAGAGAGAGAGAGAGAGAACATAGATAGACAAATAGATTTATACAATAGTAATATAATAAAAAATACAATGGTAAGTCTACAGCAGTCACTTGTATAAAAAAAAAATGGACGTATGTACTTGCTCTCTATACATATGGGACATAGTAATATGGCAACATTTTGAAATGAATACTTGCTCATGAATATTATGTTGTGTAGTTTATATTTACTGTAGATTAATACTATACATTATATAAGCCCATATTTCGTTATTTTGAACAATATTTACACAGTTGGTCTCATTTGTAAGACTTTGCCTTTGAATACTGATTCCAAGTTTTCTGTCCTCGCTTGCATTCTGTGCATAGCCAACAGCAAATATGACAAAGAAAATTATTTGCATAACTGGAGCTGGGCTAGACACGCTATGGATTGAAAATAATCCTACTATATTACTTCCATGGTTACATTGATTGATCAGTTGCATGGTTTCGGACTTAGGTGAAGTTAACTTAATATGTGAATCCATATTCAAATTCATCTAAGGTAATGATTGGAAGTATTTATGTGTGTGGTTGAGAAGAGTATAATGGTGTTTAGTAGGTAAGGTGGACAATGAAGGTGTTAGTACTGAACAGTAATCAGATGATATGTATAAACCAGATGCTGATGTACCGTATGTGTTGGAGATGTGTCTGAGCAAATTATAAATACTGACGTATTTTCAATAAAGTAAAAAAGTGTGAATGTCCAATGCGTTGATGATGGATGAGTTTATCTGAAGCAATTGTGAAGTTGCAATGATTATGAATGTTGTGATTCTTTATGATAGCCATTTCACATGGAACTGTCTCAACTGGCGGAAACGTGAAGATTTATGCGGGACACAGGTGAAATGCATGCAGTCTTTTGAGACATTCATGTTCAATTGTTGTTTCAGTTGTAAAAGTGAGTGTCCTGTTTTTTGGAGACCATGATGAATTTTGTTTAGATGTTGATGGTGATAAGTCAGTTATCTTCTATAGAGGGAAAAGGGTATATTTGATAAACAGCAAAAAAATCATGATTGGTACATCAACTACTACTGATGTTGGAGTGAGTGTTGCTTCTAATGATGGGTAATTTAACATCAAAATCCTTTCCTCAGACAAAGGTGTCAGACCATATTTACTTACTCCCTGACTGATTTTTTGACGTAGATTGTGAATGGGAAGTAAATCAGTAGGGATCCTACCGTTACCCGCGTTAGCAATGCCTCTTATGTTGTCTTACACTAACTGTTATCATGTCCTTATGTTCCATAACCACTGAGAAGTGTTGGAAAAGTGGTATTTCCTTCTAGTCCATTTATTTTCTCCACAATTCCTTAAGTTGATTTCTCTGTCTTTCACAGGTTCTTTACAATTGAAATCACCACAGTGTTCTGGGTATCAGTTAGGTTATACTGATATGAAAGAATTTGTGCAGTTTGTTAAATTTTATATTGATTTCTTCAAGATCATTTTCTGCAACCAATCCAAAAATATTACCTAGAACTGCTCAATGTACCACCTATAGAAGGAGTCTAAATCGATTCCTAGGTCATGTAAATGTCTTGTTATGGTATTTGCTGTAATAGTTGCACCTATGTTTGTATGTCTGGTATGTGATCGTAATTTATTCAGGTACATATTAATTTTCTTCTTGGTTGTATCCCATGTTTTATAATTGCAAGCTAAATTTCTCGAAACTTTTTAAATTATCAGTAAGATTTTTTTCTCTTCGTCACACGAGAATGACTTAGTTAATACCTAATAGCTGTTCTCTTCATTACTCTGTATGGACATACAAATATCAGCGACAGTTTATTGTCTCTAGTGTGAATGCTGCCATAAACAATGTCACCCATGTTGATATTCGATTTTTTTTGTCTTCATATTAAATGATTCTGCCATATCTCCGTTGGACATCGTTACCTGTTTCTTTAACTTTGTGTGTACCTCTTGGAATTCACGTAAACGAAGTTTAGGATAATCTTCATAGTTGTATATAGGCATTTGTTCGCTTCTAGGTATCTCACATGGGAGAGGTTTGTATGTCCCGTAAATAATGAAATGAGGTGTGTCTCCTATGGACTTGTTAACTGCACAATTAATTGATTCTTCCATTCTGGGGATCCAATCATACTAGATTGCAAAATTCTCATTAAGAATGTGACATAACACATTTTTATTCTTTCTCCCCACAAGTCCATTAGATGTTGGATTATTGGCTAAAACATTAACCTTTTTTATATTGAATTGTTTACATATTTCGTATGAAATTTCAGAGTCGAATTCTCTATCATTATCACTTATTAACACCTTTGGGGTGGTGAACCTACAGATAATAGTAACTAAAATTACCCACACGACTGTTTCTGCTGTCTAATCCTTAACTTGAGCCAAAATCACATATCATGGGAAATGATCAGTAGCAACAAAAAGATATCTTTAACTAAGTTAGCCACGACAACGTCCCATGGTTGGTTAGGCACAGAATATTTTCCTTCGCACATGATTCGCTTCTGTCAATGTTATCATGTATGTCTATGCAACGATGGCCAATAATATGACACCTGGGCCTGTCTGACCGTCTTGTCTTTGCCAGGATGCCCTGCATGTGGACTATTGTGTATTATCCTCAAAATATGAAGTATCATTTCATTAGGAATGACAAACTTTCTAATATTCCTCTGTTGATTTGGTTGTCCTGGATTTACCCTATATAAGACATTGTTTACTATCGTGAAATGTTTAAGAGATACATGTAACCTGAGTAATGGTGTATCATCACCTTATTCTAAATGATATATAAATTTAGACCAGACAGAGTCCTGTCTTTTTGCCCGAGATATCTCTTCATTGTTGGGGAGCGTTTCCCTTAGACTTATTGTAGTGACATTGGTCTTTGTTGGATTTCATGATTAGGCATCTGCTGCATTTATATCTTTACCTTTTATGTAAGGAATATTGTAATAATTCTAGACTGTACATGCTCAAGAGATGGTTATGGTCAGTATAGAGGTAAATTTTGTAACCATATTCAAGATCACAAAAAAATTGTAGTGCAAATATTACTGAGAAAGCTTCGAGGTGTGTGGTACAATAATTTTTCTTGGCTCCCTTTGTTTGTTTACTGGCAGATGCAATTGGTTCATGTTTACCACATTTATCTTCTTGCATTAATATGGCTCCTAAGTGTTAGAATAAAGCATCGGTGCAAATTACAAATGGTATATTAAAGTTTGTATATGCCAAGCAAGGTGCACATGTAAATTTATCTTTTGAATCATTAAATGCTTCCTTTTGTTCCTCTCCACACTGGAATATACCTTGTTTTTTCAGTAGGTGGAATAATGGCTCTGCTGTATTAGAAAATCCCTGTATAAGAGATTTTGTAATATCCTGCTAGTCCTAGAAGCTGTTGTACATCATCCATATTTGTGAGTTTAGGGATATCCCTTACTGCCTTTATTTTTTCGTCTGAGGTGCGGATACCCTTTGCATCCAACCTATGGCCATGGAATTTAATTTCTTTAAAGCAAAATTTACATTTAGATTAATTTTTAATCCAGGATTGGCTAACTTGTTTAAGAGTCCGTTCAGTTTCTGTATTTATACTCCTCTATTGTTTTTGTTGCAATTATAATGTCATCGAGATAAACAAAAATGCCATAACATAGCTTTCCTATTGTTAGCCAGTTAGGTAGCCGAGATGTTTCTCGACATTACCCGTACCGTAGGGTTTGGCACGAGTCAGAGTTGCCGGTCTGCCTGCTGTTTGTGAGCGTAGTTGTTTCGTAAGTTATGCATTAAATTTTATGCTCATTTTCTCATTAATGTGTTATTTTTGTGATTCTTTGTTAAATAATATAATTGAAATTATGTTTGTATGGTAAATAATTTACGATGTTATGTAATGAAAGAAAACTCTTCCATGTTTTGGATGTCTCTGAGTTGGTAACTGTGCTCTCTCTCTCTCTCTCTCTCTCTCTCTCTCTCTGCAATACACAAGAACTGTGGAAAAATGTAGATAATTCTAAAACAATGCAAGCCTATATAAGGATGGGGAGGAGACTAGAGCAAGTTTAGTCGGTGTTCAGTTTAGTTTGAGTGTAGTGCAGTGTCAGTGCAGTGTCAGTGTAGTTTGTATATTGTCGGTACTTGGGAAAACAGTGAAGTGTTATTGAAGTTTGGTATATCATTGGAACTTGTGAAAATAGTGAAGTGTTGTCAAGCATTAAGTGTAACTGCAGTTAATAAAGTTTATATAGCTCCAGTGCTTGTGAGATAACCCCTGTGGCGGGGGGGACACAACATGGCCGCACTATGGGGTGGTACTACTACTCTGCGGCCAGGTTGTGTTAGGAAGAATACAGCCACCGTATTCCCTGCGTGTCGTAAAAGGCGACTAAAAGGGGCGGGGTGAGGGAACTAGGGACCCCCTCCTCTGTTTTTTAGTTCCTAAAAAGAGACAGGCCAGAGAAAGGGATGGGGGATGGAGTTATCCCCGTACCCTGAAGATTGGGTCTATGAATGTGCGTGGATGTAGTACAATTGAGGCTAAAAGGGAGGAGACTGGGAGAATGTTTGTGAGAAGAAAGTTGGATGTGTTAGCTTTGACTGAAACGAAGATGAAAGGGAAGGGGGAATCTATGTTTGGAAGTGTGAATGGAAGATTGTCAGGTGTTGATAGAGGAAGGGCAAGAGAAGGTGTGGCCTTGTTAGTGAGTCCGGAAGTACAGCAGTGTGTGATTGAATGGAAGGAGGTGTCATCGAGACTGATGTGGGTGAAAGCGAAATTTGAACATGAGTTGTGGGTGTTTGTGAGTGCATATGGGCCTGGTAGTGAAAGGGATGAACAAGAGAGGGAGTCTTTCTGGAATGATGTTGATGAGTGTCTGCAGAGTTTTGGAGCGAATGTGAATGTGGTAATGATGGGAGATCTAAATGCTAGAGTGGGAAATGTAGCAGTTGAAGACGTAGTTGGTATGCATGGTGTGCCTGGAAGAAATGAAAATGGGGAACGAATGATAGCGATGTGTGTTGAGCGAGAGATGGTGATTGGGAATACGCTGTTTGAGAAGAAAGATATTTATAAGTATACATGGGTGAGACAGGAGGGTGGAAGGGTTGTTGATAGAGCCTTGATGGACTATGTGGTTGTGTCTAGGAATGTAATAGGAAGATTGTTGGATGTGAGAGTTCTGAGAGGGGAGGGTGGAGGTATGTCTGACCACTACCTGGTGGAGGGAAAGTTAAGAGTAGGTAAGAGATGGGTGAGAGCTAGGAGGGTTAGGTGTGGCAGGGAGGTTTTGAAAGTGAGTGAGTTGGATAAAAGAGAGAAAAAGATAGAGTATCAGGAGAAATTGAAAGATGAGTGGAACGCAGTGAAAGATCGGGAAAATGGCAGCGTGGAGGAGGAGGAATGGCAGTTGTTTAAGAGTGCTGTGGTGGGGCATGAAGAAGAGGTGTGTGGTGTGAGACGTGTGGGTGGTGGTGTAAGAAAAGGAAGTGAATGGTGGTGCGAGGAAGTAAGTATGGCTGTGGCTGAGAAGAGACGGGAATATGAAGTGTGGCTGCAGAGGAAGGATGACATGTCATATGAAAGGTATAAGGAAAAGAGGAATAGAGCGAGAAGGGCTGTGAGTGATGCTAAAGTTGCAGCAGATGAGTGGTGGGGTAGGCGGCTGACTGAGAATTTTCAACAGAATAAGAAAATGTTTTGGAAGGAGGTGAAAAGGGTGCGAAAGGCAGAGTCTGGGAAGGAAGAACGAGTAAAAGCAGAAGATGGAAGGATGTTAATTGAGATGGATGCAGTAAGGAAGAGATGGGCAGAGTATTTTGAAAAATTGTTAAATGTAGAGGAGGAAAGGGTGGCTGAGATTGTGGCGGATGGAAGGGTGCAAGGAATAAATGTGTTGGGAGAGTTGAATGATTCTTTGATCACGAAGGAAGAAGTGGAGAAGGCAGTAAAGGAGATGAAAACAGGGAAAGCTGCAGGTATGGATGGGTGTGCTGTGGAATGCCTGAAGGGTGGTGGAGTGACTATTGTTGACTGGTTAGTAAGATTGTTGAATGTGTGCTTTGTGAAAGGTATGGTGCCAATTGACTGGGCAAGTGCTTGTGTGGTCCCGTTGTATAAAGGCAAGGGTGATAAGTATGAATGCACTCGCTTTAGGGGTATAAGTCTGTTGAGTGTTGTAGGTAAAGTGTATGGTAGAGTGTTAATTATGAGAGTTAGAGAGGGTACAGAGGGAGTGATTAGTGATGAGCAGTGTGGCTTTAGGAGAGGGAGGGGATGCGTTGATCAGGTGTTTGCTGTGAGACAAGTGTGTGAAAAGTATTTAGCGAAAGGCAAGGATGTGTTTTGGGCATTGATGGATTTAGAAAAAGCGTATGATAGAATTGATAGGGAGGCTTTGTGGACTGTTTTAAGACTGTATGGACTTGATGGTAGGTTAATAAAAGGGGTGAAAAGTTTTTATGTAAATAGTAGAGCGTGTGTAAGAGTAGGAAATGCTGTGAGTGATTGGTTTCCCGTGAGAGTGGGGCTGCGACAGGGATGTGTGATGTCGCCTTGGTTGTTTAATATTTACATGGATGGTGTTGTAAGGGAGGTGAATGCAAGAGTTTTAGGTGGTCTGAGTCTGGTAAATGTTGATGGAGGAGAGTGGAATCTGAAGCAGCTGCTGTTTGCAGATGATACTGTACTGGTGACTGATTCAGAGGAGAGATTGAGACAGTTGGTAGAGGAGTTTGGAAGGGTGTGTGAAAGGAGGAAATTGAAAGTAAATGAGAATAAGAGTAAAGTGATGAAGTGTACGAGGTTGATAGATGGTAGGGGGATGAATATAGTTTTGAATGGTGAGTTGCTTGATGAGGTAGATTGTTTTAAATATCTAGGGTCACATGTTGCTGAGGATGGAAGAATAGATGCAGAAGTGAAGTTTAGAATAAATGAAGTAGGAAAGGTGCTGGGAGGAATGAAAAAAGTGTTTAAATGTCGTTCGCTTAGAATGGATGTAAAGAGAAGGCTGTATGAGGGTGTTGTGGTACCGACTGCATTATATGGGGCTGAAACATGGAATGTGGGTGTATCAGAGAGGAAAAGTTTGAATGTAATGGAGATGAGATGTCTGAGGAGTATGTGTGGAGTGACGCGTATGGATCGAGTGCGAAATGATGAAGTGCGAAGGAGAACTGGAGTTGTTCGGGAGATGGCTGGTAGAGTTGAGCAGAGGGTGTTGCAATGGTTTGGGCATATGGAGAGAATGGATAATGAACGATTGGTGAAAAATATAACTAGATCTGATGTGAGAGGTGTAAGGCTGAGAGGTTGACCACGAATAGGATGGATGGACAGTGTGAAGAGAGCGCTGGATGCGAGAGGGATGTCTGTTGAGCGAGGAAGAGTGGCTGTGTGTGACAGAAATAAATGGAGAGAAATTGTGAATGAATAAGTGATGACGCAGCCCTGAGGGGATATTCTCCCGCATTTCGTCTGATCAGCTAGTCAGGTCAGGTGCGGGTAAGGGGATGGGTCTGTTATGATGTGGCAGGGGTAAACCAGTTCTGCTGTCGGGCCCTGCTGCAGATGTCATTGATTGCATTGCGCAGTTCACCCTTGTGCGGTGTGATGCGGTGAGGATCTGTCTGTTCTCTCCTTTGGGGCTAAGATGCGAATGAATGTGTTTGAATGGATGAGTAAATGGAGAGTGAGTCGTCGTGTCTCGGCTACCTCCCTTTCCTTGGGGGAAGCAGCCTAGGTATATAGATAGATAGATAGATAGCTTGTGAGATCAGTGAAGTTCGAAACCACTGAGTGTAATTATTCAGAAAATAAATAATGAAATTAAGAGGCCAGTGTTTATTTGCAATGTCTGAGCTGACCTTGTGTACTGTACACCTAAAGGCTGACCATAGGAAGAATAACTCACTGGGCAATGTCCTTCCTAAACTAAACTACTGCTGTTTGAGCCTGTGGCAGTGTGGGACAGGGACCTAACACTGGTGTCAGGAGTGGGATTATTTGGGGCTGCGGTGAGTCTAACTTTCGACATGGAAGAAGGGGCTGTGCAGACAAGGTCTCGAGCTGGGCAAGAGGAGGAAATGTCCCTGGCGACAATTGTGAAGCTATTACAGGTACAAAAGAAAGAACTTAAAGAACCATTACAGGCCCAAAGTGAAGAACAGAAAGAGCTCAGGAACGAATTTAAAGAACAATTACAGGCACAGAATGAAGGACAGAAAGAACTCCAAGAACAATTACAAGTACAAAGTGTCCAACTACAAGCACAGAATGAAGGATAGAAAGAACTTAAAGAACAATTACAGGCAGAGAATGAAGAACAGAAAGAATATGAACAGCTTCAGGAGGCATTACAGGAGCAACAGAGGGAAGTACAACTGAGGATGCAAGTACAGCTAGATGCTTTCATGGGGGAAATGAAGAAAGTACAGGAACAATTGAAGGAGGAAGTATATGTTGAGCTATGGCAGCAGAAGTATAAGGTAAGCAATAATGTGACAGTGTAAACAGCATGTAGACGACCAGTTGAAATCAGTTACTGAGGAAATAGCGACAGAGTGCAGACAGCAAGTAGAAAGCCAATTGAAGCATGTAGTTGACAATGTCAAGATTATTAGTGAGAAGATTGAGGCTGTAGAGAAATAATGCAGTGCTGAGCCTCAGGTTAGTGTACAGGGAGCATATGAAAAGAATGAACAGTGTACAGTGAATCTTGACCGATCCCAGGCATCTAAAGGTAGCATTACAGGGTCGAATAATCAGAATGCAGAAGTTTTAAGTCCTGGCCTTAATTGTGATGCCCCAATTTTTAGGCCCCAAACCAGTAAAGTACCTGGCAATAATGGGGGTCCAATTAAAAAGAAGCCTTAGGAATTTGATGGTAGAATATATTGGGAAGCCTACCGTGCGCAGTTTGAGTTACTTGAGGATCAGAATGGATGGGATGATAGGCAGAGGGCAGTGCAGCTTGCTACTAGCCTTACGGGGGCTGCAATGGAAATTCTGGGCCAGATGTCAGTGATGTAGAGGAACACTTATCAGTCCCTAGTAGAAGTGCTGTAGCACAGATAAGGAACCATGTACCAGACTGAGGTTTACAGAGCGTGATTCCGGAGCTGTGTATGGGCTCGAGGAGAATCCTTACAGCAGCTTGCTCATGACCTGGAGAGTATGGCATACAAGGCATATCCTGGAGCAGCACCTAACCTGCTGGCTAGTCTACTGGGAGACAGTTCATCGATGCTCTTGATAGTGCAGAGTTGAAAGTGCATGTGAAGCAGGCACAACCAAGAAGCATGCAAGATGCACTAGCCAGGGCTCTAGAATTTGAGTCCTACATCAGGTCCAGTACATCCACCTTTCAGGCAGGTCGTAGTGCAGGATTCAAGGTAAGAAAGGGGCAGGTATGTGAAACGGAAAAATTTGAGGGAAGGTGCTGGTACTGTGAAGAGCCAGGACATCGGAAAGTGGATTGCAAGAAGTGGAAGAGAGAACAGAGCAGGTTGCTGGTTCTGCGGTAAGCTAGGACACAGGAAGGTGGATCGTCACATATGGGAGAAGGAGCACGAGCAGAGCAGTGCAAGAAAATTCCTAATTGCAACACATGGGTGTTGGACGTGTCATGAGCTGGGACACTTCAGCTATGAGTGTCCAATTGGGAAGAATGAGGGTAAATTAGTGAAGGCTGGTGACGAAAGGCAACAACCATCCAGTTTTTCCCAAGAAGCCCCACCACTGAAGAAATGCAGAAGAACCTTGATGAACAGTGTGCGAGAAGACAGAAGAGCAGACGGCAAGGAGTGTAGTAGGAATGGCAATCATAGGAAGAAATTCAGCCGTACTGCAGTGACAGGGCATCAGATGGAGAAGTCCTGAAGAGGATGCAGCTGGAGGATGCAGACTTACAACCAGTGCTAGAGTGGCTGCAGCGGAGTACAGTGCACCATCTTGGGAAGAAGTTTCCAGGTTAAACCCTGCAACCAAGATGTACTGGCGTCAGTGGGACCTTCTTCGTTTGAACAACAAACTACTGTAGTGTCAATGGGAGGCAACCAATGGCCTCAGCAAATATTGGCAACTGGTGGTTCCGAAGAAGATGAGGTCTGAGATCTTGGATGATTCCCACAACCAGATCACCAGTGGGCACCTGGGAGTGAAAAAACTCTAAGCCGGAAGCAACAGAGGTTCTGTTGGATTGCCATGCTTCAGGATGTTGATGAGTGGTGTCAGACCTGCGGTGTGTGTTGTTCCAAGAAGGTGCCCAAGAAAAGTGGTTGTGCCCCTCTTCAGGTGTACCAAGTGGGTGCACCGATAGATAGAGTCGTGCTGGACCTTTGCAACTCAGTGAAAGAGGAAACCAGTATATATGTGTCACCATGGACTACTTCACAAAGTGGCCAGAAGCCTATGCTATCCCTGATCAAGAGGCTGCAGATGTTGCTCAGATGTTGGTTGACTAGTTCTTCTGTTATTTTGGGATACCGCAAGAGCTACATTCAGACCAGGGAAGCAACTTCGAGGCTGACCATAGGAAGAATAACTCACTAGGCAACGTCCTTCCCATGCTGAACTACTGCTGTTGGAGGCTGTGGCAGTGTGGGGCGGGGTCCTAATACTGTTCATTAATCGTTGGTAGGTTCCTGGAGCCGTGCAAAGCCGCATTGGCTTTCTGCAGTACAGAAAATGACCACTGTTTGTAGGAAATGCTGTGTATTTGCGTGATTCTTCATCTGACTCTATCTGGCAATTGCCACTAGGCAAATCAATTGTTAAAAATACATTGTTCTCCGGTAGAATATATTGTAGGACATCACTTAACGATGCCATGGGAAAAGAGTCTGGCATTGTTTGCTGAACGGTAATCAATGACTGCCCACATTTCCTCATATTGCTTAGGTACAAAGAAGAGTGGTTTATTCTATGGGGATACTGAAGGCTGAATGATACCCAAACTTAACATTTCATCTACATGTTATTTAACTAATGCACAATACAAATGTGGAACTATATAATTATTATGCTGGCACATAGATAGATTGTGTGTCTTCTTTTACATTAATCTAGTGTTGTATTAAATAAGTGCATCCTAATTTTTCACCAAGTAATGCAACTGTCTGTCGATGTATCTGTAGTAAATCCAATAGATCATTTTCTGCAATAAAATTTTCTGAGTGAACCAAATGCCATTTTTATGCAATCTCTGTCTGACGATTTTTCTTTGCTTGATGCTCAAGCTAATGTTACTTCACATATGCGAGCTGAACAAGTCTCTAAATTGCATATGCAAATTCCTTTTTTGATCTGCACATCTTCATTTATCAGGTTTATTAGGAAGACAATTGATTCCCTTCTGTTATTTATCCAACATAAAGCATTCTCTAATGAGAGACATTTCACTTTCCATTTCTTCTAATACTATAACATTGCAATTCTTCAATATACTCTTCACCATGATTTTCATTAATGATCTTGGTGGTAAGGTTATGTCATGGCTAATGCCAGCTGGGTGAGTTGTGGGTGATTTTTACGTGACCTTTGGTTGGGAGATAAAGAGTTACTCTGAGTGCCCGTTTTCTATGGGAGATTGTAAGTTAGACTCTTTTTCTTTCCTGTTTAAACACTCTTGTTAAATTTGATTTTCTGTAATTGTTGGGTACTGCACCTCGAGAAGTTTCATATATGAATTCTGCATCAAACTGTATACCATTCAAGTGTGGCATCAGTAAAATATTTTCTTTTCTCATCGTACATAGGCCAAGGAACAGTTTTTATTTAACTGATAAATTTACTGTTATGTACAATATAGTAGTGATTGTTTTGAAAATCTTGACGAATTTTACATCTAACTGGATAATACCATTTACTGGTATTTCTTTACCATCTACGGTGTATAAATCTACAGTAAGTTTGGTTCCTTCATGAATGTTACGTCTTTACTATTTTTATAAAAGTTTATTCTAATAAATCTTGTGTTATTAGACTGACTAGTGAGCCTGAATCCAAAAATAAATATTTTCATTTTCACGAAATGCTTTCATTTCCATAACTGAGTTCCTGTCTTTACTTTGTTTATTTCATTGTTTACTCTTTGTTTATTTGATTGTTTTATTCATTGTTGTCTTTTGACACAATCTTCCCTGACCTGTGGACAGATATTAATTGCTCTATTGTTTTACAGTCTGAGGTCCAGTGACTGACAGTTCTGTGTTTCCTACAGTAGAGTTCAAATCCTTTTGATCATTCACTGACATCTTTATTATAGATGAAACATTAAGATCTTGTATGGCCTGGATTTGTACAGTAGTGACCTAGTTTATCTCTTGAGTCTGACGCACGAGGTGATTTAGCATATTCTGGCCTTTCTGTAGCACGTTGCCTGCTTGGGCTAAGCCCTAATTTCTCAGCCTGCCTATTGCCTCCTGTGCGTGTGAGAGTTCTTGAGTTCTCCTGACAGTTTGTCTGTATTCTTGACAAGGGTTTCTTTGGTCTTTACCCCTACTAGATTTATTTAGCACAGCAACAATTTCTGCTACTTTCACTCTGTTTTATTGCATTGTGATATCTCAGTCACACCTGTCTTACTGCATTGCAACTCATCCTCATATACATAATCTACTAAAAACATTCCTGGATTATATGGTATTTTTCTTGTAATTTCGAGGACTCCTTCAGGCAATTTACATAGTGCAACTTTATATCCAGTGATGTCCGTGACACTTATTAGTGACATATTGCCATCAGCTCCTACCCATTCTGAGTTTTCTATGGTAGCTAACAAGATTCTTTTAACCCGTGGATTGTGAGCCACAGCTCAGGATGGGTAGCGTCACGGTGCGAGCCACAGCTCAGGCTGTGCTGGCCGTGCGTCACTGCTAACTGCTCCACCCCTACACAAACTTATGCATGGCGCTACACAAAGACGGAGAGAGAGAGTTTTTTTCTTTTCACAAGATGATGCCCTGGATGTTTATCTTTAAGTTTATGATAAACAAAAACGATTTGTTTCTCGTTTTTTAATCATTTTTTCACCACTCCCCTGCATAAATTTATACATGGCCTTATGCAAAGTTGGAGAGAGAGAGAGAGAGAGAGAGAGAGAGAGAGAGAGAAAAGAGATTGAGAGATTTTTTTTTTTTCCCCACCAGATGATGCCTTGGATGTTTATCTTCAAGTTTATAATAAACAAAAACTAAAATAAAAAACTTTCATTTTTTGCACACGATGGGGTGGGATAAAAAAAAAAAGATAACTGTGCAATCCACGGGTTAATGGTGGACCCGGCTGGTGTTATCTCACCCAGATCTGAGTTGGAGTCTGTTTGCTTTAGTAAGTCTACAGTTTTTTGTAATTGTGGGGCTAAACCAACTAGAAAATTCCTACCTGCAGAGAATTTCGTGAGGATTTCTTTATTATTCTCATCATATGTTTGAGCTTGCAAAAGCTTGTCTGACTTTACCCTAGAACACAAGCCCCGGGTGAATTCCACCCGATCCACATGACGTCATTGCCATTGTGTATGGTTCCTGTGCTCCCAGGGTTACCAGTCCTCCAGTAGCTTTGTTTGGCAGCCAGTTATGGTAGAGGAAGGCTACAACATCACTGTCTGCACGTGGGTCTCTGCTGTAGGCCTTGGTTCGTATGTGCAAAGGCTGAAAACCAAAGTCAACATCTGGTTTCTACCATAGCAGCAGGGGCATGGCAACCCCTTCAGTGGTGTTCCAAAGGTCCTGGGAGGACGT
Organism: Coenobita brevimanus; assembly: GCF_032717465.1. Taxonomy (NCBI): domain Eukaryota; kingdom Metazoa; phylum Arthropoda; class Malacostraca; order Decapoda; family Coenobitidae; genus Coenobita; species Coenobita brevimanus. The sequence goes on along the minus strand of NC_136997.1, from coordinate 36,762,110 downwards.
GGGAGGTTTTCCAAAGGCATATGCTGAATTTTTATTACTCAGTTTCCATAACAAAGTAATGTGATCATCAATCCTTTGTACTGTTAACCTATCAGGTTTCTGGGCCGTTCAGATTATGTCTGTGCCAGAGTCAGCCACTCACGCTGACCCACATCTTCGCAGCCGGATATTTTACTTTGATCACTCTGTGTAAATACCCTTTTCATGATAGAATGTTGGTTTTGGTGTCATTTTAAAGCTGAATAGTTGTTCTTTATCGCAGTATGTAAAAAGATGTAGAACAAAGAAAATAAAATGTCAAAATGTTGAGTTGAAGTTAGGCAAAAAGCAAAAATTTTATACCTTGCCGTAGAAAAATATTCAGCAAAAAATAATGAGTAAAGATATTTAATTTTGGTTTAAACAAAGCAAAAGTATAATAAATTACCCTTGCACAAATATATAGATTATGGTAATTTTTGGATTTCATTGTGTAGTAAAGCGAAAGGAAAGAGATGCACAATTTTATTTTAGTCTTGGCCGCATATTCGCTTCGCAATATTTTTCTTTGGTTCAATCAGTGTAAATACACTTTTTATGATAGGATGCTGGTTGTGGTGTTATTTTTAAGCTGAAAAGATGTACTTTCATAGTATGTTCATAAAAGGAAAACAAAGAAAATAAAAGTCAAAGTGACGAGTTGAAGTTACGCAAAAACTAAAAATTTTATGCCTTTCTATAGAAAAATATTCACCATGAATAAAGTTATAAAGAAACAAAGCCATGAGTCAGACCAACTGTGCAGTACCACCAAACATACAGCAACCATTCTGTGACATCATGCTTGAGCCTCTTTGTTATGATGCGGAAATGCGATTTAAGGTATTATACAAAAGTTTCTTAAAATGACGATTAAAAGTGTCATCCGAATCTCTGAGGTTGGATTTGAAATGACGATCGAAATAGTCATTCGAATCTCAAAGGGATAAAGTACAAAGCCTAAAGTTCCTTCTTGTACACTTATTTTATCAAAGCTCTGTATTTAGTATTTTTTTCCAATTTTCCAATTTCGGGTGAAAAACACCCAGGTTTGTGATAGTGTTACTAGAAAGAAGGGTTTGTGTTCTAGGGGCAAATTACTAGCTGGGCAACGTTCCTGATTTATTCTAGCTTAAAAACAGCTATTTTTTCCATCTTCTTCTTTGTAATGTTTCTTCTAACACATTGCTGCTCACATTTGTCTAACACTGTCTGTATATCTACTTCGTCCTTATCAGTACCTGAAATTTTTGTGAATCTTTTGGGCTTGTGGTAAACATACTCTGGTACCGAACTTTTGTGGTGTGAGGAAGGGAATGCATGGGAAGTAGCTATGCCCATTTTCATTGGAATTTCCTTGCAGTGCTAAAAGCTTTGTAGCCTTAATTTAGATAGGTGTAACTCTTAATTCTTGTAATAGGTGAGTCTTGAGTTTTTATTGTTATTTTGATAATTGAAGAGCAGGAGGAGTTAAAGATGAATACAGGGAGTTGATCTTGATTTATTATCTTCAGAGAAAGTCTTAAGTTGAGCAGCGTATAATACAGAGACAACATACTTAGTAAATCTAGTTGGACCCTTCTTCTTGTTCACTCTCTCCACTGCCTGTCGGTTCTATGGCTAACCTCCTTCTCAGCTCTGCTTCCTAAATCCTGGTGTAGCAGGGGTCGTGTCACGTGTGTTACACTGTTGTTGAAATGTTCTAGAAGCCTGTGTGTGAGTATGTGTGTATGGTCACTAGGCATTGTTAGTGTGCCTATCTCACTGACACACTACCTATCTCATCCCCTGACTTGCTGCTTCTGGTGTATTGTCAACATTCCTTCACCTAGACTTGCAAGCTCATATCCCGTTCCCAGGCTTGCCTGGTGCTCTTTCTATCTATCTATCTATCTATCATGTTTTCTATAACGAATTATATTTATAATATGGAGTCCTGACATTGCTCGATCACGCCGCTGGAGGTCCTCCTACAACAATCATTATTGACATATGCTAATCCATTAATAGATAATAGTCTTCTTCTTAACTCTTAATATACTCGTATATTATTGATTATACTATTGTACAGGTATAATATTCATGGTAAATTGCAATGATATAGTAATATTACATTTTAAACAAGTTGTACACATAATTGAATAAATGCACTAAAGTTAAACCATTGTACTGTAATACAGTTTGTAAATTGGTTACTGTAGTAAAATGCATACATGAAAGAAAAAAAAATAGTTTAAAGTTAAGATTATGATAAGAGCTATTAATATTTCATTTACAGATAATACTACTGGTATAGCATACTTCTATATCATGGGTCATTCTTCTTTGTATTTTTTTTTTCTATCTATTGCCAGACGCCTCAATACCGTTTGGGGTGGCCACAAACTAAACGCCTCCACGTCGCCCTGTCCCCCGCCATTTCACTGCCCTGCTCCCAACTCACACCCCCCTCTCTCATATATATACATCTCCACCCCATCCCTCAATCTCATCCTCTGCCTCCCCCTCCCTCTTACCCCCTCCACCTCACTCACATACACTCTCTTCGTCAGTCTTTCCCCCTCCATCCTCTCCACATGGCCAAACCACCTCAGTGTGTTCCTCATAACGCTTCCTATCACATCCACATCCACACCACAACGCTCTTTTATATCCTCATTCGTCAGCCTGTCTCTCCAGTGACTCCACAGGCTCCTCTTAAATAACTCATTTCCACTGCTCTCACTCTTGACTTGTGTGCTTCCAACAACAGTCAAGCTTCACTTCCATAAGTTAGAGTTGGTATCACAATACTGTCATGTAGTAACTTTTTCACTTCCATGCTCACTTCCCTGTTTCTTATCACTGCTTTCAAGGAACCAGCAACCTTTCTTCCCTGTTGTACCCTTTCAAGCACTTCACCCTCCAAACCTCCATCCTTACTCATCACACTACCCAAGTACTTAAACGTACTCACATTTTCTAGCTCCTCACCATCCAACCTCGCTGTACATTCACTGACTTCACCTCTCTCAAAGACCATCACTTTACTCTTCCCTACATTCACCTTTAGATTCCGTTTCTTACACACTCTCCCAAACTCATCCACCAAGCCTTGCAGCTCCCATTCATCTTCACTCAACAACACAGTATCATCTGCAAACAACAGTACAGGGAGATTCCAAACACAATCCTCTCTCACCAGGGCCACTCCAACATCCACTACCCTACCTTGTACCTCTTTTATTACCCCATCCATGTACAGATTGAACAGCCATGGAGACATGACACATCCCTGTTTCAACCCAACCATCAAGGAGAAAAATTCACTTAGTTCACCATCCACACGCACTGCACCCTTAGCACCATCATACATACTCTTCACAGCATTCAACAACTTCCCATCTACTCCATATCTTCTTAATACTTTCCACAATCCTTGTCTATCCACCCTGTCATATGCTTTCTCCAAATCCATGAAAGCCGCATACAACTTCTTTCCCTTCTCTAGAAACTTTTCCACTAAAGATCTAAGAATGAATATCTGATCTACACAACCTCTTCCCTTCCTAAAGCCTCCCTGTTCTTCTCGAACTAATACCTTTGTTCTTTCTCTAACTCTGTCAATAAGTATCCTACCATACACTTTTCCTATTATACTAAGAAGACAAATGCCCCTGTGATTACCACACACTTCTTTTTCCCCTTTTCCTTTGTGCAAGGAAATAATTATACCTGACTTCCAATCCTCCGGGACTCTACCTTCCTCCCAGGCCAATCTGCACATCTTCCACATCCATTCTACTACAATCTCTCTCCCATGCTCCAGCATTTCACCACACACTCCATCAATTCCTGGGTCTTTCCCCAATTTAACTTTCTTCATTGCTTCCACAACTTCTATCCTACTGATTTCTTCCTGTCTTCTCACCTCCCTCCTTCTCCCAGCCATTCCCCAGCCACTTATACTCGCATTACTTTCATCCTGTATGTTCAACAATTCCTTAAAGTATTCTCTCCATCTGCTCACTTTTTCACCCTTCTCCACTAGTAATCTACCATTTTTATCTTTCACTCCCCTGCTAACCCCATTTCCACCCTGTCTTACTCTCTTCACATTTTTCCAGAACATTTTCTTACGGTCCCTCCATTTTACATTCAAATTCCTTCCAAATTCCTCATCCACTCTCTTCTTACTCTCTCTTACTAATCTTTTCACCTCTCTCTTTCTTTCTACATATAACTCTCTCTCTTCCACCTCTCAACTTCTTCCACGCCTCTATTTCTCATCCATTCATTGTATGCTTTCTTCTTTTGTGCCACAGCCTGTCTCACCTCTTCAGTCCACCACGCTGTTCCTTGCACCCCCCCCTCCGTCTTCTCTTCCTCCCACACACCTCATCACATGCTGCACATATTTTTTCTGTAAATATCCTGCACACACCTTCCACGTCCCCCATCTGCTCCAATTCATATTTGCCCAATCGTTCCTCCACTTCTCTCTTATACTCTACCTTTTTCTCATCCTCTTGTAACCTTTCCACTCTCCTTGCAACTACTCCTTCCTCCCGCCTTTCCCTTCTCCTATTTCTCCATCTTACTTGGATCCTAATTCTGACCACCACCAAGTAGTGGTCAGAAAGTCCACTCCCCCAACCTCTATAAGCTCTTGCATCCATTACACATCTTCGCATCCTTTCATCCACACACACATAATCAATCATTGCCTTCCTTTCATTCAGTTCACCACCCACCCGTCTCATCACTCGCCATGTATACCTGTGGATCATTTAATGCCTGAAGAGGGTATTGGCTATCACCAACCCCCTCCCAGCACAAATGTCCACTAACGCACTGCCATTCTCATCTATCTCAGCAGGCACACCCCACTCACCAACTATTCCATCCACCTTCACATTCTGTACTTTACCATTCATATCACTGATCAAAAACACTCTCTTAATCTTTCCAAACTTTTCCATGGACACTTCCACATTTGTCCAGAACTCTTTTCTCACTCTGGTAGCACGATCTTGCGTTGGAGCATACACACACACAATCGCTCACATTTGAATTCCAACTTTCAACCTTACCCACACAATCCTTGACCCAAGTGATCCATACTGGCTTATGTTCTTCTTCCATCTTTTACTCACAACTATACATACTCCTTCTTTCACCCTCTCATTCTCACCTACTCCTGCACATGTACCCCATCCATACTCCCATTCTCTCACACTTTCTCCTCTCCATTTTGTTTCAGTTATTCCACATACATCCACTTTCGCACCGTCAGCACCTGGACAATCTCTCTCTTTTTCACCTCATCATTCGCACCTCTTACGGTGACATGTAGAGGTGTGCAGTACGTAGGAGAACTACTGGGCCTTGAAAGCAGGCTGTGAAGCCTATGCCCAGAGTCGGTCACAAAAAAAAAAAAAAAAACGTTCCCATTACCAAGTCCTTTGTCCGGTCCTGGGTCGTCATTGTTTGGTCAGTCCTTGTCCTAGGCTTCTTGTTTGCCTTTTTAGTTAGTTGTTTTCCGGGGAGGGGCACTAACCCTCCGCCAACCTTTTTAGTCACCTTTTACGACAAGCAGGGATACTGGGGGAGTATTCTTGAAAACCTTCTCAAGTTCCACCTTAGATTATTCCAGTTCTGTTCCTCCATCACTTCCCCCTTCTGACATCGTCATGGCTGACAGTAAAATATCTTCAACTGATGTATTTTTTTGCTATCACTGGCCTAACAGTGTATATGGGCCTGATGGGGTCCCTCCTTTTGTCCTCAAGATATGTGCTTCTGTGCTTACACCCTGCCTAGGTAAACTCCTTCGCCTTTGTCTGTGAACTTGTACCTTCCCTTCTTGCTGGAAGTTTGCTCTCATTCAGCCAGTCCCAAAGAAGAGAGGCCATTCCCAACCCTCTGTCGCCCAATTGCTTTAACATCCTGTTTATCAAAAGTTTTCCAGTGTATTCTGAGCAGAAAAGATTTAAACCATATCTCCTATCACAGTCTTCTTTCTGATCGTCAGTATGGGTTCCGTCAGGGACGCTCCACTTGCGATCTTCTGACCTACCTTTCAGACTCCTGGTCATCCTCCTATCGGGACATTGGCGAAAGCTTTGTCATTGCATTTGACATCTCAAAGGCTTTTGATCGAGTCTGGTATAAATCTTTAATTTCCAAACTGTCCTCTTACGGTTTCCATCCTTCTATCTGCGCCTTCAACTATAACTTCCTTTCTGGTCGAGCTGTAGCTGCTGTTGTAGCCACTGTTCTTCTAAATCTATCAATAGTGGTGTTCCTCAGGGCTCTGCCCTATCACCAACTCTCTTCCTTTTATTCATCAACGACCTTCTAAGCTGTACAGTTACCTGCACTTCTAACGAGTAAAGCTGGCGGTGTGTTTGGTGAAATTTCGCACCATTGTGTTTGTTTACATCGGAGTAATAGTAAGTGAATGGGTAGACACGGCAGAGCCTTCCCTCCGCAACAGTATATAGTACCTACAAAAATAATGGTCTATCGAGTCATACTCTGCAAATACAATTGCTTGTCACGTAGGCATAGTGGAAGGTAGAGAGAAACAAAAAGTAATGCCTTTGGCTTCTATTTTTTCTCTGATGGGGGATGACTGAGGCAAGGAGGAACGGAAGGTGAGGGGGAAGGTGGTGGGGACACATGTACCGAAATTTTGTCGGTTTCGTTAAGAAAGATGCAGGCTGTGATTATACAGATGTTCTGAGGTGATCTGTAACTTAGTATCCAGTAACGTGTATTGGATGAGTGATGGAGTGTTAAATTAAAATCGTCATACAATGTGTTGAACAACTGCAGTTGGGCATAAATATTTTATGGTGAGTTGTCCAGTGTCTCGAAAGGTGGTTCACCTGAGTCTAGCCAGTGTGTGACTCAACTGCCGTAACATTTTTGTGACTGAACCAAGGTGGCCAGAAATGATTCATGATTATGCAGGTGACACAACGGTCATGCCATGTTGTGCACCATCCAATCTGTTTTATTGTGAGGAAAAACACTCATTATATTCGTAAACCATGGTATTATGTAGATGTCCTGTTGCATAGGCTTATAGCTGCTTTGAGTGTTGGACAGCTATTGGCTTGTTGTATAGTCAGCCAAAAAAGTCGTGTCTTCGTTCCGAACCCCGTAAACATTCGAATAGATAAGTTGAAGCAACAGGGATAGCTTCGCAAGTCTGGCAACTGTGTCAGACCAGACGGTGGTGAGGGTGAGTAGTTTGGGGTGCAATGTATTACTGTCGTGTGGAAATTGTTGGGAATAACATACTGGGTAACAGGGTTATAGTCAACTTTTATCACTGTTATGTCACTAATGTCTACAGACGCATCATCATGAGTTTACATGTAATCAAAATATACTGCAGTTTCATATACATGGGTTGTCATGTCTAATTCATCTTTGATATTTGGAATACTTCAGAAGACGGAATAACGGTGGAATGCGTTTCATAACAAGTGTTTGGAATTTAATGAAACGTCACGATTATGATAACATAAAACAGCTTTTATTAGTGATAACTAGAATCACCCATTTCCCATCGTCCAGTATACATACCTGAATTGCTGTGAAGATATGACTATAAGCTGGTGGGTGTATATCTTGGTTTCATCACCTTGCGTAACACCTGTGGCTGGGTTTTCCAATAGATATAAATAAGACTAGATACCGCATCGACCATTCTTCAGTACAGCAGCGGGGCGTCTGTGCGGCCGCCATCTTGGAGCGGTCAAGCTTGTAATAGTGGGGCTTGTTTTAGAGTGAATTCAGACTATGAGAATGAATGTTGTTGTTGTGGAGGTTGTGATGGTGGTTATTGTTGTGGTGGTGGTGATGATGGTTATTGTTGTGGAGGTGGTAATGATGGTTATTGTTGTGGTGGTGGTGATGGTGGTTATTGTTGTGGTGGTGGTGATGGTGGTTATTGTTGTGGAGGTGGTGATGGTGGTTATTGTTGTGAAGGAGGTGGTGATTGTGGTTATTGTTGTAGTGGAGGCGATTGTGCTTATTGTTGTAGTGGTGGTGATGGTGGCTACTGTCGTTGTGGTGGTGATGGTGGTTATTGTTGTGGAGGAGGTGGTGATGGTGGTTATTGTTGTAGTGGTGGTGATAGTGGTTATTGTTGTGGAGGAGGTGGTGATGGTGGTTATTGTTGTAGTAGTGGTGATGGTGGTTATTGTTGTGGAGGTGGTGATGGTGGTTATTGTTGTGGAGGAGGTGGTGATGGTGGTTATTGTTGTAGTGGTGGTGATGGTGGTTATTGTTGTGGAGGTGGTGATGGTGGTTATTGTTGTGGAGGAGGTGGTGATGGTGGTTATTGTTGTGGTGGTGGTGATGGTGGTTATTGTCGTTGTGGTGGTGATGATGGTTTTTGATGTGGTGATGGTGATGGTGGTTATTGTATTGGTAGTGGTGGTTGTTCCTGTTATGGTAGTGGTGGTGATGATGGTTTTTGTAGTTGCTGTGTTGGTGATGATGATGGTGGTGGTTTTTGTTGTTGTGGTGATGATGGTGAAGGTGGTTTTTGTTGTTGTTGTGTTGGTGGTGATTCTTGTGTTGGTGGTGATTCTTGTGTTGGTGGTGGTTGTTGTGGTGGTGGTTGTTGTGGTGGTGGTTGTTGTGGTGGTATTTGTTGTGGTGGTGGTTGTTGTGGTGGTGGTTGTTGTGGTGGTGGTTGTAGTGGTTGTTGTGGTGGTGGTTGTTGTGGTGGTGGTTGTAGTGGTTGTTGTGGTGGTGGTTGTTGTGGTGGTGGTTGTTGTGGTGGTGGTTGTTGTGGTGGTGGTGGTTGTGGTGGTGGCTAGTGGAGTGATGGTGGTTGCTATGGTGGTGGTTGTTGTGGTGGTGTTTGTTGTGGTGGTGGTTGTTGTGGTGGTGGTTGTTCTGGTGGTTGTTGTTGTGGTGGTGGTTGTTGTGGTGGCAGCTATTGGAGTGATGGTGGTTGTTGTTTTTTTGGTTGTGGTGGTGGTTATTGTGATGATAGTGGTTGATGTAGTGGTGGTTGTGCTGATGGTGGTGGTTGTTGTTGCGGTGGAGGTGGTTGCTGTTGTTATGGTGATGGTGGTTGTTGTTGTTATGGTGGTGGTGGTTGTTGTTATGGTGGTGGTGGTGGTGGTGGTTGTTGTTATGGTGGTGGTGGTGGTGGTGGTTGTTATGGTGGTGGTGGTGGTGGTGGTGGTTGTTATGGTGGTGGTGGTGGTTGTTATGGTGGTGGTGGTGGTGGTGGTGGTGTTATGGTGGTGGTGGTGGTGGTGGTTGTTGTTATGGTGGTGGTGGTGGTTGTTGTTGTTATGGTGGTGGTAGTTGTTGTTGTTATGGTGGTGGTGGTTGTTGTTGTTATGGTGGTGGTGGTTGTTGTTGTTATGGTGGTGGTGGTGGTGGTTGTTGTTATGGTGTTGGTGGTTGTTATGGTGGTGGTGGAGGTGGTGTTCTTATGGTGGTGGTGGTTGTTGTTATGGTGGTGGTGGTTGTTATGGTGGTGGTGGTGGTGATGGTTGTTGTTATGGTGGTGGTGGTTGTTATGGTGGTGGTGTGGTGGTGTTGTTATGGTGGTGGTGGTGGTGGTGGTGGTTGTTGTTATGGTGGTGGTGGTTGTTATGGTGGTGGTGGTGGTGCTGGTTGTGGTTGTTATGGTGGTGGTGGTGGTTGTTGTGGTTGTTGCTATGGTGGTGGTGGTGGTTGTTGTTATGGGGGTGGTGGTGGTTGTTGTTATGTTGGTGGTGGTTGTTGTTGTTATGGTGGTGGTGGTGGTTGTTATGGTGGTGGTTGTTATAGTGGTTGTTGTTGTTGTTGTTATGGTGGTGGTGGTTGTTGTTGTTATGGTGGTGGTTGTTGTTATGGTGGTCGTGGTTGTTATGGTGGTGGTTGTTGTTATGGTGGTGGTTGTTCTTATGGTGGTGGTGGTTGTTGTTATGGTGGTGGTGGTGGTGGTTGTTGTTGTTATGGTGGTGGTGGTTGTTGTTGTTATGGTTGTGGTGGTGGTGGTTGTTGTTGTTATGGTGGTGGTGGTGGTGGTTGTTATGGTGGTGGTGGTTGTTGTTGTTATGGTGGTGGTGGTGGTTGTTGTTATGGTGGTGGTGGTGGTGGTGGTTGTTATGGTGGTGGTTGTTGTGGTTATAGTGGTGGTGGTGGTGGTGGTGGTGGTGGTGGTGGTTGTTGTTATGGTGGTGGTGGTGGTGGTGGTGGTTGTTATGGTGGTGGTGGTGGTGGTTGTTGTTATGGTGGTGGTTGTTGCTATGGTGGTGGTGGTGGTGGTGGTGGTGGTGGTGGTGGTTGTTATGGTGGTGGTGGTGGTGGTGGTGCTTGTTGTTATTGTTATGGTGGTGGTGGTGGTTGTTGTTATGTTGGTGGTGGTGGTGGTTGTTGTTCTTATGGTGGTGGTGGTGGTGGTTGTTGTTATGGTGGTGGTTGTTGTTGTTATGGTGTGGTTGTTGTTGTTATGGTGGTGGTGGTGGTGGTTGTTGTTGTTATGGTGGTGGTGGTGGTTGTTGTTGTTGTTATGGTGGTGGTGGTGGTGGTTGTTGTTGTTATGGTGGTGGTGGTGGTGGTTGTTGTTGTTATGGTGGTGGTGGTGGTGGTGGTTGTTGTTATGGTGGTGGTTGTTGTTATGATGGTGGTCGTGGTTGTTGTTATGGTGGTGGTGGTGTTTGTTGTTGTTATGGTGGTGGTGGTGGTGGTGATGGTGGTTGTTGTTATGGTGGTGGTGGTTGTTGTTGTTGTTACGGTGGTGGTGGTGGTTGTTGTTGCTATGGTGGTGGTGGTGGTGGTTGTTGTTTTTATGCTGGTGGTGGTGGTGGTTGTTGTTATGGAGGCGGTGGTGGTTGTTGTTGTTGTTATGGTGGTGGTGGTTGTTGTTGTTGTTATGGTGGTGGTGGTGGTTGTTGTTGTTATGGTGGTTGTGGTGGTTGTTGTTGTTATGGTGGTGGTGGTGGTTGTTGTTGTTGTTATGGTGGTGGTGGTGGTTGTTGTTGTTATGGTGGTGGTTGTTGTTATGATGGTGGTGGTGGTTGTTGTTATGGTGGTGGTGGTGGTTGTTGTTGTTATGGTGGTGGTGGTGGTGGTGGTTGTTGTTGTTGTTATGGTGGTGGTGTTGGTGGTGATTGTTGTTGTTATGGTGGTGGTTGTTGTTTTTATGCTGGTGGTGGTGGTGGTTGTTGTTATGGTGGTGGTGGTTGTTGTTGTTGTTGTTATGGTGGTGGTGGTGGTTGTTGTTGTTATGGTGGTGGTGGTGGTTGTTGTTGTTATGGTGGTGGTGGTTGTTGTTGTTATGGTGGTGGTGGTTGTTGTTGTTATGGTGGTGGTGGTGGTTGTTGTTGTTGTTATGGTGGTGGTGGTGGTGGTTGTTGTTGTTATGGTGGTGGTGGTTGTTGTTGTTATGGTGGTGGTGGTTGTTGTTGTTATGGTGGTGGTGGTTGTTGTTGTTATGGTGGTGGTGGTTGTTGTTGTTGTTATGGTGGTGGTGGTTGTTGTTATTGTTATGGTGGTGGTGGTTGTTGTTATTGTTATGGTGGTGGTTGTTGTTGTTGTTATGGTGGTGGTTGTTGTTGTTGTTATGGTGGTGGTTGTTGTTGTTATGGTGGTGGTGGTTGTTGTTGTTATGGTGGTGGTTGTTGTTGTTATGATGGTGGTGGTTGTTGTTATTATGGTGGTGGTGGTGGTTGTTGTTGTTATGGTGGTGGTTGTTCTTGTTATGGTGGTGGTGGTTGTTGTTGTTGTTATGGTTGTTGTTGTTGTTGTTGTTGTTGTTATGGTGGTGTTGGTGGTGGTGGTGGTTGTTGTTGTTATGGTGGTGGTTGTTGTTGTTATGGTGGTGGTTGTTGTTGTTTTGGTGGTGGTGGTGGTTGTTGTTATGGTGGTGGTGGTGGTGGTGGTTGTTGTTATGGTGGTGGTGGTGGTGGTTGTTGTTGTTATGGTGGTGGTGGTGGTGGTTGTTGTTGTTATGGTGGTGGTGGTGGTGGTTGTTGTTGTTATGGTGGTGGTGGTGGTGGTTGTTGTTGTTATGGTGGTGGTGGTGGTGGTTGTTGTTATGGTGGTGGTGGTTGTTGTTGTTATGGTGGTGGTTGTTGTTGTTATGGTGGTGGTGGTTGTTGTTGTTATGGTGGTGGTGGTGGTGGTGATGGTGGTTGTTGTTATGGTGGTGGTGGTTGTTGCTGTTGTTACGGTGGTGGTGGTGGTGGTGGTTGTTGTTGCTATGGTGGTGGTGGTTGTTGTTTTTATGCTGGTGGTGGTGGTGGTTGTTGTTATGGAGGTGGTGGTGGTTGTTGTTGTTGTTATGGTGGTGGTGGTTGTTGTTGTTGTTATGGTGGTGGTGGTGGTTGTTGTTGTTATGGTGGTTGTGGTGGTGGTTGTTGTTATGGTGGTGGTGGTGGTTGTTGTTGTTGTTATGGTGGTGGTGGTGGTTGTTGTTGTTATGGTGGTGGTTGTTGTTATGGTGGTGGTGGTGGTTGTTGTTATGGTGGTGGTGGTGGTTGTTGTTGTTATGGTGGTGGTGGTGGTGGTGGTTGTTGTTGTTGTTATGGTGGTGGTGTTGGTGGTGATTGTTGTTGTTATGGTGGTGGTTGTTGTTTTTATGCTGGTGGTGGTGGTGGTTGTTGTTATGGTGGTGGTGGTGGTTGTTGTTGTTGTTATGGTGGTGGTGGTGGTTGTTGTTGTTATGGTGGTGGTGGTGGTTGTTGTTGTTATGGTGGTGGTGGTGGTTGTTGTTATGGTGGTGGTGGTGGTGGTGGTGGTTGTTGTTATTTTGGTGGTGGTGGTTGTTGTTGTTGTTATGGTGGTTGTGGTTGTTGTTATTGTTATGGTGGTGGTGGTGGTTGTTGTTGTTGTTATGGCGGTGGTGGTGGTTGTTGTTATGGTGGTGTGGTGGTGGTGGTGGTGGTGGTTGTTGTTATGGTGGTGGTGGTGGTGGTTGTTGTTGTTATGGTGGTGGTGGTGGTGGTGGTGGTGGTGGTTGTTGTTGTTATGGTGGTGGTGGTGGTTGTTGTTGTTATGGTGGTGGTGGTGGTTGTTGTTGTTATGGTGGTGGTGGTGGTTGTTGTTGTTATGGTGGTGGTGGTGGTTGTTGTTGTTATGGTGGTGGTGGTGTTGGTGGTTGTTGTTATGGTGGTGGTGGTGGTGGTGGTTGTTATGGTGGTGGTGGTGGTTGTTGTTATGGTGGTGGTGGTGGTGGTTGTTGTTATGGTGGTGGTGGTTGTTATGGTGGTGGTTGTTGTTATGGTGGTGGTTGTTGTTATGGTGGTGGTTGTTGTTATGGTGGTGGTTGTTGTTATGGTGGTGGTGGTTGTTATGGTGGTGGTTGTTGTTATGGTGGTGGTGGTGGTTGTTGTTATGGTGGTGGTGGTGGTTGTTGTTGTTATGGTGGTGGTGGTGGTTGTTGTTGTTATGGTGGTGGTGGTTGTTGTTGTTGTTGTTATGGTGGTGGTGGTGGTTGTTGTTGTTATGGTGGTGGTGGTGGTTGTTGTTGTTATGGTGGTGGTGGTGGTTGTTGTTGTTATGGTGGTGGTGGTGGTTGTTGTTGTTATGGTGGTGGTGGTGGTTGTTGTTGTTATGGTGGTGGTGGTTGTTGTTGTTATGGTGGTGGTGGTTGTTGTTGTTATGGTGGTGGTGGTGGTTGTTGTTGTTGTTATGGTGGTGGTGGTGGTGGTTGTTGTTGTTATGGTGGTGGTGGTTGTTGTTGTTGTTATGGTGGTGGTGGTTGTTGTTGTTGTTTTGGTGGTGGTGGTTGTTGTTGTTATGGTGGTGGTGGTTGTTGTTGTTGTTATGGTGGTGGTGGTTGTTGTTATTGTTATGGTGGTGGTGGTTGTTGTTATTGTTATGGTGGTGGTGGTTGTTGTTGTTATGGTGGTGGTGGTTGTTGTTGTTATGGTGGTGGTGGTTGTTGTTGTTATGGTGGTGGTGGTTGTTGGTGTTATGGTGGTGGTGGTGGTTGTTGTTGTTATGGTGGTGGTGGTGGTTGTTGTTGTTATGGTGGTGGTGGTTGTTGTTGTTATGGTGGTGGTGGTTGTTGTTGTTGTTATGGTGGTGGTGGTGGTTGTTGTTGTTATGGTGGTGGTGGTGGTTGTTGTTATGGTGGTGGTGGTGGTGGTTGTTGTTGTTATGGTGGTGGTGGTGGTGGTGGTTGTTGTTATGGTGGTGGTGGTGGTGGTTGTTGTTGTTATGGTGGTGGTGGTGGTGGTTGTTGTTGTTATGGTGGTGGTGGTTGTTGTTGTTATGGTGGTGGTGGTGGTGGTTGTTGTTGTTATGGTGGTGGTGGTGGTGGTTGTTGTTGTTATGGTGGTGGTGGTGGTGGTTGTTGTTGTTATGGTGGTGGTGGTGGTGGTTGTTGTTGTTATGGTGGTGGTGGTGGTGGTTGTTGTTGTTATGGTGGTGGTGGTGGTGGTGGTTGTTGTTATGGTGGTGGTGGTTGTTGTTATGGTGGTGGTGGTGGTGGTTGTTGTTGTTATGGTGGTGGTGGTGGTGGTTGTTGTTGTTATGGTGGTGGTGGTGGTGGTTGTTGTTGTTATGGTGGTGGTGGTGGTGGTTGTTGTTGTTATGGTGGTGGTGGTGGTGGTGGTTGTTGTTATGGTGGTGGTGGTGGTGGTTGTTGTTGTTATGGTGGTGGTGGTGGTGGTTGTTGTTGTTATGGTGGTGGTGGTGGTTGTTGTTGTTGTTATGGTGGTGGTGGTGGTTGTTGTTATGGTGGTGGTGGTGGTTGTTGTTATGGTGGTGGTGGTGGTTGTTGTTGTTATGGTGGTGGTTGTTGTTGTTATGGTGGTGGTGGTGGTTGTTGTTGTTGTTATGGTGGTGCTGGTGGTTGTTGTTGTTATGGTGGTGCTGGTGGTTGTTGTTGTTATGGTGGTGGTGGTGGTTGTTGTTGTTGTTATGGTGGTGGTGGTTGTTGTTGTTATGGTGGTGGTGATGGTGGTTGTTGTTGTTATGGTGGTGGTGGTTGTTGTGGTTATCGTTATGGTGGTGGTGGTGGTGGTGGTTGTTATGGTGGTGGTGGTGGTGGTGGTTGTTGTTTTGGTGGTGTTGGTTTTGGTGGTGGTGGTTTTGGTGGTTGTTGTTGTGATGGTGGTGGTAGTGGTGGTGGTTGTTATGATGGTGGTGGTTGTTGTTGTTGGTAGTGGTGGTGGTGGTTGTGGTTGTTGTGGTGGTGGTGGTGGTTGTTGTTATGGTGGTGGTGGTGGTTGTTGTTATGGTGGTGGTGGTGGTTGTTGTTATGGTTGTTGTTGTTGTTGTTGTTATGGTTGTTGTTGTTTTTGTGGTGGTGGTGGTGGTGGTGGTGGTGGTGTTGTGTTTGTAGTGATGGTGGTAGTGGTGATTGTTGTGGTGGTGGTAATGGTTGTGGTTCCTGGTTCATCTGAAACGTGAACTCGGTGGACTGTAGGTTTAAATTTCCCATCTACAACCCATGATCCTCCTTTTGAGGAATAGGGAAGCAGCTGAGGTACGTTTGCATAACTAGACAATTGAGCCGTTCAACGGCGCTCATGCTATCGGTGTCACTCTTGATATATTCCGACGCTTTCTACACCCAGAAGCCGCAGTGCTGCAGCATTTCTACGTAAATGGTGGCCAACTTTGCCCACTGTCAGGAACACGACATCGTCTGCCTCGACCGCTCCAAGATGGCGGCCGGGCAGATGCATCTCAAGTAGTGCCCCACTGAGGGGGGTCACCTTGACGTGGTGGCGGGGCTTGAAGCGTGGCTGGCAGTGCCACCTACCTTGGAGGCATGCCTACCTTTGTAGGGTTCGGCATTTGTCAGTGTCGTGGACCAAGCACCCCCTACATCACTGGTAGAGGAGGCCTACTGGTGATGTCAGTCCCTGCCCATTTGCCATCTAGGGCGGGACTGTTGCCTCCCCACATGTTTGCCGTGCGTGGCGTCCCGTAATGCTGGGAGACGGGAGTCCTGGAGGTTGAGTGATGCTGCATGGTGCGCCCTGCAGCTAGCAATACACCTCTTTGGTCCCTTATTCTGGCTAGACGGGTGGCCTGGTTGGGCCCGACCAGGTCAATCGGCTGGTCACTGGCTAGCCACCCAGGCTAGTCACATAGTGGCTTTAGGGTCAAGCGGGCACTGGGGGACCTGGTGGCTCCTATCGTCCTGGAGTCACCCTTGTCAGGGTCCCTTGGTGGTTACCTGCGTATACTTTCCCACTACCTCTGGGGTCGCCAGTGGTGCTTTCCCTGGCATATGGCCTCCCCTTGTTGGGCTCCATGGTGGGTGGAGGGGTGGGAGAATGAAGGTAGTTTGTTTCTAATATGGCCTCTATTAAAATCTCATCAGCTGACGACCCTGGTTCTGTCCCTGACCATCCTTTACCATCTCCCTCCTGTGCGCCTCCTGTGCCTCTGGCTGGTGAGGCCCATATTGCCACCCTGGAACCATACCTACCTGGTTCTAGTGGTTTACGGTCAACGGCCACTACAAAGAAGAGCCGGACACACACAACAACATATAGTGGACATGCCCGTGAGGTCCTGCCAGGTGTCTTTGAGAGGGTTGATTTTGCAAGGTACTACACCATTCGTACTTTGGATGGTCAACCTATTGGGAATTTAGATATTTTTGCTGTTCATCGGTGCATTCTGTCAATCTGTGGGAGAGAGCCGAAGATTTCACCTCAGGGGGATGGTAGCCTACTAGTGGAGGTTACATCCCCTGAAGAGGGTTCCCGGCTGGCTGCCCAGTGTAAGGACCCGGATGCGCTGTTTTCTTGTGTCCCTCATGCTTTTTTCAATCAGTGTCGAGGTGTTGTTTTCTCTAAAGACTTACTTCGCTACAGTGAAGAGAAGCTACTTGAAGAACTCCAGGTCCACAGGGTTGTCAAAGTGGAGAGGTTTCGGAAGAAGGTTGATGGTGTACTTACCCCAACTCCATCCTTGTTGCTGACGTTCGACTGTACTGTTCTGCCTTCATCCATCAAGGTGGCTTGGTTGTCCCTTAGGGTTAAACCCTTTGTACCAAACCCACGACGCTGCTACCACTGTCAGATGTACGGGCATGTTGGGCGAGTCTGTCGTCGTTTGCAACAGGGCCTCCCAGTGGTGTGTGTCAGTTGTGGAGAATCCACTCATGCAGGACAGGACTGTCCTGGACCTGTTTGTTGTTTGCACTGTGGCGAGGCACATCCTGCTTCATCTAAAGACTGTGCTCGGTTTTGCTTGGAGAAGGAGATCCTCCTCATCCATAATCGTGACAAAATAAGCTTTTCTGAGGCCAGGAGTAGAGCCATGTCATCTGTTTTCCGTAACGGAGTGTCTTATGCGTCAGTTTTGTCCAGTCATAGCCGTCCTCATCGACCTGTCCAGCAGCAGACTCGAGTTCCTCCTGTTGTGTCAGCTCCTATGCCTTCATCTGTTGATCCCATGCCAGTGCAACAATCTCCCGCACTTGAGACGGTTGCCGCTACAGTTCAAGACTCGACCTCTACATCTATGGTATCCCCTGTTAGTCATGGTGCACATTCTTCATTCGCTAAACGTCATCGTGGTTCCTCAGAGTCTTTGAGTCTTGAAGATCCTCCAAGCAAGGTGTCGGTCGTGGAGTCCACACCCTCTGTAGTCACTCCATCTGTGCAACAGCCCTCAGACCCTGCTTCTGGGTCTTCGGGGGCTTCTGGGGTGTCAGGTCAGTCTGGCACCTCTTCCTCCGGGGTATCGGATGTTCCTCCTCCGGTTACCTCTGAGGATCCTGTCCTGCCCCCTCCTCGTTTGGAGGCCAGGACCCCAATCCCTCCTGCTCGACCTCTTGGTTCACTGGGGGCCCCGGGCAGGGTTCGGAGTAGCTCTTCCTCTCCTGCTGGGCAGCGACAGGTGTCTGTGAAGTCTCCCAACACTTCGCAGACCCCAGGCCCTCGTTCTAGCCATGCTGCTGCCCATGACAAGGCCCTTCGTGGGCGTATCCGCATTCCCAAGAAGATTGTCTCCCAGGGTCGCTCAGTGGTTTCCACTAAGTGACCCTTTCTTTTGGGTATATAGTTCCTCCATTTTAATATTTTTAGTATTTTTTTTTATGGTTTTCTGTTTGTCCTTCTCCCCTGCCCCTTTTTTATTTCAATAGTTTTAATGGCTAATATTATTCAATGGAACTGCCGTGGTTTACGAGCCAACTGGGAGGAACTCCGTTGGCTTCTGGCTGAGTATTCACCTGTGTGTGTTTGCCTACAAGAGACAATGGCTGGTGATGCTGCGCCTCCCAGTCCACCTGGTTACCAGGTTTTTTATTCAGATCCTCTTCCTGGACAGGGTCATGGTGGGGGTGTGGCTATTCTAGTACGCCGTGACATACCTTTCACTGCTGTGAGTCTTAACACTCCACTGCAGGCTGTTGCTCTCCAGAGTTTCCTTCCCCGTCATTATACTGTGTGCTCTTTGTACCTCCCTCCTAGTGCCACTGTTCAGAGGGTTGATCTTGAAAATCTTATTCATGCACTTCCCTCACCCTATTTCTTGCTGGCTGACATGAACAGTCATCATCCCTTGTGGGGTGGCTCCACAGCTGACTCTAGAGGTACTATGTTAGCCTCCATTGTGGAGGATGTGGATCTGTACATTTTAAATTCTGGTGAAGTTACTTACTTCCATAGTCAAACGGGTATTTTTACTGCTATTGATTTGTCTCTGTGCTCTGCAGGGGTAGCCCTGAATTTTACATGGGCTGTGTTACCCGACTTACATGGCAGTGACCACTTCCCTATTTTATTAAGATCGACACAGAGCGAGCCTCGGCGTCGTCTTCCCCGCTGGCGCTTGGATAGGGCAATCTGGCCGGTTTTTGAGGAGCTGTGTTCCCCGAGCCGATGTGTGGAGGATTTTGTCAGCACTGATGCTGCTGTTGATTATTTCACAGACTTACTTCACTCGGCGGCACTGCAGAGTATTCCGAGAACAGCTGGTCACTTTCCTCGCCGTCCAGTTCCCTGGTGGACCGATGAGTGTGCTTCTGCTGTTCGGGCTAAACGTGCTGCTTTCTCCCGACTTCGTCGTCACCGAGGTGACCCTGGTTACTTAGTGGCATATAGGAGGGCCCGAGCTCATGCCCGGCGGGTTATGAAGGAGGCTAGGAGGAAGTCTTGGGCGTCATTTGTTTCTTCAATTTCTTCACAGACTCCTGTCACGAAAGTGTGGAAACGGGTGAGGAAGATTTCAGGGAAATTTCCCGTTCCCTCTCCTCCTGTTTTATCTCGTGCAGGTGTGGTGGTGGCTCATTCTTTGTCTGTTGCCGAGATATTTGCCGCTCATTTTGCTAATGTCTCTAGGAAGGACACCTCATACCCGTCGGCACGCCGACAACGGCACCTGGAATCTTTGGGCATTAGTTTTCCATCTACTGCAGAGGAGTCGTATAATGTTGCTTTTTCTGCTTCTGAACTTCAGACGGCATTGTCGCAGTGTCGCGACTCTTCTCCAGGCTTGGATGATGTCCCATATGCCTTCTTACACCACTTGCCTGATGCAGCCCTTCATTTTCTGTTGTCACTGTGTAACAGAATTTGGTGCACTGGTGGGTTTCCAGCCTCATGGGGTGTTGCTGTGGTTCTCCCCATCCCTAAGCCGGGCAAGGATCACTTGCAGGCCACTAATTATCGCCCTATCTCGCTGACATCTTGCCTTTGTAAGGTCCTTGAAAAAATGGTGAATAGTCGGCTCATGTGGTACTTAGAGAGGGGTGGTTACTTGTCTCCTGTCCAGTGTGGGTTTCGGAAGATGCGGTCGACCACAGATGCTCTCCTTTCTTTAGAATCTTCCATCTGCCAGGCTTTTGCAACTAACCAGCATCATATCACAGTGTTCTTTGATTTGGAGAAGGCGTACGACACTTCCTGGCGTCATGGTATATTACAATCACTTTATGAGTTTGGTCTCCGTGGGCGACTCCCCACTTTTATCCGGGAGTTTTTATCTAATCGTATTATTCGGGTCCGAGTTGGGAGTGAGCTGTCTACTGCACATCCCCTTGAGGATGGTGTGCCACAAGGGAGCATACTAAGTGTTACCCTTTTCGCAGTGGCAATTAACAGCGTTATTTCTGTGCTCCCTGATGGTGTTCGTGGCTCTCTCTATGTTGACGATTTATCAATCTCTGTCACTGCCTCACGGATGTCAATGGCAGAAAGGAGGATGCAGATGGCTCTCAACAGTGTCTCTAGATGGGCTGATGACCGAGGTTTTCGATTTTCCTTCAAGAAGACCGTTGCCATGCATTTTTGCCGCATTCGTGGAGTCCACCCTGACCCAAACCTTTTTTTAGACGGGCGTCGTATTTCGTGTTTAAAGGAAACCCGGTTTTTAGGGCTGATTTTTGACAGCCGGTTGACTTGGGTCCCTCACCTGAGGTACGTAAAAGCTGAGTGTCTCAGAGCATTGGGTCTCTTGAAAGTTTTAGTGCACACATACTGGGGAGCTGATCGCAAGACCCTCCTCCTCTTGCATCAGTCTCTGATTTTATCCAAACTTCATTATGGATGTGAAGTTTATTCTTCTGCCTCAGAAGCCCAGCTTCGTAGTTTAGATTCCATACATCATGCTGGTGTTCGTCTCGCCACTGGGGCATTCCGATCTTCCCCGATTTCGAGTTTGTTGGCTGATGCTGGTGTCCTTCCTCTAGACTTGCTCCGCTCTTCCCTTTTGATGCGATGTTGGTATCGCTTATCTCGTCTCCCAGACTCTGTGCCCTTTGTCAAGGTCTCTCAAGATTCTCGGTCACCTATTTTTGCCACTCGACCATCCTTTCCAAAGCCCTTTGGTTTCAGGGTGCAGTCAGTTATGTCTAGCTTCTCTGTTCCTTCTGTGCCGATCACTCCCCACCGTGTCCCGAGGGTGGGCTACTGGCTTCTCCCCAGGGTGACATTTTGTTGTTTCTTCTCATTCAGTAAGGCCTCCCTTCCTTCTCAGGTTTTATTTTCTCTGTTTTTAGAGCATGCCTCTTCTCATGGGGACTCCATACCAGTTTATACTGATGGATCCAAGTCTGATGCGGGTGTGGGCTTTGGTGTGGTGTTTCCCACCTTCTGTCGAGGTGGGAGCCTCCCTATGACTGCTTCTGTTTTTACGGCTGAGCTGACTGCTATTTTATTTGCCCTTCAGATTCTCTTCACTCTCCCCCACGCTGCTTTTACTGTTTTTAGTGACTCACGAAGTGCTCTTTCTGCAATGGAGTCTTTTAATCCCTCTCATCCTTTGGTTTTATCCATTTTAGAGTGGCTTTTCCTTTTAGGGCGTCGTGGATGTCGTGTAGATTTCTGTTGGGTTCCAGCTCATGTAGGAGTGGCAGGGAATGAACGAGCTGATCAGCTGGCCAAAGCGGCAGCGGCTCGTCCCCCTCTTGCACAGTCCCCTCTGTATCGTCTGCCTGCTGCAGATATGCGCTCCTGTATTGCCTCCAGAGTTTGGTGCTGTTGGCAGGAGCATTGGGATGCTGTAGGTGCCAATAAGTTGCGCTCGATTTGCCAGAAGGTGGGCTCTTTCAGTTACCAGGGCTTCCCTCGTCAATGGGAGACTGCTTTGTGCCGCCTCCGCATTGGCCACACCCGTTTCTCTCATGGCTTTTTAATGGAAAGGGCTCCTCCTCCATTCTGTGATGACTGTCTGGTTCCCTTGACTGTTCGGCACCTGTTGGTGGAGTGCCCTAGTCTTGAGGATTTGCGTCGTCGATTCCTCTCTGACTACCAAACGGATGGTGGTGTGTATCATCTTTCCTCTGTGCTTGGGGAGGATGCCTGTGCCTTGGGAGGGGCAACCCTCTCGTTTGTCAAGGAGGCAGGACTTTTTAAGGATATTTAGAATTTCTTCATTTTGATTGTGTGGTTTATCCTCTGTTTTTTGTTTTTACTTTTTACTTTTTTGTTATACGGCGGCGTATGACCCTGGCAGTTGCGCCGCCATGATAATTAGAAAAAAAAAAAAAAAAATCTCAAGTAGTGTCATGCGGCATCTAGACTTATTTATATCTATGGGTTTCCCTCATCCCTTTACCAAAACACTAACCACTTGTGGAATGCTTTTCTTGTTATTACTATGAAGGCACCGCATGCGTCTGCCCCACCACACATGGGATATATACAACATATCCTGCCATGTTCAGAAGGTAAACATACTGTAAAAACACAGCTTTCTGTCCTTTATTCTGATGTCATGTGGCTTGTTGATACCCGACGGAGGGGTATGTGGCAGGAAAGTGGGAGGGGGCGGGGTTGCACCTCGTCGGTTCATTTAACGTTACGATCTAGGCATTATTTCTGGCTGACGATACAGTTAATTATTTACAGGTATTAAATCACGTGTAATATCACATTTAGCACCTTTACTATGCGGTGTAATGCTAGATTACACTGCCAACAACAACTATAGCTCACACATCATTCATTACCCCACCTTCACCCCTAAACCACTCACCTCCACCACCGTCTGGTCTGACAGTTGCCAGACTTGTGAAGCTATCCCTTCTGCTTCGACTTATCTGTTCGAATATTTGCGGGGTTCGGAAAGAAGACACGACTTTTTTGGTTGACTATACATTCATCGTACTGATGGATCAGACGGAGGTAATGAGGTACTGTAACTGCATAATGAATGCATATCTGGTATTATATTTAAATAACGGTGTTACGGATGTCCAGTCAACTAATGATGTCGCTTACCTCGAGGTGCTATTTCATTAGTTGGGTAGTTGTCACATAACATCAACAAACATGATCATCATTTATTATATTCTCTTCAAAACATTCATACGTTAGTTTTCATCCAAGTATTACACATTCATGCCCTTCTTAGCCCCAGACGCATTTTGTTATTTAATCGTGTGTCTGCACCACACACTGTTCATCCAGAGGGAACAAGTTCCCATACACCATCATCATCATCATCATCATCATCATCATCCGGACCTCCTTTCCCATCCAAGGTAAGAATGAGGAGTAGCAATGTCCAGACAGACCAAATTTGCCCAGTTTAATGGGCCACACTTCCATTCACTCATCATTGAAGCCCCCACAATCCTGGTTCCATCAGATATGCCAAAAACATTAACCACGTTCTGTAGCTTCACATAAACGTATCCGATTAAGTCAATGCGGACGCTGCAAAGTTAAAAAGGGTACCAAAATCCCCGATCATGCACTTCTCGCAACATTCATCCCGCCAGCTCGATCTCTTGTCAGTTCCCTAGCCTCACCGACTTCCAAACCTCTCTTCTGCACACACTCATCCACCATATCTCTCCACCTTCTCCTTGGCCTACCTCGCCTCCTCCTCCTTCAAATTCACTTAGATATACCTTTTTCACCACTCTATTGTTATCCATTCTCTCCACATGACCATAACATCTCAGTACACTTTCTTCGATTATTGTGTCCACCGACTTCCTCATTCCACACCTTTCACTAATGACATTATTTCGTATCCTATCCACCCTCTGTACTCCACATATATTCCTCAGCAGTTCCATCTCCACTGCTCTTACTCTTGACTTTTCATTTTTATGCCACACCATAGTCTCACATCAATATGTTAAAGTTGGCACTAACACTCCCTCATGTACAGTAAGTCTCGAGCAGCTGCAACACTCAAGCCTCTGTTTCTTATCAAGGCATTCATTGCACCAGCTACCTTTCCTCCTTGGGGCACTCTACTTTCAAATTCTTTTGCACATTTTCCTCTCTTTTCTGTCACAGTACCCAGGTATTTGAACTCTCTCATCAATTCCAGTCTCTCTCCATTCACTGTAACATCGCACTGAGAATCACCTTCTCTCTCAGTAACCATCACTTTACTCATTTCTGCATTTACTCTCAAGGCACGATGCTCACAGACATCATCAGAGCTCTGCACTAGCCTACCGAGTTCTTGTCCGGTACTTGGAAGCAGTAATACATCATCAGCATACAACAAATTTTGAGATATTCCATCCATACCCATTCATTACCAATGCCATTCTTCTTTCCATTACTCATATTTTTACTGCTCTCATCACCCCATCCATATATATATTTATATATATATATATATATATATATATATATATATATATATATATATATATATATATATATATATATATATATATCAGTCAATCAAACAATCAATCATTTCCTGTGGCACCCTTGGGGATGCATAGGGCCTCCATGAACTCACACCACCACATCCTATCTTGTGCTAACTCCTCAAGATCTCCCCAACACTCATCTCCAG
The DNA here is from genome assembly GCF_032717465.1 of Coenobita brevimanus. Taxonomy (NCBI): domain Eukaryota; kingdom Metazoa; phylum Arthropoda; class Malacostraca; order Decapoda; family Coenobitidae; genus Coenobita; species Coenobita brevimanus. Next base: position 36,737,900 of record NC_136997.1, on the reverse strand, counting down.
CTTCCCGTCCCATTGTCCTCACTCACGTCTCTTTTGGCCTTCCTCTACCTCTCCTACCAAGTGCCACCCACCCTGGTGTACCTCGTACTATTCCCTGTCTCCTATACACATGTCCTAGCCAGTTCCATCGTGAGAATCTAACATATTCATCGATCGGCTGCACTCCCGTTATTTCTCTAATTCTACTATTTGGTATCCTTTCCCACCACTTAACTCCTAATATTCTTCTAAGTGCTTTATTTTCAAACACCAAGAATTTATTTTCCATAGTCACTGTGCTGTACCAAGACTCTAGTCCATAAATTAAGATACTCCTAACCATTACCTTATAAAGTTTGATTTTTGTATGCACAGAAAAATTGTTATTATTCCAAATATTTTTAAGCATTCCCATTGCCTGATTAGCCTTCTTTAACCTTTCCTCGAATTCAAAGTTCAAAGAACCATCCTTGGCTAAATAAGTACCTAAATATTTAAACCTATCAACTTGCTTTACAACCATACCTCCAATTACACATTCCTGCGCATTTTCCATATTCATATTGATTATTTCAGTTTTTCCACAATTAATAACCAAACCCACCTTGCGACCTTCACTCACCAAACAGTCCAACACTCTCTGCATCTCTTCTGGCCCATCACAAATCAAAACTATATCATCTGCATAATCTAAATCCAAAAGTTTCCTGTTCTCTCCCCAAAGTATACCTGCACCGGTTTCTGTTCCAACGCGTTTCATGATGAAATCAATGACCAATATAAATAGTAAAGGCGATAGAACACCACCTTGAATTACTCCGGACTTGACTTCAAACGAATCACTCAGACAACCATCAACCATCACTTTACAAAATGTGTCCTCATGCATGTTCATAATGACCCTCACAAACTCCTCTGGTATTCCATAATGTCTCATGATCTTCCCCATAGTCTCTCTCGAAACACTATCAAAAGCCTTTTCAAAATCAACAAAACAGAGACTTAACGGTACTCTCATTTCATTAACTTGCTGCATCAAATGCCTAACTATAAAGATCTGATCAATGGAACCACGTCCCTTTCTAAAACCAGCCTGTTCATCCCTCAGAATACCCTCAACCACCGGCTCCAACCTATTTAACAACACTCTACTGAAAACTTTCAAAGCTATCGGTGACAAAGAGATTCCCCTCCAATTACCACATTCACTCAGGTCTCCCTTCTTCGGAACTTTAACAATTACACCATTCTTCCAAACTGATGGTAGTAACCCCGTCACCCATATCTTATTGAATAGCATGGTCAAGATCATTATTAATCTATCCCCCTCCACTTTAAACATTTCCGGAAATAAACCATCCTCCCCTGGTGCCTTATTATTCTTTAACTGTTTTACTGCTTTCTCCGCTTCTGCAAGCCTCAACTCTCCTGTTTCTATATTTAAATCTTCCTGAGCAGACGGTATATCCTCTTCTGGTGGTATTGGTCTATTAAGAACTGTCTCATATATATATATATATATATATATATATATATATATATATATATATATATATATATATATATATAGAGTCTATATATATATATATATATATATATATATATATATATATATATATATATATATATATACATACACACACACACACTTCCATGCACACATATATATAGATAGATAGATAGATAGATAGATAGATAATTTGATTTATTTCATTTATTTTTGTGTATTTTCATTTTTTTTTATTTTGTTTTGGTTTTATATTTTTTATACCTTATATTTTAAAGAAAAACTAATATAAAGACCCTAAAACTAATCACCTATCAGACAAATCGCTAACCTATACTAAATCCTACAAAGACAAATAGCTAGACCTACACTAATGGTAAAAATACCTCGACTAACAGAACACCATCGACTGCAGATATGTAATGCCTTTCTACATGACATACCTGGACTCATCTCCTGGTGACTGTCAGTCGAGGCACAGCCTAATATAGGGGGCATCAATATATGAAAGGGAACCAGACGAGTCATGAATATTTCTATATAGGTCAGCTGTCGGCCCTAATTAGAACAACATAAACATGGTGGTATAGGATATTTACATAACATGTGATCTTTCCTATCACAACCTTCTTTCCGATCGTCAGTATGGGTTCCGTCAGGGACGCTCCACTGGCGATCTTCTCACCTACCTTTCAGACTCCTGGTCATCCTCCTTTCGGAGCTTTGGCGAAAGCTTTGCCATTGCACTTGACATCTCAAAGGCTTTCGATCGAGTCTGGCATAAATCTTTAATTTCCGAACTGCCCTCCTACGGTTTCTATCCTTCTATCTGTGCCTTCATCGCTAGCTTCCTTTCTGGTCGTTCTGTAGCCGCTGTTGTAGACGGCCACCGTTCTTCTCCTAGATCTATCAACAGTGGTGTTCCTCAGGGCTCTGTCCTATCACCAACTCTCTTCCTTTTATTCATCAATGATCTTCTAGGCTGTACATCTAACCCTATCCACTCATACGCTGATGACTCCACCCTTCACCTTTCCATTCGGTTCCCGCAACGCCCATCTCAACAGTTACTTCAAGAAACAAGGGATGAGGCTATGGCACACCTGATGTCTGACTTGGCTCGTGTCTCTGACTGGGGTAAAAATAATATGGTTGTCTTTAATGCATCTAAGACTCAGTTCTTACACCTATCAACCCGACATAATCTTCCACAGGTATACCCATTAATGTTTAATAATATTCAGCTTAATCCTGCATCATCCTTGAACATGCTTGGGGTTTCATTTGCTCGGGACTTGTCTTGGAGGGATCATATTGCGTCTCTTGTAAAATCTGCTTCCAAGAGATTGGGTGTGCTGGGCCGTCTCCGCTCTTTCTTTGCCCCTGCACAGTTGTTGACTCTGTGCAGGGGTTTTGTCTGCCCCTGTGTGGAGTGCAACTCTCGTGTGTGGGGAGGCTCCCCACATGCAGCTCTTCTCAGTAGGGTGGAGTCAAAGGCTTTTCGTCTCATTAACTCTCCTCTTCTTACTGACTCCCTTCAACCTCTGTCTCTTCGCCGCACTGTTGCATCTTTATCTCTTTTCTATCGCTACTTCAGTGGTCATTGCTCCTCTGAACTGTCTGCTTGCATTCCTCCACCTCTACGACGGGCGCGTGGCGCCCGTCTGGCAGCAAACTCTCATCCCTTTTCTGTCCAACTCTCTAATGCAAGAGTTAACCGTTACTCTCAGTCTTTCATTTATGCAACAGGTCAGCTCTGGAACTGTCTCCCTCTGTCTGTATTTCCTGCTGCCTATGATCTCCAGTCTTTCAGGCGCAGTGTGTCCAGGCATCTCCGAATGATCGGATCTTGAATTTGGCTCTCTGTTGTGTTTTGTTTTTCTCTTGGAGGGAACTGTTACTGCGGGCTCATGGCCTTTGGTTCCTTCTTCCTCGCATTAAAAAAAAAAAAAAAAAAAAAAAAAAAACAGACCACCATCGACTGCAAGTGCCCAATACCTTTCTATATTCCACACTTGCACTCATCAACTGGTGACTGTCAGGTGAGGAACAGGGCTTAATGTAGGGGACATCTATATTAGAAATAGATCAGTAGGAGGAGGAACTTTTTCAAATGTGTCAACTGTCAACCCTATTTAATAGCACAATATATACATATTTACAGTCTACTAAAACCATAACCATATAGTAAAGAAGTCACATCACTCTGATTAGTCCGGTCTCTCTCAAGAAAACCATCAATTTATCAGTCATAACAATGTACCCAACACCCAAGATGGTGGAAAGGGTGAAGGGGACGTCTACTGCACTGCAGTGATTTATAAGTGAAGCACGTTCACGAATAAATCGCCGACTGCGGGATGATATGACTGATAGACAACACCACATCACAGATGTCACAGTGCGATGGGAATCGTTTTTCCATATAAGGTTTCATGTGTTTTAGGAAGGTGGCATTGAGCCGCAAGCGAGCCAACGCTTTTTCTTCCAGTCGACTGGGACGGTTGGCAGTGTCCCAGTAGCCCAGGTACGGCTTACACGTTCGAATATTTAGTCTGGTCCACTGACCTTGCCACAGAAGATTTATTGATTTCTTTCTGAGAGAGAGACTCGACTGTAGATCATGAGGAACGTCCTAAGTCTCCTCGAGTTCTACAACCGACTTTGCAAGCAAGTCAGCCTGCTCATTGCCATAGATGCGACAATGGCCAGGCACCCAGATCAGCGTGAATGACTTGTTGCATGAATGCAACTTATTAACGATGAGGCCCTGGATCACATTAGATTCCGTAGTACAAGATGCAATTGCTTGAAGGGCTGATTTTGAATCTGAAAATATGACAAATGAGTCATGCCTAGAATTGAGAGCATAGTCTATGGCTTTGTCAATAGCAAAAAGTTCGGAGGTTAACACAGATGTATGAGTCGGCAACCGATACCTGAGGGCACATTCAGTCAACGATACACTTGCACCCACACATTCACTCGACTTGGAACCGTCGGTGTACAATTGGTGGGACCCCAAGTGACGCACAATGATGTTATGAAACAAGTGGTGGACCTCCACCTCCGGCGCCGTGGCCTTTGGTGCTGGGAGCCATGATACATCCACTGTAAAGCCGGGTGGCTCCCAAGGCACTATATTTTTTAACACCAACTCGTCACAGTCACTGAGGTCCACACCAAGCTCCTGAGTCAGTAAGTGGAGGCGAATGGCAAGTGGCCGATGCACCCCCCACAGAAGGTGGTGGTATTGACGCAAGGGGGTACAGGCCACATTGCTGATATTACTTTTCTTCGATGTTCTGAGGCCATTGGACAAAGCCAGGTGGTCATGACGAATACGGAGGGGAGGCACATTCGGCTCCACTTCCATACGAGCTACACAGGTACACCGGATGGCTCCAAGACACATTTGCAAACATTTATTCTGCAACACATCCAATCCTTTCAGCGTGGGATCGGATGCCGAGCCATACACCTGTGCACCATAGTCTAGCTTTGATCGAATAAGGGACTTATAAACCATTAATAAAGATTTTCTGTCGGCACCCCATGTAGTACCCACTAGGTACTTGAGGACATTTACTGATTTATCGCAACGAGCAAGCAAATTATTAACATGAATTTTGAAGTTCATCTGATGATCAAAATGGATTCTCAAAAACTTTACGGAATTTTGAAAAGGTACCGACTGATTATCCAAAATTAAGCACAAGTTAGGTACATTACGAGTCGTAAAAACTACAGCGTCACACTTAGGGACGAAAAACTTAAATCCCCACTGCAAGGCCTATTGGTGGATGGAGTCAAGGGCTGCTTGAATCCGCCAAGCCAAAAATTGTGCATTATGGGAAGAGTTCCATACTACACAATCGTCAGTGTAGAGAGAGTATTTAAGTTTCCTGGGGATGGGAGCTGATGACAGAATATGATTGATCATAATGCTAAATACACTAGGACTAAGCACATTTCCCTGTGGCACCCTGTTTTCCTGGATAAATACATCTAATGTTACATTACGGGGCAATTTGACAAAGTCCTGTCTCTTAAGAAATTTGAAATAAAAATAGGCAAATTTCCTCTTAAACCATAAGCATAGAGCTTCATTAGTATACCGTGTCGCCATGTCATGTCATAGGCTTTATGGATGTCCAAAAACACCCCTCTCATGAATTCTTTATTGGCAAATGCCTCTGCAGTACAATGCTCCAAATTCATTAAATGAGCTAGTAACTTCTGTATTTACGGAAGCCACATTGTTGATCATTTAACAAATTCTTCGACTAAAACAAAAAGAAGCCTATTATTTACTATTCGTTCCATGACCTTACATAGACAAGAAGTCAACACAATAGGACGAAATGAAGTGGGATTCATAAGACGACCAGCCTCTTAGGGTATCGGTATGACGTGCGCAAAGTGCCATGAGTCTGGGAACGTTCAAGATGCCCAAATCTCATTGTACAATGCTAACATCTTAATCAGGTTGTCCTGATTAAGATGCTGGATCATACCGTATGTGATGGTGTCTGGTCCAGGGCTGGTGTCTTTACAGGATTTAAGGGCAAGGAGCAGTTCATCAAGCGTAAACTCTTTGTTGTACGGGGAGTCTACGTCTTCTGTGGCAAAGTCAATGATCTGTAGCTCAGGCGTGCGTTTATGATGTTGGAAACACGGATCATAATTGGCTGAGCTACTTACATGAGAAAAACTCCTGGAGTGGATGTTAGCAACGTCCATGGGCTCGTCATAGATGTTATTATTAACCTGAAGGGTGGTGATCGGGAAATATGGGCCTTTATTATTTAATATTCTTACAGTGGACCAGATTTTACATAATGGTGTTGTACGAGTCACCGTGGACACAAAGGACCGCCAGGAGTCACTTTTGGCCCTTCTTATTATTCTCCTTGCCTCAGCCCGTGCCTGTTTGTATGCATTAAAATATTTCTCAGTGGGCTGACTATCAAAACTCCTGTATCCCCTATTGCATTTCCTTAATGCTTGTCGGCAATCCAGTGTCCACCAATGTGCTCTATGCTTCACATGAACTGTAGAAGTCTTGGAAATAGCAGCCTCAGCTGCATGTAATATGGAAGTAGTTACATTTTCGACCTTAACATCGATGGTCTCCACAGATATATCTAAATTGGCGATCCATGAGAAGAATCTCCAATCTGCTTTCTTATAGTTAAATTTTGGAGGTGGAGTGTCTGAAACGATGTCACGTGTATAAGAAAGTCAGATGGGTAAATGATCACTTCCCAAGGAGTCGTCGTAAAGGTCCCATGAGAAATTTTGATGTATACCAGGGGAGGTCAAAGATACGTCAATGGCCGAAAAGTTACCAGTACGATCATCTACACGAGTCGCTCTACCATCGTTCAGAAGACAGAGGTTGGAATATAGTATTAGGTCAGCTACTTGCTCCCCATGACCATCGATCCTCAACCTACCCCATTGATAGTGATGTGCGTTAAGATCGCCCAACACTAACTTATTATCAGGAAGATGTTTGAATAGTGAATTTAAAGCATCACTATCAATGGGGCCATGTGGAGGACAGTACAGAGAGCAAATAGACAGATACGTGTTATTAAATTTTACTCTGCATGCGACAGCTTCCAGAGTAGAATTTTGAATCACTTCCGTTTGTGGGTGTGATTTGTGTGTGTATATGGCCACTCCGTGACCTTCACATCTCCTATACGAGTGGTAGTGTTTGAACTGCGGAGGATCAGGATGATCCTCCAGGCTCGTCTCCTGTAAACAAACAATGTCTGGCCTGTGTATTGACAGCAAGAGTGATATATTTTGTAACTTATTCCCGACACCTATACAATTTCACTGTAATATAGTGAATGCGACGGTTTAAGATTTACTTTGGGGGCCAGTATGCTTAGTTTTTTTTTGCTGCCCGCCAGCAGGCGAGCAACTACCGGGGGACCTATCCCGGTGCTTGTTGACAGAAACCTCCATACCTTCATCAATAACTAGGCTCCCAGCCTCCCCCGAGGAAGAGCTAACCTTTCTCTCTCTCGCTAGAGTAGGAACCGGAGGAACATGAGGACGAGACTGTTTCTTGAGGGTGGTCATGTTACACTTAATAGGCTTGTCAGACTTTGCTTTTGGCTGTACTGATGGAGACACAGCAGCAGCCTGAGAATATGTGGAAGCTTTAGGAATGTCAGTGAGAGGGTTGGAGCGGACAGGAGGCCGAGATGGAGAGGTACTATGAGTGGCAGGAGGGAGAAGGACAAGGTCAGTTTGCATCTTAACAGAGCACATCACAGGACGGGACATTACCGCTGAAGCATAGGACCTGTTCGGCTTGGGAGTTGTCTGCAACTCCTTCACCTTTTTCCTAGCTTCATAGAAGGAAATACCCTCAGTTGCCTTCACCGTGCAGACCTCCTTCTCCTCCTTCGACCTGGGACAAGGAAGTGGAGTGAGTACCCTTGCAATGAAGGCAACATACTGTCTTGGATGTGCAATGTTCCGCATCATGACCCTGGCTTGCACACTTGCCGCACACTGGCTGGGAAGCCCAACAAGTGTTTGCACCATGCCCATACAGCTGGCATTTCAGGCAACGCAAAGGGTTAGGGATGTACGGTCGAACGTGAATGATTTCATAACCAACTTTGACTTGACTAGGAAGAGAAACTTTGGCAAATGTCAGGATAATAGTTGCTGTCTTCGTCTTTATGCCTTGCGAGTAACGAGTAATAAATCTAACCTCAATTACATCTTAATGCGCCAATTCATGTACGATCTCGTCCTCACTCATCACCATGAGATCCCTGCAAGTGACAACGCCCTTGCAAGAATTCATGAAGACTGGGATTTTGGCTTCGACATCATAACAGTGGAATTTACGCAGTTTCAGCAAATCTCTCACCTGTGATGAGTTAGCAGGTTTAACCAGGAGATCTCCGTTAGCAAGTTTTTTAACTTGTTTGACTCCTCCCGCACAGTGGTCAATCACCTTCTTGATAAGGAAGGGATTGAGACTGGACAGGGGAGTGGAACCTAGCGCATGGAGAGTGACATATGTTGCGTTGTCTACTGGGACATCAAGCGGGGATCGAGTCTGGCGTTCGTCCGTCTAGGAGTGGTCAGTCTGGTTAGGGGTGTCCGCCATAGTAACCACTCCCTCCTAATGGGGGAAGTGGGAAGAGGGAGAAAAACAAGCAAGGGACAAATCACCCGGGGAAACCACTTCCTACTCTGAGATTACCCTCTCAAACCACTCTTGGGAGGACGCGCCTGTGTGTAACTCACACCCCAGAGCGATCAGTGGGGGGTACACTCCAGAGGTGAGTAAGCAAAGGTGATCTCAGTAATTAGATATAGACACCTACTATATCTCCACTCC